>NC_085048.1:67571222-68171222 GCF_963662255.1 Cinclus cinclus | reverse complement strand
CAGTAATTTACCTTGCACTTGGATTGGAGCAGAATATATAATGAAAAAATATATAGGCATAGGAATATGCCTTCTGCTCACATTTGTCTAATTTGCCTAGGCCAGGACTTGAGCGCTTGTCTTCCAGTAAAACTGGATGGCTGAAGAGGAAAGAACTTCAACTGGTTTTCTTGATTACACATGGTTTGCATGGCAATATCTGGTAACAGACCTTTTCCAGCTCATTTCCTGCTGAAATAGCCTGTAAGTTTCTTCATATTTACTGGATTTTCCATTCACATAACCAAACCTTCTGTAAACCCTTGCATAAGTTTTATTCTACAGTTTCCAGTTGTCTTGCTCAGAAACTTCCATTGGAAAGTAATTGCTACAAACTATGGCATGGTCTCATGACTGTGTTTATTTCAAGTGCTATATAGTACGTTGGGGTTTTTTTCTTCTCCTTAAATACTGGAGTTAATTTTATCAGAGTTAAGAAAATAGTGATACTTGCATGAAAATGTCTTGTTTTCTCTTTTGGTTTTCTTGATGCTTTTCAATTTGTGTATGGGGTTTCTAGAATCTTTTTTGCATCTAAACTACCTCATATCTGGAATTGAAGCATTTCTTTCCAAAACATGTATCACCTTCATTGTGAAGAGCGAAGATGTTAGTGTATTTTCTTGAAGAGGATGATCTTGAGAAAAATTGAAACATGGATGAAAAACCTCTTGCTCGCTTTTAAAACAGACCTACATTCTTTTCTTCTTCGAACCCAACTCTTGCTGAAGTAAAGGTTAATATATTTCTTGATTTAAATTTAACATTTGTTTAAAGTGCAATATATTTTCATAATAAAGATTTTATACCCTAAAGAGATAAGAGCATTACCTCTCAAACTCATAGTAGTTTCATAATTTAACAAATACAGGTTTCTTTTTTTTTTTTTTTTCTCCTTGGGGTGGAAAGCAAAAGTTCTAGTCTGTAATTTGTGTTTCTCAGGAAGGAGCTACAGTATAGTAAAATCATAAATGACTACATTTTTTAAGATTGGACACATTTTTCTGGAAGCTGTACTAAAGTTTGTGTCAGAAAATAGAAAAGAATTTGGGTGGACTTGGATATTACAGGTCTAGATGGTAGCCAAAAATACCTAATTTTTTCCACCCCTTATGAGGTGAAGGAGATCTTGTTGCAGAAGAGATTTCCATCACTCTACTCAATCCTGCAGGATGGAAAACAGATAAGAATTGGAGTACACAGATTTGGTGCTGACTTCCAGGAGGACTTTATCCCCCATTTGCTTTTAATTGTAGTGTCTTCAAATTTCTCAGCAGAAAAAGAAAGTTCATCAGGAACATATTGTGCTTCTCCCATCAAACCCTCTGGTCTATCTAAGGCAGTTTTGTCAGGTTCAGCTGGAAACATGAAGCTTTTACTTCAACTCTAACAGAAGCTCCTGAGTTCACAACTTGTGGTGGCCAAGGATTTTTTTTTCTCTGGATGTGTAAGAGAATTCAAATGAAAAAGTGAGCAGTGTTAGACTTCACTAGGTTTTGGTTGTGTAACTTCAGTTATGTCATTAGTGTTCTTCTAATATATGATCTAGGCATGGCAGCTACTGCTCTTAGCTGTCAGTTGCCTGTTATATTTTCAGATTCATCATTTGGGCCAAAGATGGGATTTTTACATGTTGTATGTTGTCATAGTTTTTAACAAGTAGTAGAGGCAAAGAACATGCAAAAGCCAGAGCATTGTGAGAAGCCCAGTGCTGCAGAATGTCAGTAATTGTAGAGAGGTGCATTTCTACCTGAAGTTAGCACAGCGTCTGTCCTGAGCTTCTGAAAGACAGGGATGTGTCAATTAAAAATACTGTAATTGATGCAGCACAATGTGGTGCTCATGGAAGTGACTCTGGATGTTGTCAGAAGATGCTGTTAGGAGATTTGGAGATGATCCAGGGGACAGAGTATTACTAGATGTTAGATGAGAGAGGTATAATTCCCATCTCTTTAGCAAATGTGACATCTGTGAAACTGTGGTACAGCTTGCAATGCAGTGTGTAACTCTTCTTTCCAATACTGTTTTAAACTTAAGACTTTTCTTATGCAGAAGCACTACTTGTAGATGGTGGCTTTGTTGTTTGTTGGGGTTTTGAGTTCTTTGTTTCTTTTAACAGCATGTTATGTTATTAAGGTTGCTTCAGGGAGCTGTTAAGCTGCTGAGCTTCCTGAGAAATTTTCGTTTCTTTTTTTTTTTTTTTTTTTTTTTTTTTTTTTTTTTTTTTTACTTCGGGCATTAGAAATCTTGTTGCATTTTTCTGATTCATTTCAGTGCATTAGTTGTGCAGCTCATTTTGGCATGGTTTTGCTGGCAGACTGGGTTAAACAGAGGAGTGAATCAAGCAAGTTTTTAGTTTTGGAGGTTGCAAGATAAAGAATGAAAGGTTTTTTTGGAAGATAACTAAATCATGATCAATGTGAATGATCTATGGCAACTCATTGCTATTTAACTTAAATGTGGATTGATTTTTAAACAAATATTGTATTAATTCTTTTCTTGCGTTTAGCTTTTTCTTTGGATCAGGGAGGGAAATCTGATTGGGGGGCTTGAAAGATAGTGGGGTCCAGGAAACTGAGAAATTAAGTGCCACTTTGTTTAGTTAGAGGTTGTAAAGATCACCTGACACACAAATATTATGGATTCAGGCTACTTGTTACATAAGGGATTTAGGATCTTTGAAATATATTTAAAAACTTAAGTCTTCAAGTAACTCTTACCACTCTATCCTAATATTTGGCTAAGAATCTCTGTGGAAAGCACCTCTATAAGTGTTGGTGTTTGTGAGTGAAGATGGAGGATCAAAACATTATTTTTACTACTAGAGAGAGTGTGTGGTCTAGCTGACAGCACATTGGCTAAGGCAATATGGCTTCTGATTTTTGCAAGTTCATCCTCTGAAGAAGCAGCTTAGGTACAGTGTTGTTGGAAAGTCAGCAATCCTCAGAACCCCCTTTAGGTACTGAAAACCTCAGCTAAACTAAGACATGTAGTTGTTACATCCTCTACCTCTGCTGCTAAGATGGGATTTGGTAAAATGTGTATCAGTGTGGGAATTCATATCCAGATTTCCATCTATAATATGAAGTCACATTCCACTCCTTTTAAATTGTCTGGAGACTGATTGATCAAAATTACCAAGTCCAAATTAATTATAACCATCATTGTTTTCCTGCTGATTTTTGGCTGTTCCTAGGCACTAAGCAGGTGTTTGAATTGAACTGAGGTTGTCTTGGTGATTATTGCAGTCTGAATAGTCAGAATTAGTGATGCAACACTTGACATTTTTTTTGATTTTTTTTCAGACTCACTGAGGTTGAAAGGGACCTCTCAAGATCATCTAGTTCATTTTGCTATTGAACTCTCCACAGATGGAGTTCACAATGTTTGGGGCAGTTTATTCCAGGGTTTGGAATGTCTGCCTAGAGTGGGGTAAAAAAATAATTTCTGGAGTTCAGCCTGTCTCATCTCAGGGCCCATCAATAGCTTTAGAGCCTGTATTGACCCAAGCAAGACATCATGAACTGTCTATGACATCATGTGCAGAGCCCTATAGCATGACTACAGAACTTTTTCATAATGAGTAAAAGTACCCTTTTAGAAGAACTTAATTAAGAAAAGTCATTCACCTTGAGAATTGACATGATCAATGATTAGAGTACTCTTACAGGGTCAGAATTCCAGTTGCCAGTCCCTATCTACCCTGTTCCAACTCCAGACATTGGAGTGAATTACAAGACCTCTTGACATGTGGCTTTTCTTTATTTTCCAGAAACAACATTAGAAAGCAATAAAAAATAGAGTATTTCTCATTAGGAAGCTACCTACATTTTTTTAACACAGTACCTAGCTGCTATATATGTAACCTCAGAAGAGACTTTGTTATGAGAAGAAAGAGATTGCAGGAAAGAATAATTGGAAAATGCAAAATATGTATGTGAAGTATTTAATCACTATTAGGAATTAAAAAGCACAGTTAAGCTGATGGCCACAATGAACAAGCAGAATTATTTCTGCAAATATCTAAATAAGAAGATATAAAATTTAAAGTGTTTAGGTCAGCTTTGATTTGAGAGAAATAAATGTTGAAGAGTCTTCAGACAGTTGCACAGATATATTTAATCACTCTGCATTTACAAAGCTGGATTTTCCTTCACTGTTTGAATGGTCTTAATCCAGCTCATGAGTTGTCACAATCTGACTTTTAACCTGAAGCAGATTCTAAACTTTTTTCTAAATTTTTTATCAGTGTTTCCTGGGTAAGGATGGGGTCCCTAAACTGCCAGACAAGCTGTAACAAATCTGGCTGTGTTTGGCACTGTTCCAGTGCTAGACACAATACTAAGATATATACTAAAACATTGAAACTTCTCGATAAGATATTTTACTGTTTCTTCTGGGGTGCTTCCTTGGTGACAGCAACCAAGAGGTAGTGATGTAATTTTGTAGTGCAGATGACTTGCTTGTGGTTTAACCCAGATTTGACTTGTTTTGCTCAAAGTCCATAGCCAATTAAAATGGTGCAAGTTGCTTGTGATTTCTCCGCATTCATGTCTCTGCTGCATAATGGGAGCTCTTAAATAGTCATGTTAGAGATAGTTACATGGAAAAGGCTTTCATTTTCTGTCTAGCAATAGGTACTTGGTATTTCAGAGACTGATACAAAGAAGTTGTTGATGGCTGGTGCTGGCACAAAACACTAATTTTGATTTGAGGTTAGTCTTGCCAAAAGAGCTCTGGCTTTGCTGGACTCTCAGACTGCTTTTGTGAGTGTGTATGTGTGTATGAGTATGCATGAACGTACATGAATGTCTTTCCTGAGCATTTTCCTGTGTTTAATATCAAAAGGAATCTTGAAATAATTTAAACCATTCTCAGAAAGCCCAGTCTGTAATGGAAGATCTGCCCTGAGTACGTATTTATACTTCCTGTCACCAGTCAGTTTGATAGTATTGCATATGGAAAAAAAAAAAACAAACCAATTTTCCATGTAACATTGCTGTTTTAATTCTGAAACACTTCTTATATTTGTCTCTTAGTTTTTAACCTGTAAGTTTGAAGTAGCACATGCTGCCTTAAATTAGTAATTAAAGTTTACCTGAAGGAAATTAATTTTGGGACTGAATTTGAACAAAGAGAATCAATTGCTGTGTTTTTCTTAAAGAATGGTGTCTAGGTAGGTCTAAGGAGAGGAGAACAGTAGATATCTTTGTTAGTGAGACAAAACACGAGGAGGTACGATACATATTCAGTTATCAGAGGAAAGACCACAGTTGGATAAAAGAGGAAACAAGGCACAAAGTTAATTACTGTTATTGATTGTATTTCATAGTGCCTGGAGGGCTCAGCTGAGACAAGGGTGCCACTGTGCTACTGTACAAATGTGCAGCGTGTCACAATTCCTCCCTCAAAGAGCAGAGGAGTGCTGAGATGAGACTAAGGGGCAGGGAAATGAAGTAGTGTGCCCAGGAACACAGAGGATGTCTTGGGGTTCATTCCAATCTCCTCTGGATTCATGGTGAATTTGAATATGGACAGTTGGAGGGCTAAGCCTTTGAAGATGAGGACGTACAACATGGACATTGTATGGGAGGATACTGGAAGTCAGTGCATAGATTCAAGGCCCCATGGACAGAAGACTGAACAAAAAAAGGTGAATTTATTTGCAATTTATTTAGTGGCTGTTATCAGAAACATGAAGAGGTCTTTGTACAAAATGTGTAATACTGCTAATAGTGTAGTTGGAAAAAGGATACATCACAGTTATTGAAAGTTCTAAATTGTGGTTGGCTGGTTGGTTGAAATAGTGTCTGGTCTTTAATAGTAATATGGAATTTAAAGTAGAATGCATCGTGATTCCTGTGTTCATGACATATCAGACTAAAAAGACTGGGAAGAAGTTCTTTTTGAGAAGCTATTCTTAAAGGAAAAAATGAAAGGCAGGACATGGCAGTTATTCTGAAAAACTGCATAGTCAAATAATGACTGTAAAACATGCATCCTAGAGACCTGAAAGTGTTGAGCCCATCTGTACTGGGTGGTTTGGGAGCAAACACAACCTCACATAAAATAATACTTGAGTAGAATGTTTTGTTATAAATGAGCAGAAACAGCAGCCAGTTTGTTCACTGAACTGGCTGAAGTTTCAAGTGCTAATGGATAAACTCTGTCTGCTCCATCCATGTACTGTAAAACCTGAAAGAAACTTTGGCATCTGTATATTCATTATGAATATATATGCTGTAAGTTATTTCTTTTGATTTCATATACCCAGTAGAAGGAGGAAGCTAGGCTAACAAGGTAGGGGGAGGGGTTTTTTGTCTGTTCTGATTAAAAAAGTTGCAATTTCCTGAAGTGCCCAAAAAGAAATTGTAATTAGAACTGAATAAATGTAGGAATTCTCAGATAATGTTTCCAAGGAGGTGGCTTTAGAGGTAATTTTTAACTTGCATGTTTGTATTTTCTGTGTTGTGTTCCATGTACATAGAATTGTTTTTTCATCCTGTGTTGCCTATGTACCAGTTTGTACATAGCTCTTAATTGTACTTGAAAGTTGGTTTATTTAAATGTTATTTCATTGCTGCTGTCTTATGTCAATGGAAGATACCTTCTGGACTGGAGGTCAAAACACTGCAATTTGCTCTTGGATGTAGGATGACCATCCTTAGTCATGAAGACTAAGGATGATGCAATGAGAAAAGAAAGGTCCCTAATGCTAGCATATAAATTAAACTCTTAATTTGGACCCTAAAATCCTTAATTGTACTTAGATATTGGTTTCCCTCTCTGAACTTCAGAATATTATCATTATTGTAGAAAATTCTGGATTAAATATTTCAAGTGAATGTAATTAATTCTTAGAGTCTGGTTATTCTGTCTGTTCTGTAAAAACAGTGATAATTCAGTTTGATTTTGTTTGGTTTTTGTTTTTTTTTAATTTATTTTTTTAAATTTTTTTTAATTTGTTAGAAATTGTGATTTCTTGGTACATGCAAAATAATGAAAGAACAATGAATTATAAGACCTTACAGGTTTTGGGTTTTGTGTTCTGGTGAAGCAGTGAATTTGTTCTTAAAAATTTGAGTAAGAGAAACATTGAGTGGTTTAAGACAACGGATTTATTTAATTTCTGGATACCACCTTTAGTAAGCTTTGTGTAGCTCAGGATTTTTACCTTTTTTTTCAGTACAGTTCAAGGATGTTCTTCTAGCCAGATCTTCTGTCTTTATTGTCCTAGTCAAGTTACTACACAGATGTCTTCTCAAGGTATTACTAGGTTGCAAGAAGAACAAAAGATGATTTTATTGTTTCCATTAAGTCCCAGTGAGAACCAAGGCTGGCATTTTTACTGGATTTAATGACTCACCTGAAATTGGAATGCAAATCTGTATGAGTGAATAAAAAAGGCAAACAGAAGCAAAGATGTGCAATGTGTAATACATTGTTTCTAAAATGAACAGAAATACCATATGAAGATGGAGTCTGAAGATTTAAGCAAAACAGGGATGTCACTCAGCATGCAGTACCAACTGTTTTCAGCTTATTTAGTATGCAAGAGCGTAGTTGCAGATGACTCACAGTTAAAATGCCTTACATAAAATTGCCAAAGTATTTAGTTCATGTCAGGTGATGGAAAGGCACTTTAAAAATAGTAATAAAAACTGTATTCAATGACTCTCACTGGTTTATATTTTTGTTGGGTTTTTTTTAGTATTTTTTTAAAAGATCCCTTCTTGTAGTCTTAAAATATGAAAATGATGTCTTGAAAGGAATAATTAAAAGAAATTATGCAAGATTGCACTTTTTCCCTTTGCAAGAAGTTTACCTTACTCAGGGAATGCAAATTCCAGTCCAAAGTAGACATTGCTATCTGAAAGGCTATTCTAAAACAATTAACTCTTGCTAACATATTGCATTTCAAAAATCTTATGTATCTTCTATACAATTCATCAATACTCCCAGAGAAACAGGCTAGACTGCTTTTATCCTTAATAGCAGTGCTTTTGTGTGCTATATTTATCTATTTACTACAGATTACATAATAACATAAAAATAACTGAAGATCAAGGGGTACATTTAGTTCAGTACTTTATCTCCAGTGGTGGTCAATAGCAGAAAGGGAAGAGGAAAAGAATACACTTTCCTTGTTTCTCTTGTGTGCTGTCAGCCTGTAGCAGTTTGTGTCTTGGAGGAATTAGTCTCAGGCTTGGTGACACTGAATGTGGTAGCAAATTGAGTTCCTCAGCTGCAATGGATATTCAGTGGGGAAGTGGCGCTTTTTGGTTTTTTTTTTTTTTTAAACCTGTTGTTTGCAACTTTTATTTTATAATCCCTAGTTCTGATACTAGAAGGGGTAGTGAATCTTAACTGAAAATAGTACTAAATGCATTTGCAACTATTGTAATTTTTTTTGGTAGGCTTATATGAAAGGTTCAGTACTTTTAAAATCTGTTGCTCAGTCTTAAAACAGAATCAACTGTTGAAAAGAACCTGGGGTTTATTTTAGCAGTAGCTGGGGTTGTTTTTCTTCTGTAATATCACATTCCCCATCCACTTTTCACTTTTCATAGTTCATAAGTTGCACATTTGTGGAAGGTTTTGCAACTGCAGGTTTTCAGAATTTTTACTGTCATAGGTCCTAACAGTTGCATCTGTGTGTAGCCTGTGTTCTGGGGGCTTCCTGGTCCTTTGTAGCAGCAGCAGTAGCCTGTTTGTCTCCATTTGTGGCTATTGGGAAAGGTGTTTGGGGAATTAGAAATATTGTCAAGCATGCTTATGACTTACACCTGAAGGGAGATCATTGCTACTTGCTTATTGTGCTTTCACTGCTGTGCTGAAGTCTTTTTCCCTGTGAATGCCGTGCTGCACGCTTTTGTCTCCCCATCCTGAAATGGGGCTCGTGTGGCTGGAAAGCCCACAGAAGCATTTCTGGGAGTGCACTGAGAGGGCCATGGTGGCTGATGCTGCTTGGGCTGAGAAATCCAGCCTGCTGTATCAGGTTGGGGGGTGAGGATCAGAGTGCCTCAAGTGAAATGGGAGGGACTAAGCACCAATATATTTTCTTGGGGCTGTAATTGCTGACCCTCTCATTTGCCCTTTTGACATGTTGCGGCTGTCATACGTTTGAGACAGATGTGATTGAGTTGGAGCTTAAGAAACCTGCAGTAGTGGTGTGCAGCTCTTTTTGGCAGGGCAGCCTAAGAAATCAACAGCTGCTGTGGCTGGATACTCAGGGGCAGCGCTGTAGCCAGAGGAGGAACAAGGTGTGATCTTCCATGGTTGAACAGTCTGCCTGTTTTGCAGTGCAGGGAAAGAGATACATCCCTTATCCCCCTGGCATGCCTGTATTGTAAGGACAGGCAGGATGAGAATGGATTCAAGCCCTGACCTTCATGCGTGTGTAGGTGAGCAGAGCAAGCAGGGAACAGGCGGTGGATTACACAGCGCTGTGAGGGGACAGGCAGTCTGTAATATGCTGCACCTAAATGCTCACCCTTTAGTCAGGGTGGAGGACAAACAGTCTAAATGCTTTATTCTTAAGGTAAAAAGGCAAAGTAAAATCTTATTGCATCCTGTATGGTTTTACAGTAATGGTGTTCAGCATTTACGTCTTGTCTTTGGGTGCTGGAAAGTATTAGCTACTGCTTGTGCTCAAAGGAAATCTTGGAGGTGAAAAATAATTTTCTATCGTTACAATAGCTGCAGGTTGCCTAAAAGAGCAACCAAGCAAAACCCAAACAACAGTAAAAGTATTTTTAATTTTACTTTTACAGTTCAACTTACTCTTTACAATAAAGTGGATTTTTTTTCTTCAAAAGGAACTCTGAAAGATTGCTGAAGTGATTAATATTCAAAGTGGGCTGCTGCGTTGAATTTAAAAACAGTAAGAAATAAGAATTCCATTAAAAATAAACATTAATAATTACTGCTGTTCCATATGCTTAAATTTAAATGTGATGAGAACTTCCTCACAGTCAAATATTCAAATAAAGGCTCTTGAGGCTCCCAGTGTGAGGTTAGAAAGACAGTGAGATGAAGAGAATGTCCTCATGTAGCAAAGAAATGATGTTGTACCTTCTATTGCTCCTTTCCCATCTGGGCAGCAGACATGGTTTGCAAGTCCCACAGTGAAGATTTAAGGAAGAGAGAGGAAAAAAACCAGCTGCTTGTGGTGTTAGCTGTGCATTGCAAATGAAAGCGTTAAATGGGAGGATGGCAGCCGAGTGGTGTGAGCATCTCTGGGCTTCTGAAGTTCTGACACGGAGGTCATTAATTCTTACTTTTCAGTGATGGCCCCTAATGCTCAGAGATCCGGAGGGACAAAAATTGAAAAATACAAGGTTGGCTAAAAATAGCTAAAAATTGTTAATTTTTAGGTTTCCATTTAGTTATGATTTTAAGAAAGCCATGTTTTTAAAGTTTGGTAATAGATCCTTTTTTTTATATAAGATTTAAGGTTAAGAGTCTTCAGAACACCTCCATTCCATTTCCAAAAGCAGTTATTTACTGGAATGAACATATTTCATTGTAATTTAGGGGCAAGAAAAGTGTATGTTATTTTTAAGAAGATAAAAGAACAGAAAAGTCTTCAACTTTGGACTTGAGCGTGTTATTGTCATTTCAACTTTGGTTTTAAAAAACAAATTTATATTTTTGAAACAGAGAATTATGAGAAGCCCCCAACTTGTTTAGGCATATGTCCCTAAAGGATCATAAGTACTCCCCTCCTCCCCAGTGGATGGACTGCTCACATCCTTAGGCTAATAAGGAGAATAATGCATTTACTTTATTGCTTCATTTAAACAGTAAGTGTTGATAAGAAATAAATACTTCATTCCCAAATGGCGTCTGCAGTATTTAAAGGCTTGGCAAGTTTGCAGGAGGATAGGCATGAATTCGGTACTAAACTGTTTCTGATTCTGTGGAAAACTATGAGCTGTGTCATTTGATCAGGGGCAAAGTGACTACTGAGTAGGGGTGGTTTTGAGGAAGTAGCTTTTAATAATAAAGAAAAAGATAGGATTTACCATGTGAAACCATTCCCATGGCTTGTTTGTAAAGTAAATAATGTAGTTCATGTTAACACATGAACAAACAGAGAACAGGGTGAGCAAACAGAAATGGGTTGTAACAATCACAGTCACTGTCTGTTTCTCTACAAATACTCTTCTGGCTTTTTTGCTTCTCGCTGCTGCTGGTATACTTGCCCACTGGTTTGTTTTGTGGAAACACCTCCCTGTATTCTCTTGCACTCTTCCTTGCACAAGAAACTCAGATTTTTTTTCTCCTTTTTCCTGCTCAAAGAAGCTGTGAAGTATTCTGTCGCCTCTATTGAATTAATGGGAGGAGTGTTGCATGAATGAATGGAGGTCAGTTGCTATTCTGTAAAAAGCCTAGTCTTTAATAATCTGTTTTTTCTGGTCTGATTTGGCTTGTATCATACTTGTACAGTTAGTTGTACTTTGTAGTATGTCCTGGCTCTGGCAACGATGGGGCTAATTTTTGCAGTAACCAGGAGAGGGCATGGCTAGGACCTGGAGGCTGTTCTATACCACCTCACATCATTGCCAGGGGCAGGGGAAAGGGTTCTGGTCTGGTTGGATAAGTGTGATTGAGGGAGCTGAACAAGCTCGTATTTGACTATTTTCAGGGGGTTTCTCTGTGAATTGTTTCTTTCTCATACCCTCTTGTCATCAGCATTTTTGCTGTTGTTGTTTGTTTTCTTATCTCATTGCTGTTTCCAGTAGATTGTTTTTATCTTAACCTGTAACATTTGCCTTATAATTGCCTCCAATTCTCCTCCCCATTCCACCACAGAGGTGAGAGGGAGGGGAAGGTGGAGGGGCATGAGAGAGGCAGTGTGGTTTGAACAGTTTTGGTGGGGACACTGAACTGAGCAGAACCATTCCTAATGTAAAAGCTGTGTCAGATTTTGTCATACTGCTTTGAACTGGGCTGAGAATCCTGGATTGCTTGCCCAGAAACCCGAGAGACTTGTGTTTTGTACCTTGGACAGAAACAGTTTAGCACTGAGGCTTTTGCTGTGTTACCTTCTCTGAGATGATGCTATCTCAGAACTGCCTGACACTGAAGACTCTCACTGATTTTTACTGGCAGCTGTAGCTACCATTTTTTAAAGTCAATTGCTGAATATGTCTGATCTGTCTGAAAGTGATTATGGTAGGCACAGTTTGGCATGTCTGCACTCCCTAAACTTCCTGTATTATCTCTTGAGCTTATTTTTCATTCTGAGAGTGCCACAGCACCTTTGAACTGAGGCACCTCATAGGTTTAGCTGTGGTTGTTGGGGCTTGCAGAGCCCACTGTTGCTCTTTGGTCTCACTTCCCATCTTGGCACAAGTCAAAGTTTTGCCCTGTGGTTCCACTCTTCTGTGATAGGTAATCTTACGTGTCTAAGGTTGAATATTCAGTGACTACTCTTAAGTCCACTGGAGAACTGCTAAGTCACATCTCTTTGAAAGCAAAGCCCTAAGCAGTTCATATTCTGTTATGAATTAGTAATTTCCTTTGACAATATTTCCCTGTGGCTATTTACCCTCACGGTTAAGAATCATGCTTTTTTTTTTCTGTGACTTTTTACCCATAATTTGTCCTCTAGTGATGTCTAATACCAGAAGATAAATTTAGAAGGCATTTATAACCTACAGTGATGCTTGCAGTCTTTCTGTGAGGTATGACAGCAGTCTCATTTGTACCTTTCTCAGGTTTAGTTTTATTTGTGTGTGGAGCTCGATTTGCCATGAAGCGACTTCACCATAAATTGCATTCAAATAGACAAAATAATTTCCCATATCCTTTATTGGATACATGTATCTCAGCTGCTTTCAGTAAATTTTTTCTACCTCAAGAATTTGTAGTAGAGTTTTGATTCAGTTATAAATCATGGTTTAGGGCATTTTTCCCCTTGTAATTTCTTTATTGTGCTAATTAACTTTTCAGTTTTCTTATGTAATTCAGTAGTGGTTCATCTTAACTTTTCAGTTTCCTCACAAAATAGTTATTTATTTCTCATTTAATTGCTGTTACAATTTTTTCTCAAATAAGGATCACTGATTATTTAATTTTGTTTTAGATATTTAATCACTGAGAAATGAATGGGATAATGTTAGGTTTCTTTTTTTTTCCTGGTTTACATCTCTGAGGTTGTTTACATTTTCCATTTAATTGGATAAGTAAATGATCATCTATGTGTCAGAAGAAATACATTATGTGCTTTTTATTTTAAAAAATTCATATCATCTTTCAAGAGTAGGGTGCAACAATATTTTTGTAGGTGTCACGATGTGCCAACACAGTTCAGGTTACGTAGCAGAGTAAAAAAAGGTAGGATTTCTTTTTAAAGTTGCGTGACTAAATAAATTTTATTTAGTTATTTGTCCTATAGATCTATGCAACCATCAATCAACTGTTCTTGAAGTCTGTGGTATTGATTTTGATTTGTAATATCACAAGCAAGCCTGAAGGCAATGTGGTGATGACATGCAGAATGTGCCCCAGCAGTGCCTGTTAATAGAGGGAAGCACAGGAAGGCTGGAAACTGGTTCAATTTTCAATTTTTAGGTTCACAGATAGAAAGTGAATGAGCTTAGAACAGTTGGTCTTGCACTGTATGTTTAGAATTATTAAACCTTAGGACTTTTGTTACATGAATGATTTAATAAATCCGTTCACACTGGAGACTGGTTTTCTGCTGTTGCTTACATAATGGTGATCTCACACAGTTCACCTCAGTTTGAAGCTCCCAGATGTGCATGAGTGCTTCTGTCAGTTGTGAAAAAAAGTGTGTGGCAGGGCTGGGTACTTCTGCAATTTGCCATCGTGAACTAACTTAAAATTAGGTGCATGCATATGCACATGTGAAGTTTTGAGATTCAAAATATGCATAACAATATGGTCTTCAAGTTTTTATCAGTGAATTAAGCTAGTCTAGGGCTGGAAAAGTGGATTGAAATCACAGTAATGTGAAGGCATATTTTCAAAAATTGTACCCCTTGCCATGGTCATCTTTGTACTTGTACTGTGCTTGGTTTATCTTGATTTCTTCAATTTCTTTCGTTTTCTCTTGTGATTAGGGCACACAGTATGGCTTGAGATCAAAGTGCCAGCAGCATTCTGTTGTCAAAGACAGGATCAATAATGCAGTGATTTAAATTTGGTGAAACCCTCCAAAAGAGATGGAAGCAGAGAAATTCTTAGACTCTTAGGTCCTAAAACCAATAGTATATTCATAAGCTACTTCAAAGTTTACAAATTGTAACGTTATCAGAGCATTACTTTGCTGTATCTCATGGTGCTGAGTCTTCACCATGCCTGAAGTTATTTCTCCTTTGCTGCACTTCCACAGCAACTGTTGTACTGTTGAGAAGGAGAAGGCTGCTTGTCTAGGCTAAACTCAAATGTCTGATGTCATGTGCTCCCTCTCTCTGGAGAGACAAAGATGTGTCTCTTCATTGGAAACAGCCTTTGCTTAAGTGACAAGCCAGTGGTTTTTAGCATTCTTCACAGTGTGTTTCAGCAAAGGATATGCTTGGTGTGTCGTCCCACCCAGGCTGGATAAAAATCAGGCTTGTGCCTCCAGGTCTTTGTTTTCAGTGCAGTTGTATTATGGTTTGTCCAGGTGAGGTGCTGACGTAAATGAGGATGGTTTTTTTCCTCCTTCTGTCAACAAATATTAAACTAAGAACACCAAGATTACTTTGCAAGCCCTGGGCTGACTTTGCCTGAGTTCCAGGCATTATTGTGGGCTGTGATGTTGGAATATACTCTGTTCTGAGACTAGATTTTCCCGTGTTGAGTCCCCCAATGACAAGCACAAAGGAGGCAGATACACTGCAGCACAGGTTGATATGGTTCAGTTTTGTTTCTGAAGTTTCACTTAGTCTTAGGTCTGTCTAGTTTCCCTGAAGTACTCTGCATAAATTAGCATAGGTGCCACTGAGGGCTTCAGTAGTGCTTTGAGAGATTTGTTCTTCTTTTCATAATGAAAACTATTATCCATTTAACTAGGTGTTAGGTGTTTATTAGGCTTTGTCTTAATGATACCTGGCTGTAAGAAATGAAGAATAATAATAAAATGAGTGATAATAAAATGATAATAAAATGAAGAATAATAAAATTTTATTAATTCTTGACTAAGGGCTGTCAGATGAACACTTGTCTTTTGATTGTACATCTTCAATTTGTTTTCAAGTCTAACCGATTAATTGAAAAGAAGATTTTCAAAAATTCACTTTCAGGGCCCTGAATCTATTTGAAAAGTCTATTGATATTCTCTATTGTAGGACATTTGTAGGAAGAACAGCAACATTTAGACTGTGTTGTCTGAACCTACCTTCTGTAGTTCTGGAGCATGCTGTGTTTGCTAATGCATCACAAAAATTCAAGAGTAGCAATATTGATTTGAGTTCTCTATGCCTTAAAACCCACAACTCCCAAAGCTGTATGTTTCTATTTGTCAGCCCTCAGCTGTCCGAAACAAGAAACAACAGTGTAAACAAGAAAAATTCAGTATTCCCATCCTGCACAAAATTGTGGTTTTTCTTCAGTTTTAAAACCATCAGTGAGCACATGAACAGGGACACTGATAAATTTAGCTTTCCGTCTGCATGTGTGTGAAGCCTGCCTGGAAGCTCTTAAAATTTGTCTTTTAAGTTCTTCTGTCAGTGTTAGAATAGGGTGAGTTATAATCAGATTATTTTAAAAAGATGTGTGTGCAAAAATTTGTAAATGAATTTTTTTGGCATTTATTATTTCTCCCTTTCTCCCTTAGAATGAAAATACATAGTGGATTTGTAATTTAAATTTCACATCCCTGGTAGCAGGTGCTACATTTATATAAGCGTATTGTGCTTTTATGTAAACAAAATCCAGTGGTTTGCTTTGCCATCAGACCACCTCACTGCCTGCTTGGTAAATTAAATTTATTGCTAGCCTTTCTTCATAAATAAAAAAAATTGGATTAAGTCTTTTCAACTTGGAAATTCAGGATTTATTATTTGCATTTCAAATTCAGATTGTACCAGATTGTGTCTTACATCTCAAATCCTAGCTTGTCTCTAGGATGTCCAAGGGCTTGACTGTTTGCTCTGGGTGGAGGCCTGGCCTGAACAATGGGAAATTCAAAACTGTGCACCATCGGGTTTGGTATCTAGAGCTGCTGCTCTTCCACCCCTTCTGTGTAATGCTGAGAACTATTGGACCAGCTTTCATAGATGGTTGTGTTTTCTTGATTATAAGATATGTAATACGTGGATCTGAGTTGGAGATGTGCTGAGTGCTCACAGGTGCAACTGAATCCAGTATAGGATAAGTTTGGAACATGTAAATTGCTATTTAATCATAATTATTCCAGTAGCACTGTTCCTAGGCAATGCATGTCGGACACTCAAAAGTAGTTGGTTCTTTTTACCTTCAGTTGGTTTTCCCTGTTTGCAAATTAAGGCAATGGCATTTTATCTTGGAGATCTTCTGGATGGGATGTTGCAGTGCTTGTGGAGCTGTGAGGTGCTGGAGTACTTTCTGCCTGGCAGGGTATGAACATGAAATATGAAATAACACTGGTGGATGGAGTGAAGTGGCATGCAGTAAATAAAGGTGGTGAGACACTGGGGCATGTACTGAATGCCAGAGGTGAAACAATCTGTTGAACATCTTTCACTCTGCACTGTTACAGGGCTTCATTCTGTGGGAGGGAAAAAGATATCCGCTCTTAAAATTAATTAACAACTACTTTGTAGTCTGTATCTGTTTGAGACAAAGGACACAGTGATACTAATTGCAGAAAATCCAGAGGGAATTGTCTATTGTAATTGTGCACATATAGAATGGTCCATTGGAGCAGTTACAGCTATTATGCCCAACCTGGCCCTCTGAGAAGTCCGTGCTTACTGAATAAGATGAGAAGCTCTTTTCCCGTTTTTTTTTCCCCTTCAGTTAATTCAGTGCTAGTGCATTGGTCTGGTGTTTTCCTTCTTGCTACCTTATCTGCAGTCTTTTCCTTCATGCCTTTTAAACTTGTGTTTTCAACTGAAGGCAGCTTCTACATAATTTTCTTTACCATGGATGAAATATAGAATGTACAGTAGCTTGATTTAACTGAGAAATAGATATCTGCAGGAATTGCATCCCCATGTACATTTGGCAATGTAAGACTGACTTAAGATTTCTTTCATTCCCTTTCACCCTGCTGGAGGCATTAGCATAGAAGAAAATAAGTGTAGAATAAGTGTAGTGTGTTTCTGCTTATTTAGCACAAGTGTAAATTGGTATCCTGAACGCAATAATATGCAGAGATTCAAGATTTGTATCTCTTTTTTTGCGAGTAGCTACACTTTCTTACATCTGGTATATGAAAGTGTGCCTCGTATTTCCCTTTCCTGGTACTAAAAAAACATGGATTAAGTTGACCATTATTTTCTGGATCCAGCAGTTAGGCTTATAGCCCTCACAGAAAGCGGAAATTCCAACAGGTTATATATATGCTGTGTCAGAGAAAATAAACTTGTTTGCACTTTTTAATTGTGCTGGGTTTTCTACTAATTAAGCAAGTTAAATATTTGCTGCAAATTAATATGTGAACCCCTGCCATTTTCAAAGACAGACTTTGCTCTATAGTTTTTCAAGAAGTGGTACAATGGGTGAAGAAAATTAGTATTTTGAAGCATTTTGTTACTTTCTCGCATCACTACCATAAATCAAATATCCAGTTTTATTTCTAGCACAGATTTGGACTCAAAGCTAGAGGACACATGAGTCAGTACATGTACTGATTTATGGAACAACAGACTTAGAGGTGGATTCAAATCTGTAATATGTGCCAAATGAGATTTTAGGTGTGGAAAACCAGAAACATTAGGTGAACTCTTATAGCCTTTTGGTGGGGCCCCTCTGCATTATCTCTTCTAAGAGTCTTTGTGTTCTGGAACATGTGGACCGGGTTTGTAGAGGGGGAAGCTGAGTAAATGGGATGGAATTGAAGACTTCTTTGCCTCTTTTTTCCATGGTGTATTTTTTTTTTTTTTAGATGACTGCCTAAGAAATAGGTGTTTTTTGAGAACAGCTTCTCTGTTTTCTATTCCAAACATTTTAGTTTATCTTGTTGTGTGTTGCAGCAATCTTTATGCTCCATGAGAGATTGATAGGTTAATCAGGGAGTCTTTGGGGATTCTTTTTATACAATCAGCTTAGGTCTTCCTAGATGTTTAAGATAAAACTCTCAAATTTAAAACTGTTGTTATGTTTACCCCAAAGCACTACCAGGTGAGGAAAAAGAATCCTGAGGCAAAGTAGGAGATTTATAGATTCAATTTTTATTTTTAATGTTTTTCCCCCCACAAACTCCTGGATACTTAGACTGTCTCTTGGAAGAGGTCTTTAGAAGTTCTTCACCTCCAGAGAGCTTGCTTTCATAGCTTCTCTAATTTGTCCAAATTGACTCATGTAAAAAGTTAGTCTTAAAATCTTCTGTCCCATCTGCCAACTTCTCAACATTTTACAGGAAATGCTTCCCAAGAGAATCATTACATTCACCCTAGTGTGCTGGTTAAAAGGACTCTGGCTGTCACTGGGATACTTGCCATCTGGAATCCAGAGAAAATTACTTTCTCTAATATGGTTAACTACTGGGAACCTCACTGAAAGAGTGGGCCCCCTTTGTGCTAGGTGATTCACTTAAAAGCAGTGGGAAAAAATGCTAGTTACTGATCTTTAGAGCATGCAATTCACATTTTAGATAGAATTAAATGGATTAAAGATAGTAAAAGTAAGGAGCATATAATAATAAAGCAGAACTAGAACAACTTAGTTTACCACAGAGTAAGCTACAGTTAAGAGTCAAATAATTTATCAGGTGGATAGCTGTGATAGGCTTCTTTATCCAATAAATAATAGAAGGAAACCTCTCTAAGTAGCTTTTGAATATTTCATTTTTTCAGATCGTGGTTTTTTTTTTTTTCTTTTTTTTTTTTTTTTTTTTTTTTTTGTGATCAGCCCTGAAGGAACTGTAAAAGCAAAGCTTCCTTTCTTGTGAAGTGTGACAGTGCTTTATGGAGCGAACTAGATTCTAAACTCTTTATCTGTTCTTTAGTACTGTCAGTTGCTAGACACCAACTTATCCTCCTGTTAAGTCCCTTTATTTACCACCTGATTCTGTCCTGGGTTTCAGTCCAGCTGGTACCCAGGCTGCAGGAGAGGACTGGAGGAGAGAAGCTGCTGTTAGCAGTGGAAAGATCTGCAGGGCTTCTCATGAGACTGGGCACTTAAAGCTGCTGTTATTTTTCTGGACTCAGTTTTCAGATGGTTTTTGCTTCATTTGATTTCTTTGCTGCTGAAATAAGAAACAAGTAGGTAATTGGGTGTTTTATTTCATTAGGCTAGAATTAGAATTCTGTCTTAGAAGATGGTTAGGATTAATATTAGTTCAGATACCATCCCTACCAGAAATTTTTCAGGAACATAGGAAATAGTTACTCTAGTATGTTTTTCCTAGACAATATTATATGTTCAGGTTTAGAATGATTGAGTAGAGAACATACCACTAGGACAAGAAGACAGACTTCCCATTATTAGTGTTATTTTGTGTTTCCTGTATACTGATTTCAACAAAATAAATTGGGTTTGGGCTTCTTTTTCAAGAGATTTAATTCTAAACGCAGACACTTGCTTAGTATTCAGCATTCCATCCAAAAATGGTTGCAAACTTTAAGCAGTAAACTGGATGTTAAATGTCTACTGCTTTTAAAAATGGTTCTGAGATTTTCACAGTAGAAAGAATTACTTTTTTTCCTTGGGAACAAATATTTTGCCAAAAGGAAGATCTTTCAAAATTTATTACAGACCGAGAAAGCTGAAATAAGTGCTCTCTGTGGCCCTTTGAAATGATTTTACTTACAATCATTTTCTGTTTGATGCAGAAACATGAGTAGGTTTTCTTCCCACCATCCTACCAAGTGTCTATACATGGTCTTGTCAGGACTCTGTTCACAGGTAACCTTTTCCATAGTTCATTTTCTAGATCTTGTAGCAATCTAATGGAATTGGTCCCTGATGAAAATTCTGAAGGGTAATATTCCTTACAAAACCTGATTAACTTCTTTATTTGCTTGTATCGATTTCCTCTGTTTTAGAAAAGGATATGAAGAAAGAGAAATGCTACTGCTTTCAGTACTGGGGAGGAAATATATAGTATATCATCAATGTGCATTGACAGCAGAAGCACAGACGTATATCACAGTGGGTGCTGAGAGAGAAATGGAGCAGCCATTATATTCTGGTATGTTACTTGTCTGCATTCTGCTTCACCTGGAGGACATTAAGTTTTCATCCCAGGTTCTCTCTAACTTCCAAAATCTGTGCAGCAAGATGGAATAAAATCAATATCCAGCTGAGGACTTTATATGAGAATCTTATTGGTAGAAATGAGCTAAACTTCACTTGTTCATAAAATCATTTAGAAGGTGTAGCCGAGTGAAGGTAGAGCTTCTAAATCTGAAAAATGTAAAAATAACAGAATTTATTAGATGATACTGTTATTTTGGGGATGGGTTAAAATATTTGTAATCACAGTGAAGTGAAAGTCAGTCTTGAATCTAGTAATTTACTTCTTTCAAGTTTTTTCTCACCCATTGCATCATATTAGTTTTTGGAGTTTGTTAGTCAAAAATTGCATGCCACTGGAAAGTAAATAGCAGGAGCATGAATAGACTTGAAAAAAATGGGAATGGAAGCCTAGAATTAATATCAATCATTCTAAGAGCTGCCATGTCTCCACAATGATTTGAATATAAACATTTTGTATGTTCCTGTGAAATACATATTTAATGAGAAAAATGTAATTAATGAAGTGGTAACAGAAACTGTATAGATATACTGTGACTTTAGCACTGGACATGAAGACTTTACATCATCTTTTTTTAGGGGGTCTTCAAGAAAGGTTTTTCCTATTCTATGAGTACATTTCCAATAGTGTCAATAACATTTAGAAATTTACCTCTAAAATAGCATTATAGAATGTATACACAAACTAATATAGGAGTATCTTTGTATTGATGAACCCACCTAGTATGTATAAACACGTGATGCTCTCATGTCAGCATCTGTTCATGTGAGAATTTTATTGGAGGCTTGTGTCAAGATAACTGTGAACTGACATAATTACCAGAAAGAATTAATTCTAGTACTCAAGGTATTAAGGGCTGTTCTAGCATTTTCTTATGTCATACATTCAGCCTCTTGCTTAAACTATATTTAAAAATCAGGTAAAAAACTCTATTGGTCTTTTACTAAATCTTCTCTTGCCATTTAAGTTCCAGTAGTGGTTTGACAAAACTGTGGTACAGAATTTGATATGCAATAGAATTGCTTTATTTTTCTGCAGTTTTGCAGGCATTGAGCATTAAAAGAAGAGAGAAAATCTGGCCACGGGTGAATTTCTTTCCTAAATGTCCAACAAGAAAATGTAGCAAAAAAACCCAGACTGGGAGAGCTTGGAAAGACAGATACCCATGAGTAAAAGACAAAAAATAAATGGAAGAGCTCCAGGGTAAGGTCTTTGGAAACTTTGTTTTGCTGAATATTTGATGGAGCAGACTGCAGATCTCTGCAGTGTAAATCAAGTGAAATCCCTGATGGCAGTTAAGAATTGTCCTTTCTGGGATTTGCAGTGATTTAATCTGTCCAGCATTCCTGTCGGATAGAGAGGAGAGGGCATAGCAGAGACAGCAGTGAACATAATGAACAATTAACTTAAACAGCATTCTTTGCATGTGGATCTGTCCAAGTAGAAATAAATTATTGGAAGTTATAATGAGTTCTTAATCAAGGATATTATTTTTGATTTGTAAATTGAGTAGGCCAGGATCTACAGAAGTTATTGTGATATTTCTGTCAATGAAATCTGTTGGAGAGGATGTGGGTTTCTTTTTGTGTTTTTTCTTTTTTTTTTTTAAGTGGATGCTTTCCTTATGAACCTTGGTTCTTGATTCAGAAAACCCACCTGGAATCATACTCATGGCTCAGTAGAGTCAAAGGTAGATTCTTGAAGCCAGGGTGCAATTCTTGAACAGATGTAATAATAATAATAATAATAATAATTCTGTATGATTCTATGGAAAGACAGCTCTGCTCTGAGAGGGAGAGAGAGCTGCTTGCTGATTTGCAAAAGGTAAATGTTAATGCATTTGTGCCCTTAATGACTGCTGTAAAATAAGGATAAAAAATGAGATGAGAAATGCTGAAATGGTTCCAGTGTGATTACATCCAAATTATACTGATCGTTTCTTTCAGAACAGAAAACAATGACACACTAATGAGAGCTCTACCTTTTCTTATTAGAATAAAGCTGTTAACTGACTGGCTCTGTAAATTTTTGTTCCTTGCAGTTTGCATCTGTTTGAATGGTATTATAGAGGGAAAAGCAGCTAGATTCTATTAGCTCCTGAAGTCACATAAATGCCTAGAAAACTGCTGTGGTTGCAGTTATATTTTCAGTGATGCATTACTTCATCCAGCCTTAGGTCAAAATAATAATAAGTCACTATCTGGGCATTATATTCTTCCAACAATACTCTGTTTTTTCAAATACCATCATAAAATTATTTATGGATTATTTGCAGAATTCATTCCCTTCTTTATATCAGGTTTCAATAAAGATGATAGCAGTAAAAGACAAGACAACACTAAAAGCCTTCATGCAACACCGCTTTGTAGAAGTCAAATAATCTTATCACTCCTAGGAAGTGATAAAAAAATCTTATCATCGAGCAGGTTAAATTATGGGCAGGTAAGCTTGAAGCAGAATGCAGGGTTTTATGTAAGTTTTATGTAAGTGATTAAAATATTGAAGTCAGCCAGGCTTGTACTCTGAGACTGGTGTTTCCCTATTAATATTTGGGAGTGGAGGACAGGGATAGGCACAAGGAGGTACCTTTCCCCCCAAGCTGGGAAATGCCAGCATCTCATTTTGAAATGTTCAAATTTTTTGTTTCTTCTTTGGTTATTACAAACTATTTCAAGGGACTTCCAAGTTAGAAGTAGATTTTGAGAGGCAAAAACTGTATCTTCAGGTTTTTTCCGTTAAACAGACCTCGGACAGTATGTAGGGCTGCAAATCCCTATGAAATGCAAGGCCAGTATCTCAAATCCAGTACCTTACTGCTGTCTTTCTGTTCTGGTCATCATGGGTGAGGAGGAGTACTGAAACTCTTCTATCAGCCTTTACATGTTTGTACTATCCACTCCCAGTGTGTGTACGCCTTATGCTGGTGAGAATTTGGGAAGCAGATGGAGTGCAGCCCTGATGACACTGTGGTGCAGCCAGATCAGTCGGTAAAATTGCTGAGTGTTGGATGAGACCGGCATGCGGATGGGAGTGAGCTGAATTAAAGCTGAGAAAGCTGAGCTCAGAGAAGATGTTAGTTGGCAGCGTGAATTGAAGAAGATCTGTTAGACATAATACCAGATGCTGTGGCCAAGTACCGAGTGCCCTTTGTCAAGTGTGTTCTGAATCTGGGCCTGTGGTGACTCCTACCTGCTGCTGGACTGCAGCAGCTGTGGCCACCAGTGTTCCTGTTTGGCCAGTTGGCCTGTGATACTGTACTTTGGCAGAGCTCTGCACGAGGTCATGCAGTTCTTTTTTTAATGCTTGTTTTTCCATGAGTTCATTAGGTTTAATCTGCAGTGTAATTACTCTTCAAATCGGCCAGGTCCACAACCTGAGTATTCCTACTGTAGGAGATAACAGATTATGAACCAGTCAGTTATCTGAATACCTATGAAGAAGCTATAAGCAAGAATAAATGCTGTTTGTTTTTGAACCTCTTCAGGACCTCACTGCTCAAGTTCTCATTGTTTTTTTCTCCCAAGTATACACTTTATGGGATTTGCTCAGTCCTTCTCCTGAGACTCTCACCAGGAGTTATGTATAAACTAGCAATATACGTGCTATATTTCATAATGGTTTTGTCACAAAGAAACAATTCACATGAGTTCATGACAGTCAGAATGTGTTGGATACTGCCTTTCATTAGGGAAAATATGACAGCATGCCAGCATGTTCCATCTGAAGAGTGTGTTTAAAAATAGTAAGTGGTTCTAGAGAATTTCCAGGCTCACAAATTGCAGACATGCTACAGTTTATCTGAGTTTCTAGAGGAACATCATCTGAGTGCTGAACTGAACTTTGGTCAAGATAACAGGGTGTTAGGATTCAGAATAACTAATGAGGAGCCATGAGAAATACCAGGAAAGGTTCTGATCATTTTAAGTATTTTGCTCAATGTGTTGGTGGGATTTATTTTGGTTTTCAAGACCATCATTGCTGTTACAGTTGGCCCAGTAGCAGTATTCAAGTATTCACAAAGTATCTCTTAATTTTGTCACTAAGACACGTACATTAAGATCGCTAAGTTTTATACCAGATATGTATCATGAAGATACAAACAAGAATGAGTTGTTTTGTTTTCCAGATGTAGTCAGTAATTCAGACCCTGATTACAGTCCATTTAGCAAGAAACTGGGCAGAGGAAGAGGTTAAGAAGAGTTCTTTCATTTTTGACTAATTTTTAACTGATAGGTAATATTTTGATTTCAAAATCTCATGGATTTATTCCATTTATCCACGATCACATTGAAGCACTGGGCTACATGATTGCACTAGGAAATGTTACATACATTGGCTTCTGTAAATGCAAGGTGGACAGCATCTCTCAGCTGCAGTACAGCAGCCATTCCACTGCTTTATAGTGCTCTTGATAGATCTGTATCTCGTTAATTAGAAAAGTATGGATTGAACTTAATGGTAAGATTTAGTTGATGGTTATGTCAACGTGATCCCCTAGAATTGTGTTTTCTGGCCAGACCAGCAGCACAAATGGAAAGTGGAGCCTGTATGAAACCAGTGGCAGAATAGCTGTAATTAGTGGTAACAGGGAGGGACCTATGTGGCTTTGTACAGCTCTGGGACATGCTAAGCCATTGGAATGGTGCAATTTTGTGAAGCTTTTTCACAGAATCACTTAAGATGGAAATGACCTGTGAGATCCTCAAGGCCAGCCTCTGACTGAGCATCCCCATGTCAACTGGACCATGGCAATGATGTGCCGTGTTCAGTCTTTCCTTGAACATCTCCAAGGATGGTGACTCCACAGTCTCCTTAGGCAGCCCATTCAGAGGCTCATTTTGTCAAGAAGCTGCTCAGTCCTAGTAGGCATTTCAAAGTGGAAAAGCAGTCATGACAGTAAACATGCTCTCTCCTCCTATGGGTATGTGGAAGTTTAAATAATTCTTTTATCTGTTTCTGTGAAGGCTGATTCTATGCAACTTGTTTTCATAGGGATTATTTTACTCAGAGTTTTCTGGAAGTTGCTTTATTTGTTTGTTTGGGGTGGGTTTTTAAATTATTTATTCTGCCTTTGTTTAGTATAAAAACTTTGTATTGCCTAAAAACCTAGCTGGTGGAAGTGCATGGTTGTATATATTATAATTGCATCTGTTACTAGACTAGAGTCTTGATTAAGGCAATTTCATTTGCCAGAGGGCCTTGTCCTTCTCTATCACACTCAGACATGTTGAATTTGCATTCAGCTGACTACAATCAAAGATTTCTAGTGAAAATGAGCCCTAAAACAGAATCTTCTCTCTCTTATTAATTAAACATGAAACTAGCTGTTTCTGTTCCCTCCATGTTGACTTAAGAGATACGAGCAAGAACAGTGTAACTTGAAAGCAACATTTTACTCTGACATTGATTATACAATGGGTCTGTGAAGCCTAAGAATGTCCAAGAAGCACTCTTGCTTTTGAAAAGGCAGAATCGTCTACTCAGGTAAGATATGTGGTACTTCTGGAATGAGAAATCCTGACAGAGATGTTTATATTTATTAAAGTGTTTATTCAGTAAACAGTTAGGAATTCTGCACAACTTATGGTAGGTTCATGTGTATCTGCCACAGAAATGTGGATTGTATTTACTACCTAAATTTCTTAAACTTTGTTGTCTTAAGTGTCCTAATATGGTGGAGGAATCATCATATTCACTCTCTCCTTTTTTTAACATGTCTTGTGGTTTAAACTTGCCTTCAGTCATGACTTTCATTTCTTGGTGCTGCTGTGCCACAGGCACTTGAGCAGGAAGAGCCCTTCTGTGACCTGAATATTCTAAAGCTGAAAAGGGAGTCGAGCTCAGAGCTTGACCAGAATAGTGTTCTTTGGACCACTTTAAATTTCTTTCAAAACTGCCTGTTTTTCCATTTCAAACAGAAAGACTAGACAATGACATAGCTCCCTTGCACCGCTCTTAGAAATAGGACTAAATTAATGGATGTCTCTCCTTGCAGCTATGTTGCAAGTTCTGTCAGCATCTTACGTCTTGCTGCATTCCTGCTGGGAGACACAAGGCTCCTTGCCAGCCTACCTCAGTATTGTCTTCCTTAAGAACACTTCCAATAACTCTACCCTCATTAGAAACCCCAGCTTCTCTTTAATTGCAGTATTCAGGAGCTCTGCTGAAATCAAGAGGGTGATGCCAATGTGCCGTTGAATGTAAAATTCTTGGAGTGGAGTCCTTGCTCGACTTTAGCTGCAGTCTTGATTCTGAGAAAATCACTACAGCTAAATGGAAAAGAACACTTAAAAATGAGAGAAGATTGATTTGTACAGAGCCTACCTCTGGAGGCTTAGTGGATTTTGTCCAAGATCCTTCAAAGAAGGGTCTTTGTATTAAAAATTCCTTTAGTATAATCTAATCCAATCAGAATACATTATGTCTTTACCCCCTTCTCTCTAAAGAGTGAGCAGTGGGAAATCGGGCATTCATGGCTTCTGTCTTTGAAAAATTCTAATATTCTTCGTAACATACCTTTTGTACATGTGTTAGAAAACTTTAACAGAAATGCACTTAAATAGCATCTGTGCTGTAATTTGGCAAATTTGGATTTCTAATTTGTCACCATTATGCCAGGAATGCTCATACTAAAAAATTAGAATAAGTTTACCCCTTAGTCACTGAGCATGTAACTCACTAGGATCTTTCTTCCCCCAGACTACGTGACACAACTGTGTCCAAGATCTTTGTAAATGTTGCCATCAGAATTGCTCTATCTTCCTGATGGAACTAGCTTAAGTGGAATATTAGGAGAAGACAGGCTCAGTGCAGTGTCCCATTACACTTGAAAAAAGTGAGTCAGGCGAAGCTGTAAAGATGTGAGGTCATTTGAGGATTATGAAATTGCTCCTTGAATAAGAGACAGCCCTGGATTAGTCCCTTTAAAATATAATGGGAGAAGTATCCCCTTGGCAGCATTTGCATTCAGTAATCAAATGGAGCTTGAATTAAAGCCCCTCAGCCCACATACTGTGAATGCAGTGAATGCTGTAGCAAAGAGGTCATGCCTGTGACAGTGCTTATACTGACGCTTGTATGGTACCTAATGAGGTATGTCCGAAGTCTTCTAAGAAGACAGCAAAAACTTCGGGAGAAAGAAGCAACCAACTTCTTGTCTGGATGGTCTTGTCCTTATTTATAGCTTGCCCTGCTGCAGGGACTGTTCTACCCAGCTCCACTTGCTGTCCCCTGCTGGAAGTCTGTGACAGTGTAGTGAGAAGATCCAGAGAACAGTGTAGCATCAGTTTATCATTAGTAAAATTTATGGTGTTTGAGAAATAAATTAATTAATATGTAGCATGAGAGAACTTACTGAATATCCCAGGAAAATGACAAGACTATGACAAAAATGCACGTACCTATACGGTGGCCTTTACTCACTAGTTGCAGTGTTAAGGGTGGGGTAGTAATTTCTGAGAATCTATATGGGTAGAAGATGACTGGATTATGTATGATGGTATAACAGTATAAATAATGTAATGGTGATTAGAAGGAATTTACATTGTTAAGATTTCTGTCTTTGGCATTTGCTTAATTTGCAGTAGTTTGTTTTAAATTTCTAAATCCTTTCTTGGTGGCAGCTTTTGGCAGGGAGAATTGATTACTTTATTTCTGAAATTCTTTTGTGATTCTTGTCCTTTAAAATCAGTGAAAAAAACAAAATACACAAGTGTGAAGATGAGTTAACTTAAAAAAAATCATTAGAAAACTTAGTGGTTCACTCCAGTTAGAATCACAGTTGAGGAACTTACTTTTCATTCTCCTTCTGTCTGACTCTCACTGCAGACAGAGAATAAAATAATTGGAAGACCAGACATCCAAACTTTTTCCTCTGTCTTTATGGTCCCTGAATTTCATGGACACCATTGTAATGCAAGATATTGTCAGGGAATAGTAAAGTATAAGAAAAACAAAATTAAAAAGCATGATGAAGATTATTGGTGAGACAGAGATTAAGGAGCAGAGTAGGCTGAGAAGACTAGGAAAATATTAAGATTGGAGAAAAGGAGAATTATTTGGATGAGGTACAAGTGAAAAAGGAAGCAATAGGAAGATGAAGAAAGTGAACAGAGATTGCAAAACAAAAGTTGGAGGAAGCTATTCTGAGACAATAAGTGAGGAAAGCTTTAGAGGGTAAGATCAGAACGTAGTAGAAAGAAGATAAGGTGGAAGGACTTTCTCTCCTGTAAGAAATGGATGAAAAGGATAAAGAAACTTCACACTAAGAGAGTGAATGATCCTTCAGTGACTCCACAGCCAGTGCTGTGTAAGAGCCATGTGAATGGGAAAGAGAAACTAAATTGGAGAGAAATCAACACTACAGAAACAGGAGTTCTGCCTTACAAAGAGAAGACTAGGAGGAGTTTAGCTTAGTGAAAACATCCTACCACAAATCCATTCATTTGTGTCTGTCTACACTGTGAGAACCCTGCAGGCATTCTCACTGTTGTCCCTGCACAGCCCCTCAGGGCTCCCTTCCCAGTACTTGTGCATATGCTGGGACCCCGTGTCAGCCCCCCCAGCAGCACTGCAGCAGGGTCAGTCTCCAGTTGTCCGTGACCCTGCTCTGCCCAGCCACTGGCCATGCTGACCTATGCTCACTGGTGGCCCACATTCCAGCCTGGCTTTGGACTGACTCTGGGGAACTGCCCGGTGTCTGGGGCTGGGAGGTGGGATGAGCTTTGGCTACCAAACCTAAAGGCACACTCCTCATGGGGCTCTCCCACTGCTCCTGGGCCCTGGCACCCATGGAGCTTTGTCTTGGTGTGCACATGGTTAGCCTTTGATAGCCCATTAAATTTTTTCAACTGCTTTAAAACACTGTGAGGTCAAGCTGTGTTGTTGGCATTCATGAATTATTGGCAAAATGCTGGTTGAGTTGCATGAACGTGAAAGTTAGAGGAGCGCTATGTAGCACCATATTATTTATTAGACTAGCTAAATGCTTGGATGTAAACTAGCTTTCCTGGGTCTGCCCTTGCCTCCCAAACTCCTGAAGGCTGTTCTTATTCTTCCAAAACTGGAGGGGAGTTTTAAAGGAGAATACATTGGACTAGACAGCTGAAGGCTTTTCTTCTGGAGGAAAGTTACTGGAAGCAGTGTCGCTGGTGAGCTATGGAGAGGAAGTGGAAGGTTTGCTGGTCATGCAGAATTACTTTATTTGTAGACTAGAAGTGTGTTTTCTCTCCAAATGGTTTTGTTATAAACTTCTGGTCTTGAAGTTACTTCTTGCTAGTTAATTAGGCAATTTCTTAACTGTGCTTCCAGTAATACTCAATTTATCAGTGTACTTAAAATGATAGCTCCATTTTCTTTTCTTTTAACTCTAGACCAGAGTGTAAATGGCGTTGCACAGTGGAAGGTTTCATAGTTGGAGAAAATGGAAGTGGGGAAATACACTATGCTACATATGCAGAGAAAAAAAAAATCCGTTTTTAGTAATGATAAAAGTAACAAGAATAAAGCTTGAACTACATTCGCACACTTGCACATGCAGTGTAGACACAGAAGAAATATTTCAAATTGGATGTTTTATTTTTGCAAAGCCAACACCAGGCATGTAAATATTTATGAGGAAGGAAAATGTAAATATAGGATGTGGCACAAAAGGTATGTCCAGTAGAAAGTAGTATTAATAGTATTGTATTAAATCATTGATGAGAACTGTTCTGTAACTTTAACTGCAGTTCTTGCCCCTTTTGTTTAGGAACTGTGAAATTTCCCTGTGGGCTGATTTTAACAAAGGGGAAATTGTTTGGGGAGAGCCTGCCTTGTTTAGCCTAGGACAATGCAACTTAGATTGTAGCCTTTAAAAATGTTGAGGATGTAAACATCAGGAAGGAATAAAAATTAATAAATCTTAAAGACAATGTTGGCACTAAAACCAAAGGGAATGAACTGACCTTGAATAAGCTTAGCCTGATATTAGAAGATGGTTTCTGATTCTCAGAGGAGTAGGACTTGATACTGCTCCTGGATACAGAGATGAAGGGCAAAAGAGAGCTATGGTAAAAGCAGACTGTAATGGATTGATTGCTATTCTCAGATGATGTCTGTGATGATAGAAGCAAGGATGGAAACAAAAGTTCGGATTGTTATTTTATTGGAGAGAATCAAAAGGGTTGTGTGGAATACTTTGCTTATCATCCTGCGGACAGTTTTTGTTTAAGATTCCTATTTGTTTTATTTCTATTCCAAACTACAGAGGAAATAATGAGTGGATCATTCTTAGATGACTGCGATCCATACTTTTTGGTTGGTGGCAAATGCCTCTCCGGTGTGCCAACATTTAAAGTGAACTTTAGCAAGCTGAAATACTTGAGCTAGTGCAGGCTCTTCCAAACTTGAGTCGTGACTCTGCTCTAGCATTGCCTCCAGCAGTGGCAAGAGTAAGGAGATATGGAAGGATGGAAGAAATGCAAACCATTCTGTGATTCATGTCTTGATTGCACTCCCTCATTTAGTAGGGGCTTATAGTTGATTTGATTTGCTTATTATGCAAACCTTCTAATGAGAAACTGTTTGCTGTAAGCTTTGTAGAGGGAGCAGGATGTTCTTTTGGTAATCTTGTGTTCTTTAGGAAATCTCTATTTCATCTGTATTTTGCACTTCTTAAATTGTATCTCTGTGCTATGTACGCAGTGCTCATGTGTATGTAGTTGGTTGAGAGGGCTGTGCTGTGGGCAGTAAAAACTTCATATGGACGTATGCAGGCCCAAATTTCCTCAGGGCAGCCTGGGAAGCAGCCCATCCTCAGCTGTCTCAGCATGGAATCACAAACCTCTATAAAAATGACCATATACATTTAGGAAAAAACTCCCCAACTTTCATGTAAGACAGTGACAGCCCCTGAACAAATAAGCACCATTTAGGCCTTTCCTTTTCTTTGTGCTCCCGAGTCGTGTTTTTCCCCCTCTTAACCCGATGTGGAGAGTCTGAAAAAAGGAAATATAATGCAGAATTCATAGCAACTCTGTTTCTTATCGGGGGATAGGACTGGAAAAAACAGCACAATATACTATGGCTCCTAATGGATGCTGTGAAGTCCTTGAAGAAATCCCATAGATTATAAAGATGTATATGTCTGTATATATGGAAGATGTCAGAAAGGAACCTATTGGAAAAGAATGTTGGTTTTTCAGTCCTTTACCCTTTGGTGTAAGGTCCTGTGTACCTTTAATAGAATTTGATAAATTAATTTTGGATGTTCCTGTGTATTGTCTGTTTTGCTTCTCACTCATGAAGAGTGATCTTCCTGTAAGTAGTATTGGTGGTAATAATAATAATAATAATGAAGTGACAGTTGTTGGCAAAGGATTTGCTACATTTATTAAAGTTCTATGTTAGTCTTTCACACATAGATTAATAAATTATCAGGACAAGCTAATTTATATCTGACGAAATGCTGACAGCTTTCAACTCATTTTAGAGGCACAAAAGTGAAGAGGAAAGGAGAGTAACAGTGGTGGTCTCTACCAACTTCTTCTGACTATATGAAGTTAAATCACGAGTAAACATTATGTTGTGTATTCTTTTATAGATCAGCTGAGTAATGTGCTGTATTATATGTGGACTACACAGATTGTATTGCCGTGATTGTGTGTGTGAGCTATTTATAAGGATGTAGTTGTCTCAGATAATTACCTAATTTAAACAGATGTACTGTCAAGTTTGAAGAGAGGAGTATTTATGTTGTTTTGTGTCACTTTCAAATCACTTCTGTTAACAGCTGATTACTTAAGGTTATGTAAGAATGTGAATGACTTATATAATCTGGTGATTTTCCAGTTTTGCAATGTAGAGGTTTGTACTCTTCCTCCCAGAACTATTCTTCAGCTGTACTGCTCTGCAGGAGTTACATTAGAGTGAGCCTCTAGGACAGACTCCAGGAAACAGCAAAACAAGAAGTGACTCTCAGAATGTTGGAAGCAGCTGATAGCTAAAAGAGCTCTTCTCAGCCAGTTAACAAGGATGCCATTTAGTAGTCCTTAAAAGGTGATGGAATTTTGTTTGCTGCTGTCTTAGGACGTGTAACTATTAGCTATGTCTAGAGGTTTATCTAGCTATATGAGTGCAAAACACAAAGAAAGCAGCATAAATATCTATTGAACAGGGGACCGTTATGTAATTGGCACTTAAAGGTTATGACAGAGGACAGTGGTGATAAGCTGAAGAATTCATGAAGGGAAAGTTTAAGTGTTACCTGAATGTTATTTATTCTTCTTTGATGTAGGGCAAAAGACAGCTGATGCTTAGCAGTAGTAGATAGAACTCTCTTTTCCTTCTTAATGTTTCATTAAATAATGACACTGCTTGTAAGAGCTCAAAGTTTATTCTGGGGCATTATTTTCTGTGTTGATTTGGGGGGAAGAGTGCCATCTGCAGAATGCTTAATCTTCCCTGCTATAACAGCTCTGTCGTGCCAGCAGTGCTCAGATGTTGGTGGACAGGATTTACTCTTAGCTTGTAAGATCTGATGTGCTCAGCCTTTTCTAAGGAAATCGCCTAAAACCTTCAACAGAGCAGACTGCTTTTCTGTTGTACTAAGAAAACTTCATCTGTAAGCTCCTTTCCCCAATGTTGTCCAAAAAAAGATAAAGATGCACATCCTTGCTGCTTGTATAATCTTCTCTAGATTGACTGTGAGGAAGCAGGGGAAAAGAGATGAGTATTAGGTCAAAGTGTTTTAGAGGGGATGAAAAAAGCAGCTGCTGCAAAGCAAAAGAAGCACACACTCCCAGCCAAAATCCCACCACCCAAAAACCTGCACAGAAAAAACTCAGGGAAAACGAGATAGATAGGCTTTCATCTATTTTTGTGGGTGTTTCCCACCCTCTCTCCCCTCCTCACCCTGCACACCCACCTCCCCCATCCTTCTGGATATTAAACTGCAGTTACTCTTAATGCTGTAGCTCTCACCAGTATTTCTTAGTTGAGGAGGGAGGTGTTCTTTTTGCTGCCACGAATATAATGGATATTGGAAGTCTCTTTTTAGCCTTGTATCTAAGCTTCTACTGATGAGTTCTCCTTCCAGAATGCAATGAAAAAGTTAAATTACAGAATGAAAGAGACATTAAATTTAATGACAACTTTTTGACCTAGTAAAGCAAAGCAAAATGCTTTTCACTAGAAAAACAGAATCAAGACACAGTGAAAGAGAAGAATCAGGGCAGCCAGAAAACAAGACTTTGACTGCAGTGGCCAGTGAGGTAACAAAAGATAGCTCTTCACCTAGCATAGGGTCATGTTGGCAAGATGCAGAGACCCGGTGCATCTTGCCAGGGCTCACATGATGCTCACAAGAACACTGCAGACTGTCAGATAACTGTGGCTATCAGTGGTAAATGCCTGGAACCTGAGGATCAGAGTACTGTTTCTATATTTATATACTGCAGTGTCTTTAAAGCATGTGAGAAAGGAAAAGTGTCTGAATATTGTCTTTGCATCTTGAGAAGAGGGTCAGTGTCATGTAGGAAGTGGGGTTTTCTTTCATGAGGAGAAGAGATATTGCTGAAAGTTTGTAGCTTTCCTTGTGACTTGAAATTTAAGCTCTTTCTGGATTCCAAGGAACTGAAGACAGAATCCCAGTGAGTCTGTGTGCCTTTCTGTAAAGCCAGGCAGCTGGCAGAACAAGCCCATCTGACACCATGCTTGGTTGGTGGTCTGTCAAATCTGGCAGCCCCAGAGAGAGAAAAAGGCAGAGAATGCAAGAAAGCAGGAAGCTTCCAGCCCAGCATGTTCACCTGCAAAGTTGTGAGCAAGGGGCTTGGAAAAGCCAGGAATTCATTAGGATTGGTGAAGGAGTGGGGCAGTTCAGTAGGTGTGCAGCTGGGGGCCAGCACTCCTGGGTGCCTCTAGGCAGAGCGGGTAGGAAATGTCTTCAGCTGTCCCAAAGAAAATGGAAAGCTTTTCAAGTAATATTAAAGGCTTTGTGTGTGGTGATTACCTATTATTATTGTTGTTAAGGCAGGAAGTAAGAAATTTTATGATGGGAATGAAGCACTGGAACAGGTTGCCCAGAGAGGTGGTACGCATGACCAAGATGGCAAATGCTTCCTTCCAACCCAGACCATTCTATGGTATTGCTGTTAGTGCTGTTGTTGTTACTGTTATTATAATATCCCATTTTCCCCAAAAGAAAAGATAAAATTGTCTTTTAGTGGAAAAATTCTGACCTGAAAATTGCACGTTTTGATAGTTTGAAAAGAGTAGGGTGTATTTATCCTTAAGTTTTGGAGGGGGTGGATATGCAATGCTACTGTTTTTCTTCTATGCATCCCTTTTATCTGTTCATCTTTCTGGCCTACCTCACCTCCATCTGTAGATTTGTTCCATCTGATGCGCAGATTTGAGCCTTCTGGGATTGGGTTGCTTCTCTGTTGTGCCTGCTGCAGTGATATTTATAAGCCAGAGTCTGTAGTAATTGGACTGTATCATCTTTGACAGTATTTCAGGTAACCTCTGAAAAGTAAACATGTAGGATGCCTTTGAAATTCTTAGGAAATATATGAGAACTTGATAACAGAATGCAATGAATTGAGGCCTCTGTTTTTTGCATCACAGGGAAATCTTGTCCATATTGCAATTTTAGTGGTTGCTAAAAAAACCCCAGTTGCATTTTTGAGTTGACTCTTGCTGCTCTATCAACAGTAGTTTCAGTAGTTCCATGATGGAGCTCACTGATCTCATGTATCGATGAGTCGGTGCGGAATGCAGAAGAGTGATGATGAGGCAGGACTTTTAAAAAACATTATTACAACTAAATATGAATTCTGGAGTGAAATAATTGAGGAAATTGTAGCTTAAGTAAAATCTCTATGCATAAAGAGATGATTAAAGCAAAGCATAGAAGATCTGACTGGTATGCTCAGGCATGCGTTTCACGTGCATCAATTTTGTGTCTTTTAAATTCACAATTAGAATAAGGAATACCTTATGAGTATTGTGATTTTTCCAATAAGTAGCTGGTAAATCTTGAGCCTGGAGATTTTTACTGCCTGAGCTCATGTGAATGAGATGTCTGTATGCTTCAGATACTTTATGTGCTGCACATTGTCTGTGAAGTGACTTTCTTTGTGTTGTCTTTCTTAGGTTTGGTTTTTTTTTTTTTTAAGTTGGATGTACAATGCAGTGAATACGTGCGTGTGAGAATTAGGCATGTATAAATAAGAATATTAATAGGCAAGACTCTGGCTAATGAGTTTCAGTAGTGCAAGAGACGTTTCCAAATGTTCAAATTAACCTCCAGCAAGTTTTGAAATAAGAATTGATGGATTCCAGAAGAGAACTCAATTGGTAGTAGTTTTTTTTAACACAGTAATGTTGTAAATGTAGTACAGCTTATTTTAGCCAGTAGATGTTTTTTCAGTTATTTCTTTTGAAGTGCAATTTAAATTTATGTGAAAATATGACTGGAAATGAGTTATTTTTGCCAAATCATCAATGAAATGTTGCTTTAGTAAAGTATGCAGAAGATACTCGTGGTCTCTCTCTAAAATTTGGCTATGCTGTAGTAAGCAACATACATAAACATTAACTACAACTGTAGATAGAAAAATACTATATGATGTAAAAGAATTGTAGGCAGTGTGCAAATATTTTATATGGCACCTAAGTTCATTGGGGCGGAGAGGAGATACAAAGTCTTATACTAGCTCTATTAAAGTAAATGGATGAGGAGAAAATGAGGTTTTGTGTGTAAAATCCTTGCCTTGTTTTACTGTTTTCTTTGTTTGTATTTGTTCACCTTACCTTATGTTCTTAGCCAGTTATAGCTACATCAGATGACAGTTGTGTAACATGTATGCATATTGGTCATTTTTTTCAGGTATATTTAAAAAAAAGTTTACTAAAATATTCAAACTGTGTTGATTAATAATTTACGGAGTCATGGGTTTGGTTTTTTTTATTATAATTTTTCTTTCTTCATTTATGTATGTACAGGAGCTAAGCTCTTCTGGAGATCTCTTAAAATGACAAGTTGTGAGTTGTTTTAAGAACTCTGTCCCATTTCAGTTTGAAGGGTGAGACACAAAAAAAAAAAAAGTGGCCTTTACCTAAATTAGCAAGGTTAAGTTATAAATGGAGTGAATAGTAAAAATCATTTTTGTGTGTCTTCTTTCAGAACCTATGTAATAACCCAGAAATAATCCTAAGTGCTCTGAAAAGCCTCAAAAGCAGTTCCCCTCAACATGATTTTGGCTCTTAATTTTAATTGGAAAAATAGGCTTAGGATTTTTAGTCCATGACTTTAGTGCAACTTTTTGAAATAATGCATTTGTTTTTGTCAGTCAGCATTTGGCAAATACTTTTCAGCTCTCATCACATAAAAAAATAAACAGATAACTGGAGCAGTCAGGAAGTGCAAATTCCAAGAGTTGGGCATCTCTTTCGTATTTTCTGGGTTCTAAAACTTTCTATGGTTGTGCTTATTGGGAAGGAATTTTGTTTGTCACCTTTACCAGGGTTTCAGGTAACAACACATGGACTTGAATAAACTTTCTTTTCCAGAGCTTTTATTTCTCTTTATTGAGACTTGTGGTTATCAGCACCAACACTCTCAAATGCTTTGCTCAGCGTGCAGTAGATGGGAAGCTGACTCTACGACTGCTTTTTTTTGACATTAAAGCATCTCATCAATTGCAGTGTGCACTCAAGAGCAGCTGCAAGTTGAGCCTGAGATATTGATCTGGCAGACTCTGGAAACCCTTGACTCTTCTGTCATATTATGTGGATCTCATCCAATTCAAATGCCACATATTAATTGTGATGACAGCTTTTACAGTATTGTTTTCCTGAATCTATCTCTATGGCCACCATATATGTCATATAAATGTGACCATATATAACTGACTAAACTTTTTTTTTTCTTTTTTTAGTATTTTTGAATCATTACAGTGTAGTCCAGTGAAGTTTCTAGTATTCAAGGGTGATCTTTCTCTTATTTTAGAGATGCTTCTTAAAATGATGTTATAAAATTTTATAATTTAGTTAGTAAAGACTTTAACCTTCATAAACCTATGAGACCGCGGAATTCCATATAGGCTTCACACTGAAAAACGAGGGAGCTTTACTTCTCTTGACAATTGTTTTTTGTTCATCTGTCAGGAGCAGATATTAAGCCTCAGTGGAACCGTCCATTTTTAGCCTTACCTCGTAATTTGTGGTAGGGATTTTTGTGTTGCTTGCCTAGAATGAAACTCTTAAATTGGAATGTAATTTTAATATGCTTGGTCATAAAACTTCACCTTGTAGCCTTATTTCATAAGAAAAATGTTATTTTTAAGCCAAAAAGTTTGAAATCTAACTTTACTCCTTTTGTGTACAAGCAACTAAGTCGAAACTTTAATACAACTTCATATGCTGTTTTGCTTTTCCAGTATTTTATTACATTTCATATTTTAAGAATAAATGCCTTGAAAAAGAAACCATCTGTTTTCTTGGAAATTAAATAGTCATTAAGTGTATGCTCCTTAATTTTCCTGAGTTATGTGCGTGCCTTTCTGGGACGTACAATTACACTGATAGTAAGGTGTTTATTGCAGTATAATGTATTTCTAAAATATGAGAGATTCAGGGAATTTTAAAATTTTATATAATTTTCTTACTGTAGATAATTACATTAAGGTAACTGCATTAACTTGATGATGTAAGTAGAGTTGTATTATTTCCTGTGAATGCTGCAACCCTTAAGGCAGCTGTGTGAGTCAAGTATAGTTATGTTCAGTAATGGGGATAAAAGGAGTGAGTTTATCCTACAAAACAAGCAGTCATTTTTATCTCTAATCCTTAAACTTTGTGTTGCAGAGTTTGTTAGGATCAGATATCTGTAGTGTTTAGTAACGTCTGCTGAAAATTTTTTAGTTTTTCAGAGGAAAAATAATACCGCACAGCAGTAATTTGAATGCAAACAGCCTGGAAAACTAGATACCTTCAATTCTTTTTACATGTGCAAAGTTACTGTTTGCATTATTGCTTTTAATGGCTGCTTGTGTCCAGTTTAATTCCTAGAAATTGCTTTTCTTGTCCAAATTTGCAGATAAGCAGCAGAACTAGTGAGGGCGGTGATGAAATGTTTTTTGTAACTATATCTAATTGCAGTAAGGCTGCACCGATATAATTTTTCTGTTCAGCAATATGTAGGCATAACTTTTTTCAGTAAGTATATTAATGTTTATATCACTGGAAGCTGTCTGCCTTTCCTTTATTCTTAAGATGAACATCTAAGGGAAGACCATGCTTTGTCTTGTTTTCTTTTGATTTTCCTTTTCAGAGGGCATATATGACTGTATCCAAAGCCTGCAGTGAGCGTTCAGCATCTGAATGTATTTGTGTCAAGCGGCTGCAGTGATAATAGGCTGCGGATGATGCAGGCTGCATTGTTAAGTCTTCAGGGAGCTTTGCTCTGATAAACCAAGCTTCATTCCACTGCTGCATCTCAAAGAATAAAGGGAGTAGAAATGAGCAATATTATAAGTCCCAGATTAAGTTAGAGAGATGCACAATGTATGAAAGAGCTTTTTCATCTGTGACTAAATACATAATTTTTCATCCGTGTTGTCTGTGCAAGAAAATAAATGCTATTGTTTTGCAAGTGTCTTACCTCCCCCAGCTCTTTGTAGCCTTAATCTGGGTTCAGTAGCAAGCCACATGTAGTGTGGTTATAGTATTACTTTATTTTTTTAATGAAACAGAAAGAAAAGCATCACGTATTTCTTTTAATCTTCCGTTTTGAATGTTCTTTGAATTCCTATTGCTTATCTTCACTTTCTACCAAGAAGTTGATGTAACTTATATAATAAAGTGTAATGCAAGTCTCCGACTAGCTACGAAAATATGGGTAACATTGGGTCAGGACTTAATTTTTCTGTTCCTTTGCTTCTTTACTAAATAATTGCCTAGAATTGCCACCAGCAAGGCTTTGGCTTCACTCCTGGCTATGACTGTGTCAGATGTACCCGTATTCTTAACAAACCGTGAGTTGATGTGTTAAGAATTAGAGATTTTGACCTTTTCTGGATGTTCCAAATTTGGATAAAAATTGGTGGTATGATGGCAGAGAGGTATTTTAGTTCTGCTGTCTTACTTAGGAAAACTGATTCTCAGTTTCTGAGTAAGGACTGGTAACACGAAGTACTGATTGGACTGCAAGCTTTGACTCAGCACTTCTCCAAAGAAGTGTTTCTGCTCTCCACTTTTAGCTCTCTCAAAAAATGCAGGCAGGTTCATAGCCCAAGCAATAAATAGCAGGAGCTGGATGCAAGTGCTTAGAGTGCCTTTAACAAATGCTAACATGTGTCAGTCTGAACTCCTGGATCCTGCGGTTTGCCATGGTGTGTGGAGACAGCAGAGATCCTTTCCTGTAATTCTCAGCAGCATGAAGAAGCTCAAAGCTGCAGAGGAACCCTTGGATATTTAGATCTGTTAGCAAGGGGTCTTGTTTATATTTATCAACAAAAAAATATGAATTTGAAAGACTTAATTTCTCAACAAGTATTAAGAGAACACTATTTGTAGATGCCTTGATGGTTGTGCCTTTGTTGGAATAAGGAGAGAAGTTATATTAGAGAAACAAGCTGTGGCTGTGGTAAAACCTGTAGCAGCCACAGACTTTCAGAGATGTATTTCAGTTTCAAGAAATAAGTCTTGAAAGAGTAGCTCTAAAACTTCATGTGGGATTTTTGTGGTTTTTATGGTTATCCTTCAACATTTTCTAATTGTTGCTTTCTTATGTTTGAATTTTGTGCCTGTGTATTTCTTTATATGGAGACTGTGTGAAAATTGTGAATAGAATTTATGCAAATTAAGGAAGTTTTGGGTTTCTTGTAAATAATTGTATAACACTTAAAAATTTGGTTTTGTTTTATATTATGTCTACTAACCTCTTTTCTTGATTATGCCCAGACTAGTATATCACTACAGCATACTAGGAAATTCAGCAAAATTTACTTTTAGGTTGATTTATGTTATTACAATGAAATGAAACTTACCACATGACTATTCCCTTAGTAAAAGCATTACACAAACACCTGCTAAACTGATAGAGGTGCAGAGTTCCATTCTGCTGTATGGTCAGAGACGCAGCATAGATAATAAACAGAGATGGTTAATTTTGATAGACTTTATACTCTTTAAGAATCTGTCCATAACTTGACTACTTATAAGTTGTAAGTCTGTTGCCAACTTCAGTCTGTTACCTCTAAGGACAATCCCAGATGCCAAAACAACAAACTCTATGCTTATATGATGTTCCTTCATAAGAAACAGAGTTCAGCTCTTGCACTGCTTTTGTGAAATTGCCAAGATAATACAGTGGAGATGGAAGGGAGCACTGAATCTAAGCACGTTTGTAGATGTATGTATTTGGGAAAAAGGAGGGAGCTGTTTAGTCATCCAGAATCTGTGAAGAAATGTTGTAATGTCAACATAGCACAGAAGCAGTGAGTGAGCTTGAAGTCCTGGATGGTATTTCTCACTGCTGACAGATTGTTGCATCTAGGTGTACATTTCTTGAAAAAATAAACAAGAATGTAGCTAGTAACTGGAAGATTGTGCTAGTTACCTGTAGTTTGGACTATTTGGTGTTCTGCTTAACTTTTTATTGGTTTAATGTGATAGTGGAAGGAGTATGTACAGTTACATTAAACTAAGTGAAACTTTTTAACTTTTTGCAATATTTATATTTATCCCCGTCCTGTGCCTCCCCCCCACCCCCAGTATTTCTTTCTGAAGAACTATTGATAATAATTCTTATAGGGTATTTGATCAAAAATGCAATATATGGAAAAAGCAGAGATCATCCCAAATTATGTAGTAAAGAAGTCAGATTTATTTTTCAGTTTCTAAAGAAAGTTAGCAATGTAACAAATATGTAGTTGCCACTGCAGGGGATGTATTTGTAATTGTTAATTGAGGCTCTCTGTTCAGTTGCTCTTTCTTTGCTTTCTGTTTTCTGATATTTGTTACTTTCTTAGCCTGTATCTTATGGGCATGACAGCATCACAGTGAACCATAGCAGCATAAAAGGTAGCATAACATATTTTGGGGTGACACATGCTACATGGCCAGGAGGCTTTATTGTCATTTTGTTGCCTTGCCTTTAGGTCAGCACGGAGTACAAAGCATCACTGAGTAAACTCTATCCCAAATTCTCTAATCTTTGAACAGAAAAAAGGTTTCTAATCTGAGTATGTTTTTCTAGTCTGCTAATAGAGCCCATATAAGGTTATGTTTGCATATCAAATAAGGATAAATGTTTACAGTGAATTTGTTCTTACTAGCATTTAATATATGTGCTACTTAAAGGCTCTGAACAATGAAGTTAATGTCTTTTGCACATTGAACTGTTTTCCCATTATTTATCTGTATTTAATCTGAAGAATTTCTGTGTTTGCTTACTGCTTTTAGGGTTTAGGTGTGTGTGGGTTTTTTTTTTGTTTCTTCATTTTGTTTTATTGTTTTCGGTTTTTTTAGGCTCTCATGGTATGAGAGTCATCTGATTGCTTGGCATATGAGATTAGAAATTCTCAGGAGGGATTTTGAGCTGTTGCAATACATTATTTTTCATAATAAGGAAACTGGAAGAATGAAAGCGAGGCAGCTGTAATCTTTTCTTACCCTTCCTTGAAAGCAATGTCTCTGTTGTGAGAAAGTGAAATTCAGAGTAGGAGACATGATGGCAATAAGGATTTGAGTGAATCAAACTTGGAAGGGTGGGAGTATCAGTTCATAGAGAGACGCGCTGAGATCTGAGATTCCCTGCTGATTTTTGGGTCCTGCATATTATATAGCAAGTTTTTGCTGTTCCTTTTTGCCTTCTCCTAACCCAGAATTTTTCAGAAGTAACACTCAGGCTTTTTATGAGTGGCATTTATCCTGCACATCACTCAACAACACTAATGTGTCACTGGATTAAACGATGGCTAAAGTGTAAGAACAGGTACAATGCCTTTCAAATTAAAGGTGGTAGAATCCATATTAAAAACATTTCATTAATAATGTTGATTTGTGTGAGAAAGAGTTATTTAAAATTGACTGCAGTGGCCTCATTGTTTACTTACCATTTGATGAAGGTTGCTGCACAAGAAGCTTCTGTCTTGTGCAACAAAATCTAGTCTTTATTAAAAATAAATTAGCTGTCATATAGTATTTCCTTTGCTATTTGTTGAATCATCTGTGAAAAGTACATTACATTCAAACATGAAGATTATATTATGACCATCTTGATTTTTTTTTCCCTTCCCCTTGGAATGAGCTAAGTGCATAAACACTGTTGGAAGGCAGACCTAATAAGATGCTCTATATTCTTCACTGAGAGCCATGTATTTCAGATTTCAGTTTAATTAAGGCGAATCAAAAATACGTGGATCTCCAGAAGGGTTAATCCAGCCTGAGAAATTTAGTAGAGTGATGGCAGATGAGAGTTAGCAAAAACACAAGTGAGAGACTGCTTATGATTCAGAGCCTGTATTTTTTTGTACTCTCCTGATCAGGTAGGTTTCATCAGAAAACATTTTTTAGATTTTTTTGTATTAGAAAAGCAATGAGAAACTATAAAAAACTATACAGAAAAACAGTTATTGTAGTAACACTGATTTGCTGTTATCACTGCTTCAATATAGTGTTAATGAAAGAAGCTCATGTAAGGATACAAAACAAGTACTGTAACAAAAGAACTTCAAATGCAGATAGTTTGTGATATATAAAAAGCAATTTGGCAATGTGTTAAGGACCCTTCTTCTGATAACTGTAGTATTGAAGTTTAAGTGCTCTTCATGAGCATCCATTAGCACATTTGCATTCTAGGAAGTGGCTTGGATGCAGGACCAGACCAGTCACTTGCTCACTCCCCAGCTTGGATAACAGCAGTGGGATAAGGGAAAGAATTGGAAAAGCAAAAACAAGAAAAGAAAACTTGAGTCAAACTAGGAGTGTAAAGCAAAGAAAAGAGGTGGGATACCCTTTCTAGCCCCAGTGATGCAAAAGCCATCACACCAGCTCCCAGATGCAGACTGAGACCTAGTGAGTCTCCAGGCAATGGCTGCTTTGGAAAGGTTGTCCCTCAGTTTCTGTGGCTGAGTGTGACATTGCACAGGAGTGTGCCTGTGGTCAGGTGAGTTCAGCTGTCTGTCGTCGTCCTGTCTGCTCCTGGCTTCTTGGCCATCCCTGATGTACCCGCTGTGGTGTCAGAAGGAGGAGTGGAGACACTGGGACACTGTGCAGGCACTGTTCTGTGTTAGCTGAAACCCTGCTCTGTTACCCCACTCCAGACACAAGTCCAGGACACAGCGCTGCGTGGAACACTGTGGAGAGTTAATTCTATCCCAGTGAGACTCGTCATAGTCATTCCTCTTAGACACAGCTGAAGCATGGGTACAGGCTTGTTAACTACGGCATTAGTTGTTTATCAACAATCGTGATGAGCAGCAAATTCGTTTGACTTGTTGAAGTTCTGCATAGGCTGGGAAATCTTGTAGGAAAAGACTCAAAATCAGCTTTACACTACAAAATTGGTGATATTCAGTACCTCTTGTTTCATCTTCTGTGGCATTGCTGTCTACAAGTTGGGGCAATCGATTGCTCTGAAGCTTAGATAAAGTATTTTGAAACTGAATTGATTCTTGGATTAAGGATGTTTTGCAATTAATTTAAGAAACTTTGAACCTCAAGCAAATGGATGTTGTAAGTTCTGTCATGTTTTTAAAATCTACGAAAGGCTGAATTATTTGTGGAAGTAAAATTACATAGTGAAGCTGTTGCAGTCAAACTGTTACAAATTGCTGTTAGGGGTTAATTATCCTTGGTTTCCAAATCTGTTTCTCAAATATTTTGACCTTGTTCAGAAAAGACACTGTAGAATAAAGTCAATTTTCTTTACCATCAAGGATATATAAAACTGTTATCCTAGTTCCCTTGTACAGATAGTCTCTTGTGTCTCTGCTGGAAAAAGGAGGCCAAAACCAAGGGATGGTGAAGATCAGCCATCGAAACACATGCAAAATTATTTTAGTGAGAAGAAAGATTTAATAAAATGTATCTGTTACCATTATTCTAATATTTGGACCAGATAATATGCTAATTCAGATTTAATTACAGCTGATTAATTTCTTCAGTCCTGAGCACAGGGGATGTTAGGAAAATTGTTTGCCTGAAGCACCTTTGTTAAAATAAACAATGACATGATGTATCAACATTAATCATGTTAACTTAACTGAAGGTAATAGCATTTTTTCCCTGTTTTGGGCACAGTTTTTGGTAGCATTGGAGAATGCAGGCTGCAGAAGAATTAAAGCTTTTGCTTTCCAGATATTACTCATTTTAACAAGGAATCAAAGTTCTTAGCCTACTAATTCCTTTTTATCTATTTTTATTAGGATTTTTCCCTTTTCATGTGTGATGTTCTCTAGGTCCCAAAGAGCTTTGGAGATTTCTATTTCTAATGTAAGTTGCAAATGTAAAATGGATTTCTTAAAATTTTTACAAGTGCATTCTTCTTTAGGGAGTGTTTAGATGCTAAATGAAAATTTGTAGCCTACCTACTAAACGTTGCTATCATTTCCCTGAAAATTTGTCAGTCATGCTGGGTGGAATTTATCTTTCCTTGATGTAAGTATTGAAAACCACATAAATTTCACCTTGTATGATACGTTTTCCTTGCTCTGATGAGAGGACGAGCTGCATGAAATAGGTCAGATATCACACATAATAGCTATCTACAAAATGTGTTTCATCCCCTTTGATTAAATTCAGGTAGGGGAGGTATGTTTCCGAGTTCTTGTGTCAATGTTCAATCGTCTTTTTAGAGGAGATAACTTACAGAGAGTTTTACTGTAAGACATGTATGTGCTCTTGTCCTGCCACTTCATTTAAGTGTTTTTTTCTATCTGCTCTTGTCAGGAGCCAGGACTATAATGTTTCAGGAGTAAAAAATACAGAGAAAGTGAAGATAGTCCCTGCATCAAAGGGGTCTAAGTTTAAAAGCAGGAAAAGAAACAATGGACAAATAAGCCAGCATGCTGATGATAATGTTGTGCTAATATTCTGAAAGTGACCTTTAGGTTTTGTGTAGAAGAGAGATTTTGCTGAAAGCTTAATTTGAACATAGTAGCTATTATGGGGCTGCAAAAAGTTATTTAATGTCAAAAAAAGTGTATCCTGTTTTGGACTGGAAAGCCTGGTGGTTGTTGTGTGAGTGGTGGCCCTGTTGAGTCGTGTGTGACATGGCCACTTTTTGGTCATCTGGTGGGGAGGCCTGTTGAATACTTGCCTGAATAGTGTTGTGTGTGGCAAGTGAAGTCAAAGGCTGTGCTGTTCGATTTTCTAAAAAAGCATACCCCAAAAAATTGTAATGTTATTGGTACAAGTAGTGCTGAAATAATTCTTTTTATATTGATTGTCATTATTTGGCACGGATAGCAAAGCATCTGAGTAGAGATTGGATGGTTTTATAAGGCTGTAATTTGCTTTCAGGGGAAAATTCAGAGCTTTGTCAAAAGGCTAGCAGAAATCTAATGGTGCAGAAAGTTTTATTAGAAGAGAAGATAGCTATACATTTTTAGCATGCTATTTCTTCAATCTTCATTAGGATTAATTTATTTGAAGCCGCCATTGCATGAGGAAATAAATGAAAGCATGTTTTATGGGAGTCTCTGCATTTAGGTTTTAGAGACAACTGCCTGCCTACAGCTTCCACTGGTATTGGTCGAACCCACCTGTGCTCAGTACTTCTGGAAAGGCTTTTCTTGATCTAACTAAGAGTGAGCACGTGCCATGAAACTGGCTTCTACCTCACTGAAAACAAACAAGACAGAAAAAAATGTTATCTTTTGACTTGGGAGGGGGAATTGTTGGTGGACAGTATTTTTAGGCAGCCCTACCTGCTTCCTTCCAGCCTCCTTCTGGGGTTGCTACAAGGATTCAAGCGCTCATGTTGTGGAGCTGATTAAAGCAGTGGTCACTTAGTACTGGCCCTTGTGTTCCTTCTGTCCCTGGGTTGTTTCACCCTGGTGCTCACTGCCCCATGGCTGTGCTGTTTGGGGGGACAGTGTGGGTGGGGGTGAGGAGAGATGCCTGGGGAACTGGAAGAGGGCCAAGGGATGGGATGAAGAGGAGGTGGAGCCCAGGGGAAGAAATGGGGCTGCTGCAGGAATTGATGCCCCTACTTGTTTTAGTGGCCTAATTTAATGTGAAATCATGTTTTTCATGCCTGTTCTAACAGACAGATCTGTTTTGGATATGATGTCTTCATTTGCAGTCATACTATCAATGCTTGAAGAATTATATGATAGATATTCTGATGTTATTATTATTGCAGTCAAATCAGAGCATGGTTATGGTCCTGCCCTGATGGGGGGGTGTTTTGATTACTCTTTAGTCCCATTAGGCCACATGGATTTACTCCCATGGGTATAGAATCATTCAGGTAATTCAAATGTTGCAGCATTTTCTTCCTGCCTGCAATTACCTAGATTGCAATATGATTATTTCATTATTTGTTAATCTTGTCTAAGCTATTTGATTGCACAGTAGCTAGTTCTCATATTAAAACTAGGAAAGTCAGCCATGAATCCTTAGAATAATTGTGTGGTTGATATTTTAGGTAGACAAAAGTAATTTCTCTTACAGTTGAAAATTGCAGTTCTCTTGTATGTAACCCAGTCAAAATCAGTGTAGAATATACTTCAGATAAACTTAACTCTGTTTTGAAACATCTCTATCCCTGTTAGTTTGGAAAAGTGTGACGATAAAATATTACCACAACTCAACCCATTTGTAAGTATATGGGGGGACTCCAATTCCAAGCTTTTTGAACAATTTTTAACTTTTTATCAATTATTGAACAAGTCTAAGTTAAATCCTTGGAATTCAGTAAAACTCTTGGTCACGTTATTTTCACATCAGGTACCTCACCTCTATTTTTCTGCTGAGTGTGGGAATGTATTCACGAAATTTTGCTGTGTCATCTAGCTTTGAAGATCTTGACTGGTAATATAAGACGAGGTTTTCTGTCTGCCTTTGTCTTGAAGAGGAAAGAATACTGATTCTTTTTCTTGTGCTAGTGTGATAAGCTCAAAGAACTGAAGTATACACTTGATAGCATAAGGTAAGTTTAAAATGCACAGCAGTGCATATTAGTATCGGAATTTGATAAAATTTTTAGTGACTTCAGTCACTGCCTTTTGAAAGAGAGGTTTTTTAACTGCAGAGCTTACATTTCAGCGGGTTATGCTTTGGAACCACTGCTCTTCCCTGTCAGTTTCATACAAGACTTCTGGCAATTTTAGCAATTATGTACCTGAGGAATTTATATGCAATAGATCCTCTAATGAGTTTTAACTTCATTGGAAGGAGTTGATGCACAGACATAAAGTGATTCCCAGAGGTATTGGCTGAAGTTCTCCAATGGTCCTTAGAGCATCTGATTAAAGCAGTAAGAGAGTAGGTAAAGAGTAAGAGATTAATAATAGAGGGTTACAATGCTTGGCAAAAGCTCTTTGATTGATTACTGAGTATTTATAACTTTTCACTAAAATCGGGCCATTTTTTCAGAACTTGGACATTTGACCTCTTCTTCCAAGGTCCTCCCCATTGTAGCTATAAATAATGTTATTGCCTTTAACCGTAAAGCCACTTTTAAGAATTATACTTTCTTTTTGAAACAGATGACAAATTAGAAAATTTCTGCGAGTTATTTTAGACTACTAGTTTTAGATTTGTTTAAGCGGGGAACACTTTGCATATAAATTGCCAGTGCAATTCTCTACTCTGCTGTTTGGGGTGAATATCAAAAAGAAATTGTTTTTGATTGGGATGGTGAAATTTATTTGATATAGATGGAGAGGCAATGCACTTCTATCCATCGTGGTTTTCTTTTTATGGTATTTGAATGATACTGAATTTGACTTGATGCTTGTTCATTGTCTCTATTTGCTTCCTTTTATTCTTGACACTGCTTTTCTGCAGATTTGCCTTCAACAGGGCTGAATAGTGGTGTCTGTCAGTTTTGTTGAAACAATATTGGACAGATACATATTTTCTATGCAATGCATAGATATTGGATACTCTGGAAGGAAAATGTCATAATAAGAAGTTAATGTTTCTCGCTTAGTATTTTTTTTTCATTATATAGTAAAAGCTAGTCTGTTGTTGGTGCAAATAGAATTTCCATGATCATTGACCTGTTTTGCATTTAAAATCAATTTAGTTTTTATGAAAGGCTTCAGGAAGCTATTGTCATTGACAGAAGTCTGTCTGAGCATCCTGCAATGTACATGATTTTTTTTTGTCTGTTTCATGGTCTGTAGCTCTTCCACTGAGGAACCATATGCATGAATTAAAAACCATAATTTTCATGGTGGTTGGTGTTCTTTTGTTTCTTGTTACTGATTTGTGGAAGGAGATGGTTTTTTCCTCCTTTTCTCTTTTTAATAGTTGGGTTGATTTTTGACTGCTTGAAGATATGGATGTCTCTGATAGGATTACTATCAGAAGTACTAATTAAATATAATGATTGATGGTAGTTATTTTTAGTTTAGTTTACTAAGCAGATCATGGACAGTGTTAGCTTTCCCTGTAATGTCTAGTGAAAGGAAAGCTTTGCACCCACTATCCAAATTCAGCACTGAAAAGAAACACATATTTTATGAACTGATAAGCAAGCTTATAAATGTCTAATAGAATTTTACTTCCTATTCCTTAGACTTTTCTGTAGCTACAGAGGACAGAGAAGTGCTACTTGTTGGCATTTTATGTAAATTATGCTTTTCCATAAGGCTAATTGTAATTTTGTACTTCATTTTGGTATAATCTTTGCAATATTTTATGTTCATTAATTAAGTCAAGGTTACTATGTAGAATTATAATATTTAAAAAGCGATGTGATATTTGGAATCTGCCTTTTACCTGGCATATTATTTTCTTCAGTGAATTGCTTTTGTTTCTATAGAGCTACAGCATACGTCCTATCTACTGTTATTATCTGCCCTGTCACTGTTTTAAAAAAGGACTGTTGGGAACATTAAGCAAATGCTGTTTTGCAGTCACTGCTCCATTTAGATTGAATAGGCAGAATTTATGCATAATGCTCTCAAGGTTTATTTGTATATTGTCCCTACATAGCCTTGGAATACATGTAATAATACTAAACCGAGGTGGGGAGCCAAAAATATGAACCATGGAACCCTTCATGCCAGAGAGAAGAAAATCACGTTTTTTTTGTTTGTTGGTTTGTTTTGTTTCTTCATTTTTTTGTTTGTTTTTTTGCTAGATAAGATGAGAAAAATACTTCTGTAATGTAGCCAAATCTGTTTTTGTTTGAAAGTGCATTTACCAGTGTCATGTTCTATGAGATAACCTTTGGTATAAACTGAGATGATGTCAGGAAACCATTTTTAAAAAAAAAAAATAAACTGATCAATATGTCAAGGAGAGTTTTTTTTTTTTTTTTTTTTTTTTTAATCCAGAGATACTGGGAGGAATTGAAGAAATGAAGTGTTCTGCAATCTAAGTGTCTGGATTTTTTAGGTGTTAAGAAGGAAGACAAAATGTTCGAACAAGTAGTGAGGCAGATTAAAGCCTTGAAGGGGCATTAAGAGAAAGAACTGATGCACAGAAAAATGTTGTTTCTTGGGGTTTTGATTTTCTAAAAGAGAAAACCCCAACAGATTCTAATGTTATTGATATGCGAGGAGTGATGCAATAACACTTTTTTTTGATTGCAGGTTGTAGCAGAGGAAAAGCAGCATTTGCAGTTATTCAGTAAATACATTCAGGGACTTGGGAAGGGAAAAAGCCATGCTAGGTGCTTATACCCCAAAATAGTGGGTGTATTGTTTTGTCATTGACCTTGCCAGTGTCATACTTTGGGTTTGCAAACTAGATTACAGCTTCAGCCAAGTGTCCCAAAGCAGAGAGGTGATAATTGTTACATTGAAGTCATTAATGCAGTTTTTCAGTTGTAGAATAATAATATTAAATATTGACATGGATTTCATTTCTCCATGTTGCTAAAATGATAGAAATAGCAAAGATAATTTGCACTTAAACCAGATTTATTTTGCAGTTTTAAACTTGTAAATCCTATATTCTGTATGTTCCTTTCAGAGTATTAATCTCCCAGTAGAGAAATATTAATGCTGTTGTGCAAATTCCTAGCAAAGCTCAATCTTTTTAGGGAAACTGAAAGCAAAATGAAGCAGAGAAAGTATGATGGAGAACTTATTTTATGAGGTAAACAAGAAGACAGCAGCTTCTTAGTGGAGAAAAGTTTTTAGGCCAAAAGGAAATCTAATTATTCTGAGAGGAAAAATATATCAGGGATGAAAAAAACAGGATTATAGAACCTTCAGAATTTTTTTTAATATGAACATATGCATTAAATAAAACTGAGATGTAGTTAGGAAATCACAATAAATTTCCTAACCTTCATAATCACAAGCTTCTCATTTCAGATCTGTTTAAGAGAAAGTAGGTGCAGTCAAGATGGAGGGAATATAAGGAAATAATAAGATGTGATAAATGCAACACCAGGGGATTTATTTACTGATCCAGGGAATCCCTTGTAGTGTTTTCCCTCTATTATAAACTTCTCTATTACAGGACCTATATATTTTTTTAATGTTGCAGGATACAAAGTATGCATGTGGCACTAAAATTAATTTCTGAGAGTATTTTATTAGATTGTTGGCTTTGTCACAGACCTTCAGTGCTTCATGCAGATCTTTTGGTATCTTATGCTGAATATTACCACACAAGATTTTGCTTCTCAGCTGTACTCTTGAGGCAATGGTACATTCTGGCCTGACAAAAAAATGGGTGAGTGATTTCTGAGTGGCCCTGACCAGTGCCTCTCTGCAAATTCATAGGGAGAAAGAGTTTGACTCTTTAAATAAAAGCCAAGAGGCAGGTCTGGGTGCTTCTGCTGTCAGGTAGCAATCCGTGTCAGGACTTGGACAAATACAGGGCAGTACACTCTGCAGTAGATTTTCATTCAAAGCTGTGTGAAAAGTCAAAAAGCCTCTGATGGAAGCATTAAACAGGTCGGTTACAAGCATAAAAAAAACCCCAACACTACCAGTGGAACATGTGGAGAGGTGATTTATTTAGTCCAAACCAAGTCTTTGTTCATAGAATTTGCAGATAGACCTGGCATTGACTGGTGGCCAAAACCCAGCAGATTTACATGATTCTAAACAGACTTAGTAATAGTCTTGAAATCAAGTGTCATTATTTCAATGTGATTCCCAGTACAGGGTGACTGAGAGTCTTTATTAGCTTTGTGTCACAAAGTCCTGAACTAAAAGATTTTCAGAATGAAGGAAGAGAATGAGTTTAATTACATCCTTTGTATATCTCACTGTGCTTTTTAATATTAGTTAGTTGAACAAGGTGATTGATACTTCAGTTGAGAGATGCGAAATTATAATCCTGATTTAAGAGGTTTTGGGAAATTATGGATGTCCTTGTTGGCCCTGTTGTGTCATCTTTGGTAGCAGTGTCATCTTTTTAAATGCTTTATGTATTTGAAAAGACAACAGTGGTTCGATGTATTAATGTACTATGTTCTTATCCCCATAAAATAAGGGGCTATTATTCCTAGGATTAAGAAACTGAGAATATTTACTGTCATCTGAAAGGAGAAAAGATTTAGTCCATTGCCTTAGCCAGAAAGTCATCACTTCTCTGTAGATGCATTTTCTGTTTCAGCTAAGTGTAATATTTGGAGAGTTGATGGGCATTCACTCCCTTTTCCTGTGATACAGCGTTTGTGAAATTGAAAAAATTCCATTTTTTCCTGTTACTTTGTCTAAGTCATGAATGAGAGCAGCATCAAGCTGATTAAGGATAGCTGTTTCTTCTGTATGGGTGGCAGCTGTGCTTCTTGTCTGCTGAAGAGGTTGTTTGTTGCCTGGTCAGGACTGACACACAGCTTTTATCATGTCCTGGAAAAGGGGCAGCCAAGTTCGTTTTGCTCCCTCCTGACCACAGGAAAGTTTATGTCGTGAGTTTATACTACATGTTTTGTTTTGAGCACTAGAGTGAATGGAATTACAGTTACAAATTAATATTCTCATTTTGTACCAATTTTGCTCACAGGGGGAAGGATAGTTAGGGTGGCAAAACAGGAAAAACTAGACTGAATCTCTTTATTTCTCTTTTTTTTTTTTTTTTGGCGAGAAAGGACTGTGACAATTTAGTCCTAAAAGTCCTCTTCCCAGTATGATGAGACATTTCAGTTGCTGTTATAAAAGGTCTTGATGTGTGTAGTTGTACCCTGGGTAACTACAGAGTGGTAGCTCTTGGAGACATTGATCATACTACAGATCCCCATTGTGTTACACACTGCACAGATGTGTAGCAAAAATCCAGCTCTTTCTATGTGTTTATATCCCAAGCATAAGGCAAGATGGATTCTAGGGGCAGGTGAGATGGAGAGATGCACACAGGAAGAGAAGAGACATACACACAAACAGATTTATCTTTATGATCCCCTCATAGACTGCCACAGCTGTCCAGAGAAGGAGCAAACACTATGGTGGGAAATTAATTTTTTCATCTGCCACCTTTCCAAGTGCAATGTGATCAAAGCTAATGTTGAAGCAAAGCAGCATGTAAAGGAGTCTGTTTTCATTGAGCTGCGCTGTCTGATTTTGCATTCATTACCTAAGGTGAACGTTAATTTTATGACAATAGCTCCACTGCTTCTTGCTAGCATAGTTTCTTGCTCTCTGGGAGAAATACTTTATGTCCAGGAACATTGATGCCCTTCTAAGAGAAACAGTCACTTTGAAAATAATTTATAACACAAGTGAACAGATGTAATCAGTTTTATTACTAATGATCACTTAGCCTTCAAATATGTTCCTATGTAGAGGCTGCCTCGTGGACCATTTTGTTTCCCTTATTGCATAGCAAACACTAGCAACAACTTCTTACTCATGGAAAAATTAATGTTAAGTAACAAATATTTGAATTTTGAGTTGTGTAGAATGCTTTTCTATTGCTTTTATCTTGATGATATTTCTCTGTTCTGCTTATTTTGTTCTTTAAATTGATTTTGAGTTGACAATAATCTACCACAGTTTTTCTGACATCTTAAACCTAGAAAAGTCCACACAGCTGATTTTTCTCTTCATGTAGTAATCTACCCCGGGACATTGCTGGATGCATTTCCAAAAAATTAGGTGATAAAGTTAAGCCCTTTAAATCAGGGACTGGCTTATTATACTCTGAACACAGTAAGTGTGACATCCTAACTTTCAGTCTTCTGTTTTTATAATTTGCTTAGACTTTTCTGTTTTCATTTGAACATGTTCCTTAGAATATACGAAGCTAAAATATGTTCTGTTGGGTCAGATCACTGTTCTGCCTACCTGAGGAGCCCAGAACGGGACACAGTCCTCTGGATGGAGATTGGCTAGGGCCCAGTGGAGGGGCAGGATCATCTCCTTTGACCTTCTGGCCACCCTTTTCCCCTGGATACCATGGACCACCTTGGCTGCAAGGGCAGCTGGCTCATGGTTAACCTGCTCAGCAGGACTCTGAGGTCCTTCTCATCAGAGCTGCTTCCCAGCAGGTCAGCCCTGAACCTATACTTGTACATGAGATTATTCTTCCTTAGGTTCCTTATATACCTATGCAGTACCCTGTGAGAAATTCCAAAAGTTAGTTATAGACTCTGTTTTCAAAAGCCAAGAACCACCCCAGGGGGAAAAAAAAAGAAGAGAAGAAAACACAACCCCAACAACCCCTAAAATGGGTGGGAGTATTTCTTTCAGTCTGTTGTAAACTTTGCAAGGATGTCTTCAAATTTTTCTCCATTTTTCCCTTATTTTCAGTACATTTGATCTGTCATGTACTTTTTGTCTCTATGTTTGGATAAGTTTCCAGTTTTCTTAAACTGTTGGCTTTTTCAATGAGATAATCTCCTTTACTTTCCTGTTGAGCTAAGAAGGTCTCTGTCTTGTTTTGTTTTGTATTTGAAATGTTAGGCAGTTTTATCTGGTCATCTAGTACATTGTTTTTTGAACAGCTCATGCTTGCATTCTTGCATGCCTTTTTTTTGACCACTCCTTTTGGGTTTAATTAATTTGATTTGTCTTCTTGTACCATTTCTATTTGTGTCCTTTATTGAAATGGGATATCATTATGCTGGATTTATTGGAGTATTCCTTTTTTTCAGTGTTATTTTAAATTTTGTTGTGATTACTTTTAAATGTTGTGTTTTTCCACTCACAACTTGTATCAAGTCATTTGCTTCACTTCTGGATAAAGCCTGAAAAGCTTCTCTTGAGAGATTTAAGACTAATTCTTCTAGGAAACAGTCACTGCATCAAAAAAAAATTGTATTTCTGCATCTTGTCCTGAGCTGACATTAGTCGATACTGCATATGGAGAGAGAAAAATTGCTGCATCTGCATATTGTTTTTTGTGTCTCAGATAAAATCTCCTGATCAAAGTCTCCTATCTAACACATTTCTAGGCTTCTAATACTGTTGTACAAGCACTTAAGAAGTTTTACCTGTACTTTGTTAGTCACTATTGCAGATGCTGGTCAGATGACATTGCAGGAGGTCAGACCTGCTTTTCTGGTTAATCCTGATTTCCTGATGTTTTTTGTACATCTCCTCTTATCCTTCTTGTCTCACGGTTGCATTAAGACAACCTATTTCTTGGGCCTTGGACAAGGATTTTTAAGCATTGTGCTGAATGCTGCCATGGAGGTCCTTGACTTCAGTTTCTAACTAAGAAACTGAGTGTAGCCTTCAAAATATCCTTCCTACACTTCCCTTCTTCCTCAAGTAACAAAGGGAATGGTGACCCCTGATCACTGCTCCTTGATGCCCAATTATAACTAATCTAATTTTTTGGCCAGTTCTGTAGTATTGGACTCAGTGGATGAATTATTTGTCAGTCCCCTTGGACTTTGCAAACCATCTGTCATAATCTTCCATTGCCAGCACTGGCTTTTGCCTCTTCTGGAAATTCCCATAACTGCAGAGCCCCCTCAGTGTGTGGGGGATGCTGCAGTACTGCCTCTCAGTCCAGCTTCAGCACCCCTACTGCTGCAGCATTTTGAACCATCTCATGTGTGGACCTCTTTGTGAAGGGTACTCATGTAAAATATGCAAGAGAGAGCACAGGTATCACATCTTAGTTCAAAATGTCATCAGTATTTCTGTCAAAGAACCCATATGAACAATTTTTTTTTTTTTTTTTGCTTCATAGTAAATTGGAGTAATGACAAATGCAAGTGATGATTGTGTACAAAAATGCCAGCTTGACCTAACATTGGTAGTTGGTCATAAACCTGAATTCTTGAATATTTAAAACTTATTCTTTTAATAAATCTCAAAACTTTGATGAATTCAAATAGTACCTTTTAACCTATGCCAATATTACTTATTCTGATTCAATATATTTTCTTTTTATTGAGCCCCCATAATTGCTTATATTTATTGCTCCCATATGCTGGTATGTTCTGAAACTGAAATAGTGAATAGTTATTTTCCATGTCAATAATTCCAATATTTTAGCTAATACTTTATATTATTAGTGTAGTACTGCTGATTCTGAGCATATATTAGGATTAAATCTCATACCCAGAAATGGGTAGTAATATAAGTATTAGTATATTCATACTTGTCTGACTAGGTAAGATGTGAGCAAGTTAAATACATCTTCTGTATAGTTTCATTTTAACTCTTTGTTTATGAGATGGTTATCAGCTCTTGAGGAGACTAAAGAAAAATATTTTGGGTTATTATAGGGAAAAATAGATGTTTTTATTTCTTTCATGTACCTAGAAAAACATTCTTGCACAGTTCAGAATATTTGTAACTACTGGAATTTGTAACTATTGTTTTGGTCTGTAGCCAGTATTACAGAGTTAAATTAATCACTGTCCTTTTTCTGAAAATGAGCACTAACTGTATTTCAGCTATCCATGCTTCACAGTATTTAAGAAGCCATTTCAAATTTCAGTTCAGTGTGTTTATTACTTGGAAATCATATTTAATATAGAGTACTTAAAATTGGGTGATCTTGAAGAGCGAAAATTTTATTTCCACTATTAGTGCCTTGGAAATTACATTATGAATCAGAGCCTTTTATTATGGTGGCTTTGCCAGCTTAAGTATGAGATTTGTTGCTGCTAAGCTGTGTCTGAAATCTAAAGCAGAAATCACTTCAAGTGTTGATGAACTGTTCACAGAACAGCACTGTCATGTTGCTTATTTATTTCTTTTGTCTCAAATTGCTTCAGAGAAGGCAGGCAGAAACCCTTTAATGAGAATGGGAGAAGAGAGGTGCAGAGAAGAGGCATGATCTCGTGAGGATATATGACTGCATGCATACTTTGTTAAAGTTTCTGTACTGGCATGTTTATTCATATTCTTGTTTATACTATTCATGGTTTCCTATCAGACCTGTTCTGTTTTCACCTGTAGCTAGACATAGCCCAGTCTCAGCAAACCTTTTTTACTAACTTCCCAGTTATTTGAAGTGGTGTAAAGACCGAAGAGCGAAATCCTTCTTTGAATCCAGGCCTCTGGAGGTATCTTCTGATTTTTTTTTTATTTTTTTTTTTTTTTAAGAATCCTTCAAAAAGACTCAGTATATTACAGGCAGGTTGCTCTCTGGAATGATCCGATGAATTGCTGGAGACAAATCAGCTGTCTGGGCTATTTGGTTGGCATATCACACTCCTGCAGACTGTTGCACATGTATTGGAAGAAAGAAATTTATTTTTGTGTCATTATTGCTCATTTTGTTTCTTAACTAGCACTTACTAGCACTTACCTAACCAGTTATGTTTAATAGGTTTTAACCATGTCCACTTAGCCAAGTGTCATCAGCATATTTTCACAGATTGTTCACTCTCTTGTAAGGAGGAGGTACAGTCTCCTAACAGATGTTAAATTACTGAATCTGCTAATTCAATCAAAAGAAGAGAGGTTCCCACATTTCAGCCATCCTCCGTCCAGGTGACTCATTAAGATTTTCTTGTATGTTGGACTGCTGGATGTCAGGGGATTTCCATTTAGAATTGTGGGTGTTGTACTGTCTTCTGAAGAAGCAAATTGTTTCCACTCCAAGTCCACCTCGGTTTTTTTTCTTCTGTACTGTTTTAAAAGTAATGTTTATAATATTATATACATTTTTTTCCCCAGATACTTGCAGTCTTAATCCATACTTGCCCTCTGGGCAAATTCTTATTTTTCGATTACTTTTTTTTTAGCATATAAATACTGTTTTGATTTCTGGGAGTTGTCTGTTGTTTGGCAGTTAAATATTAACAGTTTAATGTTAAATTTGCATAATAGCAAAAATGGGTAAAGCACTTTGATTTCAGGGAGGAGGAGGAGATCTGATATTTTTTCTGTGAGGGAAGGAATGGAAAAAGAAATGATCTACCATGCTTATATTGGTTCCAGTGTAGTTTTCTTTGTCATTCACAAGACTATATCTATTAATGTGTGTATTGTGCATATTGTGTTCTAAAATAGAGAACACAGTTTACCATTAAAGTATAACCATGCTTAAAAGCCTGCAGGCATTATTCTAATCTCTTTTTTTGCTGCAAGAGGGTGGTGATTAAAAAAAAGGGGGAAAAAGCCCATTCAAAATTAAAATTTTATCTTATTAAATTGTGAGTTTTTTACCCTACCAAAGCAGTAAGCCTTTTCTTGAGTTTCAGCAACTTTCAAGACCTAAATTTATCAAAAGACTGTTCAGATAATTTCCTGCTTTTGTGGTTTTCTGCGAAGAATGTATAAATTATTTCTCCGTAATCTTTAATTATGATGAGCCTTAGGAGCTGTTAGAAAGCATGCTAGAAAGTCTTTCATAGCATGTTTAACTCTGCATATCCCCTATTTCATGACTGGGTTGAACAACAAGAGGACAGAAAACACAAAAATATTATCTTTCCTGCATTTTCTTGTTCTGCCTCCCTAAATGTCAGTATTCTTAAAATGTCACTGTTTTCTTACCTTTTTTTTTTTTTTTTTTTTTTTTGAGGAAGCCTCTTGGTGTTACCTTGTATAATCTTTGACTGTAGGAGGGTCTATAGCATCCTTCAGTTAGGGGCTTGGGGTATATGGTGTCCTCAGTTTGCAAAGATATGTTTGTGTAGTTCCTGTAGTTGCTGGATAGTGGTCACTTGGCCTTGTACCTTAAAGCTTCCAGCTATTGTGGTTTGAAAAATATTTTTCTCCTTTGTACTCTCCTTAATCAGTAAGTAGGGTATTAATCTCCAACCTGTCTTTCTCATGTTTTTGCATCACCAAGGGAAGTGTGCAGATTTTTTAAAAGCATTTTTACCTCCTGTATGACTTTGGTTGAAATAAGAAGGGATTCTTTGAACTAGGGCAGTCTGAAATGTAAGGAAGTTCAAGGAAAGTACTGCAACTCTGATGAATTTTATTTTTGTGTTCATTTTGGGTTCTGTCTAAAAAATGATTGTAAATACAGGAGTTGGATGCAGGAATATGTCTGGATGTTAGTTCCTTTAGTTTGTAGAAGCCACCTGTTATTCTATCAGTATACAAGGAAAATTGGAAAATAACTTATTTTTACTGTGGATTATTTGTTACAGTAATATAGATCATATTTGTACCAGAACTAAGATGTAAAATTCTAAAGGGAGAGACAGTTGGCTTACACACAGAGGCAGGTCTGGAAAGACTGGGGAGACTGAGGCCTTGCCTATAGCTGACAGCAGTGGTGCCTTTGTTTTGAGATGTGAGCATTATCTCTGTTTGTTCTTCTTTGATTTTTTTGTTTGTTTCTAGCCCTTAAGACAGCTATCAGAAGACACCTGTCACTTAGTGTCCCCAGTGACTGGTTTAGATAGGACTGAACAGCTATGGTTTCCTGTCTCCCAAACTACTCTGTATTCTTAATGCCTTGTGTCTTGTCAGGAAGAAAGGAAGCCTGTCAGTAAGGAGTTATTACCATGAAGCTGGCTGCAGGAATGACTGTCACCAGCTCGTCTCTGATGCACTGTGGCAGAGTTGTGTGTACATTAATGGGATGGAAATGAGGGTTTGCTTTTCTGCTCTTCATAATGAGCGTCTTTGGGGTGACCTAGGGATTTATTTAAAAGAGAGAGAAAGATAGATCAATAGATTAAGTGACACTTTGGGACTTCTGTCTCACCATCCTTCATTCAATGTGGAATGGTCTCGATGCCTTTGGCTTTATCCAGTTGCCTTCCAGCAATTACAAAAAAAAGGGTCACATTTACTTGCCCTTTGATGCTTGCAGAAGTTTGTAACACAACACAAAGGAGAAGATTTGCAAAGCTGCATTTCTGTAGTCTGGTGGTGTTCGTGAGATCTGACTTGGAAATGAACACAGTAAGATTAAGGCAACTGTAAATTGGGATGTTTGGTGGGGGCACAGTGCAGTCATGTTGTGGCACTCACCTGGAACATTCCTTCAGCCTCCAGTGATTTGCACCTTGTGGAGTCAGAGGTGATGTCCTTCTGCTTAACACAGTGCATCTAACAATGTTCAATACAGCAGTGTTCAGCTGTCTGCTGGGGGTAATGGCAGAGTGTGGGTGGACAGGACCATTAGCATTTTGTGGACAGAGTCCAGTGTCTATTGACAGAACTGACTTGCCAGTCACCTGAATCCTACATGCAGTGACAGTGGGATTGCATGGCTTCCTTCCCCTTCTGAAAATGCTGCATTTCTGCTTTTGAGGTGGCCATATGAGGGTAATATCCTTCCTTTAATTTACTAATGGATTACTGCAGTGGAACATAGTCCATTGCTTTCGCTAATATCTGTTCAAGTTTTTTTTTTTTTTTTAATTTCTCTCCAATGCATTCCTGCCAACCCTATGTGGATGAGGTTTCCTAACAGTAAAGTCACTTTTAGTAAATACGTGATCTCTGTCTAAAAAGACAGTTGAAAAAAGACAAGTAATATACTGCTGATTCATATGATTACCTACATTTATGTACAAGCTTAAAGTACAGACATTTGTTTTGAAACTCAACAGAATACTGAGGATCTTGTTACTGCGCAATGATTTAAGTAATTGAATTATAATTTTACCACATTCTTTATTACTGATGGAAGCCAATTTCTCAAGGGCCAAACTTTGAGAGCCGCATGGTTATAGATCAATAATTTTTTTATTTTCTTGAGACTCTGTGCATCTTGTTCAGCCTATTAATTCCTCTATTCCAGCATTTTTGCTAATTGTTCATTTACTGATTCAGATTTCAAATGTCTTATTAAAGCATCAACTTCATTAGTATGATAAAGTGCTTTCTTATCATAGCTCACCACTGATACAGCTTTTCTTTAGATTCTCATTTTAATGACATTGAATAAAAGCAAATAAGCTTAACCTAGTAATGTAAGAAATCTGAGACCTTAGCAGTTTTTCAGGGCCAATAACAAAGGACATAACCTGAAGTTTTACACTGAAATGGTTTTCATGGTAAAGTTGGCAGTTGTTCTACTTACAGATTTAAAAATGAATGGAAGTAGCTCTTTGATGTGTATGATCACAACATATAGGTCATATTGCTGTTGGCATCATCAGGTATGCTGCTTATTTAGGTTAATTTTATTTTTTTGGTACACAGATAAAGGTCAAGGCGATTGACTTGGTTTCATCTTTCTGTAGCTGTGAGCAGAGATGCCCATTGCAGCCCCTTGAATTCAGCCTGGTTGTTTCCCAGAGATCTGTCAGAGGCATTTAGTAGTGCACTTAGCAGCAATGCTGGTCTGAATAGAAGCATCCTCACTCTGCTGGAGAAAGACCTGCGTTCGAGTAACTCTGATAATGCTAAGATATGTGGTAACACATAGTCCACTCAGGATGTTTGAGAGAGCTGCCTGCTCCTCAGCAAGGAAGGCATTCCCCCATCCTGGTTCACAGTGTGAATGGAGAGGGATTAGGATATTGAATTTAAACTCAGAGTAGAAACATGGAGAAGTGGAACTAAGCAGCTTGTCTGTCTTCTGTGCTCTGTGATGGCTATTCATCCTGTCAAGGATAGACTGTTAATAGAGCTCCCAAAAATAGTTATTTTAAGAAACTCAAACAATGAAACACCATCTTAAAGGTCTGTTGGTAGGTCAGTCAGTCATTGGACCAGAGGAATAGTAAAAATTATGTTCTTGCATTGCTTGTTGCTGTGAATTAAATGCTTCATTATACATGCTTTTGCTGAATGGCTGCATTCTACAAGTTAAAAACTGAAGCATGTAAGAATTTGGCAAAACCTGAACATCTAAATACAATCATAGTCATTTTCTCTATCTGGAGATCAGAGAGATTTGCTAAATTTAACACATATATAGGAGAATATGCCAAAAAGATAGCAGCAGTGGTGAGGCAACAATGACTCATCTCCAGCTCTTGAGAACCAGATGGAATTTTCTTTTTCTTTTAACTGGAGGTCAGTTTTATAGCTATAATAGTATCAGAGCTCATTAAAACTATCTGTGAAGACATTTTTACCTCAAAATGATTTGTGTTAAAAGGATTTTTCTTTCTGAATTAAATGTTTCAATTTCTATTAAAATTTATAATTTTTATGCAGGACAGAAAATGATGTATAGGTTTTTAAAAGGCAGGTATTTTTTACAAAGAGTGCAGTTTGCAAAACCAAGGATGTTAATAGCTGTTTCTGTTAATAACCTTCAGGAAAAGTTACAATTAATTCACTTCCATTGAGTTCTGTAAATTTGTTGTAGACAACTCTAGGACTAAAAGTAAGCAAAACAAGCTCAATACTGTAATTACTGTAAAGAAAAGGAGAACACCCTGCTTCCCTTACAAAGAGGAAATTTTTGGTACTGTGGTTTCTTTTCTGTACTCTGTAGAGAAGGTCTTTTGATTAAACTTTTGGAGGCTTCTGGCTGTGAGATTCAGCAGTAGATAAGACAAAGCTGTCTTTATTTTCAGAATAAACAGCGAGTTCTGTTTACAGTGTATAGTTTAAAAAAAAAAGACAATCGTTTATAGATCAGGAATTTTGCAGAACAGTAGGTTAATCATCTGTGGTTGGGAACATCAGCTTGTTAAAATTGGGAAAGTATGAGTCTAAGTAAATTACATGAAGCCAGAGGTAATACTTAGGCAAGTATCTTAAAAACAAATGAACATCCATACAGAAAAAAAAAAAAATCACAAAAATCCCTTCCCCTCCAAGCCTGTTTTAAGAAAGGGAAAGTAACAAATACTTGTTAAATTCAAAATAAATCTACTTTTTCTTTTTGTCAGCTTCCTTGTCTTCTATTCCAGGAAAAGCTAGATGAAGTGGTGGTTTTTTTTTTTGTTTTTTTTTTTTTTTTTGCTGAGAAACCTCTTATAGTTGTAAATTTTCACAGGATTTCAGTATCACACTGTATTCATGACACAGGGAAAAAATGAATGTAGTTTCATTAGCCAATCTTGCGGCTGATTTTTGTCTCATCCTGTGGTGTGGAAGCCACAAGGATCTTCCCAAGCTCTGTTTTTGCTGGGGCTCTGCAGTGCAGCGTGTTTTTCCTCCCTCCTCATGTAGCTGCGTGTGCTCACTGCCTTCCAGGGATGAGAGAAGCAGTCTGAGGTGAAAGGAGGATTTGGAGCAAGACATCTCTGAAGCCGAGAGCTGCAGTCATTGCAGTGGTGTAGCTTCCTCCTGCGTCCTTTAGAAATGCCTTTTATTTATTTAGAAATGTCTTTTATTGGCTCAGCATCTTTAATGGCTCTTTGAGAATCACCTGCCACTTCTGGATATGTGCAGCTAATCGGTGTGTGTGAAGGTGATGACTATGCCCCGTGGAAGGAGCTGCCAAATACCCCAGCAAATGAGAGGTCTAAGGTTTTTTCCTCCATCTTTGGATGTGTTTTTTCATATTTGGTTAGAGGTTTAGTAGGAATTTTGCATAAGCATGAACCACCCTCCTTTATGTAAATGTTTACTTTCACATTCAAATATCTGTTTAAAACTGCTATGATTCCTAAGGATCTAAATCCCCCCAGAAGGCATCTAACTTGTAATTGTTCTTGGAGATGTAGCTTGTTTTCTGGCTTTGCCAGGGAGATTGCTTAAACACACTTAGAAAATTATATAAACTTTTCTAAACTATAAAAGCTTCTTAGACAGCTACCAGCAATAACAGTAAATAAAATGCTTGGGCTTTATTTGCGCACAAACTCTTATTTTTACATAGGAATTAGGCATTTATATTTGCTTTTTAATACAAAATGTTTCCAGTAAATATTAAGGATTTCAGTAATGCATAAAGCTGCTACCAGAGTTTTTTGAGCACTATGGAGTTTTCCTAAAAGCTACATGAGGGCAGTAAAGTGTGAAATTACATGAAGTTTTCTTGAATGTAAACATGATTTTCTTGTCATCTGCTATTCAGCTCTTCTTAGACCCACTTGCCAGTAATTTTCTTTTTAACCAGGAACATTTCTTGACCATCTCTAATGAATAACAGAATTAGGCTATACATACAAGTTGGCATGAGGAAAAGCAAGAAGGTGATGAAAAAGATGACAAAGGCTCAAAGCAAAAGTTTAAGGAAGGTCTTCTTAAATTTTCATTTTAGCAAGTTAGGAGTTGTATTCTTTGAGGAAGGAGAATGTATTTGTTGAGGCAAGAGAAGTGAGTGGTTTGGTAATTCAGATTCAAAGGAGCACATGCTTGGAGAAACTGGTGCAGAAAAAAATGCAGTGGCAAAGAGATGTTCCTGAGAAAAGTCAGGACAGAGTAACAGTTGGAATGTTTGAGGAGTGAGTGAGGATCTGACACAGAGAGCCATGGCTCTGCCTGCTGTGCCTGTGCTGGAGAAATCCAGATTTTGGCACTTTTGTGTATGGATTATATGCACGAGCATGTACCTTATTTTGGAGGAAGCAGCACATCTGATGCATCTGATAATTATGGACAGTTTCTTGACAGTTAGAAAAGTGTATCAGTCAAACTGAGGACAAAACACAGGCATGTATGTTTAGAGCCATTAAGCTTTGCAGCAGGTCCTTTACAGAATCAGTCTGTTTTAGCAAAGGGTGATCAGCACTAGTTTTTTTGTGTAATTTCTTAGTATTTGCTTTATATTTATTATTATTGCCTTTGCACTTCTGAGTAGGTTTGAGAGATCAGTTTTCTTTTTGACCAGCATGCTACAATAAAATCGTTAATTCAATGCAGTTACTTAACTCTGTTTCTGAGAAATGTTGCTGGTCTGGTATTTTCCTCTGTCTTTAAAACTCTATCGACTGTTGTTTCATGACTTGGGAATAAAAGGGGAAGGAACATGGAAGAGGGAGTTGAAAAAGTTACTTTTGATTTTTGGAGATAGGACTGAGAGAATGGAATCATATGTTTTGGAGAAGAGCACTATGAAGCCTAAAAATACATATTTTTATTTTTAAACAGAATATTTTGCTTATGGTGAAACCACATATGTATACACATCAGAATTTTTTAAAGGATTCTGAGTTTGTGTAAATGTTATTAGAAGCTACATTCTGATAACAAAATTAGCCCATCTAATTGCAACAATTGAAGGGAATTGAATGTTGCAGGGCAATCCTTTCCACCAGCCCCAGCTTAGCTGGAAAATGTCAAAACCCAACCAAGTCAAATCAAACTTTTTTTTTTTTTTTTTTCCTTTTTTCCCCCCCTCCTCTTAAACTGTGAAGCAGAACTGAACAGACATGTAGACCTGCCTGGGTAAATGGAACAGATGCAGTCACCAGAAGATATTTTTCAAGCTGCTAAAATAAACCTAAAACAAGCATATTACTGTTACCCATCTATCCATCTCTTTTTTTTTTAATAGAATATTAAAGTCTCATGAAGTCTCACCTTGATTACTGTCTGTTTGTTATTGCGTATTTTAGTAATGATTTAAGTCTGGTTTTGTTAGGCTCTGCCTATCATTAGCAATATGGTATAGTGCAATGTGTTTCTGCCAAAAGCAGCACCTGCCAGAAAGCTTCTCAGCATGTCATAAAATAAATACAGTGAGTCTTGCAATGATATATTATTATTGTAAGTATTTCCTGAGAAAGCCAAAAATGAGTTGGAGCATCTGTGTGCTTTTTTTTTTTTTTTTTCCAGTTTGTGATTTTGCCTCAGTATTCTCATTGCTGCATCAATATAAGCTTTAATTTCCTAGTCAAGTGTGTGTGACATTTCAGGCTTTCAGGTCTTAAAAAACCATCTTAAAAAATCATTATAAGTTTGTATTTAAGTAAAGACCAAGCCTGAGCATTTCAGGAAAAAAATACCCCTTTTAGAACAATTCAAATGCAAAACCTGCGGGTCTGAGTCATCAGCTGTAATAAAAAATGTAGTGGTGATGTCAAAATAATGTTCAATATTTCATGAATTGTTGTTGTCCATAGCAGAAAAGTCTTGTCAATTAACTTGTAGATCCTTGGGCAACCATAGCAGCGTTTCAGTTCTGGAGCACTACGACCAGTTGTTCTGTAGGGTTGTCTGTGCTAGTGACCTACTGCTTTAAATTGATGCTGTAGAGTTTTCAGGTGGTAAGGCACAAAGAGGCCTATATAATTTCATTCTATTGGCTTCACTTTCCTTTAATTTCCACTATTTTTCTAGTTCAATAGTAAATGTGGGCTTTAGGATGAACCTAAAAGGAGGTCAGTATTGAAGTAGAGTAAGCTGCATTTGTGTAAGCAAAGTCTGTGGTTCAAGTTATCTGCCCTTGTCTATATATCTTTCTTTCCGAAGAGGTTTTTTTCATATTTTTTTACATCTGCAATATTGAGATCAATGGTCTGTTCAGCAAGGGTCAAGAAAATCTCTACCTAGCCATTAATGTTCTTAAAATTTATGACAGCATGTGGGGAAAAGACATAATTTTTGTCTTATCACTACTTAAGATGAATTATTGGGAGCTGGAAGCCAAGTCAAACCTTGAATCTTGAAATACCTGAAATCTTGAATTTTAAGTTTTAATTGCCAGTAATACTGATTTGCTAACGATATGTGTGAATGTGTGTGTATGTTTGTATGCATACATAAATCTTGTTCCATGATCTGTATGCTGTAATCCTACCAGCATGCTCTGTCATGCCTCAGGCTTGACAGCTTTTATTAAATACCCTTTTCTGCTGTGCTACTTACTGTGAGAATTTGTGATTGCTGACCTGTACTTTAGTTCTATTATCTCATGCCTGCCCATAAAAATTGGACATGAGAACAACTGGTAATGCTGACCTAACATGTGAAGTATAGCAGGGTTTATGCCAGCTATTGAGTTCAGGGTGGTGGTTTTTTTTTTGGTTTTTTTTGGTTTTTTTTTTTTGACATTAGTTTCTTTCCTAAGGGGTACTAGCTTGGACATAGATGCCTAATGCCTAACTGCAGCAATTCCACTCCTTATCCTGGGACAACAACTGTGTGGAAGCTGGAGTGCCAAAGCCTCACAAAATTTATGCTTCACAGAATTCACTTTTCCTGGTAAATCTAAATGTTTTGGAGAAGCTGACAGAGCACTGGGGAGCTGGCTGGCTCACAGGTTGTGCTAGCTGAGGTCTGTAAATCCTGAGTTGCCCCAGGATTTATTCATGTTGCCATCATGTTGCCAGTGGCTACCCCTTAGCTGTTTGGGGGCTGAAGGCTGCACTGCATGTGCTTCTAAATTAATACCAAAATGGGGGAGAAACCAACCTTGTGACCCAGGGCTCAGGGGTTGTGAGTAGAGGTGGAATAAATGAGTGACAGTTTCTTCTGAATGTCCAGATTTGCATCTGATTCAGGTTGAAATGAAGAAGCTTCTTCTTTGCTTGGTCTTTTCTTCATTTTGTTAAGGCAGGGAAAGAGTGTGAAGCCCCGGTTTACACTGTGCAATTTGTTGTGATTTAAGATACAGCAGTAATTTCAGTAGCTGTGCAAAGCTTGTCTAAATTTATTGACACTTGATGCCATCAACTCTAGTGAGTTAGTTTTCATACTGCCTCTTCACTGGAAACATGAGAATTTTCTGAAAAAGGCCAAAGTTTGCCTGTTGCCTCTTACTGGACAGGTGTCTGTAAGCATGCTGAGGCTGGGACTCACCTCACCTAAACTGGGACACCTGAGTGTTGGTCACCCCAGCCTATGCTGATCATTGACAGAGTCCACCTGCAGAAATAGGTAGTAGAAAAAACACCTGATGAGGATGGTTTATCAGGGCTGTCTTTAGTCCCAGTTTCACGAGGTGTCTCGCTTTCTGGGAAACTGATCTGCCGTCCACTGCAAAGGAAGCTGAAGCCGAGTAGCTCTAAGGGACAGATGTAGCTAAAGAGACTTAGCTGAATGAATTTTAGGTGCTTTAAGGTACATCCTAGTCTAAAGGGTTTGCAGGGGCTCAGTGAGCTAGATGGATTCAGTAGAGCCAAAAGAAACGCATAAGGGCTCATAGTTGTTCATCTCTTTGGTACACAGATGATTGTCAGCATAGCTTTGCTGCCATACTTAAATGTTGTTTAAATAAACACTCAAATTAGTGAATTTAGAGCACAAGCATTGAAATATAATTGTGTCCCAAAAATGACCATATATGGATGTACTGTGTTCGAGGAAATGTGAAAACTTCCATGAAATTGTGGATGTTTTAACAGTAAATGTTAAAACAGCAGTTCAAATGTATGAAGAAAAATGGAAATGAAAAGTGAAATTCTTTGTAATAAGTATGAGTTACTACATTGGATTCTGCGATTTAGACATATCTCATGTTAAGAATTAAAATATAAAAATATTCCAACACTGCTCTTAGGCCTGTAACACATGAAGAAAAGTTGAGAAAAAATACCCAACATTAAAAGATCCACCCTTGATTTTTTTTTATCTTTTTTTTTTTTTTTTCAGATGAAACCATTATACTGAATCCATTACCTGGTTAAAATGTTCTTTTCTCTTTCTCAGACATCTCTGATTTACAACTGATAATGGATTTTTAGCGAGTGTGGAATTTGATAAAGAGTGGCCTGTGAAAAACAGGCTATACGTAGAACCTCATACAGGAAATGTTTCTTTTTTCTGTTGTGTATAGTAGCAATTCTGACATATTCTAGAAGGCCTTCTAGTATATCAGATGAAGCTCCTCTGATAACATGGGTCTTTTTACTATCCCAGTACTCTCAAAGTACAGTGGAAGCAATGACAGAATTTCTTATTCTAAAGAAAAGTGGGAATAATGGAATTCAGCATATTATCATTAAATCAGTATTTGGGTGTTTTTCCTTTTGGTCATTATTAAGCTACTTTTTACATTTGTTTGGGAAAATATAGGGTTTTTAAAAATGTAATACAGAAACATTATTTCCACTGTATAAACAGACAAGGCAAGAATTTGTTGATATTTGGGTTTCTTGCCCTTTCTCCTAGTTAGGAGCAGAGTGGAGTGTATAATTTATCCCATGTCATGTAAAATATACATATATTTATATGTATGAAAGAACAAAACATGAATACACAAGTATAAACTTGTGATATATAGTGTTCAAGTTTGTCCTTGTGCATTTTTTTTTTTTTTTTGTGTTGAAGCCTTTGAAAGTTAGAGTTGAAGTAGCTGAAACCTAGTCCTGCTGTTTCAGTATTCTTGGTGATAATTTTCCATTTCATTGGCTTATGTACAATAGGTGGTGAGTTTGTTCAAGGGAATAAACAGGAAATAAAAACCGAGCTGTCTCTGAATGTTACATTGCAACATGTACACAAGTCTGAAAGGTATTTTTGCACCTGCTTAATAACATATTTTTGGGACTCACAGTTCACTGCAGCCTTCTGTCACTGCACCTGATTAAAACCTGTGAAGAGTTACCTGCTGGCTAGAGAACCTGGTGATAGAAAGCCATTTTCCTGTGTGCCTGAAAATTCCCAAATGTTTCTAAGTTTGTAGTATACAGTGTGTCAGTTCAATCTTCCAGCTTTTCCATGAATTGTTCAGCTCCACAGGAAGACTGTGAAGGACTCGAGATAAATGATTAAATGATGGATTGCCCTGAACACTGGGGTAATGAGGAGAAAAAAAAGAAAATACCCTTTTTGGAACCCATAACTTAGTACTATTGCAAAAGGTAGGATCAGCACAGAATGCATGGGGATCTGCTTACTATTCTTTTAATACCTGCACAGAGTCTTTAATAACCAAGTCTTCTACCTCAGGGTGAATTAATTTCTTATGCAGAAATTGTCAATCCAATGCTACTATTGCACTGAATCTTTCAGTCTTTGTATACTAAAATTATTTTTCAATCTATAACAAAAAAAAATGGAGATAATTTACAAATGAGAAGTTTTGTGAGAGATCTGGGAGTGAAATTCATCTGCCACTTCTGTCAATTTAGTGTTCTTCCTGTCAGCTGCACTATCCCTACAGAATGCATTTATTTCCTGGTATCTAGACATTAAAATTTCTTAGATAGAAAGTTTGTAGTATAGTGTTTTAAGACTGCTGCAGTTTTAATTTTGTATGTTGATGTTTTGCAAAATAGGTACATTGGGGCAGGTTAAGAAGAGATAAATGTTGATAAAAGCAGCTGTCTTTGGAGACAGTGGACATTGATCCCTTTTTTGAAGGTACAACCAATATATTTAATGAAAAAATTAAAATTTCTTTTGCACTTGATTATATAGTGAAGTGTAATGATTTCATTGTAATGATTGCTTGGGGTTTCATAATACGGTTCAGCTCCAACTGTGAGATGGCCCTTCTGTGGCATTTTAGGCTGGGTAGAGATTAAATATTGGCAGGAGCTCTTTTTGACGTGTTCATGGGAAGGTACCACATCCCATCTTAATGATTTTATTAATGGTCTACAGGAAAGAGTAGGCCATAAATCAAAGATGCTCAGAGGAGAAGTTTTGAACAGTCATCTGAGAGAATTTTTTCAAATGGATTTAGTCTAAGAATTCAGAAAGGTGGTAGACTTTTCATGCAAACAAGGAGGTAACTTGCAGTAAATGTGTGAAGTGAAAGGGTTAATCTCATAAATTACAGCAGCTTCGGAATGAAAGCAGGGAGAAATACTGACAGAGTATTACATGGCTGAAACAGATGAAGGTGGGAGTGAGTCTTTCCCCTTGCTACAAAAATAAACACAGTGACAGGTGAGTCTTTGGGAATTGGAAGGGAAAAGGCACATGATTGATTGGGCTGCTGCAAAATACTAGTTTGTCAGAGCACTGAATTGGAACAATTCAAGAAATACTGCTGATAAAAGATGAAAGGAAAAGAAAGTGAACTAGAGTGGAATGTGCAGACTCCTGCAGAGTCATATTACAAACTTAGCTGCCTGAGACTGCTCTCAAGATCCTGGACTGGGGGCTCTGATAAACCTTTCCTCTCCTATTCTTGCATGAAAGGGATGCTGTAGAGAGGAGGTTTTCACAGTCTGAATTGGAGTGAGAGGACCTTGTTCATGAGAGAGGTGTGTTTCTAGAGCCTTCTTGCTCTGGAACTCATTAATAGCAATGTCCAGAAAAAAGTGTGCTTGTTCAGTTTGAGTCTCAGTATTTTGTGACCCTGAACAAATTATTTGTTTTAACAAGTGCCTCTGTCTTCTAGCTGAGATTAATGAGGTATTTCTCAGGAAAGTGTTGTAAAACTAAAACACTTCAGTGATTATTTTCAGATACAGCATTTTCAGATATTGGTGAGGCTTGGATTTATTAGCTGTTGAATGCTGTGGGGTTATTAAGTCCTTGATATTTGTTAGAGTCAGTTTGCTACCTTCCTAACTGACTCGGATAATAGAGATGATCTTGTGTTTGCCTGCAGAATCTTGTGGACACCTTTTCTAGCATGCTGTCACTTCTGTCTTTACTGCTATTGTTACTCACACTAGCAAAATCAAATGTAGGGTAGAGATCTCCCATGCTGAAGTCACACCTTTGAGTGCAGAAGAGGCATAGCCTGGAACTGGTGAGTGAGGGTGTAATGCAATAGATTCTTACCAAATTCCTAAAATAGGTGGAATTACATCAGAGATAAATTTGAAACACTGAGGCTGTTAAGAAGCTGAAATCAGCTCACCAGATGTTTGTGTTTAATTTAGTAGCTGCACTTTGTTGCAGATGTTTTCCACCACTCTGTCAACTGTGTCAGGTGCAGAGTTGGCCATTGCTAACTATGGTAACAGATGAATTTATTATTAGACACTGACAGCTGAACTTGGCATTTTTTTAAAAGATTGTAGGACCACAGAAGCTAATTGGTGAGAAATAATAAAGTGAACCATCTAATTTAGAAATATGATCATTAGCAGACACATTTTTAGTAGAAGTCAATCAAGAGCATGCTAGCACATGCACATGAATGTGGAATCCAAATTTGACACTGTTCCATGATGACTCAGTGGAATTAAGAGCTGGAAGAGGAAGCATTTGGATTCTATGTACATAGTACATCTGCTTTCAGTGTTGTGTACATGTTGCTATCACTAGTAAGTAGTTTGCTTGAGGAGGTGACTAGCATGTGCAGCTGTCACCCTACAGTACCACAGCAGTGCCCAGCCAGACCAAAGCCAGTGCTATGCTTGTTTCTCCATGGAGCACTTCTCAGAGCAAGGAAGGTGCATTGCTACGTGGCTGTGCTGGAACTGTGCATTGTGTTTGTTCATTGCCTTCTGCTCATGCTCTTAATTTCCTTTAAAATGGGTGGCTGTGGAATGCACAGACTGGGATGGGCATGTGTCTGAGACACTCAGCAGTGTTGAAGCACAGCTCTTAGATAAATTCTGCTTTGCCATATAGCATCACATTATCCATGTGGTGTATAACAACTTTTCCCCCTTGTATTTAATTTAGTGTTTGCTTTCTGACAGGCTCTTTGTATCATTTTGCTTTAGCAATGATTTTTTTCATTTTTTTGACAAGTGCAGAATATGAATCTGTGTGACTCAACATGGGTTATTGTCTCAGCTTTGGGTGTTTTTTTTGTTGTTTTTGTTTTTGTGGGGTTTTTTTGTTTGTCTTTTTTTTTTTTTTTTTTTTTGCTGCCATGTGTCTTTAGTACTGCAGATTGCCATGACATTGCTGTAATGTTGCAAATTGTTTTGATGACTAAGTTAGAACTTTTTTGGGAAGGAGGAGGAAGAGGTAACATGGTTATTGTACTAGCAGCTGGATTCATAGTACTGTATTGAGAGCTACCAGCTAATCTGGTCCTTTGGAATTCCATCTGTTCTGCCTGGGGTGTTCTTTCTCAAAGAATTCCATTGGAATAAGGTTGAATTCTTAGGAAATTACTCCTCCTACAGGATAAAACTAAAACATCTCCAATGAAATGTGTTCAGACCGTTTAGAATTGTGTGACCAGAAAAGTAATCTCTCTTCTTCTCATCTAAGACAAGTTCAGCTATGCATAAATCATCCTGGAAGATGTTATACTGAGCAGTTTTTGCAGTCTTGTAATGATGAAACTTCTAAACTGCCCTGTAAAAATGCTTTATTTTCAGAAAACTTTTCCCTGACTGTCTAATACTTATTTCCTTAATGCAATAAGGAACAGTAGAACCTGTCTCTGTTCCATGCTTTAGTGACAAAAATACAAATGTTGCCAAGTTTTCCCATAATCTAAGTGGACTGCATCCCAGCAGTTTCCTAGATCTTTCCTGTTTTTCTGTGGGTATCATCAGTCTTTTTGCTCTTCCCTTATTCAAAAGGATCGGTCAAAATGGCTGCATTGCATTATTGCAATGGTGACCTGCAGCTAAGGCAATAGTGTATCTGTGGTTCAAGGTCAGATAGAGTAATCAAAAGTTTGTGGCCTTTTCTTATTTGGGTCACAGTCTTTGTGTTCAGATGTCAGAAGCTCTAGAGTCATTGTCCTAAAGTGGTTTTTAAAATTTGGTAGTTTGTTGAAGGCACTGGTTGATCAATCAAGAACAGAATTAACAGTTAAGTAATGCTGCTCTGTGTTCTGTGGTCTGTATTCTATTGCTGTCTTCTATACAGTTGAAAAGCTATTTAATCTCTGCAGATCATAGTTCTTGCATGTTGTGTATGTAGTGTTTCATGAATCTTGTGCATCAAGGCTTCTGTTTGTTGTCTGCAGGAACTTGGAGAAGGAAAAATACCATCCTAACTTGTTACTTGGCTTCTGTTGTAGCATTTTACCTTCTAAAACACAGAAAGGAAAAGGCTCTGGGGCAACCAGTAGTAGTAGTAGGGCTTCTGTCAAGATTTAAAGCACATTGTGTATGTTACTCAGATGCCTATCATAAAAGTCACATCTGATTTCTGATTTTTCTTATTTTTTGGTTGGTCAGAGGTCTAGGGTCATCTTAGGGATTGATTTGTGGACCCTTTTATCCTGTCAGCATATGGTTGCCTGTAATTATATGAGCCTTGTGCTTGATGACTCACAGGTTCTTCTAACCTTTATTCTACTCTGTAATCTAGTGTTTATCTCAACAAGGCAAAGGGAAGTTGAAGTGAAGTTTATAAGTCAATAAGTATTCCATAGTTTCCCTAGGCAGAAAGCAGCTTGTACTGGCTAAATTTCTATTTGTAAATCTACAAAATGCATTAAAGTATGTGTAGCACCTGTTACCATTGCAGGGTTCAGATGCACAGCTGAGCAGTAAACTGGATGCAGTGAGGCAGAACTCTGCCTGTGTGGCATTTGAGGGACCTATTAAAAATGGAGATAGTGAATTAAAGTCTGTCATGCGATCCTGATTTATAGCATAGGGAAGTTGAGGAAATGTTCCACTAACTGCAGTATTTTTCATATAAAGAAGCAATAGGAATTTGAATGTACAAGCATAAGTTACAAAGTTTAATCTTTGAATGTTGAATTTTGTAAATGTGGCACTTTCTGTTCTCTACACCATTTCAGAATTGGTATGTTGTCAGGGTACAGTAGAAACACAGAATCAGCATTGTATCTTTAAGGGAGGTGGTTATGTGTAATCAAATTGTGATGAGCCCAGCAAATTATTTAAATTAGTAATAACTCATGGGTTATTTGTTACATTCTCTCCACAGCAGTAAAATATAATATATAAAATCTAAAATCGAGGAAAATATTTGAAAAAGGTTGCCTGCTTTTGTCATAAAAGGGAAGGAAAATGCAGATGTTATGGTCATGATGTGATGAGTTTAAGCACCTGGGGCTGAAGCACATAGTGTTTCTAAATAAATGTATTATTTGTGGTATATTGCTACTTTATTTATCTTCACCTTTTCCTGCAGAGGATTGTAGCAATAGTAGAAACTCCAATATTATGCTTTTCTTGCATGGTTAAAATAAAACACTTGGAGGTAGTAATGGGATAATTTGTGAGAAGAGAATGAGATACTGTAGGAAAATACATTTTTGTTCTGAGAGAATGGAGGAAGAAAAAAAGAAATTATTAAGTTTTTCTTATCTTTTGATTCCCCACTAAACCATTACCAGATATGAATGAATTCAGAAGTTATAGAAATATGTGAAATGATTAAAAGTTTAAAGGACTACAATATGCAGAATAAAAAAAAAAAATCAAACATGATGATTATATATAAAAAAACTCAACCAAACAAACCACCAAGTATCAGGTTTCCAGGAAAATGCCACAGCAAATATACCACCCTCTAAATCCCAGAGAGGTCCATATTGAAGAGGTACTAACAGCTATTGCACTGTAGATGTGCCCACCTGTGGGAATTGCCAGACAATTGTAGTTCTTTAATAGATTTCATATTGAGAAGGTTAAGGATTAGTCAGAACTCACTTTACATGGGAGGTAACAATTTCAGGGTTTAATAAGACACAGTGACACCATTACAAGGAAATACATGCATGCCTATATGTGTGAACAATATGACAAAAACATATCTGCATATACACACACACGTATACATACATGTTTCTGTCCAGTCATAACTTTAAATAGGTGTTTTTGGAAAAATACACTGTAGTCAGAACATTCATGTTGGAATATAACATGCCCAGATCTTGACATGAGAAATTAACCTTTCTTCTTGACTGGGTGGTATATATTGCATGTAATCTTAGGAAACTTGAGTGCATTTCATAGAGAAGTCAAATTTCGGTAAATGAAAGTAAGTGCTATTAAGGAGCTTGAGAACTTGCTGTTTTAATATTGTACCTTGAGAGCAAACCCATGTTTGCTTCTTCCCTCATTAATCTGGTCTTCCAGAGTGCAATTCTAAGCATGGAGTTTGGCAATTTATGGCTATTATTGGCGATATTTTGGTTTTAGGTGTAATTTTTAGCTGTAGAAAATGCTGTGGGGCTGTTAAATATGAGCACTGTTTTTTTTTTTTTTCAATCACTGGGTCCTCTACTAAAGCATTCAGTTATTAATTTCATTTCTGTGAGTATAAAGATTTCTTACAAGAATTGCATAGCCCTTAATGAATAGATAATATTAAAAATTTGCTGTGTCCTGCTTTTTAGCTGTCCTTGCTTTCTGAAATTGGTGTTCTAAAAATAAGTAGGGCTTTTTGACATACATAACATATACCTGAATTTTCCAGAATTCTTCTTGAAAAATCAGAAATAATATTGTAATCTGCTTATCAAAAGCTTGTGCTGTTTGATTCAGCACATATATCTGACATGACACAAAGCAGAGCATCTTAATTCTGGGAGATACAGTGTCTTTAAAACTGGGAACTGGTGTACTGGCTGAAACACGAGGATTTATCAGGATTAATGGGTTACTCCAAGATGATTCTTGCTTATCATCTTAAAGCACTGTATATGGCTGGTTATGGAAGCTTTAGCTGTCCAGTGCCTTCTCCAAGTTAATTTCATAGAATCGTTGTATGGTAAGGGGGTTGGAAGGGACCTTAGAGATAGTTCCAACTCTCTCACTCTGGGCAGGGACACTTGCCACTAGAATAAGATGCTCAAGGCCTTATCCAGCCTGGCTTTAAACCTGCCAGGGTTGGGACCTGTTACAGTCTCATCACCCTGACAGTAAAACATTTGTTCCTACTGTCTAACCTAAATTTCCCCTCTTTCAGTTTGTACCCTTTACTCTTTGTCCAGTCCCTGTTGTTCCTGATGAACAGTCTCTCTCTGGCTTCCCTGGCCAGAGAACCTTCTTTTCCTCAGGCTGAACCAGGCTGAACTTTCAAATCTTGTCTTCATAGAGATGGTGCTTCAGTCCTGAAACCTGGGGTGAATAGCTTTTTGACTCAGGTTATCAGTCAGCTGGGCAATGTGAGCACCAGTTCTGTCATCCTGTAGGCATACTCTGTTGTTGTAGCTGGGTAATGTCTTCTTTGCTCCTTACATCCACATCTTTGGGATGGAGATTACCACACTTCTGTAGTGTACACTTCTTCCATATTGTCATGAAGCACCTCAGATTGTGAACTGAAGGATGAAGGAGAATGGATAGAAGGGTCATCCACTGAAGTATCTAAATGGACAGCTTCCCAAGTTAGATTCACTCTTAGATGCAGTAAGTGCAACACACCTGAGACTGTGCTCCAGTGTTGTTATAGTGACTGATGTTTCCTTGTACATTTGATAATACACTGCAGCACCATTGTGGGCACAGAATTTGTGTGGTTTTTTGGCACCTGCTTTCCCTTGCTCTCACCCTGGAAAAATAGAAGACAAAGCAGCATCTCTGGACTTATTAGTGAAAGCTGCTATGGTGAGAGGGAATTGGGATGGAAATAGTAAAATTTTCAAATGTCTGTGGAGGAAACGGGCAGATGTTTGCCCAAGTGATGATTAATCAGCAAAAGAAGGGTAGCAGAAATATCTGGCAGTGGAAAAGACTGCAGGGATTTTGGGTTTGTGCTACTGCCCGTTCTTCCAGACTGTACTGAAGATGTTTCAAGACTATAAAATTTTTCATAATATCTGTCTGTTCTGGTTGTATTGAATATGAACTTTAAATCAAATACTATTGTTAGTTACTATAGATACTGGTTTTTATTTGCATTTTAATGAGATCAAGTGTATACTAAACTCATTTATTTCAAAAATACTGAGACACACTACTGGTTATTAAAACACATTATCTTGATCTATTACAAAAACCTATAACTCTGTTATAGAAGGCTAGGTTTTCTTTTGGCTATGCACTTCATATTGCCAGTGCAACTATGCACAGACATGCAGAGACTTCTGCATGTCTTAAAACACTCTTTGTCCAAAAGTTTATGTTCCACATGTATAAAAAGTTTGTACAAGTTAATTATGGTTCAGTGTTGTAATCATTGTTTTGTTCAGCATTAAACGCCTCTGCTTGAAATTGGTTTCTTGAGCTCTCAGATATTTGTACTTAGTTTACTGTGATATCAAATAACATTTGCAGGTTTTTTTTAAAGGCACTAAGATTCTTGTCAGGAACTTTGCATTGCCTCTACACCCCTGAATTTTCAGTCATGTATGAAGAGAGCTGCTGTATTTGCTTAACTTTGGAAGGCTACAGTTACAGCCTTTGAACTGTAAATTACATTGATCAGTTCTAATCTGACAGAAAAAGTTATGATGACCTAATATCAGAAGATAATAGGAAGGAATGAACCAGTTTGAGACATCTCATAATTCAAGATATAAGAATATCTGAAATATATTTTTATTTAATGGACATTTAGTATGATGCATATTGTAGAGTTCTTTATACAATAGCAAAGTGACCTTCAGTGAAGGTCTCTTTGGTAGTGTGACTTCAGATAAGGAAATAATGCATTTTTAGCTCTCTTGATACTGGAACTACTTATCATTTGCTGGTCTGAAAAAGGGGTTTAGAAAAACGCTGCTGAGATACTTACCCACTTACCAGTCTGCTTTAAAGAATTGTAATGGAATAATGTATCTTAATATTCTGCAACACAATCAAGTTGGATATCTATAGGAATCTTATGAACACATAATCAGTAAAAGTTGGAAGACTGTATCTAATGTGGAGGCTCTATTAGATAATTCTATAATGATGGGCACAGAAATGCAAAGTAACTTAGGACTCTGTGTGTGTGACACATCATTATCTGTAATTACCTTTCACGTGACCTGACAATGGCAGCACATCTTAACCTTTGGTACCAGTTGTTTCAACACCACCTGGGCTAGAAAAGGAAGTTCCACAGCAATGTGACTCTGTGGCCTGAATTAAGAGAACATTTATTGTGACCACCTCCATAGAAAACAAAGAAAATATAGCAGAGTTGAAATTTGATTTGTTTTAATGAACCTGTCCTGTCAACCCAGAAACAAACTTTGGGAAAGGATGTGTGAGGGTGATTGATTTTCATGAACTTTTAAGTATTTCTTAATAAAACGTCTTGTTTTGTTTGCCAAGTATATAACAAAATAATCCATGTATGTACACTGCACAGAGAAAGAAGGGGAAAATGTTTGCAAAATTAATCGAGTAAGTTTGTGTGTCAGGAAATTTAGTAGTTGGTATATTCCTGTTCTTAATCCTCCAACAGCCTGTGTCTGTATTACACGTGTGCTTGATAATTGAGCTTAATAGGTTTGCAGGGAAGGGTATGAAAGGTGTGATCATTAACTAAAATTAAGTATGTCAGGGACTTGCCCGAAACCAGCTTATATTTTTGCTGCTCTCAGCATAGAGTGGTTTTTGTAGATGGGCTATGTAGAACACTTTTCAGATGTTCTCTAAAAACCTGGCATATAATGGTAGAAAATGGGGCAGTACAAAACAAAATTGGTGGTTCATTTCAGTAGAAAATAGGCTTATTATGTTGTTTGCTTCTGGCTGTGGAGGTACAATGTTAGAATCTTCTTTAGTGACCCTTTTTGGAGACAACTCTAGCACAGTGTTGACAGGGTTATTGAAATTTCCATTCTGCTGGGGTGGTTACTTAAGGAAGAAGGGCTGGGAAGAGAAAGAAGAATGTATTTATATAGCTTAAATCTAACACCATTTTTTTAACCTGAAAAGAAACTTTATTTGAATGAAGTGTTATTAAGATTAGGAAATAGTAATGTAGTGCTTTAAAAAATTAACACGACCAACCACTTGCTCCCCCTCCCGAAAATGCTCTGGGTTTTAATAGATGACGTTACTTTTACAAAGAGTACACAGCAGGGCTGTTAGGTCTGTGTGTGTGTGGTCTTTTCAATCCTTGATATTGGCCTTCAGGGATTTTTTTTGTTAGCTACGATTTTACATTGTGAACTTCACCAGTAACAAATGCATGTATTACGTTTTTTGGATTTAATGCCTGACTGGAAGCAGTTATTACTTTTCACCTCTACAATTGACTGTGGATTGCAGCATGGGCACTGTTGCTGGAAAATTGCTTTACCTACACTTACCTTTTCCATATGGGGACAATTAGAAAGGGGTAACAGGAATTAATTTTTTCGAATGTCCTATTAAACCCCATGTAAGCTCCTGTTCTTTGCAGATTGAGATACACTTTAATTTAGTCTAGTTTAATTATTTGAGTAAACCAAGTGGAACCAAATGAAGAACTACCTTATTTCAGGACAAGTGTTTCTGGGTGGCTTCAAATTATTCAGTTAAGTTTGAATTCAGGCAATTATTTAATTTCATGAACTTTTCTGAATGTCCCTCTGTAGCAAGCTGCCTATAAGAACAACTCCTTTTTTTGGTAAACATTCCTGCTTTAATGCATGCACGTTTTTAGTCTCAGCCTGTTCTGCTTCCAGTTGCATGCTTCATCCTGTAGTTTTGTTTTATTTATTGAATTTTATTTACAGTGTTATATATGGCCTCTTCATAATCATTAATTTGAAATTTATTATTGGAAACTCATAAATGAATTGTCAGAATCCATAGGGGGGATGCTATTTTTTTCTATTCTAAACCAGAAAATCTTTTCTAGAAAATAGACTCATTGCAACAAAGTTTTCTTTCTTTAACTTGAACCATATTTCTGCAGAGATTTTCCAGCTGCTGATTGTGTTACTTAGGAGAACTGTGATTTCAGTAAGGGTCTGCTTTTTGGGGCTGGTTGATAAGATCTTTTACTATTACTATGTGGAACTAGTTGTGCAGAATTTTCGTTAATACATATTAAAGACAAAGGAACACACTGTTGGCTTTGCTGTGTACAGGATATCACTGGTTCCTCCTAGACTCTCCTTTCTCTGAAACACTAAGCAGAGCTATGGGACAGCTGTCCCGATAACTTATTTCCCCTTTTAATTCTGAGTATTTCCTGCCTCTCCTTATATGCTTGCACATTAGGATAAGCACAGAGGACTTAATTGGCAAGTTCATAAAAGTCTATTAAACTCGGTATAAGATAGTGGTAGTACTTCTTCTGATAGGCTTTAACACTCTGCTTATTCATCATACTTTTATTATCTTATATCACAGTCTTCCTCTCAGCAAGTCACCCCACCTCCTTCTGTTAAGAAACTATGGGTAGTTCTCTCCACAGATTTTACAAGGAGCAGCAGTGAGTAGACATTAGCATTTTGGAAGAAAAATCTTTTATTTACATGAGATTATACTTTTCAACTTTGCAAAAACACAAAGTTATGTATGCAAAATTACTCAAGATAGGAAAATATTTTTTCTTCAGTTTACTTATTTCTTTACAAACATCTACGCAAGTTGCACTAACTAGAAAATGTGCAGTATATACATAAACAAGTTAATTCAAATGTATATGGTACCCATCAATTAGTTGATTTTAAGCTTTCCTACTTTGCATTGTATGACTGCCCTATGAAAGAAATACTAATTCTTGTGTACTTTATGTGTAGTTAAGATAAAAATCCTTCTTTGACTTTTATTACCAGGACAGGTAAACAGAAAAAGCACATATGCAGTTATTATAATTATTTTAGTTTATTTTCCCATATTTAAAATTCAAAATAAAAAATTTATGCTGGGGTTTTATTCTGCTTGTGTTCAGGGACAACAGTTTGTGCATTTAACAGTGATTTTCTAAAAGCTTCCATAGGTCTTTTTGGGCTAGAAATATAACCCTAGTTCTCTTTTTGCTTGTTTTTTTTTTTTGGTAGGATGATGAAGTGGTTCTGCAGTGCACTGCAACCGTTCACAAGGAGCAACAGAAATTATGTCTTGCTGCAGAAGGATTTGGCAACAGGCTTTGCTTTTTGGAATCCACATCTAATTCTAAGGTACCACTGAGTGTTTTAATTGAAATTTCTGTCATCAAGCAAGGGTAGTTGTAACATGGCTTGCTCTGATGTAATATACACAAATCTGTCAAGGAGAAGGGGCAAATCAACTCTATCAACAATGTAAGGAATATTTAATGCCCATTCAATGTTTAATTGTTCCTCTGTCCTTTGGCTGGATTCTAGTGTGGTGTTTTATGTTTTGGGCTTACTTTAAAACTAGTTAGCTGCAGAAGTCCACCCTGAATAATATGCATGTTATTTTGCTTGTCTGCACTCAGTTGTAGTAAGCCACAGAGCAACTTTTGTGTACTGCAACTCGGAAGAGAAGTTGATTGCTCTGATTCTAACTCCACAGAAAAGACACCAATTATTATATTTGTGGTAAGTTTTTATTCTGTGGTGTTTATATTGAAATGATTATTACTTTTAGACCTGATTCCCTATCTGAACATAGTATCAAAATTACCCCACTGAACACATTTTATCTAAGCTTCCTCTAACTCTGGTATATATGCAGTAGATAGAGTAGTTTGAAAAAAATAACTTCGTTGTTTATTGCAAAGAAGGGATTTTGTTTCACAGTCACATATGCTCAAATAAATGTTATGAAGACAAAAATGGGCCTCCTGAGGGTAGATCTGGTTTTGTGGACAAAGTAATAGATGTACTTGGACATTTCATTCATAGAAAGGGAAGAACATTTTTTAACATATTTGTTTTTTCTTTAATTAAAATATAAATATTCATAAAGAAAATATAATAAAGGCAAAGCATCTGGAAAGACATCTAGAAAGATTTAGAACAAAAAATTATGGTTATCTTGCCAGCTTTCATAACACCACTTTGATTTTCTGTGATACTTCACAGAGTAATGCTTCATTTTCTGTCTCATCATTTTGAATGCATTATTCATAATAATAAATTTTTCACTAGGATATTAATGATTCATTATAATAGCAGTGATCTTGATGAAGTAATTCATGCTGCTCTGTTTTAAATGAATCTTTTTAACAATAAAAATGTGCTAGGATGGAAGTGGTTGTAGTGCTAGTTGCCTGTGAGTCCTGAAAGATCTATTTAATGAATTTGTTATCATTCAGTAAGTTTGGATATTAAATCTGCAGTCTCCTTCTCACCATATGAAACTCCTGAATATTCCTGTCTTTAAAGAATACAGTGTAGATTTCCTATCAGTTTTGTATGCTTGTTTGATGATGCTGCTTTTCCTCCTTGTTTTATGAAACAATCTGTATTCTGCTTACTCTTCATGAGCTTGGGGGTAAAAAAAAGCAAACAAAAGCAAGCCTATGCAGCTCATCTGTGTTTTTATTTTTAAGGGCAGAGAGTTGCTATGATGAACTCATCTGAAGTCATTTGTAGCTATAAATACTGAAGGAGCCATAAAATTATCAAAACCTTAAAGAAGAGTTGACTATAAATTAGAGTAAATAAAAATGTTTTTATTCCTCATGTTTGTATACATAGCCTGTTACTATTGTGTTATATAAGAAGGAGCATAGGAAGTATTCAAAGAGGTGTGTGATAATTTGAAAATAGTCCCCAACAGAATTCTTGAGCCTGTTAAAAATTTTTATGCATGTCTTAGAGGCTGTTTTCCAGTTAGAGTGGGATTGTGATGCACTTTAAGGCAAACAGTAGTGTGGCATCTGATTTACAGGCAGGGATCAAGGATGGGATGCAAACCCAACCATCTCTGATAGACCAAACATGAGTAATAGACTTCAGCTATCATCCTGGACTTGCATTTTTGAGAATGCTTGTTGCTATCCTGTGCTTTTCTCCAATACCTTTCAGGATGTGGGTCCTCACGGTGTAGCTGATGTTTTATTAGCACAACTTCTTCCTGTGTGCTTTTCTGCCCCCGGATCACTAAATAATTCACACTATTTAACTAATGGTCAAATTGAAGATATATCTTGATAAAATAATTTGTTAACTGCTGTCTATTAATACTTATCTCTCTACAGCAATAACACTGGGAGATAAGGCAAAAGGTGCGTGAACAGGCAAAGTAAAACAAGGAGTTTATTCACCTATTCCCATGAGCAGGCAGGTGTTCATCCTGAGGAAAGCAAGGCTTCATCATGCACCATGGTGGCTTGCGAAGACAAGTGCTGTCATTCTGAATACCCCATGCTTCCTTTTTCGTCCCTCCTGCTCTACAGGCTGAGCATGAGGTCATATGGTCTGGAGTATCCCTTGGGTTTGTTGGAGTCAGCTGTTCCTGCTGTGTCCCCTCACAGCTCCTTGTCACCTCTGGCCTGCTTGGCCGGTGGAGGGGGTTGAGGAGCAGAAAAGGCTGCAAATTGCTCAAATTGACCCCATATCTTGAAGAGCAAGATAATAGATAAGCAAGATATCAGGTCTAAATGATGCCTAATTTTATTAATAAGACACAGTCCTGAATATAAAACATACAGGCTTGCCCAAGATAAACTCACGACTATCTCATCTCCAGAGGTGTATCAGCTCAAGAAAAATATTTCCATTTTAATTTTTACCAATTTCAAAGCAAATCTGTCTCAAAACAGATCTTGTTCTTGGAATAGGTCGGAAGTGTCAACTATATAACAATATTAGATTTATAAACCATCAAAATTTTTTGACATTGAAGAAGTTGCAGCAGGAAGAATGACAAAACCCAAAGAAGATGTGCTGAAGACAAAATTTAAAATGCTTACTTTCCTTATCTCACGCAATTGCTTCTTCAGCAAGTTTTGTCAAATCCATAGCATGATTTTTTTATTTTGTAAGTAAGAAGAAGAAAATAAGGGATGGCTGTTAGGAAAAAAAACAAAAGTCTTATTGCCATGGTTTAACCCCAGCCAGCAGCCAAGCCCCACAAGCTGCTCGCTCACCCCTGAGTGGGATCAGGGTAAAAGTGAGAAAGCAGAAAAGACCCTGGCTCTGTGCAAGCCCTGCTCAGCAATAACAAAACCATCTCTGTTATCAACCCTGCGTTCAGCACAAATCCAAAACAGCCCTGTAGCAGCCACTGGGAAGAAAATTAATTCTAATCCAGCCAAAACCAGTAGACCTGTAAACTTCCTTTTCGGCAATTCTCTATAAGCAAGTTTGTTTTGTCACTGTTTGCCGTACTTTTAAGCTCATTCCTTGTGTGGAAGACCATCCCTTTTATTAAAACAAAAATTAAGATTAATTAACGTATCTCAAGATTAGTGAAATATGTTTCTTTACATTTGGATGTTAATTGTTGCTTTCTATATGTAAACAGATTGGTAATATGAGGAAGTCCATTCATTAAAAGACTATGTAGTCTGCTAGTAAAGTAATTTTTATTTAGACTTAGACAATGCATGGATTACTGAAAAGCAAATAAGGTGGAGCTGTGTTTTAACAGCCTTCTGAGAACTATTCCTGACCATAGTGCAGAATGAAAAAAACTCAACTCTGGGTCAGTCACAAAAGTGGTGTTGATACCTTGTGAACCACTGCACAGAACACTGAAAGCTGAGTTGTGCTTTTCTAAATGGCATAATGGTTTGGGATTTTTCCTCCTTTTATAGCAGGTGGTAAACTCATATTAATTTCATTATGCCCTGAGGTATGGACCTACTTTACATCATTAAAAAGTACTGATAAAACCTATGTGTGGGGTTTTTTCCACTCTTGAAGTATCTGCAATTTGAACTCGAGAGAGAGGAAGATAACATAGTGAGGGTTTTTGAGGGTCTAAAAAGGCCTCCCAAGTTGGTTTTCTTTTCTTTTTTTCCCTTCAGTTTCTTGAAGAAGACAGTGCAGTGTGTGATTCTGTAGTTTGATCTTTTTACATGTAATAAGTTACAATGCTGAAAGCAGAGTCCAGGAACTGATAATTCTGTTTGTAAAGTTAAGGAGGTATTTCACATGGACATAAGACTTTGACAACTTATTTTCCATTTTGCTTTTGAAGTCTCTTCTGTGTCAGAGCAGAAAGATTCTTCAGGAAGATTTGGTGCTGGATTAGTGTAGGCCAGTTGGTTAGGAATACTGACTTCCTTATCCAGGGTATGTCAGTGATGCTCCGTTGTTTGTTGGCCCCTAGATGTTACTGTTGTGTCAGGGAGCAGAAAATAAAGCCTGATGGTAAGACTGATGGTATTTATTGTGCTGACAAATACAAATAATTTGATTTTTACCTTTGCCCTTTTTTTCGTGAGATGAATTAGCAGGTGGCAATGCTTAAATGGAAGAGGAGAACGGAGGGAGAGGACTGGAGAAGGTTATACCTGGCACAGACAAGGCTACATGAAAGTATGATTCTGTAGTCTTTATGCAAGCTGTTCCCATGCCAGCAGTCAAATTCTGTATGGATGTGTCTGGAGAAGGGTGTCATCCTGAATGGTGGGACATTGCCCTGAACTCCTGTACTCTGTTTGCCTCTGGAGAGAAAAACTCTTTTCTCTGTTTGTCTTGCAGAGTGGAAGATCCGAAGCAAGTGTTGCCTTCTATTTTTTGTCTTTTGCAGCAAATATATTCTTAGTGGCCTAGACAAATAATCTGTCTCCAGAGAGACTGAGTCTGAAACTCTTTCTGACAGCTGAGAAACAGTGTCTGCAGTTTTTGGTGATGCAAATCCAAATACATAAAAAGGCACATGGTGTCCATTAACATATAGATAAAAGTAGATGTTTTTCGAGCAGTTACTCACATAATGAAATAGTGAGTTTTTAAAAAAAAATTATTCACTGTGAGAAATTAGATCAGCGGTGTTTGCTTTCGTCATTTTGTGACTATGTCATTTAGGAAGGTGGTTGGTTGGTTATGTTTTTTTTTTAATGCAGTTGCTGCGGTTCATTTCTGTACATGTGTTTCCCCTTAATCTTTTTAAAATAAGTAAAAAAAAAAAAATTGTCAGGGCTTTGTAGCTGCACCTCCAGGCCCATTTTAATTGCTTTTGTGTCATGTTGCCAAAATGAATATTCCCATTTAATGGTAAAGATGGCACTTAATCTTATATAATCTTATGTCCAGAGGACTCAGTTTAGCAGACTTGGACTAAAAGTGTAAATTTTAATAACTTAAATGAAGAGAATTTATGAATACTTCTGCATTACTTGGCCTACTTGACATACATTAATTAGATACAGGTAGATGAAGTCTTCATAGGTGTAGATCAGACAGGATTTTATTCAGTGAGTCATTCTTTTCCAGTAAAATAGTCTGTAGGAGTAATGTAAATAAGAACAGTGTTTTTCACAACATTGTATGTAGTGTTATGCAACATAGAGATTATAAATTTTTAAATATTATTATTATGTATATCCAATTCAGTTTTTACTTCTTGTAAATATTGTGTAAAGTTTGAGACCAAATGCAGATTGGTAGTTATATCCATCAGACCAGACTGTGATCCTTGCACTTAGTCCCCAAAACTAACATAAATATTTCTTGAGATGGAAGGTGAATAATTTAAAATGAATGTGAAACATTTGGACTGTGAAAAACGCTGTCAGATCTCCATTGGCTGTAAAGCATCAACAGAAATATGGTTTTATATCAGCTGAAAATTGTGGGCATTGTTACTAGTAATAACAATACAGTTTAACATATTTTTACTGTCACTTCTAACTCAGGTAGTTTTTAAAACAGAAACAAAATGTGTGAGAGCAAGCATGTCACCACAGATTAAATAATGTAAAAATAATAGATCCAATCTGTGAAACCTTACTATTTTCATTTTTCATTATATCTTCTGTTGAAGCAGATATTTGTAGTTTTAAATTCACACAGGAATGGGTTATTTCTGATCTTAAAGAAATATTTTTATCAAATCTAGTTTTGCCAGAGATACACATGGAGTTTTAGCTTAATAAGGCATTACTTGTTATGAAATATGAATTTAAATATCTTTATATCTTCAAAGTGTACATTCATGAATGGGAAAGAGTTTCTTTTTTAATCATGCTCACATAGTTAAGATTTTTTTAAAGTAAGACATTATTATGGGCCAGTTCTCTGATTTTGGGGATAACCCTGAATTATTAATACTAAGAATTAAACTAGTAAATTAGTAAAAATTAGTTAAATTAGTAAAAATACTAAGTTATTTAGAACCCATGGAGTTTTATTATAAGACTTTAAATGTATTGTGTATGTGGGATTTTCTTGTCCAAATTAATTTTAGAAACAGATAAACATGTAATGGATAAAGCACCTGGGAAAAGACATTCATAGTAAAGTTCTGAATTCCTAAATATGCTGGTAGAGTTCATGACATGTTACCTGAATATATAGTGACAAAAGCTGAAAGATAGAATCAAAATAATTTTGTAGGTAAGTTTATTTGATGATACTGCCCCAAATGATGGCACTGAAACAAGGAATTGTACATGTGATATCTATGCATGCATCATGTCTACTATCAACTGAACAATGCAAGAAAAATTTCAAAATCTCATTTTTTTAATATTAATGAGTTGTTTCACACTGTTAGTGACATAAGCCATCCATTCAAGAAGCTTAACCCAAACTTATGTAATTCATGAAAGTTAATGAACAAAACATGAGTTTTAATTTCTCCAGTTAAATATGTGGTTTCCAACTTTCTTGATTAGCTAAATGTATGTTAAAAACCAACCAACCCCAAATGTTTACAAACCCACATATGATGTGGCTGTTTTGGGTGTTTTTTCGTGCTTGTTTGTGTAGGGGTTTATTGTGTTTGTTTGCATTTGCGTTTTTTTTTTTTGTTTGTTTTTGGTTTTTTTTTTTTTTTTTGTTTTTGTTTTTGTAGAACAGATGTAGGAAATCCACTTCTAGTCTAAAATAAGTGAAGAAAACCTGAAAAAAATCCCAAAAAAATCCCATTAAATCAGTTTTATTTTATGACTATATATCCCAGTAACTGTTTGGGCATCTCATTACTTAAAGTTTAAAATGCAAAAAGAAGCAGATATTATGCTGAAAAATCTTGTTTGAGATATGGCTGTAACACAAGCACTGTGATCAAATGAAGTCACATCCTGACTAAGTGTGCAGTCCTGCAGTTGGTTTGGTAAGTTTCTAGAGACTTCTAAAAACCTGCCAGTTTGCTGTGGTTTATTTTCTGAGTCCTAACATTTTTAGTACAGTTCCTAGTAAAAAGAAAAGTTGCTATCATTGCATGGTGGGTTTACCTGTTTGTATTTTGAACAGTCTGTAGAAGGCGTTGCCCTTATCCACGTGCTCAGTTGATGGGTTTTGGTGGTTGGGTTTGTCTATTTCCCCATTTAGCATACGAGTCTTGTGACTCCTTAATAATTTTGGGACTATGTGTTAAGGGCTGCAAACAGATGACTTGTCTTCATCGAATGCAGTAACTGTAATAAAGCACAATAAGAAAGTCCTTGAAAGATTAATAAGCGATATATAGTGGAAATAGAAATTATTTTGAGGTAGCAGTTCTTATTTGGGTACGTTCATGTCTGATGCAAGTTAGAGCTACTTTTTAGTGCAAGCACAACCCCAGAAGCTTCAGGCTTGCTGCCTTACCCTGGGAAACTGAACATTGCAAGGTTACACGTTGGCATGTTCTGCCAAGTCCCCTGGAGCTCAGCAGTTTAAATATTTTCTCTGAAGGGTTTAGAGTGAAATGTACTTCATTAGTACATGCAGAGTAGTTACAAAGCAGTCATTTGAATTTTAATTAGACTGATATGTAGCTGCACATCTGAAAACCTGAAAAAGCATTCATAAATCTGTTTCAAGCTAAGAACACATAAAAGTATAAATGCCTATTTTAAGCCTTTTAGATCAATGTTTGTCTAAAACAGCAGTTTCAAATTAGCTTTGTTCCCCTTCTTAGCACTTCAAGTCATGGTATTATTACTTTGTACTCAGTATTTTTAAGAACTGTTAGGCTAAATCTGGTTCAGCAGACTCCTGTGATTAATCCTAGCCCAATGGACTCTCAGAAATTAGGACAAAGAAATGTGGCCTATTTGTGAGTCAGTATGTGTTTATTGGAGATCTATTATTGATCATATCTGAAAGAAAATTTAAAAAAGAGTATCAAATATATTTTTGCTAATTTCTTAAGAATTTTTGAATCTTAGACATTTTGGGTCGTGTTTTTCAAGATTTTAAATTTTACTTCCTGTTTACTTCCTATGAAAAAAGAGGACGATTATTTGTGCTTTTATTGCAGCTGAGGGAGTGCTGTGACTTGCTATCATAACAAGAACATTTTCAACATTGTATTAAGAGTTAGTTTAAAAGTAGTCTGAATTGGATGAGGGAAGTTGGGCAAATGGAAGTAGTTTGGAGTTTGAAGATGTATGCTTTGTGACCCTGTGTTTGGAACCCAAATGCAAGTTGTTTTAGTAACTTTTCTAGTGCTGTGTCTTGGGTTACCATATGCAAATACAAGAATAACTTTTTCTGGTTTCAAAACAAAAGAAGAGTTCCTTTATTTTGCATGAAAAAAACCAAAGGCCAGATAGTAAAAGTAGTTATTATGCTCTTAAAGATAATGCATAAATGCACAAGATCACAGTTCAGGCTGCTGTTCCTGAGTGCTTAATGATTTTTGAATAATTGCTGAATGTTTGCTGTTTGTTTGAAAACCTGTAGATAATAGAGATGGACATGCATATGTGAAAAATGCTAATCAAAGTTTTTGAGCTTTAACTCCTTCCAAGTTCTCTTTTTCTTCCCTACTGGATATAAAGAATGTATTTAGGAATAAGAAGTGTATTCCATCTTCCAGATGTTTATAGTCTTGTCTTGACATATTTACGAAGACACTATCCACAAAAATGTTGCCTTTTCATGCACTGACTTTTTACATGCAATTAAAAAAGAACAGGAAGCTAATGTCACCAGGCTAATTTTAAATGTCTGATACAGTCTTCCTTTAACAATACTGCCAACTCTACTTCTGTCCCATATCTAAATGTCTTTTAATGATGACAGGGAGTTACACATTTCAGGTTTTCTTGGTGTTTCTCAGAGTACGGACCAGTCATACTTGCACAGTGCAGTGTTTACAGCCAGCAATAATTGACATGAATGCAAATCAAAATCAACAGTTGTTCAAATAGCTTTAAATAATGTAGGATGAATTAGTTTTGACAGTTTAAGATGGTTTAAACACCCAAGGTATGTATCCATCTTTAAAAGAAACAGCAGGGAAAAGCTTTTTCTAACACTGGACTTGCATGCAAAAGTTGGACAGAGGTCCCGGAAAGCAGACAAATGCTGAGCTCAGTGCAATATGAAATATGAACTGACTTTCCAAGAAAGCATTTGAGTGCCCATTTTTCAATAAATTAGAAAGCCCAGTAATAAAGAATTTCTCCTTCTAGTGTATGTAATTTGATTATTAGCAAATAAAAAGGCCATAGTCCTTAAGTCAAATTTCAATAAGGTCTTGTTTTTAAATAAGGAAGATTCCTAGTTTGATTAGCTGTTTTAATAAAGCTTAATAAACTTTGAGTACCATATTTGATACTTGATTTGGTCTGAAGTACAGTAACAATAAATTAAGCCTCTTTGGGCTGATACATTTGAAAAATGAGTCTTTTAATGCATTAGATTAATGACTATGTAAGTCTTTGTTAGCTCAAATTGGCAAAAAAATTCCTTTTAACTTTGCCTGTTTCTGGTTAATTTATCATGGAGGTGATACACGTAACTGCATAATTCTTACTAGATTTTTTTTGTGTCTATAGAAAAGGAGAATTCCTTAGAAGAATTAATGAAAAAGAATTTTGGTTATTTTGAAAAACTTAAAATTATGTGGATTTCTTTTTGGTCTGTTTTTTTGAAAATAAACTAATACCAGACAATTGAAAGTTTATTTTAAACCCTGACATGGACAGATGTCTGAGTAGGGGAGTGAATCATCTTTGCCTAGTTAGCTGAAAGTTAAGGTATTGGTAAATTAAAATTAGAACCATCTAGAAAATCATATCTGCTTGTGCATAATACGTGTCTGCAAAGGTCTGTAGTTATTATCTTATTATTTGATGTCAGCATATGAAATCGTGAAAAGGAAGGTCTTGACTCTGTGGTAAAGGAGGAGACTCCAGGTTGGTCAGTGGTCTAAATGAATGCCACAGTCTCATGCAGGGGAAATATCTGTGAACTTGTTATACTCCTTCCTCATTATACGTCCCCCTGAACATGTATTTTGAGGGTAGCAGGAAAACAGTCCACAGGTTGTTAAGGTTCTTGAGACTGTCTTTACCGTCTCTGAATTTTTGAGCCGCTTGCTTTATTGCCTCTTGCATAATTCACTTCCGAGTCAGATGGGAAATACATGTGGGTATTTCTGTCTAGACACTACTTTGTGGATGCTTTTGTTCTGTGTTACTGAATGATAAGCAAAGAATTATTTAAAAGAGCAATTGGTTTTATCTTAACAGCTTAGTAGCAATATTTGGGCACCCTAGACCAAGAAAGAGCAACATTTGAATATTAAGAACAAATTACTCTTGCAATTATTCTTTTTGATTTTGTAGTTAATAGGAGTGTATACTAAAACAAGTGTTTATTTTTCACATCATGCAATGGATGGATGTTCAAATGTGGTACCATGCCCAGGCAAGCAGGGGCTTTATATACTTAGACATTGATAGATAAGCCACAGTTTCTAAGTATACATGGTGAGCTTTTTTTTTTTTTTTTTTTTTTTTTTTCCAAACAGGTATTTATGCCTGAAAGTATTATTGCACTTTTTATCAGCAGTAGAACCTTGTTAGTATAAGTCCTTAAATCACTGGAAAGTTTCCTGGCAGGCAGTCCTTGCTTTTAGGACTCTTCAAATCCCTCTGTCCCTAACCCAAATTATCTCCTAGTTTCTCTTGAACTAAAAGAACTTAATTTTTAAATATAGATTTTTTTTTTTAACTGAAATACTTTCAGTATAAGTTGCAAGTAAATATTTATTTGCTTTACATTACAGAGGTGGATGTCTATATCTTCTAAGGTAATGTATTTTTTTTAAATATCATTTTTAACTGTCTTGCCCAGGAGAGAGCTGATGATGCATCTCCTTTCCTTCATTTAAGGGCAAGTCAGGGGTGACTCAGAGCATAAACTCCCAGTGCTCCATTCAGCAATATATGATTTTCTTAGGCACAGGTTGACTACTAATTTCAACAACATACAATGGAAAATATAATAGCTGAAAACTTACCACAAAATCCTTAAAAGTGAAAGTTTTATGTCTGTTGTGTTTTTTTAGTTAATAATTTACAAGGTAAATAAACAGATTTAACTTTGCTCAGACGCAGTGTTTCATGTTTACTGTAATGTAGATTTAATTGCTCAAAAGAGATGGTATTCTGGAAGGATTAGTATTTATGTTTATTTGGGTGCAATTTTTACATGTGAAAATTCTACTGTGAAGATTTCAGGTATGGGATAAATTGAACAGTAAGAGAATCTCAGCAAATAACGACCTATTGGTTATTAAGAACTTCCACTGACACAGGTCAGGCTTTGTCACTTATTACAGTCACAAAACATGTGGATATCTGCTCTATTTGTTTGATTTTGAAAGGTTGCAGTGTTGCTACTCAGAAATAAGACTGCTGTAATATGCATGGTTTATATTAAATCTGTTACGGGATTAGGAAGATTTTCCTTTTGGGTATCTGCTATGTTTTTCAGAGAGGGACAAAATAGTATTTTTTAGAGGTCATCTTTCTGATACTGCAAGAATCAAAGGGTAACTGCTTCCTTCCAGGTTCTAAAGCAACAGTTCCCTCCCAACTGATAATATCCTAGATTTTTCCATTACTTTTTGCAGTAGCTACAAATACAATATAATCTCTAAAAATAAAAGGGAACGTTCAAGTTTTGAATAATGCACCTAGGATTAGCATAATAAGATGGAATTTTTGGGATTAATATGAAGATAAACCATGTTTTGTTAATTTGGATGTATGCCTGGACCCTCTGTAGCACTGTTGATCCTATGAGCTTTTCTTATTTTATTAATCAGCATGAAATTTTCCTAATTACCTTAAAAATTAACACATTTTCACTGCATTAGGATGATACACTACTAATTAACGTTCATCTGAGCTTCTGGCTACAGCAGCAGATGTGATGGGAGTTGAGCTGATTGACCAAGTTTATCCATCAATGCTGCAGTGTACTTGTATGGCTTCTTACCTAATACCACTTTTATCTGTTGCTAAGAGTTTTAAATTTTAAAAAAGGAGATAAAAAGGAAACAGCTCTCAGTAATGTAGATATGGGGGACTTATGTCCTTAGGTTATAAAGGAGACTAGAGGGAAGAGATGGAGGGTAAGAGTAAAAAGCCTCTTATCCATTTAAAGATGGAATATATGCAGCCCTTAATCTATACAGAAAGTAAATACCATACCAGGAATTACAGCTTCCAAGTGGTTAAGATAGTCTGCTCTGTTAATAATGGCCTCAAGACCTCTGACAGATTTCAGGATGAAAGCTATTTCCAAAGAGCAAAAACTGGAGAACTGTAAGATGGAACTTTGAAACTGTTTTCAGCATAAAGTAAAATACTGTAATTGTACTTAAGTAAGAACATCTGAAGTAGAAGTAGGTTTCCTATGGATTTTTAAAGACTGTGAGAAGGAGAAACCTCAAGAAGCAGGTTCCTTCTATCCCTTCAAGTTTGCACAGATTAAGTTTCAGGCACACACAATTTTCTTTGCCAATGAGCTCTGTTACGCAGTGACCAGCAGATAACATTTCAAGCTCTGAAAATGAAAGTGGGGAAGGATTTTTGTCTTCATTGCTGTGAAAACTCATAGAGGATAAAATTAGTAACTCCCTGTAATCAGACCAAGACTACTGTGGAAGAATGTTCAAAGTATCAACAGAAAGTATGCTCAGTGCATCAAGTTTTTTTCCAGTGCTGGTTTTATCAAATATAATGCTTCACTTATGGGAGACGTCTGCACTCAGAGATCTGGGCAAGATGGAGAAACTTTTTATGTCACCAGAGAGAGCATTTTAAGAAAATTAAAACAGTTGGTTGTTTAGGTCAGATTAACAAGGAGATCAGCATGTAGCATAGGCAGCTAGCACAATTCAAGAGAACCACTGAGAACAAACATGGAGCTGTCTTGTGTTTTAAGATTTGAAAATGGTATGATTGCAATGTATTTGTGTCTGACCTCAGTTCTACCACTAGCTGGTTTTTCCTGTGGTGGTGTGGTTATCTTTTTTTTTTTTTTTTTTTTTTTTTTTTTTTTTTTTTTTTTTTTTTTAATTCTAGACCCTGTTCCATGTTTTATCCTCCTGCCAATATCAAAGTTTTATCTCCTGAAACAGTTTTCCTGTGGAAAAAGGGCTCTTTCAAGCTTTCAAATGTTAACAAGAAACTTTTCACTCTGTGAAAATGACATTTTTCAGGAAGTAGAACATGCCCGGATTTTTGAAGTTTTTCCTAGAAAAGGTGAAAAGCGTACTTGTGACAAAAAGCCACTCCCTTGTCAAACTGCTCTTCCAAGACCATTTGGGCCTTATAAGTTTTAGGTATAGTAACAGAAAAATTTTGAATGCTGAGAATTTCTCCGCTTTTTAGGGAAACAACTGCTTGGGATGGAATGTCCTATAAAAGGCTCACGTAGAAAGTGATGGTTTCAGACTGAAATAGTCAGAAGCAGCTGATACAAAACTTTCTGTAGGAGGTGTCCAGGCAACCTTCACAGTCTGCTCATGGTAAACACATGGGAGCTTGGCACTGCTCCTGGAGGAGCTCTAGGGAGAGGACAGTGGTACTTGACACTCTTCTCTACAGCACCAGAGCTGTAAGGCTCATAATTCATGCTCTGTCTTTCCTGCTTTGGGATTTGATGAATATGGTTCATTCTGTTTGGCTGACGGGACTTGTTGTCAGACCCATATTTCTGTGCTGGCTCCATTGTTTCGATGACAAGCTTGACAACAAGGAAAGCTAGGCCTTCTATGTAGAGCCCTAGAAATAGAAGTTTTTTCTTGGTAATACTGAGTGTGTTTCATCACTGTCACCAGACAAAATCTCATTTAAATAGAAGGGGCTGCCAGAAAGATAGAGATGTATAAATTTAAGTGGAGCTTGAAAGTAGCTTCTTAAAATAGTTTCTTTTCAGGCTACTCCCACAAATAGGACTACAGATGTTTTGCCTAAATTCTGTACTAAAGTGGATTTTCTGAGTCCTCCTACTTGGATTCTCAAAGTTAGGCATCTAGTAACTGTGCTAGCATTAAAAGTTGTGAACACCCACATCTAATTTTTTGACATCCGGGTGCTTAGTTAGGTGATGGTGCTGCTGTGTGAATACTCAGTATATGGTTAAAAACTGAATACCTGCAAGTCCATTTAATTGGGAGTTTGGTTAGAAGAAGAAAAAAATAACTGTGAGCTTAGGAAAATAACTAAGAAGATTGTAAATATCTAGGAAGAAAGTAAAGATGAGGTGAAGCTGCATATTCTTGGAGACAGAATTCTGTTTGCTCATGCAATTTATTACCTTTCAGTCTTGTACTAATATTTAGGAGAGGCAGAAGTTTAGTTTGCATTCACAAGATTACATGGAACATATTATATGAGCAGGTTGTACAATACAGTGGCTTGTTAGCACTGTGTGATTGTCAGGGAAATGACAACAGCACTGACTTTTGCATCTCAGCCTCTTGGTTTCATTGGTCTGTGTAAATAGAAATTCTCTAGAAAATTAAATGGAACAGAATTAATACATCCAGTACCCATGATTCACCTGTGGGTTGGAATACAGTTAGGGTTATTTTTAAATATATTTCAAAAGCTTTACTCATAACACCTTTTTAATAAAGGGTATGATTATCTAATTTGCAAATTTGCCTCCCACAGAGTAAAGAGTAGTTTAATATGCAAATATTACTACAGAAAACTAGTGTACACAATAAATGCAGTTTAAAATGACAGGAAGAATAAGGAATTCACTCATTTTCTAAATAATGAAGTAATTACTTCAGTAATGGATATGCCTTAAAAATTCCAGATGACCATTACATTTATTTTAATTTATCTAATTTCACTGATTGGGCTATTACAAGCCATAATGAAGGGAAAATAGAAAAAGGTGATAATTTGTTGTTTTCTCCTAGAGGTACTGAATCTCCTGTTGAAATGCAATATGCAATTTATCTATGTAATAACTTTAAAAAAATTGAACTATTTGCATATTAGGCTGTAATTATGACTGCATAAATTTTCTAGAAAGAAAAATTAACAAGAGGGCAAATCTAAACATGAACTGGCAGCCAAATAACTAATGCTTTAATTAGTACTGAGATAAACTGGAGTTACTACTATTTATCTTTCAAGACAGTGAATGTATATTATATATTCAAACCCATTAAAGTGCGATTTATTTTGCAAATGTGTCAGAAATGAAATGAAAATAAATTATATTGAATGCTGCCATTGCTTATTAGAATTTCCACTGATGATATGACCTGAAGTGATACACGTTCCCTAGATTGTTCAAGGATAAGATATACTCAGTCACAAAACAAACCAAACCCCCACTTTGGAATATGAATTATTTTCTGTGTCTTCATTTAAAAGGTTACTTCAGCAAGTATAAATATGATGAAAATTGGTGGGAAAGAAGGTTGAAGACTGCCAATATGGTTGTTTATGTCTGATGAGACCTTTGCATTTGAGCTGATCAGGTTTTGGGGTTATAGTTTGTGTTCCATTGTCAAAATAGAGATGCATTATATTACCATTTAACTCTTAGTTAAACCTGATAGTTTTGGTGTTTATTAAAAGTACATTGGTGGGTTGTTAGAAATGTAGCAAAATATTTTATTTAAAATTATTTATCATTTATTATTGTGTTCATAGTCTAGCAAAGCAGTCATTGCCAATGCATTTCACCTGTCATCAAAAAAGCCTGGTGTTGAAAACTAATTGCTATAGGTTTTCCTTGCAGCCACTAGAATATGCAGTTGTTCTCCACGCTGGGTAGTGAAATCTACTGTGTACTTTGTATGAAGATATCTTTCAGTAGAGAATGTTAGGCTGCCATAGAATACCTTTATTTTTCATATGCCATTCTCTGTGTGTAAGATAATATGATAGACAATAAGGTAGATAGAGATTTAGCAAAAACTCTTTTTCTTCCCTCATTTTTATTTTATGCTTTGAAGAGATGGAAAAAACACTGTGAATAATTTTTGTTATATTTAAATGAGAGTTTTAAAATTCTTGGAATTATTGTCTTCGGTGGGGGCTATTTAAGAGAGGAACTCTCAGTCTGTGTCTGAGGCCCAAAGCTTCACCCTTTAAATCCACAGCATTAAATGCATCAGCATTGAAATAAAGTGTATAGGGGTGAGCAGAGCTTTAACTGAGCTAAATACATTGGCAGGTCTGCATCTGTCCCATGTTTTTCCACGCTTTGGTTGTTGTATGTACTGGGATTGATGCAGTCATGCCTGTTGGATCTTCAGTAGAGCAGAGCTGGCTGAGGAGCTGCCAGAAAGGAAGGTCTAATTCACATGCTCACTGCAAGCATCAGTAGGTGCATCTTTCCTCAGCTCTTAAGGGAAAAAACATTTCTCCCTGAGGGCCACAAAGTACCCAGGCATTCATGCAACAAAGATAAGATGGGATAATGTGCTCTCCCTTTTGCCTCATGAAGAAAACCTGGCTCTAACATTTTGCTAGGCTGTAAGAACAAAGTACTTCTTTCGTGTAATTAAAGCAAAATTTTCTCATACCTACTACTTTGCTCCCTAGCAGCAAAAAGTGTGCCTTGCTCACCTGCAATGAGAATAGCTGAAAAATGTTAATTGGGACTTCATACCTCACTTTTAATGGGTAGGAAAGGAAGTGCTCATGGCTGTCTTGAACATAAAGGAGAATGAAATGGGTGAAGAAGTGTCCCAGTTATGTTGGTTTGATCAGTGTTTGAAATGATGCAGGTTTTTTGTTACTGGAAAGTACATAAACTATGGGGTAGGTTCAATAGTAAAATATTTGATATGTCCAAAATTGTATGTGTTAGACATGTTCTGCCAGCAAAAATGCTGCTTTAAATAACAGTAATAACAGTGGGAATACTGTTAAGGAGACTTTGCTTGTAGATATGAAAAAGGGAGTCTTGGCTCATTAGCACACAGTATGTGGAGCATTTTTTCTCTTTTGTTCATATTCTTGTTTGTCATTCTTCACTGGGCAGAATGGAGGCTGAGCTGCACTGTTGGGCTGTGAGGCTTTCTGGACTGGTAAACTGTCCTTATGTTAACTGAGTAGAAGCAGCACCTTGCAGCCTGAGATCTTCGAGTGCTCTCTTTTCCTGCTTTGTAAATTGAGGACTTGTGATAGTACTTACATTACAAGGCTGTTTTGAAGACAATCTAATTGGTTGGTTGTGAGTTAGTCTTAGCATGAAAAGGACTATTACAGTGTCTAGCTACAAAAAAAAAAAAATGGTAACAAGAATACGGACAAATAATCAGAGACCTGATTCTGAAGGAATTGGCTGAAAAATATTCCATGTCTAAGTATCATTGCATAAGACAGTCAAAACTCATGCAAAAGAAGATGCTATTAAAACCTTTTTCATCTAGCTGAAACTTAAAACACAATTTTATATTAATTTATTTGAAATATAAACATTGGAAAATAGTGAAAGATCTATTATGTATTAAACAGACCTGAATTTCTGTATTTAGTAGGGATGAACAGCAATATAATAAGCTACTAAGAGTGTGAGGTATTCTGAGTAAACTAAGGGGGTTTTTGGGGAAAAAAAAGAATTTGCAACTGTCTTTTACAATTTGAACTTGGAAGTTGTCTCTTCCTTTTGTACACAGTTTGAGTAAGCGTGCAGTTTTACAGCTTTAGTAGCAAAAGCACTCATTGTGTGAAAAACTGAATTCTAACAGTCAGTAAAAGTATTCCTAAACTAAAATATGCAACTAAGATGAAAAGAAAATAGAGAAGGAATACGAAAGAATTTCTGGAGCCAAGTAAGGTGTGTAGGAGTTGCATGTTCTATTAACGGAAGAAAAGATCCCCACATAAAATCTAATTTTACTTTGCTACTTTGTAACTTAGACATTGCTATTCCAAACCTCTTTCAATTTTATATGAATTTTTATGATAGTCTGGGAAATTAACTTTTCAATCGTTCAATGCTTTTTTTTTTGTCTAGCATGACAAGTTAAATAATAATTTTTTGTCAGACTCTTTAGTTTTATCCCAGTTAGAGCAGGCTGTGGTGAAGTATGCTGCCTTGCAGCATGTGAAGCTGCTGGCTTGACCCTGGTATTTAGTGTCCAATATTTCTGCTATGAAAATTCATCTTGACCTTCATGATAAGGATGAGGTCTGGCTAACTACCAGTAGCCTAAAGACTGCATTGGATTTTTCCTCACAATCTGAGCATAATGTCTGGGACACTTGTTCCATGTGTTAATGTCCAAGCAGACCTATCATTCCTTTGCTTAGGAACCTTTCCGTTCCCAATTTTGTTCTCTTTCTTTTTACAACTAATATTGCTGCTGCTACTCCTTTCAAGGAGAACATCCAAGAAGAGTCTGTCTCTATTCCCCTGTAATCACCATTAGATTTTGAAGGAGAATGGCAAGATCCCTCTCCTCCTCTCTGCAGACACGCAGGGGAGTGCACTAGCCCTGGCATTCATGGTGATCCTCTGCTGAACTTGATGAAATGCATTGGTTGTTGCTTTTATTGAGAGTTGCTTTCTTTTTTAGAGGGGACCTGATACCCCAGGTATCAGCTTGCATATGCTGAGCAGAGCATTGCTTCCTTTTACTGGCTAAAACTTAACTGTTGCAGCCCAGTATGTGGCTGGATTTCATAGCTTTAGAGATGTATTAAACCTTTAAGATTCATGGATGGTGAGGCAAAACTGGACCACTGGGAAGTGCTACTCAGCAAAAGTGTTACTAATGTGATCTCATGGTTCTCTTTTGCCTAGAATGTTCCACCTGATTTGTCCATCTGCACCTTTGTGCTGGAGCAGTCTCTGTCAGTACGGGCCCTCCAGGAAATGCTGGCTAACACAGAAGAAAAGGCGGAAGGGGTAAGTTATCAAATATTCAGCTTTCTTCATCTTGCAAAGTAGTACTTTTTTCCTGTGGTACCACAGGTTTCATGACTGTCACATGCTTATAGCATGATTGTGTTGAATTTTCCTCCTTTGCTACAGGAATGGTCTGCTTTTCTGGAAATTATGGGCACTTGCAGTGTCCACTGAAGCTTGCCGGAGTTGTAAATTCTGTGCAGTGTGTGTAAATTCAATGTGCTATGAGTCAGTATAGAGTTACAAGGGTGTTTTAGTTCGAGAATCTCATAATGTGTCATATAAAGCTTGATCGCTTGCTCTGAACAGTTAAGCTTTCTGAGCATTCCTGAATATATTGGGTGAGACTGTCAAAAAGTCTTAAAATGGCTTGGATGTGTTCTGGTTGTGTCTGGAAAGGATGAAACTGTTGTGTGTGCCCCAAGCTAAAATTTGCTCTAACAGATCTTTAAGGTGAAGATAAAATATTATTGAATCTTGGTGGACAAGAAATAGCAGTCTGGAGGATGAAGGATATAGGAATTTCTTAAATGCTATAAGAATTATTATTATTATTCCTAATAGGAATTAATAATTTTTTTGATTAGCAAATAGTAATTTACAAATAAATCATAGTAGTGTTATTAATGTTCCCTGCAGTGCGATTAATGTGATTTGTCATGCTGTAATTGAATGTTCTACATATACCTTATAGCATTCATTTGAATGCTATGCTCTAGCTCAAATCCTGTAAATTTTTGAGGAAGAGTGACTGTAGGCATGGGAGTTACACAGGCAAAAGAGAAGTAGGCATTAACTGTAAGTCCATCACTCAAGAAAGCTGGCAGGAGATAAGCATGCCTCTAATATTTATGGGGGTGCCTCAAGAAACCTCACTAATGTAGCGTAGTCAGTCCCATGAAATGCCAGGCACTTAGGCTGAAAATGGTATATTTGGGAAATGAAGTCTGAAAGCAGTCCCATGGATGTTCCAGAGTGTATTCTGACAGTAAATTTGTTCCTAGAGAATGAAAACCATATCAGAGAAGAGGTGGCACCAGAGTAAGCAGATACATACTTCTAAACCCCTCTTTCCTTACTTTGTGAATACTGAAACCAAAAGCAAGCAAATTCACAGGGAAAAAATAAAATCAAAAGAACAGACACATACAGGCATAATGTCAAAAATCACAGTCCAAACCCTAGGATGTACAGTGGTAACTGTGTATGGCCACATGTGTGAAGTACAGCAACAATTTTCATTCTGTTTATTCCCAATAGATGTGAGCAGGAGCATGAACTAAAGGAAGTATAGGGGAACATGTGATAAAGTAATGCTATAGGGCAGAATGCAGTGAATGACAAAGCATTTTGAATATGAAATGTTGAAACTTCTCTTTGAATCATAACATCAACTTGCAAATTGTCTGTTTTGCTGTCTGCAGCAGAGTGTTGGGGCCATGTGTTAAGAGAATATCTACTTCTAGTATAGAGATCAGATCCAGAGAACATTGGAGAATGAGCAAACCTCTCTGCAGAATGATTAGAAAATGTGAGCTTGGGTATTCTGCTGGGAACAGGGCAGACTTAGAGCTTTGTATGGGTCTTAGGTGGAATGTTTGCACTAGTTCTGGACTATTTTTTTGCACTAGATGTGAGTAGAAAAAGATTTTGTAAGACACACTGACCGATGAGACATACCATGTTTGGAGGTAATTGGTATTTTCTGGAAACAATTACTGATGTTTTCTGTGCATAACCATGAAGGTCAGAGCTCTGGACAGTTACACCCATGCCTAAATAACACTGATGGCAGCTGCACTGGTCTACAGTGCTCTGTACTCAAAGGTCTTCTGAGATATGCACGGGAAAGATAAAGCAATAGGAATTTACTTCTATCTCTTGCATATTAATATACTGATATTAGAAGAGAACAGTCTGAAATTAGTGATTTGTAGATGAACACAAGTTCATGTTGTCAATCCCAATGTCAATATTTTTCTTTTTAGTAAGTCTCTGAAAGTCAAGAGTGATGATGATACTAAAATGACTGAATATGTTCTTGCTGATAAATTAATAGAATTGACATTTGGTATCTGTATGTAGTTTCTATAAAAATATACAAATTTTGCCTTTGCATTTTTGTTTGTATATCATAGGGCAGGTACTTATATAGACAGCTTCATATTTGTTTGAAGTAACTGTTGAAAGAAATTTTAAGATACGAGGTAATTTTTCTTAAATTACCTTTCTGGAGAATCATAAATTATTTTTATTAAAATAACAGGGTTTCACTTAGGAGAAGAAAGTATAGCAATTTTTAGAGAAATTGTTGCTATAAACTGGTTCCAGCATGACCTCAGTTTTCTAATGGAAAGAATCCTGCAAAGGGAGGTCTTTTCCGTCCTCGGTTACTTTTCATTATGTTAGAAATTATTAAGATGCTGTGCTTTTAAGAGGTCTCCCTGTGCTGCTTTGCCTTTTGTGTTGTGTAATCTCTTGAATGCTATGTTTATATAATAGGTATTCTTGTTATGTAACAGGTAAGTTAGCAGTAATGTAATGGTTGAGTAGTATGAACTAAATCTCATGCTGTCTTGAGTCAGAAAAATAAGCAGTTTTCTTGTGCCTATGAAAGAATAACTCTGTGCACTTACTGTATTTATTGCTACTTCTCAATTAGCATGCTTTAAATGTGCAAGATTACCTCTGCAATAAGTACATTTTTAGTGCAAGAATCCCAAAATGAGAATTTCCATACCTGGTGAGATCAGTGATCCCGCTATCTGGGTATACCTACTTGACTCTCCTGAACCAGATGAATGCTAGTATGAAAGGCAACAGTGGAAAATGACTGAAATTTCCTAACAAAGAATGCTCTGTTATATAGTGCTCTGTTTCATCTAGACACTGCTGAGTTATTTTGTTCTCTGAGGTTTCACCATTTCCCTGTAAAATATTAGGCTTAGCTCTGACAATTTATTGAAACACTGACATTCATAGCTTGACTGAATGGTTTTGGTTTCAAAAATAAAATCACAACCTTGTCTATTTGCTTAGGTAGCATTATTTGCACTTTTTATTTTAAACAGCTATCTTTTTTTTATTTTGCCAGCGTCTGGAGTGCTGTATGCATGTACCACTTCCATTAGTTCATCTGCAGGAAAAAAACCCAAAAACCAACAAACCAGAAATAGATAAGGAAAAAGGGAGAAATCCTGTGGAGAGGGAATAGTAAATAATTATACAATGAGGAGTATCATCACATAGTCTGGGCTGTGGTGTGTAATTTCCATGTAATTCTGGCAAGCAGAATTACAGGTGCACTGTCCTACACAAGGGTGACCTACAGCCTAGGTATTATTTGGTAATCATTTTGGATTGGTTCTTAAGTGTAATTTTTTATTATTAGAAAAGCAGATGTAAGATGAAGATGTTTCCTTATGTTTCTATAAAGCATTTAAGACTATAAAAATCATTCAGGCCTTCTATTCTTAGCCTGGTTGTTATTTCTAGTGAACTGTCTCTGGACCCAAGTACCTTGTATTTCTCTAAAGCCCATTAGTTGGAGTGATCCTGAGAAGGCAAATCCATAGCTTCTGAAGTAATTTAGGAATTTTCATTGTAACCTGTTGAACTGTGTTTTGCTTTTGATTCTTTTTCCTCTTGATTATCTATTTGGGTAGTTTGTTTGATGTTGTTTTTTTAAATATTTTAATTTTTAAATATCACATCTTCCTTTCCTAGATTCAGGACCTCTATCATCTAGTACTTTCTTCTTGTGAAAGTGATTAAATGCTATAGTCAAAATTTTCCCTCATTGTCTTAGGAAATGAAGCCTGGCCATCTATTAGTGCTCTTGAAATCGGTAACTTCTGGGATTTGTGGACAATATGAACTTTTATTAGAAACAGGGTTAGGTCGTTCTTCCATATAGGATGGATATTGGGTAGGAGAAAGGGATCTAACCTTATGTATCCTGTAAGAGGAAAGGAAGGCAAGGTTTTCTGTTTTACATTACCATCAACCACTTCTGTGCTATTGAACCTTCTGCACAGCTTTCTTTCACTGACAAAAGGTGTCACAAGGACATGGGAGGGAAGTTGCCAGGTTTCAGGTGTGAGAGAGTGACTAATAATTTTGTGTCTTCTTTCAGTTTTGAGATATAAATGACTTTTTCATAAAACTTAAACAACAGACCTGTACATTGTATACTATTACCAGTCTCCCCTTTTATGACAAGGAAAATTATTCCCCTTTGTCCTTCTGTATACCCAGTAGAAGAGGGTAGCCAGAAGTGAAGGTATGCAGACATATTTGACATGGAGTATTGTCAGGTATTTTCTTAGCCTCAGTTGGTTCAAAAATTATTTAGATTTTGTCTGAAAGTTTTTTCTTTTTAAATAATCCTCAAGCAAACATGCTGCATGAAAAATATGTATTAAGATAAACGTTTGCCAAGAGGGTGTGCAAATTAAGTGTAAAGTAACCTTCATAAAGCCCTTTGCTACTATTATTTGAACTGTATTTTTGAGGGTTTTTAATGAGATTCAATATGAATTATTTTTTTCTAATGGGACGATCTGAGTCTTCCGAACACCACTACTCAGTGTGTTTATTTAAATATGGGCTAGTTTAAACCTTCATTCTATTCTAATGCTTTTGTTACTTCAAAGAGATAAAAGCTAGTTTTGGGCACAGTGACTAGGTACAGGAAATTAAATTAGTTTGACATTTAAAGGACGTTTTCCTGTAAGTGGACTAGTACAAAATCATCTATCATCTATGTTGGCTGGAACAAAAAATAAATGCCTGTTATTCCCTGAGTTACACTTGCTTTGCCTACGTGTTCTGAAATATATCCTACAGTCCCATTATATAAATAATGTACTATTTTTCCACCTTTTTATGTTTTTTATAGTCCTTCATGATAATTGTAATAAATTAGACCACTGAAATTTGAATATTCTGGATTATATTTTACATGCCATACCTGATGAATAGACTATATATACATATGTGTGTATTTATATTCAACACATATAAATACAGTTGTATGCTACTTACTTCCACATGCCAGTGTGGTGTACATCTGGGTGTGGATGGGAGACATTGTATCCCAAACAGAGAATTGTTCTTAACTGAACCATCCATTGGAGTGATTGAGGACTCTGTTAATAAGTTGTCTTTTACAGCAGCTTTAATTAGTTTCTGTCAGCAGCGGTAAAGCATTTTCTTCACTCTGGTCTACCAGAAGACTGGTGAGTGCCAAACCATTCCAATTCTACTGTTGTACCATACTTCCACAGGTAAATCTTGTATCATTGGGAGGGTGTAGAGTAAGGGACATGTATTTTGGTGAGAGTTTCTGGAGCTGCTGTTTGTTGAACTGTGCTTTGTTCTGCCAACACAAGGTGGATGCCTGGGCTTTTTTTCTTCAGGTGTATATAGGAGTGTGAGACTCCTGCAGGTTTTTTTGTTTGTTGGTTTTTGATTTTTTTTCCCCACAATTTTATCAGTGAAGCATTTGGAACGTTCAATTCCTTTGGTAATGGCTAGGCTTCATGCTACATGAACTGCTCACTGGTAAAATCATCTGCACTTGGACTGTAATGTTTTTCCTTAGGAATTGTGTTTTAATGACTCCGGCAGGACAGATGCACCAAACTCACTTACCCTTAATGGAACCCAATGGATTTCTGTCAGCTGCTTTTGTGTCCTTTCACTTCAAGTGTCAGCTTTTTGATTGCTTACTAGAAAAAACGTAGTAGTGGAACAAGTAAGGATTTCTTCACATGTCACCTGTATCAAGAAGGTGAATATATAAGTAGTTACAATTTCTGTTTTGAATGAAAGAATGAACTAAGAACTAGAATACATCAGGAGAGTATAGGACACTCTAGAATTAATATTGAAATTATTTTAAGTGCTTATTCATAAAATCACACTCTGTTTTTTTCTTTCTGTGAAAGCCTGAAGTGTTTTTATTTTTTTTGCTATTTGTTTTTCCAGACTTCATTTTACAGGGGGGAAAAAATTGGCTCTCAGTTGCGTTAGTATGCTTGAAATTTGTTTACTTTTAGGTAAAATGAAATACATGGCTAAATCCCTTTCTAGTTTCCTGCAAATTGATCTTAGTTGCTGTACTATCTATGGAACAATTCAGTGTGCAGTTTCCTGCATTCTCCCCAGTATTTATTTGCCCAGCAACTGTGCTATTCTAATACTGTATGCCATGAAGATTTGCTGTGCTCAGAAGCCCTATCCTGTCCTCCTGATTGGTCATGAAGATGTGAATCTCTGCCCATGCCACTATTAACCCTTGAGGGCTGCTATTCCAGAGAGCTGGAGTTTCAGAGCTGGAAGCAGACTTCCTTCTGTTTGATACTTTTGGGTGTTCTCGTAATCCACGTGAAGAAGAACATTGGTCGTGGAAGGAAAAATCTGATTGTGGAATGATGTTATTGGACGACTCAGGCACTGTTGCAGTTGAACTTAGGGAGAACTGTAGCCAGTTCCATTCTGCCATTGAAGTGGAATGGGAATGTGAGGATTAAAACAAGAATTGGTTCAGATTCCATGTAGTCCTAGGTAACAAACTGAGAATAGTTGAACAAAAAGTTGCTGACTGAATATGAGCAATATAAAAGTTGCTGAAACTGGCACTTTTATGCACTGAGCTGCCATGAGGACAACTGAGAAATACTGGCAGAGAGATTACAATGAGGAACTCAGGGTGTACTGTGTGGCTTTTAACTTGGATTAAAAATAAAGGGGATTAGTTGTTTTTATGCCTTTTACCTATCAATTATATAGGCATTATCCCTGTGCCATCTATAAGCTATAGCTTGTTAAAATAAAGTATGGCAATTTACTGATACTTTCAGTAAAGATTCCTTTTATGTCCTGAAAGAGTTTGGGTTCTTTATAAAATGAAATTTAAGCACAGCAAAATTGAAAATGATACAGTTAAATTTGTCTTCTGAAGCAAATCCTTTTTTTAAAAAAAGAAAATCAGCAGTTGGAATTGATGTATTAAAGGCTATTTATGCAAAATTATCAAAATGACAAAAAGATAAACCCCACCAAATCCTCACATTCAAATACTGTTTTAGAATGTTGAAGAGTCTCAGTTTTGCTGCTCAGTCCTGTGTAAAGCTCAGATAGTCTCCTAAACCACTCATTTTCTTAATGCTAGCAGATGTCTCGACAAAGGTAGTAACACACTGAGTTTTTAAACCAGGCCAGTGTAGATAAGCAGTTGGGATCAACAAGCTAAGCAGTGATTGCTCCTTGCATTTTTTTCTGATTTTGTTTGTCTTCTTACCTCAGGACTGATTGATGCAAATGTTGAAGACTGTAGCTGATGAAAACTACACATTATGATAGAAACTGGGTTCTAGGTGTTTCAGACTAACCTCCCTGCTCTGTGTATTTCATTGGTTTTAGTGGAGTCTTTAAATCTATTGATAAGTCATCTGGGGTATTGTGAAAATTGAATTAATATTTGTGAGGTTAGCTTTATGGTAATGAATTATCATAAAATGGATAGCATTTAGTTGTTTAGTCTGTAGAAGAGTTATTAAATCAATATTTAGTACAATGCTTGCACTACAAGCTGGAATGAAACAAAAGTGTAAGCGACCACCCTCTCATCTATGTGTTGCATGAGACAAATTTGATGTTGAAAAGATTATAGACATGTGAAAGGATGAATCATAAAGCATGTCTGCCTAAAATTTCTTAAAAGTGTAATTTTTTCAAAACACTAAAACCTTACACTTTAGCTTAATCAAAAGTGTTTTGTGATATTAAATTGTTTATGATTATACGTGATTCTTGTCTGCTATGATTGTACAAAGTGCAGTTAACATTCATCTCTCAGCTGGGGCAAGGCCTGGCTAATATGATACTCAAACATTGTCTTCTCTTCTTTTGCAATGCATACAGCTGTATGATGAATTATTTGTAAAGCCCAAGCCCTTAAATTAAATAAAGCATAACTTTTACTTTTGTCCAGTTATATTGAGATTGGAAGTAATATTTATTCAAAGTTTTTAAACAGACTATTTATACTCAATAAGCATCTCATAATATATATGAAAATTCTCCGTATCTCCATTTGTCTTGTATATTTGGCTTTGTATAAGGATAGCTTCCTGAAAAATTTGGCTAGGTTGATTCAAAATTTAAAAAAGGAAGGATCCTTTTTCTGACTCAGTGACTTACGATAGCTAATTTAAAGAATATTTTGGTGAGTGGTGAAAAATGTTATCAGTATAGGAAATGCATAGCAGTGCTACCGAGGCTGGCAGTGTGGAAAATGTTAATTGTGTCTGCAGTACTGTGTAGCAAGAAACTAGTCTCCTATCAGGCAGCTCCATGTGATCTGAGCAGTTGGAGCTGGAAGATTACACATGGGATTCTCTATCTTGAAATGTGCTCAGCGTGCTCAACCTCCAGGAGCTAGCAATACCTTCTCTAGTAATTAAAGAAAATGGCAAACCACACTAATCCTCGAATTTGGTCAAGATTTTTGTAATGTGAATTTGTTCCTAACTCTCCTTATCCTGCAGGGTTCAGCACCTTGGGGTTGCTTTTGATTCTAATGGTGCTCTATATGCATCATAGACTTCCATATTGTTTAAGTTTAGATGTGAATGGTCCTCCCCAAAGGGGTAACACTTGAACAGCACCAACAAGGGTAGCATTAAAAGAAGAGATAGAACTGGTGTTGTGAGCAGGACTGAACAGACTGGATTCCTGTCTTGAAGAGGAAATGGGAAGGAGTTTGGGGAGAGGGTGGGTTCATCTCTGTATTACTTCTGTGGTGTGTCTGTCAGTTGCTGATAAACATGCACCATTTCTTGGTGGCTGGGCCGGTCCCGATAGGGATGTTACGCATGGGGATTCACCTCCATGTATGTAATTGCACCTCCCCAGGGCAACAGGAATTTTGAATCCATGGTAGCTACATCACTGAGCAAATCTATGGTATCTTAGCAAAACTAATAGGTTTAGTGAGAACGGGTGTTATTCCACCTCTCTCTGGAACAATCATTCCTCTGTGGAGAAGTTATTTCTTTTGATGCCAAGCTACTCCTTAGTGACTGTGGTAGTGTTGATTTACCAAGAAGGTTTCTGGTTTTGTAATGTTTTGCTGGAGAATTATCAAATGGTTTGTTCGATTATTATAATGAAATGAGAGTCTTCGAAGCAGGTGATTGCATCAATCTTTTATTTAAGTACTGCTGTAATGTGAGTGCTACATTATTTCAGGTCTAAAGTTAACATACCTAGGTTTTGTTTCTCTCTTAGAGAATTACTGTTCTTTAATTACTTATCAGAATAGTAAGAACTCTTGAGTTGGGGGTGGAGGGAAGGAAAGTGAAAGTAATGGAGGGACTTAAGACCAGGGGTGTAAGGTAAAGAGAGAGAGGATGAGAACGGGGAGCAGCTCTGTAGGTAGAGGTAAGATTCTGTCCCTGGCATCCAGGTGCCATATTTGTAGCCGAGTCATATTTGAGCACAGCAGAGAAACCCCCGAGGGAGCGGTGAACCGCTGCTCTTCACTGGGGCCCTGACTTACCTTTTTGAGTGGTAGGAACACCTATAGACCGTGAGCTTGCCTCAGTGTGTGTCAGGATAACTGAGCTTTTCCTAGACCTGGATTTTAGGGGTTTTTTTTAGTGTCAGAGTCACTCTTGTGAGCAGGATGTTGTTCCCTCAAGGTTCAGGCAGGACTGCATGCTCTGGGACAGGGAAGGGAGCTGTCCCAGCCTGCAGCATTCTGTGCAGCCAACCTGCTGAGCTGCCTCTGGCCTCTGTGGTGGGGAAAGGGTCCCATGCCAGCAGGATCCATTTTGGAGTGTTTTCAGAATCTCAGCTGCAGTTGAGGCTCCTGCTGTGTTCCTGCAGGCAGTCTGGATTGACTTCTTCCTCTTCAGAAGCATGCCTGATAAATATATATGAACTATCAACATGGTAAGTAAGAAGGGATGGTATTATCCCCACATTTAGTTAGGTTTTTGATCTTGATCCATATTTTTTTTTTCAAACATGATAGTTGCTGAGCTCTGAAGATTGTCCTTCCTTTCCCCTATAGTCTCCTCTTTCTGCCTAGGCTACAATCCTTTTAGCATTTGCTACTTCCACAGTTAGTTGCCCTTTAGTCTTTTAATAATAGTAATTCCCTCTGTGTATAAATAGATAAGGCATTGATTTTCTTTTTTATGTGATGGGGTGAAAGCTCAAGCCTTATTTGTCTTTATGGAAATAATGTACTACTAAGTCAGCAGAGCAAAGAAAAGAAACTTGACAAGAACAAAGTGTATTCAGGCTTCTGCTAGTAAACCTGTGTTGGATGTTGTCATCTTCTTCAGTTTGGGGAGTCCTGTATTGTTGTATGATTTTCTGTAGTTAATGCTTGTTTCTGCAGATACTGCTGATGGAGTGCAATGTGCTTGTAATGATGGTGGTACATGCAGCTTTCACTCATGAAGCAGTCTTTAATAGCTGACAGTCTGTTGACAAATATGCAGAACACTCACTTTTTTGGGAAGATGTTTCTATTTAAAAAAAAATATTGGGATGAGTCACAAGATAATGGTACTCAAATAGCAGAAGGAAAATGACAGATTTGGAAATCCTGTTTTTTCTTAGTGGTGATTATTTAATGTGGTAAATTGACATAGTCTAGTGTATATGTAGGTCATTTGGCAACAAACTATTTTAGTTATCTGGGTATTCATGCATTTTGGTCTTCCGGTAAAATTCCATTTCCAGGTGGTGTTAGAATATAAGTGATTTACTGGGTATAGATTGGCTTCTTTAAAGAACTTGTGCATTTGCCCAAATTTGAATAATGTTAGTAACTGATTAAATCCTCCTTCTGTTCCAAGAAGTTTCAGGTGGGGTTTCTTCTTCTCTCTCCTCAGCCATATGTCACTTAATTTTAGGTATATTACTTAGGGAAATACAGAACCTTTGTCCTAAGGAAACAACTTGTTGGTGGGTTTGGAGATCTTCAGAGGAACATGTTAGGCAGCCAGCACTTGCCTCTGCCCAGAAGACTACAGTTCTCTTTCTGTATGCTTTCTTTGTATTACTGCAAGCAATATGAGTCTCCAGTGCTTCTTGTGCTTCTCTCAGTTTTCCAAGATGCTGCAAAGTGTAAAATAAAAATTTTTTAGGGAACTGAGATCTTTGCATGGGAAAACACAGACTTGCTGAGTTTTGAGACTGCTCAGCCTTTTTGTAGCTCAGATGTCTTACCCTACCCAGCTTTCTCAACTCATGTATGCCATGGCATGGACTCAGAGAAGAAATAGCACATCCAATAAGCTTTCTAGTCAGATTTCTTCTGAAATTCCAGTAACTTTTCCATCTTTTTCCAGTGAAAATCAAATAATTTTCATAGATGACTTCAAGATTTTATTGGTTTGATGTTAAAAAGTAAAGAAAAATAATGCCTTAACACAAGGATGTAAAAGCTTAAGCAAGAGACTAATGAAATAAACTGATTAGTGGATCTCCATGGTTACATTTGATGATTTCTGCTTGGTATCTGATAGTTTATAAGTGAGGTACAAAAATTATTTTGTTACATGCTAAAAATTTTTTCTCTTATCTTATTTTCCTCTTTCTTTTTTCACCCTAGCATCTTATTCCCATTGTCTTTTACTGCAGGCCACTTTTTGAAACCTTTTGTGGATTGGATGGGATGGGATGGGATAGGATATGATACCATTTAAGGGCTTTCCATGTAACTTGACTTGTAACTCTTGGGGATTTGAAGGCTACAAATATAGCTATTGGTTTAAATATAGTAGAGAAGAAAGCATTTTCTAAAGTCTTTCTTACATGTTTATTTGACTTGTATTTAAAGCGGTTAGGAAATTTTGGTTCATACCCATTTCCTTTTTATAGTCTAACTGCATTTCATAAAGGGAAATTTCCTTTCCTTTGCTTCCTAATTCTGGAAGGATTTTTCATTTCCACCAGTTTCTTGGTTTTGTTTTGGCTCCTTGGATCACTTCAAACTGAGAGCAAGACTTGACTAATCAAGAAGTCAAATTCAGAGAGCCAAATACAAGGGAATTGTACTGCAGTTGAAATTTGGAAAGAGCTTCTTGAAAATGGGATCGTGAAAGTGATTGTTAAAGGGAGTGATGCAACACGTAACATTCACTCATGTCTAAGTGAAGACTTCAACCTGTGAGGAAGTGCTTAGCTAAAAGTTCCATTTGTTCTACAGCTTGGTGTAACCAAATACACTATTATTGAGTTAATTATCTTTCTAATATAAACCTGACACTGATTTTTGCACTGATTTTAGAGTACAACAATTAAAATCAGGTATCTGTTTCTTTAGCATCAATATAAAATTATTCTTTTTTTTTCTTAATTCCTTTTGATAGCTTTTATTTCCTTTGTTTATGCCGTTGTTTTTGGATCTGCTGTTTATTTTTCTCATCATGTGAGACTGATTGTTTCTATACATTGTTGTCTCATTCTTGTTGCTAACAGGAGAAACTTAACTTCGCAAGAGAACTGACTGACTGGTATGCTGCTTGCTTACTGACACAATATCCATCTTTTCTTTTAATGTTATTAGTAACATTACTTCTAGAATGTCTGTACTTGCTTCCAAATATCACAATCATTGCCTTGCCCTCCCTTCCCTCCCCCCCTCCAATTGAATTACATTAGACAAGCACTGAAATGGATAAATAGATACAGAAATAACTCATGGACAACATGAGAAAATAGCCATCAAACAAATATCTTTTATTTAAAAGTCTCAGTAATGTTGTGGTAAAGCACTGTAATTAAGGCCAGGAGATTTTCAGACTTGTGCACTCATAAATCTATGTCAGACCTTATTAGGAGAATGAAAGCATTTGGTTGCACACTTTGTGTGTAAATCCAAGGCTGAAGTGTTTCTGTAATACGAAAAAAAATTAATTTCACAACCTCTACTCCAATAGTTGACAACTTCATTTTTCAGGAAAATGCTGTCTGCAAGATACCCATCAGTTAGGCAACGTTCTAGCTAAATTGCATCATGAGCTTATTAACTCCCATCTAGTCATGGCTGATTAATCACTCCTCCTGGTGCCTTGTTTTATTAAAATCTGTTTTCTGTGCCACTGACCAGCAAACTGCTGTCTAATTTCATGTGTGGGATAGTCCTTGCTGTGGATTAAAGTGAAGCCCTTATCCTCTGATCTGAAGGACTGTGTGAAGGAGTCATCATATTCAAGTGTCTTGCATGTATAATTATCCTTCTGTGTTTAAAGGATGGAGAAAATGTGTGTTTTCTCACAGAGCTGAAAAGCTTTCCTGTGCTTCTAAGACAGAATGGAGCCATTTTGGGATAGGAATGCAACTGTAGCTGGTGGATTTTTGAATATTCAAATCACCTATCTCCAACTGTGGAACTCTGAATTCATTAATTACTTTGTATTAGTAAGCAGCAAGATAACACAGAGAGCTGGCAGCTTTGTCATTTTCTCAGCATGGGAGGAGGGTGAAAGTAATTTCATCTCTCATGCCAGCGGAAGGAGGTAACACCTCCCATTTCTTTTAATAAGTGTTCTGTATGTTAATGAATAAGCCAAGTTACCAAGGTACTTCCTTAAAAAATAGTATGAAGACTGGCAGTTAAATGCACTCTTGACAATTTAAGCTCTCTGATTCACACTAGAGTAGCCTAGTTAATAACCTATTTGAAAGCTAACAGCAGCTGTGAATATGACAGGCTGAAAATGTTTTCAGGTTTGCCAGAACCCCCCCATGTAGCAAGGAAGAGTCAGAAATGTACCAGAGGTTTCTTGACATCACAAACCAGAGCTGTTTTAGTTTCCTAGTACTGACCAAAAAGTTTTCTTAATCAAACTTTCAAGCAAAAAGGCCAAGTTATAGCTTCTTATTTCTATACTTTGAGTTTTTCTCGTAGTCTAGGGATTGTCTACAGGTACCAGTCATAACTCACTGAAATAACAAAATGCAGTAATTTTCTTAAGAAGATTTTTTGGATAAGTCTTTATCAGATGGCAGTGTCTTGTAAAGAGGGACTGAGCTGCTATGTCAAACAATGTTAATTTGTACTTGCTGCAAGGTCTGCCATCCCAAAATTTTGAGTTTACATGACCTAAGTGCTTCTTACTGCAAAGAAAGAAAGAAAGTGACAGAAAGAAGAGGAAGGAGAGGAAGAGGATTTCAGCGTTTAATGCAGTCTGGGTTTTTGTATCATGTAGATTTGCTACCAGTGGAAAACTTTATGAAAAGATGAAATAGTTTAATAGAGTCTTATTCTACTTTAAATACTGTCTACTCACAGCTATTGTAGAGATGCCAATACTGAAAATAGGGACAGGAAGTAAAACAGTGGGAAAGAAAGTATAGAGTTTTTACAGAGAAAGGCATAATGCCATTTTCTCCTCAGTGCACCTTATGTAGCATCAGAAGTGATTGCTAGCAGGTCATTTCAAATAAGGCAAAAATAATATGGCTTGGCTTTGATCAACTGCACTTTGATCAACTGCAAGTACTGGAACAGATCAAGAATGGCAGGCACAGTGTTTTTGCATTCTGCTTATCCTCAGGGTCAGGCAAGGACAGGAATAAAATCATGATCCATTTCACATCACAGAATTGTGACACGCAAATACTTCTGGCCTGGCATATGGGCTCTTCTTTGGTGTGTGCATCGTGTTTGGGATGAGGATGTATGGCATGAAAGAAAACATTTCTGTTATCCTAGACAAGTTTCCTATTTTGGAGGTAGATAGCAGCAAGGCTTTTTCTGGCCTTACCATGACCCTCGGAGTGCTAATGTGCTCAAAGTTTTCTTTCTAGGGTGATGATCAGTAAAAAATTATGTTGGAGGAAGAGAACTTGGTTTCTACCCAGTAACATTTTCTGATCTAAGTTGCATGCAGAGAAGGAGTTGAAAGAAATAGACATGAAAGCACAGCTCTTAAAGTGTCTTGAAGACAAATATCTACACTGGAAGACAGCCCTGGGCTGGAAGAGAAGGCGTATCACCAATTACCTTGTTAAGTATTAAATTCAGGAAGTCGTGGTGTCTATGAAACTAAACAAGTGTTGCAATAGAAGTAAAGAATACAATTCAGTTTTGAATCTAGTTCAGTTCTACTTATTCTCACCTTGCTTGTCTTTATTAAAATTTTAGACAAAGATTTTGCTGTATGTTCTCAGTTTCCACAACAGAGAAATGGGGGAAAAAAAATAAAAGACAATTTTAAAAATAAGAGTTTAGTTCAGAAAAATGAGTTTAAGTGCAAGGGAAGATTTAACATCTACTAACAGATGTTATACATTTCATTAAGGTTTCAGTCACAATCCCATTGGTGGATCATGGCAATATATTATAAGTATCATGGCAGTTCTAGAGAATGTGATTAGCCAGAGTCAGCTGATATTCTCCTATACACTGTGAAATAAAATTCTGTAGTGTTTTTGTGTGCTGCTCAAGAAGATGAAAGAAAACAGAATACAGAAGCCAGAATTAGGAATGGGAGGTTGTTTTCACAGATTAAAGTAGCTTACTTTGCAGCTTTTGCACTCATAATTAAAGCCTCTGTATTAGTGGTTATTCAGCACATGTTCTGTGAGCTTGCTTTTTGTCAAATTTAAAAAATGAGTTTGTGAATGACTCCTCATGAAGCTAATGAGATCCCTCTTTATTTCTCTTTGGTTAGTTCACATCTCCGTATGGCAAGAGAAAGTAGGGGTAGCAGAATAACATTCTTGCTCTTTTAACTGGCTTTTATGTTTAGTTAGTGTAGTTCTGGGTATCTGCAGTGCTTGGGAAAAAAAATGATGCAAAAAACAGCTTTGCAGTTTGGATTAAATGCATTTAAAATGAATGCTTCATTGAAAAGATTGGAGCTCTGATGTGCCCCTGAAGTCAGCAAGTGCATATCACTCTGAAGTTTTGGGATTAGCATAGCAGTAAATTTTTAGGTTTTGGCTGTATGTTCCTCACTGAGAGTTCTTACTAGAGCTACATGAAATTTTAAGGGAAATATTAAGACACCTTAGTATAGTGGTCTCTTCTAGCTCAAGAAGGGAGATTATTTCATCATTCTAAATGCTGTCTTTGATATTTTTCTTGGTTCTTAGAAGAAAACTTGGAATCCTTGGGTTTAATTTCATAGCACTACTTGTATATTTTAGACACCCAGATATATGGGTGCTGGACCATTTTATTATCCACTACTCTCTAGTTTCAAGTGTATAATTTTTACTCGTTAACTTTTGTTGGTGGCTGCTTGCTAGCAGTAGGCAGTGAATTAATTATTTTGAGTTCAAATTAGAAGCTTTCTGTAAAATTATTATTGTAGTATAAGTAGTTCACAGTCACTAAACAAATCCCAGAGATATTACATCCTTCTTTTTCTGACTCTGATGTTCTCATGGCAAGATAATAATTCCTGTACTCAGAATTGTCATATGCCAATGTACTCACTACATTTTGTTCTCCAGTGTTAGACAGGGTCATGTTCTTTTCTTTTTTCCTCAGAAAGTCTTTGAGTACCCAGGTACATAAAGACTGTTTCTAAGTAGCACACTGTATTTGAGGTGTATATATTTTAATATGGATCCTGCATCCTCTGCTGGAGGAACTGTTGTCAATCCAGATACTCTCTGGGTAAAGAAAAAGAGAAAAATCAATATATACCTACCTAAATGTTTTATTTTTCCAAAGAAATATGATTTAGTGGTCAGGAGAGAAAGTGAGCTGGATGAAGAAAAGTTTTTGAATTCCAAGGAATCTGGATTTTTTTTTGTTTGTTTGTTTTATTTTTTAACAAAGGAAAAATTCCTGTGCTCTATGAATTCAATGATTGTACTGTTCTTTTGGACTGTGTTTAACGTAAGGTGTGATTGAAATGAAGCAGTTACTTTGAGATGCCAAACTGAGAGGGATCTTAAGAAGTGACTGCCAGTCCCTGCCTACCATGTCCCCAGCCCTTCCTGAATGTTAAGCCTTCCTAGACCACTTGAAATATCTACATCTCCTAACAGGTGAACAAGTAAGCAAAACCTGAGCTGAGTAATTTATTGTAAGAACAGGTAATTTCAAGTCCAAGGAACCTTAAGCACTCCAAAAAAGAGAGGTAACAAAATGTGGTCTGGTAGAAGAGAATGTTAGAATTTGTTTACTTGTTTGTTCAGTTTCTAGTGTGTATGTGGATTTTTTGTTTGTTTTGTTTTGTTATGTTTTTAATTGTTTTTCATTTCTCCCCTTGGATTAATGACTAATGCATATACAGCAGCAGAAACTTTGAATCTTAGTGTTTCCTGAATTTGGATGGGTGCTGGGAAATCCATGGGAAAAGGGTTCCTATGGCTTCTAGTCTTGAAGACAGACAAAAGATGGAGGTGTCAGTGTGTAACAGAATCTGTATTTAGCTGTGCTGTGAAGCCTTTGCTTGCCTGTTTTCTAAATCATAGCTTAGATCTTAGATACGTGTGCTAGACTGAGGTATCCGTTGTTTCATTTCTGTTTATGTAAGCTTTACATTTAGGTTGTCTACGTTAGGGCAATTACTCTTGGATACAAGTAATTTTGTTTGTTTTTATCTTTACCTAATCCGCGTCCCTAGAAATTTCCAGATGAGTAAATATAATCTTCTATCATGCTTATGCCCATTTCCTCCCCCAAACTGGATACTAAATGTCCAGGTCACAAGTCTTCCAGAACAGGTTCCAAAAGCAGACAAACTTTTATCTCCGTATGTTGCACAAACAAGTTTTAGAACTTGTGAGGAATTGGTCTGTAAGAAAGCAATGTCTCCTTGTCACTTGAGTCACTCAAAGAGCCCTCCCACAGACAAAGTGGGAGCACAGCAGGACCTGGGAGGTCTCTGATGAAGCTCACTGCAGAAGGTCTGTGAAATATGGCTGTAATTACGAATGGAAGATCTGATTGTGCTGTGCACTGTGCCACACTTTCAGAATCAGATCTCTCTTGATAAGTTCGTAGTCTTTCCCATGTGGGTGTCAAATTGCATGATTTGACAAGTGTACATGCCCAGTTCAAGTGGCTGTCTTGAGAGACATTCTATTTAAACATGAATATACCAATGCAGAATTAGTGTGTGCAGTATAGAAGTACTTGGAAAATATTGCATGTGACTCATGAAGCTATCTGGTGTCCATTAAAATACAGTAAACAGACAATTCAGCAATTATAAGGCAATTAATTGTAAAACTGATAATGGCTGTTGTGCCATTTTGAGTGGGTTCTCTCGTAACAGTTGAGGCTGCCTTGTTCACTTGCGCTTTGGGACAGCAATTTATTCTCAGAGCAAGGCAATAAAACATGCATCACCTCTTTCTAGCATTGTCACACTGGCAAATTGCTTGCAGCGCTGTTTTCATAGCGTATACAATTTAACAAAGCAAAGATGTATCAAAGGCAAGGTAATAAAATAAATACTTGTACATATATTGTTTGGTTTTTTAAATTAAGGCAGTGTAGTTGCATTTAGATTTAAATTATTGCTTACTTTTATAACTTGCCAAGATCTTATAAAACCATTTCTTATCTTGTATCTGTTTTAAAATGTTTAGCTGTTTTTAAGGAGGCATTTCTGCAGCTGTGGTTGATAAAAAAGTTCGCAGTAAAGATTGCTAAAAAAAGAAATGGGGGCAAATCAGAATTTTGTGTACTAGCATCACTGAACAAAAATATAGTTGCCCTTTAATTGAAATGTATATTAAAAGTGAGAAAGTGTGTTTTGAATAGAGCTATTTTACCAGATGAGAACTAAATACATTGCCTTTTATTACAGTAATTTCACAAGCAATTTGACATTCAGATATTACTGGTTTTGAAAATTGTTCCTGCTTTGCACTAAGCTATCTTAAATTATTAAACTTTTATGTGGCATCTGCTAACAAAAGGTCAATATGTGCCTGCAGTAAAACCACTGAAGGCATGATACTCTGCAGTGTTTTCTGTGCAAAGTCGAGAGACCAATCTACTTCAGATATACTGCTCTTAGTGCCATCTAAGTATTTAAAAATTAGTGGCATACTAACTGTTCTAGTTGCTGAAATATGTTCTAGTAGATATTCTCAATCCTTTCTGAGACTGTAAGATAGTCCAAAGACTTTTTAGAGAGAGTAATTTAAAATGTTTCCTTAATGGGTCCTGAAAGAGTTGTGTTAATACAAGACCTTAAACTTTTGGAGTTATTTTAACTTTCCCCATAGAAGAAATGGATGACATTTTTATGTCTGTTACAGCTGTTATGGCACATTTTTATCTGCTATTCTCTGTTCTTATGCAAGGTACTCTCATTATGCTGCAGGTTGTAGGGTCAGGGTTTGACAGGTACCCCTAATTTTAACTCATGGCATTTTTTAAAATGGCAAACCATGAATAGCAGCAGTGAAACCTTTTCAAGTGAATGATGTCCATTAGTGGCAGAGCTTTACTCAAGAGGAAATGGAGATTGATTTGTAGGATACTGTGTTCTGCATTTTTGACTGGTTGGTACTGAATACAGTGTGGAAATAATTCAGCATCAGTCTTCCTTTGCTGCCTCTTATCTGATTTTAGAAGGACGTTTTTGACTTCTAGAATTTAGAATAATCTAGAATTATTTGAAGTGCTTTCCACAAAATAAAGACAAAGTGAGCTGCTGGCATTTTAAAGAGAAGGTGCCGGGAGAATATGTTCATTACTAGAAGCTATAGAATAGAATACATTTTCTTTCATACTAGATACATTTCTGAAAATATGAAATGTTAACTTCAAAATAGACTTTGATATGCTTTATTTAAGGAAAGAGATTTACTGATTTCTTGCTTTTTCTTTCTACAGCTAGTTGATGTGGAAAAATGGGTATGTGATTCTGTCTTTTATTCACTTGATCCCAAATGTTTCATGTTGCCACTGAGTCTAACCTGTCTGTTTTGATACCCTGTGTGTTCATGACCCTTCAACTTGCACGGCTCAAAAAAACAAACAAAAAAAAGAGACGAATACATGGTCATGTAAAATCTGGTCACTTCTGAATTGTCCTACCAAATTTTATGTTACCAAAATGAATTTTATCTCTTCAAATTTGATCACAGAATCGTGTAACATAAATGTATGATTATTCCCTTTCAGTTTTGAGCCCTGCTGTCTAATGTTATAACTCCATTCTGTAATCCACCCTGTCTTTTCCAGTATAGACTCTGTAATCTTAAACTGCATGATAGTAAGATAGTTAATACTAATAAATAATGTGTGATGCTATGTGTAGCTGCAACTATGAAAAATATATTTGGTGGTAGAGAACAGCCGCTAAAGAATAAAACCAATATTTCCTAGATCTTAGCAAATAAAGTACAATTCTCTGCTTAATGTGTTGTTATGGCCTCTCCTAATGTGTCTGTGTATACCATACACATTTGTTTGGGCATCTGATATAACTTCCCTCTGTGGCACATATTTATGTATGTTTTTCTTCAATGTAATCTCTAACACCAGTGTTATGTATGAGTTAGTGGTCATAAAATGTGTGTAGACTTGTTTGTTCTCCTTGAAAGTATTAGAGGCCTCACTGAAAGCTTGGGCTATAATAGGTCTCCTTGGTTTCTTAATACTTAGTTTGGGCTGCACATGACCAGAGACACCCCCAGGTGTCTTCTGAAATATGGCCAATAACATAACTATAGCACTGGTCTCATTTTATTTCAGCCAGAAATTACAGAATTTTAATCTTTGACTACTACATCTTTATAGTAAGTAGTGACTCAAGTTAGAGTTTGAGACTCCTGTAGGTAAGTGCGTTGTTTAAATAGTGGCTTAGCCTCTTCAACACCGTTTCTACTGTACTCAAAAAATGTCTGTGTCATGTCGCATATGCAGGTAGATGTTTATAATATTTATTAAGCAATAACTAATAACTAAATAATAACTAATAATAGCAGTTAAGTATTAATTTTTGCTAATTGTATCAGTATGACAGCATTATCCATGTTCTATGGATCTGGTATTTATGACAACCAGCAATTGTTATGCAAATGATTTTAAGTGTTTTACGACATACTGATGGTCAGGTTATCTTTTCTTTTTGTCCAGGTTTTAATTATGATTAAGAAAGCTTGGTTATGCATCTTTAGATTCTGTTATTTCACTCCTATGAATAATTTTATATAAAGAGAAAAAACAGCAATAAAAAACATGTTCAGTACTGTACAGGCACCTCTCCTCATAGACCACAATGCATGAAATACTATATGCCAGAAGTTTATTGGTGACACTGAGGTGGCTTATTTATGACTAAAGCGTTCATAATCTGTTCATGGAACATGGAAAGTCTAGTATTACTTGCATAAATAGAAATCAGATCTGCTATTCTGGTGGGACTTATTATTATTACTATTATTATTATTATTATTTAATTCAGAACTTAGTAACATCAAAATCTTGCTTTGGAAAGACAGTTTCATCATAATGTGTCCTTAAACCATTTTAAAAAGACCTGGTTCCCATGAGAGCAAAGCTAAATGTGTCATTCCAAGTTGCATTGGGTAAAGACTTTTCCTAATAGGCTGTCTGGATTATAATCAGTCTTTCTGATGGGGTTGGAGTGCATACTGGCTTTACTTCATACATAAAACTATTCTCTCCCAGATGAAGCTCCAGTCTGGCCTGTAAAGCAGCTTTTAAGTCCCTCTGTAATTCCAGAGTGATACCAAAGGTCTTATGGAGGACTGGAGGTATAGTGAATTAATGCAGTAGAAAGCTGGCTGTTATATTGCTGCTTGGGCACTGAGGCAGACACCTCACTCTAACGCATGCATTTCTTGATAAGCTGTTTTCCAGTATACAACACACAAGGTTAATGCAAGTGTGTTTGGTTATATCTATCTGTGCAAACCTTAAAGCCCAAGCCCAGAGGGAAGCTTCATGTCAAATTAATGAGCAAATTACTAGCTGAACTTTGTTGTAAGCAGTTTCATGCTGTTCAAAGGATGAGATAAAGTAATTCACTTCTGAGCTGTTCTACCCTGTAAAGTGTACTAACAAAAGTTTTAGATGAAAATACTCTGGTTCCTGTGTACTTCTATAAAACTATAATTCTTACTGTGATTTTGTTCCAAAATCTTTATTCTACTGAAGGGATGTGCTGGCAGCTGCAACTGGGTACAAATTAAATGGTTTTAAGATACTTGTTGAACTCTTGGTTTCATCCTTTTGACACTGAACAGGTGTGAGTGTGAAGGCTTGTAGGTCTGCTTCAGTGCAGAATCAAGCAGATTAATGACATCTTGCCCAATGCATCCTGGCTCCCATTTCATATCTGAAACTGCCTTTTCTGCTTTTTCTAAAACTACCAATGTGGGGAATCCCAAGTATTTGATGAAAGAGATTATTTAATTTGAACCAAAATTTAGAAGACCCTGAATGTATTTTCTTTACAGAGAAAATGACAGTAATTAAGTAAGATGAAACTGAATAATACATAGTGAAAGGAATTCCTTTAATCTCCATATTTTTTCTCTTTTAATGTATTTATGAAATAAGAGAAGTAGTATTAAAGTGTCTCTTTCTGTGAATTAGCAATGTGCTTGCAAATTTGTGATCTCAAGGGAAATGTTGTATACTTGCAGGACTAATGTACTCATAAAAGCACCTGAGTGTCTGCCTTGACTTTCAGGATAACTTCTTAGCTCTGCAACAGGTTTCAGTGTAAGGATAAGAAATTTTCTTGGGTATCTCTGGTGATGTGATGATTTGGCCTTTTTTTACATATTTGACTACGTCTAGTTGGTAAATTATTTTGAAAATTTAGCCTTAAGAGACATCCAGAATTATTATTTTCAGGAGGGATTGCTGTCAAGAGCTTTTTACCTGAAAGGAAATGAAGTGTACTGTTTCTTAAATTCAGAGTGCAATGTACAAGGATCTTCATGTTTACCCTGGCTGATGGCAAAGCTATGCTAATTATAACATTGTAGGATTGTCTTCAATTTTTGAGACAGAGAGGATAATGATAAACGTTTTAAATGTTCCACTGAGGGTAATGGTAATTTTTTTCTCTTCCCCTTGAGGAGCTACTATATTAGCTCAGTTTTATGCCACTAGTAAAGCTAATTTTCAATTTCTTTGGAGAAAAGAAACTTCCAGAGTAAGGAAGACACTTTAGACACTTGTTAAAAGAACCGCTTTCACTACAGGGACTTCTGAGCTGAGAAGCAGTGAATAAATTCTCGCTTTGATAGTGCAGGTTGGATAAATAAAACAAATGGAATTTGACTGGAGGAAGCAACCTAGGGTTCTTGTAGAGGTTGGAGTGAGCCACACAACAAAGCTTCATCAAGGGAAATGATTTAAGTAGTACGTCTTCAGTGCTATTAAAGTAATTAATTGCACATTAGTACTTTATAATCAGTATGATTTTCAAGCATTACATGAATTATATAAGGACAATTTTTTCTTATAATTTCTTGTTCACACAGTTAATTTGCTTAAATATAGATTAATTTTTCATATTACTGTGGGAGAATGTTCTTTGTGCACAAATATTTAATCCCTCAATATAAAGAATTTGCATTCAAATTTTAGATGTAACATAGACTGCAGACATGGCTCAATGTAGGGAGTAATATGAGCAGTGTTAACTCAGTTTCAAATACTGAGAACTCGGTTCCAATACATGTCTTGAAGGAAAATGTGTGATGAGACTGTATGATGTTAAAGTGAACAGGCATATCAAAATGGAGTGACTATGGAAATGCTGCTTAAAATGCCACACGTGCAGTGATAGTTTCAACCACATCTATAATTCCATCCTTAATGTATTGTATATTCTATCAGATGCTAATTGAAGCCCAAGTCTAATTCACATCAGCAAAAGAAACTAATACAAACATTTTCTAAGTACACTTTTTAATTTCAAAAGAAATCTGTGTGCAAATTGATTGAAACTTATCTCAATCAAATAGTGGCATTTCCAAATGTATGCTAGGGTCTCCTTGGTGTTTCTCTGGCAGTCTCTATTATAGATCTGAGAATTTCGAGCTGTGTTCTATGTAGCAATAGCAATTTCTGTGAATTAAGGCAAACATTCTCAGTTTACTTGTTTTCAATACTTGTTGGATAGGTTAGTGTAAAGATCTAATAGTTCTATTTTAGCAAATGGAATGCTAAAATATTGTAAAAAAGATGTAGTCAGGAGATGATATCTAAATTAAAGGATTTTTTTGGCAACTTTCCTATTAAAAAATTCCAAATAAAATAGAAATAATATTTTTCTCTTTGCATCTAGCCAGGAAGCCCAAGAATTAAGGTGAAATTATGATAAATTAGAATAGTATGTGATAAGCTACCTGAAAGCTGTCCAAGGAGCCGAGGAATATAATGGCATCAAACGGCAGTAAATATTTACGTTAAAAACCCATTAGTGTTCTCAGGTAAACAGTCAGTAGGTTTAAAATGTCAATTATTTGCTTTATTTTGAGAAGGAGGAAATAATTAGAAAGACAAATAGAATGACAGGTGTTAGGTTCCTCAAATATAATGATTTGAAATTCTGCAAAGGTGTGGGTTTTTTTTTTGTTTTGTTGTTTTTTTTTTTTTTTTTTTTTTGTTTTGTTGTTTTTTTTTTTTTTGGTTTTTTTTACTTTTCCTTTTTCAGGTCCTATTCCAAACCAGTCAGGTATTCTGGCTGCTGAGTGCTCAGTTTAGTTCCTCTGTGAGGATATTTGTTTGATGCTAAGCACTCACACAAGTGTTTGTCCCTGAAAGATCAGATAACATAATGCAACTGAAGACTTAATCAGAGGAGTATGATTATGCTGTTGTTGGTTGCATTCAATTACCAGTCCTACCTCTCAGGACAACTTCTGGAAAAAGTGGACACTAGAGAAACAGCATTAAAAATTAGAAAACGCTGATTTCTTTAACAAGTGAAGGAGAAAGTGATATTTTCAATGCATTTCATCACCAAATTTGCTTTGGTCTCACTTTCCCAGGATTTGCTATGCTCACTGCTTAGTCCCCTCATCCCAGTCGCAATGGAGTGCTTTTGCCACTCATCCCTAGTCAGGCTCACTTTGACCTCCAATACAGTCAGCTGGGATCCCCCTGTCACTCCTGAAATACAAATAGGAATTGAAGGCATTACAACTGTACACTGGTGTCTAGTAGAGCCTATTACTGCTGTGGGTCTGATGAGCCAGACCATTGGATCCACACAGTAAAGTCCCTTTGTTCCTTTCATCCATCTTTCTGTGGGCAAGGCCCTTGTAGTCATAGCAATAGTTTTGACTACTCACTTCTTGTAAATATGAACCAGAAGTCCCTTCAATCAAGAGTAAGATCAGCCCTTCTGCTCTGGGGAACTGCCCACAGGAAACTGGACCAGCAATTTTCCTGGAAGAGTCCCATTTGTGAGTGTTTTTACTTGCAACTCACGTATTTGTACCTCTAGGACTGAGGCAGATTTTCCAGCTTAGTTCCTCATCTCTTCTCTGAGGTCATTCACTGTGTGCGTACAAACCACAGGGCTGTGTGTCCTCTCTTTTGAGCAGAGGAAAGCTTACCCCTAATAGTGGAAATACTGGTCCATACTGGTGGGGAGTTGGATCTCTGTGCTGCTGGACCAGTTTTTCCACAGCTGAGATGATGAAGGAAGAAAGGTTTTCTTTGTGATACTGGAGTTGGCCAGCCAATTCATCCACCTCCAGTATGGCTTATTTCCTCAGGTGCTGGTTACTTTTCTCCATGGTGTTCCACTTGCCTAGGTGACATACAATATCTTTCTTGAAAGGATACCTTCCTTTCACATCTGACAGAGGTCACCTTCAGAACCCAAGGACTTGTACCCCTTTTCCAACCACTTTGTCAATCATTACCTAGAAAGGAATCCCAGCTGTTTCTTACCCACTTCCTTACCCTCTAATTCTGGGCTCCTGATCCCTTTTTCCTAACATAGGAGCAGCAAGGTGACAATGGGCTTACCAAGACACTAGGCAGCAGCTGAAATGTTTTCACACATCTCACATCTCACTCAGGGAAAGAGATCCAGTGGTTGGCACCTCATTTGTGAGTTTTTGCTCTTTCTTCTCCCTTAATCAGTGTCTCCCTCTCTTCCTCCTCCTGTTCTTGTGATGACCCTGCTTTGGAGTAGTCTGCCTTGTCCACTTTTCTTTCCTGGTCCCTCTTAGAAGACACTCCTTCATCCCTTACTAAATGACCTCACTTTTGCTTCTAGTATTTCTTGTTGTGTACTGAGAAGACTGACACTGGCGTGTGTCGGTCCTTTGGTTCAGCTGCCATGCCTGTTGCCAGGGCTGGGGTAGCTGCAGAGCCTGGCATTTTGCCATCAGATCCAGAGACCTTCTCTGCCCCTTGAGGGTACTGAATAATGTTGAGCAGGGCTCGATAGGCCTGGGTCAGGCCCCCAAGCATGTGATTTGTGTCTTTCTGGAACTGCCAGGATGACAGAATACTTTTTCCAAATATTTCACTAGTTTCTCAGGATTCTGCATTTGTTCGTAGGTGTGATTCCAAAATGCTGGAGGTGTCCACTGTCCTAGGCGCTTGCCTATTCCATCCCACACACCCTGCCACTCATCACTATCCAGCCTCAGCACAGCTCTGTGAGCAATATTCTTAAATAGTTGTTTAACCATAAACAAGACCCAAAACACAATCAGGAGCTCTAGCAATAAGAACATGCTGGTTTGAACATCCTGAGGATATTCAGAATTGTCAAGCACTGTTGTAATTAGCCTGGAGAAGGAGGAAGGTGGAAGAAGGTATCTCCCACATAGATTGGCTCTCTTTGAAGTAAAGATGAAAGGTGTAATTATTAGTAGTTTCCATTAGATGGTTCCTGGAATATAGAAGTGGTGGCAATGCTGAGTACAAGCTCCAGGTTAGTTTCACACTCTCAATTTTATTCTATCCTAATGAAGTGTCATAAAATACAACAAAACAATGGCCTTAATCCAGCCCACCGAGGTGACAAACAGCACAGCAGGCAACATGCACCACAAGAAAGATGTTACATTATTCAACTTTGAGAACATGTACAGCAGCTGTAAGAAAGATGGCCTTTTTATCAAGGCCTGTTGTGATAGAATGGGGGTGGTGGTTTTAATCTAAAAAAGGGTCATTCTATATTAGATATAAAGAAGAAGGTTTTTTATTATGAGTGGTGAGATACAGGAACAGGTTGCCTAAAGAGGTGGTGAATGTCCCATCCCCAGAGACATTCAAGGATGAAGCTCTGAGCAACCTGTTCTAGTTGAAGATGTCCCTGCTCATTGTGGGGGTTTGGACTAGATGACCTTTTAAGGTCCCCTACAACCCAAAATATTGTATTATTTGTCATTTCTATGAACTCTTAGAGCAAGTAGATCAACGTTGTCCCAGAGACTAATAAACTGCTAAAATGAATGCTTATAAATAATTTTTATAGAATGCTCTGGTCAGATCTATTGTTATCTCAACCCTTTGTGCCTCATTTTGGGCTCCCGAAAGCATTGATGGGGTTTAAATCTTCAGGCAGTTAAACACCACACTGCTAGCTCACTGCCTCCCCAACCTCCAATAGGATTAGGGCAAGAATTGTGAGGAAAAAAGAGGGAAAATTTGTGGGTTGAGATAAGGGCAGCTTAATAGGGCAGAAAACAAAATATTACTAATAATCATAATTAAAAAATAATTAGAATATTCAAAGTAAGTGATGCTCAAAGCAATTGCTCACCACTCACCAACTGATGCCCAGCCAGTTCTTGAGCAGTGACCCCAGGCCAGCTTTCTCCTCAGTTTGTATGCAAAGCATGATCCTGTGTGGTGTGGAATATGCCTTTGGCCAGTTTGGGTTGGCTGTTCTGGCTTTGTCTCCTCCCAACTTCTTGTGCCCTCCAGCCTACTCCCTGACAGGGTGATAAGAGAACCTGAAAAGTCCTTGACTTAGGATAAACACTGCTTAACAAAAACTAGAGTATGTGTGTTACTGACACTGTTCTCATCCTAAATTCCAAATACAGCACTGTGCCAGCCATAGGAAGAAACTTTACTCTGTCCCAAAAAAAAAAAAAAAAAAACAGGACAGGAAGTTAGAATGACTTTAAGGAATTTGAAATTATATATGTGTTATATCTGTTAAATTTTCATATATGCATGCTGAATTGTTAATGTTAGTCCAGAAACTCATGTGCACAATTGTACTGAGAGACAGAGAACAAGTGTTAAGGAGCAGGAAGTTCTTCCCTCCGCAGAGAATAAGTTGAAGAAATTTCTTATGTGACAGCCTGTTGCATACATAAAGTATATCATTTCTGCTGGGGGTTTTTTGGTATTTCTCTCCCTTTTTTTCCCCCCCAAGCTGAGAATTAATGTTTTTCAAAGTAAGCGTTCTCTTTTAGCGAAGAGGAGATTTGGTCTAAAAACCTTGGAGAATGTTCTTGCAGAACAGTATGACAGGAGTGTCCAGAACCCTCTGTGCTGGCCATTTGCTTGCAGCTGTGGCCCTCACAGGTCACAGGCTGGCATGTCACAGGTTCTGAGGCTTGGCCTGAGCTTTCACAGGTTCACTTTGCATTTGTGGGCGTAACATATGTTTAAGTATTTGCCATGAAAATATTTTTTGCCACAATTACATTTCAGAATATGGCAGGTTTTTTTAAAACAATAGTTAGTTAAATAGATACGTGGTCAAACTTCCCTCACCCACTGTTGTCTTTCAGGTTTTCTTGAGGGGGTCTGTCCATAGCAAATTCTAGCTCCAAGAATGATGTGCCAATTACCTTAAAAATTATTTAGGAACTAAAGTAGCTCTAAAGCACATGATATGACTGACCCAAATAGATTACATTTTTCTCTCTCATTTACTGTAGTTCATTTAATACATCAGTTGAAGAGAAAGAATTATTAAATCTGGTTTTTCAAAGAATCCAGCTCAAGAAGCTGCTGTATCATTTTAGTAATCAATGGAAGATATAAACTATTCACTTTAATTTGAAGGTAGTTAAAATATTACAATTAAGCATTTCAATAAATTATCAAGGAGAGAAACAGAAGATTTTACAGGGCTGTTGTTTAATGTACTTGTAATATGGAAAAAATCAGTGGGGTCATGTAATTCTCAGAATAAAATGACAGCTGGAAGAGGTTGTTTTTTAATAGATGTAAGGTCCTTGATAAACTGACGGCATGTTGGCAAGTGAAAGTCCGCATTGACAAATACAGAAAAGGATTAATTGGAATTAATCCTGTACGTAAATTGTTTATGTAGTAATGAATTTACACACATCCCCCTGTAGAAAGCTCAGCAAAGGTTCCTGGTTCATTTCTGGAGCCACCCAGTAAAAGCAGCAGAATTTCACAGCTACAAATAACTACAAAGCTGTTCTGATAACAACCAAATAGACCTAAAGAAGAGAAGGAGAGAAGTCTTTGAACATTTTAAGATGATTTTATTATAGTTTTGTTCTTTTTTTTCTTTTAGCTAGAACATCTTGTACATCTTTGAGAACAGATACTTCTCTTTAAAAAAGCATGTATGAAATGAAAGGACTCAGCCTTGCTTGGAAGCTCTCCAGTTGGAATATCTTTTCATTTGGGGTAGGGAGAGACTTGAGTCCTCACTTTCAACCTTTGTAATACAAAAACATGACCTGATGGGGACAAAAGGAGAAAAGGTGGCCATAACTCTCTGACAAAGAAAAGCAAATCACTTCATGTCACATATAATTGTCTTTTTATTCTTGAGCAACCTTCATGAAAATTAACCTAGGAACTTCCATAGTCTTCTAGCATCAGCCATGTGGCACCTGAGTTTTTTAAACCAATGCATGAAGTCTTACTAATATTTAAATTTTCTTAATTTATTTTGCATTTGCATATAATATGTTGCTATGATAGTGGTGTAGCTCTTCAGCACTGCACTTGGAGTGCAGGATTTAACAACTCATATTGTACTTGTTAGAAACTCATCCAAACAAGTTGTTTAAGATGAACACGCATGGCTCCTGTTTTACCTGTACTGTGTTTAATCCTTAAGCAAGAGATATTTCATGTGCTATATTATTTCAAGTGAAGAAAAATCAGAAAACTATTGCAACAACAAAAAAAGGATAAAGCCTTGTTCAGAGTAGCTGTTTTGCTTTCCAGCACAAGCTATAATTATGTTAATTGCAATGATAAATGTTGCTTTTAAATGTGGTTTCTAGTGAGGGTTTCTGACTCACTTTTTCAGGGGAAACAAATCCCATTTTTATGCACCTGAAAGCAAATGTTCTTTTCACATTTTCTCTTTTTTTGCCCCCTTCTCATGGATCTACAGAAATTTATGATGAAGGTAAGGAAGTTAAACATTTGGTATTATACTTCCCGTGGATTCTGACAATTTAATTTAATTAATGGTATTTATTAATTTTTAACATCAGCATCAAACTCACCTTCTGGAACATAAAATCTGCTGATTTTTTTTTTTAATTGAATTTAGAAATCACAGTGACTGGTTTGTTTTGGGGTTATGGTCATGAAAGACCAAAGGCAGGCTATGGAGAAAGGACTTTTGTCTGGCTTCTCTAATTTTCACTTCATACTAATTAATCCTTTGAAGTGAGAGTGTAGCAATATGTGGTAAATACCAAATCTTGAGACAATGAATAAATAACAGAAGTTACAGTAAAGAGTTCTGAAAAGCAGGGGCACCACACTGTTTCTTCTGTGACAAGAATGCTGTTCTGATTGTTTGGTGTCTCACCCGTGGGGTGGCTGGACAGCCTTTGGGATGGGGCTGTCACTGGCATTTGCTGGAGGAGCTCTGTTTCTTGAGGCTGCTTCTTTTTGTTTTTGTTTTTGTTCTGTCTCATTAAGACTATGACAAAGAACTTGGTGAACCTCCAAGCATTTTGAATAACTGACATTAAACAATTAGCTGCAGATTTCTCCAAAATGTGTTGCTTACCCATTTTCTACTTTAATTATCAGTCTATTCCCAATTCAGCTTCTAAAATGATTTCTTTACTGATTTTCATTCCCTAAGAGTTTACTTTTCTATGGTGTGGTCTTGCTTCACTGTTACTCTCCAAAAGTGAGCAATTTTCAGCCAGATAAGCAGTTCTATTTTAAGGGCTGGATTTAATGATGTCAGAGGAGTTTTCTTAGCATGATTCCTCTGCTGATCCATCTTTTCTTCCCACTCGGCTGTCTTATTCTTTATCTGTGAGTTTCCTTCTCAAGTGACAAGGATGATTCACATTCCTTGTACCATACAACAACAGAAAAAGCTTAGTCACGATCCTTAACCTGTGAAAAATGCCTCCCTCCTCCACTTTCTTTGCTCTAAAATAACCAGGAAGATTTTTATTATTTCTTCTATGGCCTGTGCAGATAAAGAGGAGGAGAATGGGGGAAGAGAAATCCTCACTAGGCTAAAAGAGAAATCGATAAATTTTATCTTCCTGCGCAATTTCTTTTCCAAAACACTGGAAGTGCTTGAAAGTAGGCATTTTGAATGGAAGTGTTGCCTCAGCCATAAATATCAATGTTTGTTTCACATATAAATCTGGAAACAGACAATCAGTATTATTTACTTTTGGTTAATTTTTACTGCTGCATCTACTTTTCATTGTTCTGAAGTTTTCCATTAATAGGAAACTGATAATATAAATGTAGTGTCAGAAATATTAATTATGAAGCATATTTGAAGGGTTTCTGATTCTGCCTTTCAACAGGTCAATATTAGCAAAATTGGGATAATTTAGCTTTAGCGTGGTGCTGGCACAAATTTTTGTCATCATTACTAATTATTCCGGTCTTCTAAATGTAGATAGTAAAATACTTCTCTCTTCTCAATTGAATAAGACATACTTATGGGTTTATTTTGGCCAGCTGCTTTATTAAAATTCAGATTTTTATGTGATATTTATATAGAGCATAATTGCACATGATGCAGCTTTTAATTCAAGCCATCTTTAGGAAACCTATAGTTTAGCTGAAGGTGTTTATTTTTTTGTTTTGTTTGTTTGTTTGGTTTTTTTTTTTTTTTTTTTTTTTTGGCCTGGCACAAAATAGGAGGTAACTGCTGATCAAGATAATAAAAGAAGGTTGTTTTATTTTTTTTTTTTTTTACTTGCTTTTTCTTACTTTTTTTGTCACAGTGGCCATCATTTTCTGGGAATAGGTATCAGCATTCATCGATCATACTGCACTCTATGGCTGAATTTTTGCAGCATTTTCTGTTTGGTAGTGAATTTCACAGACAGTCAATAGTGATTTAAAAGTAAAGTATAAAGACATTAATATGCATAGCATCTATAATGTCTTGAGAGATTAAACTTCCTGTTTGTTGTTCTAATGTAACATGGTGTGTAAACTACAGTGAGACAAAGAAAGGGGTTTTAGACTGAATTCACCCGTTTATATTGCTATTATGTGATAGCAGAGTGAGGGAATATTAGCTCAATGCCTCATATCAGTGGATTGATTTGCCTTGCATCTTTAAATTCTAAGCAGCTAAATGCTAGTTTGGTGCCAACCACTGGAAAGAAGAAACCCAAGAGCACAGTAATTGCAGAAGGGTTAGCATTTTTGTTTTCTTCAGTAGAATAATTCAAGGGTTCTGGGCCTGGATGATGTAACTTCGGAAAGGAAATTCTATCTGGTTTTGTATCAAAATTTGAAAATAAAATGTATACTTCTATGAGCAAGAAGAACATATAAAACTTCTAGGCTTATTCTCTGTAGGTTTGTAGTTTTTTCTGCTTGCAGCATTTTCAAGTTCTCTGACGTTGCTGAAGATTTAATTTCCCAGTGTTAGTATTCCAAGCATCAGTTGTTTAGTTTTGCCTGACTAATCTTGTCTCACAAGCCTTCTAGCTCTGTTCCAGGGTTACTTCACAAGTTCTGAAGTGATTCAGCTTGTTTCCACACTCTGTTTTCACCCACTGCTTGGGTTTTCTGGACTCTGGTTGGCATTCATCTCACAAAACTGAATGCTACACTCAGAGCCATGGATATCCTAAGCTCTCTGTGTAACCACAAGCAGAATGCTCAGGTTTTAGGTGGTCTGAATTACTGACCAAAAGGGCCTTTTTTTCTATCTGCTGGCTATTTATTTGCATTAAGCTACATTAATCTGGATGTTTTGTCATCAAGGGTATTAGTTCTGGCTGAGATGGAGTTTATTTTCCCCACAGCAGCCCTCACAGTGCTGTGCTTTGCATTGGTATTGATAATACACCAGTGTTTTGGCTACTGCTGAGCAGCACTGGCACAGCATCAGCACTGTCTCTCCAACATTCCACCTCTCATCTGTGGGCTGATGTGGGAAAGATCTTGGGGTAGGACACACCTAGGACACTGGAGCCAAATTTACTAAAGGGATATTCCATACCAAGTGATGTCAGCTCATATATAAAAGCTATGAAAAGGAGAAATTGGAGGCATTTGTTATTTACAACATTTGCCTTCTGGAGCAACCATGATGCGTGCTGAAGCCCTGCTTCTGGGGACGTGGCCAGACATTTCCTGGTGATGGGGAGTAGCAAATAAAATCTGTTGTTTTTTTCCTTTGCTTGTGCGCACGTACGACCTCTCATTTCTGCCTTATCTCTCCTTGTCTTCCTTCTTACTTTCTCTCCCCTGTCCAGCTGAGATGAGGTAATGGTAGAGCAGCTTGGAGCTTGGGGGCACCTGGCATCTAGCCAAGGTCAACCCCCCATATCAAGATTTTTTTTTTTTTAGTTTTTCATTTCTAGCTTTTCACGTAATTGATCACAGAGGTATAAGAGAACAGGCTTTCCTGTATTTTCCAGCTGGCTATTGCCTGGTACTAGAAAGAAGCTCTCATTAGTCATCTGAAGCTGTGTTCAGTGTGGAAAAAGTTTAGACAGTATGTACTTGTGGGGAGTAAGAGGTCTCAAACACTTAACCTGTTGTGGCCTCCTATTCTGGGCAGCTTGTAGGACTGCATTATTGCTGATTTTAGATAAATGCTGACCTCCAGCAACATTGGTCTACAACATTTTAAGAAATTGCACATTAATAATGAAATCAGTAGGTGATTAGATATTACATTGCTATGGAAGTATTTTGAGAATCATTTCCTCTGCAGAAATGGTTGTAGTATCGTGCAAATATTTATTTATGTGTAGAATCATGGTGAGACAGTTTGAGACTGTGGGACATCCTTCCCTCCTATTCCTCCCAGGTCCCTTTATTCTTTTCCTGATTTCAATCACTTCATGACTGATTCTGCCAGCCATCATGAGGTTTTCCTTCTTCTAAATAAGGATTCATAATTTTCAAGATTTGAATTTATTCCATATACTTTAAATAATTTTCATTTTGTCTTGCTGGTTGCTTAAATACAAAGCTTTAATTTGCTTAAATGAAGGAAGTTGAAAAGAATTTTATATAAACAAAGCACGTTCCTTGTGCAGTCACTGTTTCCCCCCCAAGTAACTAGCTCAGGATAAGTGCTTATAGTAGCCTGCTGGTTTAAAAGCTTTCTTCTGCATCTTCCTAAAGGCATTGATGCCAACAGCCTTACATCTCTGATCTTGACTCAGGTTGTTTCAAATTGGGAACACCGGGGCCTAAATATACTTTTACTCAGAATACATGGTTGTTGGAATTTTTTTCATGCCAGTACATATGGTCAGACCCAGATTTCATATTTGATTTCTTTCTAGTGGATCAAACCCAGAATTTCAGAATGCAATAAATTCCCTGGAATGAAAAGATTGACAGCTGCAATGTGAGTCCCAGGGAAGGGACTTGGAGAAGATTTCAATACTGAAAGAGTATTTCATTTTTTATGTAAAAATAATTCTTTAGTATTTCCATCATGGTGGGTGCGATATCCTGCTTGGTTTATTTCTGTAGTGGTGGTAGATTTACATTTAAGAGGGTTCACAAAGGTAATTGAAGCCAATTCTGTATTTAATTCTATACTTCTGCTTATGCATTTGGTCTAAGTGTCTAGATTTAGAAATAGGAGTATTTTTAAAATAACTGTAATTTTCTAACAGTATTAACTCCTGAGTTTCATGAAACTTGGAACATCCTTGTTATGGAGAACATGATGCCTTTTGTGTTCTCATTTGCAAGTGTCTTTATGGAAGTATTGGTGTCCTATGTTCTACATGCTGCTGTCTCCAGTATCCGCTTTAAGTTCAAGATGGCCATTGTCAGTGTGTTCCATTTTAATGAAATTGGAATAGTCAGTGCTTTATAGGACATTCTTTTACTCCAATGTACATGTGAAACAACCACTAACAGTCATATTTGAAATTTTTAAGGGTATCTTATGGTAGTTGCCTTGAAAAGAGCTTGTGAGGAAAAATGGGGAGCATGTTGCTTCTTCTGTTGTACAGCCACATTACCATATTCAGTGCCATGAAAGCAGTTGTTTAGTATTTTTTTAAAAACCCATTAAAAGCAATATTGATTGATCATAAGTTCCATCTAGACTGTTAGGGCTGCATCTAGGGCACATAGGAAATGCAAGGCTGAGCAGCTGATTGTGATTAGGTCATGCTATACTGTAACTGTAAGCTATATGGACTACATTTTTGAAGGATTTACTGATGTGATTTATTGTTCCATTTGAGTTTTTTAAATTATTTTTTGAAGTAAACCAAACTATTTTTTCCTTAAATCTTAGTCTTTGTACTGTCATTTTCCCTATAGCACATGTCAGTAATTCCATTCTACTAATATGGACCTCTCATGGCATGAAGCAGGAAAAGCTGTTACATTCTTCCTAAAAACTCACTATGTTATTTGGTATGAGTGTTTCTAAAGTGTGAATAAGTTCCCGTGTGACACATTCAGTATTTTTAAATTGCTTTTGTTGATGACTAGACTTGTTTGAATAGCCATGTGATTAAAAAAAAAAAAAAAGGCAAGTGCTGTTAGGCTTTCTTAAGCATTGCATTTCTGAATAATGACATTACAGAAGCTTTTTCTTTACATATGCAAAGCGCTGAAATAACTGTCTTGTTTAAATAATTTTAAATACTTTCAATGGTTTTCTTTCTGGTACCTCCCTGAAGTTCATAGCTTTTTCTCTTTTCTCACACATTTGAAGATTGTGTAGACCTGTGAAGAAAAGTCAGGAAAAAAATCAGCATTTGCTTGCAGCAGAGTTCTAATTGGTCTAAGGGATGCTTTTGTCTAGTAGAAATAAGGCTGTTAGCATAAAAAGAATGGAAAGGTAATGGCTGACTCAAAATCATGGATGCCACGAGGTTATTCACCAGCCTCTAAAAGGTCCCATTGTGAGGTTCCCAGAAGCACAAATGGTTTTAAAACATGCATTCATGTGACCATGATTAATTCCCTGCAGCTTCTCATGTGTGTCCAGGAGTGCAGCATAGGCACAGCAGTGCAGGTGCTATTGTGTGAGTCTTTGGCTCTGTGAGGTGATTGATTACATCTCTGTGCCTGTGAGTTGTACTGATACAAAGGGATGGTTGAATCAGGTATAACATATCTTACTCCATATTGGGTTGGTATTCATAGTAAAAGAGATTTTTTTTTTTTTGTTCTGTCTTTGCACATTTTACTATGTAGCTTTTAGGTTGTAGCTTTTGAGTCCTTTTTGGCATTTTAATCCTCTTTCTATGAAGAAACCATGGAAAATATGTTTCCCAATTTTAGTTTATTTTTCTTGATTTTGGTTTGCAATAACAGTCTTTACATCAAATTAAACAGCTCAGATCTTAATAATCTGTTGTCATTGCCTCGTCTTCCAATGTATTGAATTGAAAGCTGTTTATATTTTTTTGAATACTAATTTATTCAGCTCTAATTCTTGTTATAGTATAAATTCCCTTTTCTTTACAAATTACTTTTGGGCAATGATATTACTCCAAATTAATCTTGTATTCTAACTGCAAAAATATTGGATTAGGAATGGCCAGTTTACGTGAAATTTTTACATGCAATGTGAATTTGTCAGTTCCTTATGCTTTGAATCTGATATTATTGTATTCAGTGTTTGCCAGTTTGAAGGCTTTTAAGTATTTTACTGTAACCTACATTCTTGGTGAAGAAAATATGAAGAGTTTTGTGTTAATATAATTGATACTCCTGAATAGCATAGCTTGTAGAGATTCAATGGATAAGTTATTCTTTGAAAACAAATTTATTTTTGTTCGGCCTGGTTTTATTCAAGGAATGTATTGTTCAACTTGAAAATTACTCTGAAAATTGGAAACTAGAAACATAAAGAAAATAAGAATCATGATAAGTAATGTGGTTGTTAGCAACTGCCTTGCATTATAATGCCATTCATGCATTTGTGCAAAAAATCTGTGGGCCTTATGGATTGAGTTAGTCAGCATTGTGGCTTCCAAGTAGTCTTATTTTCAGAGTCTTCTGAAATGTTATTATTGCAATATTACAAGAAATTTGGTAAAACTTCAATGTCAGATCTCATCTTGGATGTTACATCTTTGCCACAGAAGTCCAATTGTTAAATTTTAGTTTTTATTAATGTGGAAAATATAGTTTTCTGTTGGAAATCAAAGGGTTAAGTTAAAAAATCAAATATTATTTCAATAGACAATCGTGGCCCAACAGCTACTTGCTATGCAGTTTCTGCAGCTTTTCATTTATTAAAGATAAATGCTGCACCTGTAGTTATGAAACAAGCTGTTAAAATAGGAAATTAACTTCCAGGTATGTGCATGTCCTGGAAGACAAACTCCAAAATGGAAGGCATTTTCACAGAGCCAGCCTTGTTTTCTATCCTTTCCTGTATTTTTCTGTTTCATCTTTTCACTTTGTCTGCAGAAGAATGGTTTGGTTATGATTACCTCTCAGAAACCTTTAAGTGGAAAATGCTTAAAATGCTTTTTACATTTAAGAAAAAAACCCACAGACTTGCTTAGATTCTTCTAATGGACCAAGTATTACTAATTTAAAAGGATTGCTTTAATCCTCTTGGAAAAAAAATTATCTAAAAACCTGCCTCTCCATTTTCCACAAAAATGATAGAATTTTTTTAGAACCACCTGTTCTCCTGTTCAACTACAAGTGAGAATTTAACAAAACAGGTGCTCAACAGACAAATCAATATAGCCAAAGGGTAAACTAATATTGCTGTGATTTTTTGGTTATGCTGTTCTCTTCTCTCGCTTTTGTGCAATAGGCAATCAAATCTTTGTTAGATATCAGATTTATGGATAATAAAATAGAACACTTTTGATAAAAAATACTGGTGAAATTTTGAAATTTTGTCCTTATTGCTAACTTTGTTAGTTGGGTACCTGTGACTGTTGTTGATAAAGTTTGCAGGTAAAGCTGAAATGCTGGTAGGACAGTATGTTCACAGCAGTTTTTTTCTCTCTTCCCTAGTGTGATGAGCAGCAAACATTCAATGTTCATCTTTGGCACAGTGGGCCTGACATTATCAAATGCCTTGTTCTTTCCGTGTGCCTTTGGAAAAAATGGTAGTGCTAATGGCAGTTCAGAGCTAAATCTTCATATCTTTCTGTCCAAACTGCGCCTGGGACAAACTCCATGACTTTGACTATTTCTTAGTAAAAATTCATGTCATTCAGTCTTCCAAAGAGATTTTTCAATGTGCCTCTTGCATTTTGACTGTTATGCAGCTTGTTGACCATCAAAATATACCTTGTGTCCATCAAGCTGCTCTTTTCTTAATGAACATAATAGCCAGACACTCTTGGCAATTTCTTAAAAATGCTAAAATTATGACTTTTGAAGTACTTTGCATTTCACCACTATCCCTCTTGTTTTTTTTCCCCTTGGCCAAGTAATTCAAAGTTCAATAAATGCTAACACATAAAAGATAAAGAAGGACAACAAATAAACATGGAAGGGAAATAATTGCATGCTGCCATCATAGCCACTCAGTTAATTGATCTTCATCACTGAAATGTAGTTGCCAGAGATGTAAGATAGTATGATTTTTGAAATTTACTTTTAATGAATCTGATGTTCCAGTCAAACAGAAGGATTTCTATAGTAAAAGAAAGGGTATAAATTCAATATATAAGAAACTAAATTCTTTAAAATTAAATATAGCCTTCCTATGTGAAAGAGTAATGATGCTTATGGAGTTGTCACATTTATGGACTCATAAAATATTTACTTATCACTGCTTCTTAGAGACTGTGCTGTGCATAATGTTACATGAGTTGTTCTGTCAGAGAAGTACGAAGTTATGCTCCTGACAGTGTCTTGTCAGTCTCTTCTCCTGTCCAGTGTTAATCATCTGCAGTTCTGCATAAAGAATACATAAATCTTCAGAAGAAGTTGAAGGTTTTTTTCATGCCTTAACAAGATTTATTTATTCTTTCATGAGTGATTAAACTGGTTATTGATACATAGAAACTGTAGTGAAAATCTTGGGGGAAAATGATTGTAGTTTCTTGGAAAAAAAGTGGATTTTATCACTTCAATTTTCTTTTACTCAAGATTTATGCTGGTTTTCTCAAGAGGAGCAATTACTTGAATGTGATTCCTGAGTTTTCAGAGTCCCCAAATACTGTTGAGTTAGCTTGGATGGCTTTGAACATTTACCTGTTCTAGCAGATAAAGAATTCTGTCTGATAGTATTAAAGCAGTGTGGGACAAAGCAATTTACAGGTTGATGATCTTCAATGTAGTTGAAGACAACATTACTCTCTGGTAAAATAAGGAGAATATTCAAAAATCTCCCTCTGCATATCATCTGTCATTTGTCTAGAAAATAATATAATTTGTAGGGAAAATGGGTGAATATGAAGACATTTAGCAATAGGTAAGTTTGTAGAGGGCAGCATGACACACATCAAAGCTGCTCTTAAAGGCTACCTGCTTTCAGCATGAGGAGAAAGGATTCGAGATTCTAGAAGACATTTTTTACCAAATAAGTGGTGGCTCAAAGTACACAGTGCTCTCTCATCTTTCTTTCTTTCTTTCTCTCTCTTTCTCTCTCTTTCTCTCTCTCTTTCTCTCTCTTTCTCTCTCTTTCTCTCTCTTTCTCTCTCTTTCTCTCTCTTTCTCTCTCTTTCTCTCTCTTTCTCTCTCTTTCTCTCTCTTTCTCCCTCTTTCTCCCTCTTTCTCCCTCTTTCTCCCTCTTTCTCCCTCTTTCTCCCTCTTTCTCCCTCTTTCTCCCTCTTTCTCCCTCTTTCTCCCTCTTTCTCCCTCTTTCTCCCTCTTTCTCCCTCTTTCTCCCTCTTTCTCCCTCTTTCTCCCTCTTTCTCCCTCTTTCTCCCTCTTTCTCCCTCTTTCTCCCTCTTTCTCCCTCTTTCTCCCTCTTTCTCCCTCTTTCTCCCTCTTTCTCCCTCTTTCTCCCTCTTTCTCCCTCTTTCTCCCTCTTTCTCCCTCTTTCTCCCTCTTTCTCCCTCTTTCTCCCTCTTTCTCCCTCTTTCTCCCTCTTTCTCCCTCTTTCTCCCTCTTTCTCCCTCTTTCTCCCTCTTTCTCCCTCTTTCTCCCTCTTTCTCCCTCTTTCTCCCTCTTTCTCCCTCTTTCTCCCTCTTTCTCCCTCCCTCTTTCTCCCTCCCTCTTTCTCCCTCCCTCTTTCTCCCTCCCTCTTTCTCCCTCCCTCTTTCTCCCTCCCTCTTTCTCCCTCCCTCTTTCTCCCTCCCTCTTTCTCCCTCCCTCTTTCTCCCTCCCTCTTTCTCCCTCCCTCTTTCTCCCTCCCTCTTTCTCCCTCCCTCTTTCTCCCTCCCTCTTTCTCCCTCCCTCTTTCTCCCTCCCTCTTTCTCCCTCCCTCTTTCTCCCTCCCTCTTTCTTTCTCCCTCTTTCTTTCTCCAAAGGCTCCATTTTATGAAAGCATACCAGTATATAATCTCTCTTTACCTTTCAGTCTGCTCAAGGTGGAGGACATCGAACACTGCTCTATGGGCATGCAATCTTGCTGCGCCATTCCTACAGCGGCATGGTATGTAACCATGGTACATGAGTTGGAACCAGCAGTGATTTCTTTTCTGTGTGAAAGCCATGTTTGGAGGTGCCCAGAATATTGCCATTTACTGATATCTGGAGAATTACTCACATCAGAGGCATTTTACTGTGGTTGCTAGAAACCTTTGTCAAGGGTATATGCTTGGAAATAGAAAACCAAGCTGGTTGTATCTGGGTAAGTGCCAAAGCTAAGTCTGGCTCCCGTAGTGCTGAATTCCCTGTTTGTAAGTCTGAGTTGGTGAATTTTCATTTCTTTCCCCTTGGATTTTCCGTATTGCTTAAGCTGTGACTGAATCTACAGCTGGCACCTTGCTGTCAACCTGAGCATTCGTTAGAGACTGGGTGGAAAAGGAGATTCCTTCTTACATGTATTTTAGACAGAAGTATTAGTTGGAAATTCCCTGTTGAATTATACAGGTTCTGAACTTCTTACCTACAAGTGGGGCTTCATGGAGATGAACTCTGATGCAACCAGCTCCTTTATTTCCACTCTTAGTATTCCTGTCTCAGTAAAAAGGTAACCTGGGTAGACCAAGAGGTTATTTTGGATCATATATTTTTGTCAAGGCTCCCTGAGTGCCTTTCAGCTTATCAGGCATACATGTTCTTGGTAATAATTAATGGGGGCAATCTGAGAATATTCAATCCTATGTTAGTAGGTTGATGGCTTTTTATATTATTACAAGGGAGCAGAACAAGCAATGATACTTTTTTCTTTTGGTAGTACCTATGCTGTCTCTCTACATCTCGATCATCAATGGATAAGCTGGCATTTGATGTAGGATTGCAAGAGGACACAACAGGTAACCACTAACTTAAAAGACTATGTAATGAAGAATACTGTTAGTCTAAAAAATAAAGTCTAAGAGTTTCCTAGTTAGATTGTTTGCTTGTTGTGTAAAGCTTGGCTTTAGATAGGAATAGTAAGAGTAATAGCTGCAACAATTGAACTGATCAAAGATCTGAGTTTTTTTCTGAATAGCATGGCTTTAGTTAAAGAAGCCCATCTGAAAGCAAGAACAGAAGTTGTGACTTTAATACTTACATATATTCTGGGGAATTAGAGACACTAACAGTCAGTTAAAGAGGAAGAACATATTTGAATTTGGATTTATGTGATCTTTGAATATTATTTTAAGTGGTATGTAAGTACTTATTTTCATTGCCCTTAGTTATGGGTTGCTCTATTTCTTTGTCCAAATTCTCAGCAGAATATTCTTCAATATCTTTTCTGGAATCTGTAATGAGGGTGACAGGGAATCACTTGCGCAAAAGCAGCCTGGACCAGTTTTCCTAGAGAGCACAGAAAACCATCATTATAGTCAACTCTGGAATCACTGTTCCAGAGGTCTTAGTCTTTTGCTTGTGTGTGTTATTTAGAGCTGAGTTTGCAACAAAGTGATGAAGAAATGATACTAGTTAACAGAAAACACATGGACACTTGGTTTAGCCCAGTAAAACCTGGATCAGAACTTTTAAGACTGAAACAAGTGTGACAGTAACATCAGTAACATTGGTTCTTTTCTTTCTTGTTTCATTCTTTTCTGCTACTCAATACTGATATTAGGTGAGGCTTGCTGGTGGACCATACATCCTGCTTCCAAACAACGATCAGAAGGAGAAAAAGTGCGTGTTGGAGATGATCTGATTTTAGTCAGTGTCTCTTCAGAAAGATATTTGGTAAGTTGCATAAAATTATCTGTACAGTGGTTCTTCTACAGAAAAAAAAATTAATGGAAGTTTTACAGTAAAATCTGGCTTACATTTCTGCCTCCTGAAAGTAAAACTTAAGATGCTTAAACTGTTTTTTTTTAAATAATAATATTTTGCAAAACAGCACACTGAAGTTCTGGAAAGTGTGACTTTGATATATGGCTAATCTAATTTTTGTTTATTTCAGTAGTGAAATAGGAGTTTAAAAAATTACCTAGATGAAAATAAGCAAATACAGAAAAAAGAAATAATTTCCAAATTACATAATTGAGATGTTTAGAATCCAGGTGAGTGCTCATAGTTAAAAACACTATCATATATAGTAAAACTTTGCACAAAATTTTGGGATGCCTAATGAAGGTACACAGGATTTGTGGGCTTAAAAGGTCCACATTTTATTGAGATATTGTACAATGTAATGTAAAGAGATACTGATGCATCTTAATTAAATACAATTAAAATACTCAGTGATTAAATATAATTGAAATATTTTACAAGCTGTTGTGCTAACTGCTTCTTGTCACTCGTTTCTACAACTTTCTTCTTCACGAAAGGATCTCTCATTTGCTCTGTAATGAAGCAGGTCAACACTTTAAGATGAATTTCCTTTGTTTATTCTTGATGTTTCAAACACCTGAACTACTCTCTATGGCAAAAAGAAGGTGAAAATAGGAAGAAAATAATTTTGGTGGAAGCTTCTGAAAAATCAGCCCCAGTGATTTGGCCCATCAACTCTAAAAAACAATTCTTTAAACAGGAAGTGTTATGAGTTTTTCAAAAATCTTTCTCAGATCTAGGAATGCATTGAAGATGGGGAAGGTCCTTGAGGGGAAGGCATTTGAGGAGCAGCTGAGGTCACTTGGTCTGTTCAGCCTGAAGGGGAGAACTCATTGCAGTTAAAGCATTCTCATAGAGGAAAGAGGAGGGGCAGACACTGATCTCTTCTCTCTGGTGACCTGGGACAAGACCTGAGGGAATGGCCTGAAGTTGTGTCAGGGGAGGTTTAGGTGGAATATTAGAAAAGGGTTCTTTATCCAGAGGGTGGTTGGACACTGGAGCAGGCTCCCTTGGAGAGGTGGTCACAGCACCAAGCCTGACAGAATTTGGCCAATGCTCTTGGGTACAGTGTGTAATTGGGGAAGGTGCTGTGCAGGGTAGGAAGTTGGACTCGATGATCCCTGTGGCCCCCTTCCAATTCTGGGTATTCTGTGATTCTATGAGATGTGCATATGTCATTGAACTTTATTCTCTATTACTCACTTTGTATTTTTTATGAGTATTTTTTCTGTTTTTTTTTTTTTAAGTATTTAAGAAAAAAGTGAACGGTTTAATAAGATGACAATTATAAAATTGAAAATATTCTCCCTTCTATTTGAAACACATAGGAAAATGAGTTTTCATAATTGTTAGAATAAAATTGTAACTTCTGATTAGAAGCTCAATAGCTCAGTTAATGAGTTTTGTAATTAGATATTCTGAAAAATTTCTGATCATCTTTGCATTTTAAAATTATTTGAAATAATTACTTTTATGAGAATTGTATCTACACATAGTGAAAAAACAACTTGTTGACTGAATTGATGAGAAATCTAATTAATAGAAAGGTTTTATTTGAAGACATTGGATTTCTTTGAATTGCTTAGTTGAGTTGCTGAAGTTGAATTTTGGTACAGATTGTGTCTCTGTGTAGGCATGTCCTGGCCTCTAATTAGTAATAATCAGCTCAGTCTATTATTTACGGTTCGTGCCTCAGCTGTTGATTCTCAAGGCTGTCACATGTACTTTTATACAGCAAAAAGCAAAATTCTGTCTGCAGAGACTGATTTTCCTTTAGATCTGGTGTTAATGCATGTACTGCGTGTTCCATGCAAAATATCAATATACTAAAAATAAATAATATTTTCATTGCAGAGAGAACACTGTATTACACTCTTAAAGTGTTTTAGAGCTAGATTGTAATGAATAGTTATTAAGCCTATTCCAGTAATACAGCTCTGATTTGACAGTAAGATGGAACAAGTAGTCAGCCCATTAATTTTGCTCTAACGTGTACTCACACATTTTTATGAAAAGATGTTTTTCAAGGCTAGAGCTGGTAAACTGTGTAGCTCCACAGTCATAAAAATATTTTTGGCTTTGCTACCTATTCAGTAATTGTATTAGCGCTGTCAATAGAGCAATGAAGCTTTTATGAAAATCAAAGCTGTTGATAAAGAATACTCAATGAGTTACCAATAAGTGAATATTTTTCATGAAAGCTGTCTCTGTCTTAAACTGTTTGTCCTAATCCATTTGGATGTTTACAAAAATAACTTCAAAGGTTATAAGTTTTAAACTATTTACAGTTCATTGTTTACATGTTGAGTGCAGTGTCATATTGTAGCTGCTATTTTGTACAACTCTTAAAAGAATGTGGCAACTGATGCCTTTTACAAAAGTATTGGGAAAATATTAGGACTTTGATGTAGTACCTCCTTTCCTCTTTCACAAAATGAAGTGTTTTGGGACAATTGGCTCTATTTTTTCCCCAAAGAGTTATCTTTTTACTTACATTGAGCAAGTATTAAAGTGATAGGAAGATTAGTGTTAAAATTATTTTAAAAAGGTCCAGAGAGGTGGATTTTGACTTTTGACTCAAAATAATGTCCCAGGGCAAGTCATTCACATACTCTGATTCTCATTATCTACCTGGACAATGGGATATTGGATCCTTATTATCCCGTGTAGCATTTCTGAAGAAAAGCACTTATGTAAGTGCTTGTGGCGTTATATAATGTGTGAGCTGTGCTATTGCCAAATATTTCACAGGGGGAGCTTGGCGCTGCTGAACCTTGTTAGCATAGAGCAGAAAGATGTTCTGCTATAAATATTGCCAGCATTTAAGTTCAAGCCAGAGTTGGTGTTTTCTTTCTTGAGGAAGTACAGCCAGATAAAGAAGAGATGTCATATTTCCAGCATCTTTCCCAAAATTGTATGTAGTAGTAACTGCCTCAGCATGGAGCTTTGCCTATGCCTCATGTTAACAACTAGTAACCTTCTTGATTTCTGTATTACCAATTTTCAATAACTTAGAGGTTTAATTAATTACAATTTCTTTCAAATCCATGAAGTCTCTACATGGCCGTTAAACATAATTAAAGAAAATATCATTAGACATTAAGCTGAAATTCAGAATGCATAAATAAAGAAAAAGCTGAATTTTTTTATCCATAAGGTCAGTTGTATACTGGCTGAGAATTCAGGTAAGAGAACAAATTACACAGTTTTGAATCTACATTACAGAGATTTTGGCATAATACAACAGATTTATATCCATGCACTAGGTGTAACCCTAACCCTAGGTAGAGCAGTTTAAGCCACATGGGCTTAAAGCAGATGCCAAGAAGAGAGGTGTGCAGAGAGCATGTTGTGTCAGTCCGGGGTTCCCCTCGGCATGCATTTTGTAGCTGGAGAGTCCAGGGAACTCTGACCGTTGTGGTTTTCTGAACCCATCCTAACCCTAGGTGTAACCCTAAACCCAGGCTAAGATGTTAAAGCCCCATGTGGGTAGTGGTGGTGCCAAGAAAAAAGTTGTGTAGGGAGACATGTTGTGGCACTTCTGTGTTCCTCCTGACAATCCTTTTGTGATGACAAAGTCATTGGAGTTTTGGGCTTCTTGGTTTTCTGATTAATATCTAATGCTAGGTGTAAGAGTAACGCAAGGCCGAGGTGTTAAAGCCCTGTGTTGCTAGCGATAGTGCTAGGGAAAAACTTGTGTGGGGAGACATGTTGTTGCACTATTGTGCTCTTCTGGCATTTCTTTTTAGGCACCAGAGTCACTGGAAGCCTGGGATTTGTTCTTTTCTGAACACTAAATAGGTGTAGGAGTAACCACAACCCTAGCTTGAGGTGCAGAAGCCCCATGTGGGAAGTGAGGGTGCCCGGCAAAAAGTTACGTGCTGAGACATGACGTGGAACCTCTGTGCCCCTGCTGGCATTTTTTTTTTTAATTTTTTTTTTTTTTTTTTTTGACAGCAGTGTTATTGGAGCTCTGGGCTTTCTGATTTTCTGGTTTTTGACTAACCCTAGGTGTAAGCCTAATGCTAGGCTTAACCCTAACCCTAGGCTGATGTTCTAAAATCCCTTGTGGGTAACGGCAATTCCAGGAAAAAAGCTGTATAGGGAGACATGTTCTATCACTCCAGTGCTCTTTCTGACCTCCCTTTTTTGGCTTTAAAGTGATTGGAACTCTGGGCTTTGTGGTTTTCTGGTTAGTTACTAACCCTAGGTGTAAGCCTATCCCTATGCTAAACCTTTACCCTAGGTTGAGGTTCTAAAATCCTTCTTGGGTAGTGTTGGTGCCAGTGAATAAGATGTTTGGGGAGACATATTATGGCACTTGTGTTCTCCTCCTAACATTCTTTTTTTGCCTGTAGTGTCATTGGAGCTCTGGGCTTTCTGATTTTCTGGTTTTTGACTAACCCTAGGTGTAAGCCTAATGCTAGGCTTAACCCTAACCCTGGGTTGAGGTTCTAAAATCCCTTGTGGGTGGCGGTGCTTCCAAGAAAGAAAGTGCATCAGGAGAGGTGTTGTGGCCCCTCTGTGCTCCTCCTGGCATTCCTTTTTTGGCTTCAGAGTCATTGGAACTCTGGGCTTTGTGGTTTTCTGGTTAGTAACTAACTCTAGGTATAAGCCTAACCCTAGGTTGAATTGCTAATGACCAGTGTGTCTAGCGATGGTGCCAGGGAAAAAGCTGTTGTGGGAGACATATTCTGGCACTTCTGTTCTCCTCCTGGCCTCCCTTTTTTGGCTTCACAGTCATTGGAGGTCTGGGCTTTGATTTCTGGTAAGCAATTAACGCTTGCTCTGTGGCTAATCCATGGTCTAACCCTAACCCTAGCTTGAGGTTTTAAACATGTGTCTAGTGGTGGTGCCGGGCACAATGGTGTGTTGGGAGATACATTCTGGCCCTTCTGTTCTCCTCTTGGCATTTCTTTTGGTGCTGCACAGGCTTTGGACCTCTGAGCTTTCTCTGAGTCCTGTAATTTAAATGTAGGTCTTGAGGTTCTGTCTCAGGGACTGGAATGCAGTTGTCCAGGTGTGTTATGGACCTGTGTGATCGAGCCTTAACTGTTATTTGATTTAAATTGCTTTTTTTTTTTCCTACTGAAAATTTAGAAGAAAGTATTTGGGAACCGGTGGCAGAGTTATCTTTCCAAAAAATAGCATCCGAATTTGATTCAACTATTTTAGAGGTAGAGCTGTTATATCCCATTACTCCTGGATATGATGACAGTTTCCTCCCAGGTGCCAAGGCACTTTTTTCTGTATCCTTTTGCAACAAATTCTTTTCTTATTTGTAGTTCATGGTTTTGTTTCTCTTATTATCATATGGTTGGAAGAGTTTCTAAATATCTGTATCACTTCCTGGTGCAATAGTATCAGGGAATGGACCAGTTAGTGAGGGTTTTGTTTTTCCTAATGTAAAAAAAAAATTTTTTTCCTTTCACATTTTTTCTAAAAGTTTGAAACTCAGTATTTGACTTTACTTTCTTCTGTGTAAATTCACAATTCTGTTGTTCCTCTTTGTTGAATAATTATAAAAAAGTTTTTTTTAAAGAATAATTTTAATCTGCTAAGCAAACCAGAAATTAGTGGAACCAAGGTAGTGTTGAAGTGCTCTGTTACACTGATCATAATGCAGTTCCCATGGAGTCTTTATACAATGATTTGAAATGTTATTGTAGAGGTTGGTAGGACTTTCCAATAATGGAGGTTGTCAGGCTGCTCTGCCTTATGGAGTCCTGCTTCCAAGTGCTTGTAATCAAATGCTTTTGATGTTAAAAAATCACTTACTAGAATTAGTATTGCCTATTCCTGTTTTTTTTTCTTTTTATGCTTTTTAATGATCGGTCTGAGAATTTTTTTATTTCATCCAGAAGTGATCAGATATTATTGAACTCAAAGACAGGGGAAATAAAAAACCACACAAATAATAAAATTGATGTAATTTTGTTGTTTAATTCTTGGTAACTTATAAAAAGCCCCCACCCCAAAACCAAAACAAACATACCAAAAAATCCCAAACCAAGCAAAAAAAGAAAACAACAAGCCCAGAAGAAAATAAATAAAAATGCAGGAAGCCTCTCCCTGCTTCAATTTAGTAAAGAAACATTCTCCTAAAACAATGGAGCTTTATCATGATCAGGGAAGAGTGTTTAAGTTTTCTTTGAGTAGGTAAAAGTCTGATGACTTATTGTATTTTTCATAAGCTAGCACCTCCTGTGTGTTAATGAGCTGTTTAAACTCCCTCTGCAGTGTATAATTAAATACATACCAGCCCTGGTGGGAGCAGATATTCCTTGAAATGGATTGCTCAATGGAGGAATGAAGCCAGGCGCTGTATTGACAGCTGAGAACTCAGTGCTGTTTGTGCTGCTGGTGATCTCCTCTCATTTAAAATACGTGGAGGAAAAAGCTGTGACAAGGTAGAAGGAACAAAAGGCAGGTGATGTATCACTGACAGGAGTGGGACTGAATCAGGAAGGAGGGAAACTGAGTGGGACTTGATGAGTGGCTGAAAAGATTGTCAACTGAAGGCAGGTAGGGACTAACAAATTATCTGGGACAAGAAGCTGGTGACAAGGGAAGAATAGGCACCTGCTGGTTAAAGTTGTGTTCAAAATTTAGGACAGAAAACCTGCGTGGTTTTGGCAGGGAGAATTGAGAGAAGAATCCGTGGGTTAGATTGGAAATGAAGGATGGCAAGAGAGATCTGTAGAGGAGGGAGCTTTCTGGGGAGAACCGAACTGCTGGACGAAGATCCAGAAAGAGGCCAAGAAATGAAAAAAAGCATTGAGGGTTAGGAGTTGTGAGATTCTGGAAAAAAGTCTAATTCTGACTGATGTGGTAATGAAGAGTTTGAGCAAGAAAAAAGCTAAAAGACCCTGCTTAGGTTTTGTAGGTCTAAGGAGAACCTTTTGAAGCAGGAGGAGGTCCTAGTTCTAGGTGATCATGTGGGCTGTAACTTGGTTTGGCTAGATGAGAGACATGAAATCATAGATTCTGTGTTTGGGTTGGAAAGAGTCTGGAAGATCATCTCGTTCCAACCTCCCTGCCATGGGCAGGTTCACTATCCACTAGAGCAGATTGCTTAGGACCCCATTCAACCTGACCTTGAACACTTCCAGGGATGGGTCAGTCCCAGTCTCTCTGCACCAGTGCTTCACCACCCTCAGAGGGAAGAATTTCTAGTGAGACTTGGAAAGGAAAAGAGAGTGGTGGAGGCCTGGAGTAATTAGGCTAGATGATAACTATGACCAGCGATTATCCAGGAAACCCATTGTATAAAGGCAGAGCAGTCACATGTGGTATGCTGACAGCCAATTCCTGTCACGATTTTTAAAATCATATGAAAAGGAATGTATAGAAAATGAACCACATGAACCACAGGCAGAGAACTTTCATCATGGATTTTTTTACCTTTTTTTAACCTTTTATTTAATTTAGGAAAATTACATATAAATGAAAACACTCACAAAAAATAAATTTAAAACAATCACAGGCATTTGAAAATGCAAAAATTATGGTACTGGTATATTTTTATGAAATCTCCTAAGTATTCAGTCACACTGGCTTTTTATGGAATGCTATTTCAGTGATGATAAAAGTTCAGTGGATGTGTCAGGGCTGTGTAGCAGGGAAGCTGTGGTATTAAGCAACTTTGAAGATGAAATTTCAAAATGAGAATTGCATTTGGAGAATTGGTGCAATTATTTTCCTGGAGAATTAGATTCTGTACCAGACTCTGCTTGGAAGTTGCTGAGTAGATGATCTTGTTTACTAGGCTTGCTTTCAGGAGGTCACAACTCATCCCTTACTGGGAGTATTCCTCACTGGAGTTGTGCCTCTTGCATCTTCTACTTTTATTAGAGGTTGAAACCTCAGAGTTGCTCAGTCTTGATACCTGCAGCTGAGGTGCATGTAAGATGTGGCTTGAGCAATACACTACATAAAATGCAGTAACCTCAACCTGGGCATCTTAGATTAATGAAAATTTCGTAGTTTAATCTCTGTACCTCCCTTCCCCAATGGAAAATGGGCTATAATACTACTTCAGTGTTTTGAGAAAATTAAATCTTTAATATTTGTTGTATTTTGCAAAATAATGTAATTGGTGCAAGAGAAGCCTATGAGGAAATTAAAATTCTCTTTTCAAAGCTTTGAAGAATTGATTATATTTAATAAAGCATGAGGCTGCAGACTGAAGATTGAGGGGAAAACAAAGCACTGAGCAGCTGTTGACAAAGTGAGCTCCATTATCCTGTATATACAATGAGGCAGCACACATGCAAAATACAGTATCATGTCATTGAAGGCTATAGTGTGATGTGATCACTGGAAGCCATTCTTTTTCCATAGGGTACTTAGTTTGACATTTCCTAATTTTTGATGCTTGCTTCTGTAAAATTAATACTTTTTAAATGAAAGCTCTAGTGACTAATCATGCAAAATGGCTGTGGTTTGGAAGCCTAGTAGCTGATATGCTTCAGGCTTTTCATGATACAGTGAAGAAGGAAAGGTATTATGAAAGAGGGGGAATGCAAACTACCCCCTTCTATCCTCCACAGATCCCTTATGCCTTTCCTGCCAGGCATCTGCGATTACCCATGCTCAGCAATGGGCAGCAGAGTAGATGGTTTTCATTGTAATGGTAATGGTCTGAGTATCTGTGGGTTTTAGCTTCTACTCTCCCTTTACTGATGGTAAATTTATACTGAGTGTAGGAGTTGGAATCCCTTAGGACATTGCTATAATCTTCTGTCTTTATCAATGAAAAAATTCCCTTTACTTTTGGGTTTGCAGGCCAACTGTTTAAGCACTCTGGAGAAGTGTAAAGAAACCATGATTTTTTTAGGTATTTTTAGCAGTGTCGGTTTACCTATTTTTAGTCAAACTTTTTCAAGACATTCATAGGTGTTTCAATAAATATAAATGTATTGCCACTATGAAACATATAAGCACAAACCCCTAATTCTATAAAAATGTCATACAAATGCAGTTATTACTTTTAGTTCTGTCCAATAGCTCCCTTCTTTGTGAATGAATATTTGTATATGTTTTGACTGTTTCAATATAATTCTCTGTAAGAGAATAATTTTTAAATTACTCAGGTAATGAATTTTAATAGAAATGACATGTCATAAGTAGGAAGTTATCAAATGATTTTGTTTCTAGAGACTGTATTTAGTTTAACCTTTGAATGTTTACTGAAGTTTGCTAATTCATCGGGGTTTTGATTAAATTTTTTTTTAGAGAATTTTCAATTCTCTAATAAAAAAAATAAAAGGAGCATAGTTTTTTTTTTGGTTTGTTTGTTTTCTTTAGTTAGAGATACAAGTACATTCTTGTGTCTCTGTTGTGGGACTGGCGTCTGTTCATTACTTGGAACATCTCAGAGGTTCTTGGGTAAATTGAGGATAGCTGCCTAAATTGTTTTGTTTGAAACTGCTTTTCTTTCAGGATCAATGTAGTAATTTTAAGTCAGGGATCAAGGGCTGTCAGAGTCTTTGTGTACAGGAAAGGAAATAGCTTCCATCTATCTTTGCACCAGCTGGTACTAAGAAATCTGAAGGAGTGTTGTTGATGCTGTGGTTGTTCAGTACTTAAGCATTCTGTGAAGTGCAATGCTTTATATATAGTTTTCAAAATCTACCAGTAGTGTTTGGGGTTTTTTTTTTTAGCTATTCTTGCTATTTCAAATGCCTTGAGGTTGAAAGCAGAGTTATCAAATGGCAGATAAAAATAGATATTGCTAGGTAAACTGTCAATATTGGCACACCTTAGCCAAGAAGAAGCCTGAAGCAAATGCTTTCCTTTCTTTATATTATTGTCTTTACATGTATGAATGTTTTGAGGAAGAGAAACTTCCATGAAGACTGTAAAATTTAAAAGCTCTGGTTATTCAGAGCTCTTGTAGATGCAGCTATGCTGCCACAATCATTGCTAAAGGGTTCTTGTGGAAATTACCTTCTGATTCCCAAGCTCTTCAGTGAGCTTAGATGCACTGTGTTCTTTTTGAAGACCTAGGGACAGAGTTACGATTATGTTACTTTGCTGCATAGCAGTATAGAGTTCACAATACATCATTAAATTCAGTTGAGAAACCTGCAGTATTTTCAGAGATGAATCTTGGAGTTTATCCTTGAGATGACCCATATAATTCTTGTGTTAACCCATATTCATAAAATGCTAGGATTTAAATCTGAAAAGTGATAAAAACCCTATTACAGGTTAAATGCTGCTTTAGGAGATTATCAGTCTGTCAGTAGGGAAGACAAATCTAACTCTTTGCTTGAATCTGGACTGGTGCAGAAAATGGGTAATTTGGTTGGGACAACCTGCCTGTAGTGGGGAAGACCCATATGAAGATTAGAATAGACAGCAGGATTCCTGAACCCAACATGTTTCTGCTTTCCAAATGTTACTACATACCAAAAAGATGTGCTATGCTCATGGTCCTCATCGATGATGGCAACCTTCCACTTCTGCCACATGCACTGATATGCCAGGTAGCAAATATCTGTGTAGCATGTATGGAGACTGTTCAGCACCAGTGTGAGCATAATGTTCATGTCCTGGACATCGTGTTAAGATAGCTTTATTGTGCTGAAAGTATAAAACTAAGCAGGTAAACTCCAGTAAGTTACAGACAGAGCAGATTGCTTTAAAACAACATTGAGACTGTTAAAGTATAGCGCTAGAAATGTAGGCAATGCCAGGAAAATTACTGGCATCTCTGATCTTTTGGGATTGTTTCAATATATCTGACAAAACTGAGTTTTTGGATATCCCTTAACAGGGTATTTTCTCTGTATAGTCAAAGCTTCCTTTTACTGTTTTCTATGAATGGTTCCGGGGAGTGAACACCATAGTTCATGGAACTGTAAATGAAAGGACCCCTGCTGTCAATTGTAAATTTAAGGATGCTGCAAGAAATCTAGGGAAGTAAGGATTATAAGGGAATCAGAGAATATACCCTGCTTTGGTAGTCATATGTTGTATGACGTGGACTATATTTTTTGATGTTATAATTCCTTGGTGACTCACCTTGAGACATCTGGATTAGAGTCAGAGCTGCAACTGGAATCCAGTGAATGAATAAAAATTACAAGTACTCTAAAGAAAGATGTCAGTAATGTAGTTTTGTTCAGTGTCCAGTCTATTAAAATGTATCACTAATTCAGATGGTACTGCTGTGCATGAAAATAAGTTAATTGGCGTACAAAACACAGTTAGAAGTGCTCTATTGATGGCGGATCTAGATGACAGAGGAGTTCTCCTCCTCCTCTTTTGTCTATCCTTAATGATGTGCTTCCCTTGAAAAGCAATATTCCTGCTTTGTTTGAATTGCTTCTTGTCACTAACTGGATCTATGTAGTGATCTCAGAAGAACCCTAACAAAATTAAGGCCCACAGGGCAAAAATAGAACTGGAGCTGTGCTGCAGATTCTAATCTCCCATTATGGTCTGCCAATCACAAAGTTATGTAATCGCAATAAGTGAAGAATAAAAGGCAAAGAACTTGTTTGTTCATTCGTGTTTTCTGTGGCGTGCTGAGTGGCACTGGTACAGTGTAAACATGGCTTTTGTGAGAACTCCTGCTTTGTAGGTCATTAGCTGTTATGGGAGCCTTCCAAATGAGCTGATGTGCTCTTGTACTTCTGTGCAGCTAGTAGATGTGCAGTCAGGAAAACAGAACTCTGCACATGTCATGAAACGCTACCCTCTTCTGACTTCCACTGACATTTTTGTCTTTTGTGTCATTAATTAGTTTACCTGGAATTTGTTCATGTTCGTTCCAACATATGGAAACAGAGACCGATACTACTCTACTGACACAGTTACTTTCCAGTAGTATAAAATTCTGATAAAAGCATCTAAATCTTACTGCACTTGAAAAATTAGTACTTGGTAAGACAAACAACATGCTTCTAAACAGCTGCTTATTCACAGAATACCTGGTTCCTTAGGGTTATGTTGTTTGGTTGTTGGCAGTCTATCCATGGAAGTGGCTGATGGTGTGGGAGGGACAAAAGATTTTGTATGGATGCATTACAAGATGTTTTGAGATAAGAATTTTTGAGACAATGTCACTGAACTAAAAGGGACTCATACACCCATAATTGTGAGAAAACACAGCACCTGTTGCACTTATGGCAAAGATCTGCAACGTTGGCAGAAGGTAGGGAGTAGCACAGACAAAGAGCATCCATTGAATGCATAAGTAGGAAGGGAGCCTTTCATGGAGAGATTGTTTCAGTTTTGCTCAGCTCTTGAGAACTTCGTTCAAGAATGTATTTTGTGAACTGTCTTAAGTGACCTACTAAGTCAGTAGTTCTTTGACCTAGGGGGGAGTTCTAGGAAGCCAGTAAATAGCCTGCAAGAAATATTCAGGTGGTGAGTTACACTCGAAATGCAGATTAGGGTGATATCCCCATATTCAAACTTCATGGGAAATTCCCATTGTATGTAGAAGGAAGAACAAAAGTGTAAGAGCCCTACAGAATGCATACATTAGTTTTTCAGAGTGTTCACTAAGCCTAAGATGCCAAGCAGCTGACTCTGTTCTGTACTGTTCTGGTATGGTTTTTTGAGGCAAGTATGCTTTACTATTCTAGCTTTATTTCTAATGTCCCTTGAGGAGTACCCAGATCAAACTTTGTTTACTTATGCAGTCAATGGGAACAATTAATGTTTGAAAGAAACAAGAGAATTTTTGGTGCTATTATTGAAAACTCTAATGAGATTTTCAATTAACCTCAAATAAAAGCCTCTCTCTTTCCTGGTTCTAGCATCTCTCTTATGGCAATGGTAGCTTACATGTTGATGCAGCCTTCCAGCAGACACTCTGGAGTGTGGCACCAATCAGTTCAGGAAGTGAAGTTGCCCAAGGTAAGATTAACTCAACTTTAGTTATTGAAAGACTGATAGTAAATTAAATACTAAAAATAATCAAGTTGTTATGCCAAGTGTGAGGGTGGTTTTCTCATGTGCAAACACTGAATACAATAAATAAAGTTGTACAACTGTTCTGAAAACAAAGGAAAGGTTATACTGAAAGTAACAATGATAGTTTTCTATGTATTTTTGCTGAATACTGAACAGCTCATTCAAATCTCATTTTGCTAAAGATATGATAACATTTGTAATATATTTTTTGAAATGGCTTTTGGTCCTAGTTTAAAATATTCTCAAATTATTCTGATGTATGCAGTCATGGTTACATGTTTCTGAGACTGAGTAAAAAATGGGCAAGAGGCTTGGAAGCAGGATGAAATCCTAAGACTGAAGATAGGGAATGGTTTTATGGGTAACATATGGTTGGAAAGAAAAACAAGAAGAGGGTAAAGACAGAAAGAGAACAGCTTTCAAGAGCTATTTATTTTATTAAGGAATTAGGAAGGAGTTTTAATGTAATTTCTAACACTGAAAGAACAAGGATCCCTGAATTTGTGCCATACTCATTCCACAGAGAAGAACAGCATTTTTCTGAAAAGTCTGTCACAGTGTAAAGCCTAATGATTCCTACTTTCCTGCAGACTGACTGTTTTGAGTGGGTGTTGTAATAGAATCTACACAAGGTTAAAGCTGCAGGTTCTTTCATTTTGTGTGATTTTTTTTTTATTATTATTTTTTATAAAATTATTTTTTAAAGGAGCAATACACTGAAATTTCACATAATTTTTTTTTTATCTGGCATATTTTAAAACTCAGTCATGGAACGTTCTTGCAGCTTTTCTAATTCAGATTTTAGGGAGAGCATTACCAACATCTCTTTGTTATAGAGTCATTGGGTTTTTACATATGAAAATCACTTTGCACATACAGATTCTCTGACATGATTTATAGTGCAAACTATTATTAAGAAATGCTAGTGTATTGCTTGGCAGTGTCCTAACTGAATTTTCCTTTTACTCCTTCCATTAATTCCATTCTTCTTGTTCTCCCACTGCTGGCAGCATTGGTGTGTCATTCTTGATGGCAATCCCAGCATGGTTTATGTGCTGAGACCCAGATTTGTGCTATGCCACATCTCTGCCTGGTGAACCTCACTACTGAGACCTACCTGTCTCTTTGAGAAACAGAAATCCACAATGTGTACTCATACTCCCAGGAAATAATGTGCAAATGATGTAATACAGTTTTTGCAGCTGTGCATTTATCTGTGTATGTGCCTGCTCTTTGTTGATATACTTCTCCATTTTCACTTTCCTCATATACAGACGTTATCTTTGTTAAGTTAAACATGTTTTCTAGAGAAGTTCAGCTGGCTAGTGTCAGAAAGGATTAGAGCAAAGGCTTTATTCTTGAAAAAGCAGCAACTGTTCCTGTAATCAAGGTAATCCTGTGGTGAAGAGAGAGTGAATCTCACACTAAGTGTGTAAGGCCTTATCTCTATGTCCTCAGTAAAACAGTAGCAAAGCCAGAGAAAATTACCCCAAAAAGGAAGAAGGAAATAAACCTAGTTTTACTGGTATCTGTAAAATGCTTTGTCATATTAAGTAAAATATGAATGTATAGGAATGGCTGCACTACAATACCCTCTCAATAAAAAATTCTCATTAAAAATAGATTAAACTATTCAGTTAAATGAAATTATTTTGAAGTGAAAATAATTGATAATTAGTCTTTGAGATGAGCTCTGATACTGGAGGTAGTTCAAAGAAAATAATTTCTTTTTGTATGCTTGTCTCTAAAATTGGCCTATGCAGAAATCAATGTATTGTTTAAGTCAAAACAGAGCTTCAGAGTAAAATCAAGCAATTCTGCTGATTCTATACAATGAAGTAGATGGGGGTCACTTTAAAAACAAAACCTAAATTATAGAAATATATTGACACAGGTCCATGTATAAAAGTAATGTATATAACAACAGTCACCTGGGCATACCCTACTGTATCAAAATCAAGAATTTAAAAAAATCAGTGCTAAAATTTGCCCTGTAAATTCCAATTTTATACTGTCTCAAAGGTTTAAAAAATATATCCGGAAATACTATCTGATATATTCAGGGAAAAGATTTCATGTAGTTTCAAAATAAATTTGTGAAAGGTGTGCAGTGTGACTGAAGGGTCTTCAACACCATTTCCCTGTACAGATCTGTCCTACTTCACAGCATTACTTATTAGTATAGACATTGCTCCAGAATATAGTTCTATGTATACATTTTTTAAAAACTTGTTGCTATAACACTAAAGCCAAGCATTTATGTTACAGCATCCCACTTAAATGCAAAATTTGATATTAACTTTTATTTAGCAAGAAGGGAAGGTGAGTTTAGGAAACAAAGAAGTGTTTACATTTAGCTTGTCAGACTGAAAAAAATACCGGTGAATTTTGCTTAAAATCTACTAAGATTTAGTATTCTTCAGTTATTGATTATAATACAGTAGTTGTAGGGTAACATAAAATTATATATTGTTTTAATGTCACAACTCCAATGCAAAAAGACTGATGAAAAAAGATCTATTTTGTTAACATCTTTACTGATTTGAACTATGGCCTTATTTTCAGCTTCTGGCTGCAAATAAGTCCTGCACCTTCAAATATTGTGATGCTGTGTGTATGGTCTGTGCCTTAGTTTGTGAACAGACACACACATACCTGCAGTCTGTAAAGCCAAGTGTTTGGCTGTGAACCTGCACGTGAAGTAGAGGTATTTGCAGTATGGGAGTTTCCCTTTGGAGTCCAAATAAATCATGATTATTGGTTTTGAATTTTCTGTCAAGTAGGGCTTAGAATGGATCTTCCCAGAAGTTTTTCTCACAGAGAACTGCCAAATACTCCAAAAAGTGCTTTAAAAAGAATGAATGAACTAAAATTCATTTTTGTATGTTAACTGGAAAAAGTCAAACAGAAAAAAACCCTAAAATCAACCTGATAGTATCTGTTACAGTTTGAACCATAGTTTTGCATGTTGCTGTGTTTAGAGAGATGAACTCGATTTTCTCCCTTTATTCAAGGATATCTGATAGGAGGGGATGTTCTGAGGTTATTACATGGTCACATGGATGAATGTTTGACAGTCCCTTCGGGTGAACATGGAGAAGAACAAAGAAGGTAGGTTTTCATTTTGTAATGGACTAATAGTAATGAATGTTGCTGAAGTAAGTGTCGGTCATAGTACAGATGTTTGAAAGGTGTTGTGATGAAATGTATTACTCACAAGAATGAATATTGTTGAGATAAACTTTGGATGTGGGCCTTTTGTATCTCCTTTTCCATATTGTTTAAGTCTATTTCACTTACAGATGTAAAAGGAATAGTAATTTTTTGATAATTTATTGTAATTTTTCCTGATTTAAAAGCATTGTGAATTAAATGTGTTGGGTTTTTCATCACTGTTTTTTCGGTAATTGCAAAAAATTCCTCAGGACAGGGCATGTAAGAATACTGCCCAGTCTTTCAAGGCAACCAATCTGGGATTAATCTCAGGTCTATCTACCTGTTATGGCAGTTTATAGTTTAATTTATGGTTATTTCCTTGACTCAAGGAATCCTGTAATGGAAGTAGTGAATGACAACCTGGTATGTGTCTCTGTTTACTAAAAAATTGAAATAGTGAGAAGACTGACACAGTGAGTGGTATGTCTCAGTGGAGTGATTGCAGCAGTCCTCTTTATTTGCTGTAATAACATATGCCCTAAACTTCTTTTCAGTAGGGCAGTGTGGTATAATTTATTTCTACCTTCAGGCTAAATGTTGCTAAATATTACTAAATAGTATTTTAGAAAAGCTTGTTTGATGCAACATATTGAGTAGCTTCATTTCCATGACAAAGGAAGTGCTGTTCATTAACTCACTCATCTAAATGAGTTTTCTTGGTTTGAAAATAGAAATGTGGTTTTTATTTTATTTATTCTCATTTTTAAAGATGGGTGTTTTAAAGGACGAGACTCTGGAAGCTCTCATAGCAGAATTCTATGAATTTCAAAATGTTAATGAGAAAAACCTCAGAGTTTTCTCGTACAGCTGGTGACCAACACTTCCTGGATATTTCTGATTTCAGACAAGGGAATAGTTTTTGAATGCAGAAGACAGTTCATAATGCTGATACTTAAAATGTGGTCAGTTCAGGTTTTAATTTTAGTTAGCATGTGAGAGTCATTACAGCTTGATCACAGCTATTATTATCCTCAGCCTGGAAGTGAGGGAAATTTAAGGTGATAAATAGGATCCTATTGTGTTTGCTCTTACTTCAGTCTAAATCCTGCAAAATTCCTTTAAAAAATGTAGTTGCAGTGTAACTTCAGATTTATGGGGTGATCAAACACTTGAGTAATGAACTTCACTGCTTAAGAACACACTAAAAGTCTGTCTCTTTTCAACAAGTCGAGCATTATATGTAAAGTATAACCATGAAGTTTAAAGTTGCAAATTAGGAAAAGAAATTATTTGCTCTTGTGAATTCACGTGATGAATCTTTCTGTCCTATAACATAGGAAGAATATAGTTAAAAAACATGCCTATAAATAAATTGGAAAAGTGTTTCTTTCTGAGGTGTCCACAGTGTTCTGTATTTCATTATGCCTTTCCCTTACCTGTCTAAAACCTCAAAAGGAGCAGAGCTAGTAGCCAACAAATAGGACATATGTCTTTGCCTTTGTTTTTTCTCATAGCAATACTGAGAATTGCTTCTAAGTACTTCATAAAAACAGGTTTGATGTTCCAAAATGTACTGCTGTTCAGGAACTTTCTTTGGTAATCAAGCAAAACAAAAATTAATTTGTTTGTATTCCATAGTCTCACTTCTGAAGTTTTTCTATTTTTCTGAGCTATTTTAAAGTGTTTTTTGTTAATAAACCCAGAATATAATCTATGATTACTTTTAATTATAAGGAGTTAGTTATAATCACTCTGTGACCCATGTTTTCTCCTCTTGAATTATTGGTAAGTTAGTTATTGCTTCAAACATCTAACTTCTATCTCTAATTAATCTTCTTTCCAGTTGCCTATTCAAAATACTTGGTGGCTCCTTTCAGTTTTCAGTATGTATGCATACGTAATTTTGATGGTTGTGATTTAACATCTGGCCAAATTATGTTTAAACATATGGGTAATTTTGGCAGGTAGGAAATCTTAAGAAAAATTACCTTGTCTTTCATTTCAGTTTCAGTTCTGTAACTTTTGTGCATGAGGCATACTAAGGTATGATATGTTTGAAGTAGAATAATTCCATATTATCCTGTCATTACCTCCTGAAGTTGTCTGGTGATAGATTATTGTGATTTTCTTTGGTTTGCTTTGTTCCAGCATACACCTGAAGATCAGGTCTGCTCTGCAAAATGACAGCACAAAGGAGCACTGAGGAGTACCTTCCCTGTTATGACTCACTAATTCCTCTATCTCATTTTTATTTTTCTACAGAGGCCTCCTATTTATGCCTTTTCAAATAAACAAAAAAATCAGACAATCCTAAAATAACAGTTTTATTCTATAATGTCACCTGGTATCTATTTCAGGGAATAAATAAATAGTTTAGACGTCAAGTATCCTCCTAGGCAGCTCCCAAAAATAACTGTAGTTTTACTCTATTCTTAGAAAATTGATGCAGTTGCATGAATTTTGAGCATAGAAGTGTTTCAAAGAGTACCAGGAGTTCAAAATAAAGCACACATTTTCAAGATGTTTATACTCTTGTACATATGAGAGTTTCTAGTCTCACTTATCACAATGGAGACCTGTGAAACAGATACTAAATTCACGATTACAGTACCTAGCAAAGCTTCCTCTGAGTCAAATCTACTCTGAAAGAGGCCTAGTACAGTGGCAGAAAGAGTGATACAAAGAGCTTACAAAATTATTTTCTTCATCTCAATCTCAAACTGTCTTTACTTTCCTTTGACATCTTTTCCAGTTGAAATGTAGACTTTTTTTTAACCTGTTATTTGGTAATTATAGTATTGAGTCTTCACTTTTGAATTTGTTATCAAAAGAATGAATACATTTATTCTAATTATGATGAGAGTTGGTATTTAGAGCAGTATACATTAAAGTGCTTCTGTGAAGTTGCTTTCCATTGGTTCACTCTCTGAAAAAAATATTAAAAATATTCATAATAAGTTTATTAAAATTAAATCAGCCAGAAGTTCCTCCCCTTCTTTCTTTTTGCAGTTCATTTAAGTGGAATTGTTTTACATTATTGACATTGTGGTATTGCGTGTGTTATTTTTAATTACCTGTAGAAATGTCAGCTGGTTAATAATAGAGGCAAGACTGTAGAGTTTTGGATTGCTTTCAAGTGTTGTTTCTAGTGTTGGGGGGATATGTTTTGTAGTATGGTTGGCTTTGTTTGTGTGTTTGCTTGTTTGTTATTCTGTGTATTGTGTGGGGTTTTTATTATTTGTTTTGTTTTGTTTTTTGTTTTGGGGTTATTTTTTTGTAGAAGTCCCCAAAAAAGCTAATGGCAGGCAGCATTGAAGTATGTAATCAAAATTTCATGGTGGGCTTTTATTTTTTTGATTGGGTTGTGGGGCTTGCTCTTGATAATACCACCATATTCTTCTAGAATTTAAATACTTCACAGAAGTAGGGCTCTGACAGTCATAGTTCCCAGTCTAGAAAAGAACCATGAGTGTTCCCATTGTAACTAATTTGCATTTTGATTTGCAGTATGTGTTTAAAAGTGATGACTGCAGTGCAGTCTGGACCCTGCAGAAATATTTCATTATTGAAAGCAATTACCTGTGACAGAGAGAAAAGTGCTCCTGGCTTTTCAAAGTATCATTTGGGCTGGAGCAGACTCCAGTTTCTCAAACCATCCATTCAAAATAGGTCTTCATGAGGGAATGGATAAATGAAGCCTAATTTCAGGAGCAGTTTTACCATTCCTGCCTTTGAGACTTTCTTTGGGTGAAACATATTCTGTTAAGGCTTTTGTAATTACACTGAACACTTAGTGTTAGTCTCAGGGATGGACAGGCTCTCAAAGTGACGGTGAAAATCAGTATGACTTAGTCAATCCCAGCTCCTTTTTTATTTTCCATGCCATTCTCTGACACCTTTTCTCATGGAATTACAAAATAATGAGGTCTGTTGTACATCAGAACATTTGGCCTGTGTTGAGCATGATCTATGACTGAAATGTGAACTCAAAAGTTTTCAGTCAGCGTAAGTCAACAACCATTTCCCTGCACCCCAAACAATGCTTGAGCCTTGAATAATGATTGGTGTGCTTTTAAACATATGTAGAGCTCTTTAGTGACTAATATTTCAAACTGAAACAGCCTTATCTGTCATTGAGAGGAGTGGAAAAATTTCTTTCGCTTGAACTTTGACATCTTATTTGGATTTATTAGTTTGTGTGATCCAGGTACACTGTTGCTCTTTATGTTGCCCTGATTCTTTCCAATCAACTGAGATTTGTTCAATTATTTTCTTGCTGTGGAACTTAGGATTTGCAGGTTCTTCAACCAGGACTGCTTCAGCAGTACCAAACACTGTCATTTAAAGTAATTTATGTTAACCTCATTTAATTCCCATTTTTAGTCAGTGAATTTCAGTGACATGATTGCTCTCTCTGCTGAACAATACTTTAATAAGAATATAAATTCAATAATGGATCTCCAGGGGAGTTGACATGTGGTAGTCTGTTTTAAACTTGTGTAATTAATTCATTATTGTAATTCAACATGATAGAGCCAGCTGTGGGGCTGACTTTTTGATGTGTACTTTCTCTTTGCCTCTGCATCCCCTCTTGGAAAACTGGAGAGGGCTGAGAGTGAGCCGGGGAGAGCAGGACCTGGTCCCGCCGGGGCCGTGCCGCTGTCCGTGGTGCTGCACACACAACCCGGAGTCGGAGACAAAATGCGGCGTCCAGTCCCAGCTCTTGTTTGGATTAAGGCAAATTAAATAGATTGACATGGTCAGGAAAAGGATGGTGTTTTAAATTTAACTTAGTCATAGGTCAGACCAAAAAAATGACTTGATTATGCTAACTAATTAACTAGATGAAGGTTTATAATAAAGGTTAACTGAAAAGTCTCTATGGTTCTGAATTGCTTATAGATATTTTATTTTGAAACAAAGGTGGTTAATATACTTAATCTACAAATGTAGAATATATGGATAAAATGCATTAAAAAACCCAGAAAAATTGGCACAAATTAATATGATGGGTATGGCTCTGAAGATACAAGGTATCCCAAGCTTTGAGGAAGACTAACACTCATAGCTTCTTGTCCTCTCTTTTTCCTGCTGTTCTTTGTATTTTCCTTATACACTTGAATTAACTACAATTTAATAATTAGGTTTTGTAATCTGGAGATTTTCTCTACCATTTGGCAAGTAATGTGCATCTTCTTTGCACCTTGCAACTCTTTTTTTTTCACACTGTCAATGTAAATCTGTAGTAAATCTTAGGTATGGAATGTTTTTGCATTTCTTCCTGTCATTAAAAGCAATGTTTCATTTGACCTAGCAGTAACAGAACCTGATATGACTTACTAGTGTCAACTTCCAGAAGGATTCAGATGTTATGAATCTTCCTTTCTTTTCAGCACTGAATTGTCATCAGAAGTATATAAAAAGAAATGAGGTGCATCCCATCGAATAGTGATATATAGAGCAAGTATTAAGGAAGTTGGTTTGAGCAATCTCAGAGCAGTTTAATAAATTTATTTTTATGAAAAGAGCTAAAAATGAACTTTCAATTCCTTAGCACAAAACTTTTGAGATGGTCTGGGTTATGAACTTATTCATGTGCTCTAGGTTGATGTTCAGCATGCATGCTGCTGGCAAAGGCAAAGTGACTTGCCCTTCATTGAAGAAATCTTTTATTCAAAATATTATTCTATTAATCTTTATCGATTTCTATAACAAAGACAGTATCTAGTTAAAAACACAGGAGCTTACACCCTATTCTAATGCTTTGTACTAACTTATTTTTTTGTAGAATGTGTCTTCTTTCCTGTTTCAAAGTCTCACAGCTTCAACCTTTATTCCAGTTTTCAGGTTTCTCATTGTGCTTCCTTTCAGGGATCCTTGATCCCTAACCTTCCAGTCACCAGCTCCCTTTCAGTCCCTCTCCAGACTGCTGTAACTTATTTTGCTGAGACTCAGCTTCTGCCTCTTTGATGTTCGTCTTTAAAGTTTTATTACTGTCTTTTAGCCTTTACTCCCTCTGTTGCTGCCATACCTGGTCATCCATATGGAACTAACAGACATCCCTAAAATCCTTATTTCCTCTAGTAAACAAGTCATATGGTTTTATTTAGGATTTCTTCTATCTCTTTCCCATTTTCTCATCTTACATGACCATTCTAAAACAGATAGTTCCCCTTTAAATGAACAGAGAAAGAAAATAATGGATAGACAGTCATGTAAAAGTAAAGTACTTCATCCATGAGAAGCCATTCTTTTAAGATGAGAGGGGTTTTTTTAGATCTTTAATGTTAAACTGGCCCAACAGCTATGTGCAATCCAGAACTAGCTTCAGAAGAATAATTAAGCTGAGAAACTGGTGACAGCTTTGGGGTTTCCATTGTGAGAAAGAGCTTCATCTCTGAAAAGAAGAAAGGTACCAACTTAAGAATGAAACATTATTATGAACTTAAGCCTTTGCTTCAACCTGATTTTTTTCATGTAGTTAATGACTTGCAAACTGATGAATAAAATTTAATTTTGCAGTATGCAAGTGCAAGGATTCCAAATGCATTTTTGTGAGTGAGGTTCATACTGAAATAAGCCAGGATGTAATCAGAATGCTTCAACTTTGAAAAAAAACTGACAACCCTCACCCAAGATGCCCAAAAAAACAACCCACACCCTCCCAGTCCAAACCAACCAACCAGGGTGACATCTGGTCTGTTATTCTTGAGATGTTGCTGCATAAATCCAGTGTCAGACTGTTAGCTGCAGAAGAAGAATTTGAACAAATACCTGAAGTGCAGAGAGAATATCTGAGCAGAGAAATAGCTGAGTTCAAGGTTGTTTAGCAATTGCATTTTACTGTACTAATGAAGGTAAATTTTAACAGAAAATAAGATTGCCTTTGAATTTTGTTTCCTTCAGTGAGGGAAATGAGGGACTTGCTAATACCTTCCAGCTGCTCCTAACATCACAAACCATTGCAGCAAATAGCTGAGATAATACTTTGAGAAAATAGTGTATATAAGGTCAAGAGGTGAATGTTGTACATATTTATATCCGCTTGTAACTTCTTGCTAAGTGGAACATGTGCCAGAGTTTCTGTTTATACCTGGGTCATGAATGTTCAGTGTTTCTGAGTCTGTAATTGTAGTGAGATGTATTTATTTTGTGTTTGGACTAATTTTTTTTTCTTCTGTGATTCATCTTCATTCTTTCACAGTGTATGGGAGTGTTTATTTCCATTATACTTTTTACTACATTCCAAGACGAATTTTCGCACAGCTATAGTTTCATGTATGCTTAACAGTACAGAGAAATATCTTTTATTTCTTTTGGTTTTGAACTGTTTTTTTAAATTCTGGGTTTTCCTCTGTGCTAAGCATTCAGTCCTGTATTTTATCCACAGGAGGACTTTGAAAACTAAAGCCTAGTAAGAAGTATGTACTTGATTCCAAAACTGTTGCTGTCAAAAAAATTTGTTTTAGCAAAGAGTGGGGGATACCAACAATTTTTTTTATTGGTATTCCCTAAAGTTATGTGGCTGGGTATTTTTGGTGGTGCCTGATCTTGACTGAAGTTCACAACATTTACTTGATCCATCAGCTCTTCCAGGATCTATACAACTAGGCCATTGTTTGGTAGTCCCCCCTGACATGCTTGATCTGATAAGCAAATTGACAGCACTCCTTTGCATAAGTGACTCTTGGATGTATTTTCTCAAAGGAAAGGCCTAGGCTTTTAAATTCTATCTATTTCATAGGGCAGAAATACAGGCACAGGCAGGACACAATACAAAGAATTGCTCCCTAAATTTAGAATGCCTTTGCTAACTTTCCTTAGTGTTTACTTTGAAGCAAAACAGGGTTATCTACTCAGGGCTTTTGGTGACCTTAGGTCTTAACCATTTTGTGCATCCAGTATAGATACTTTATCTCTGTGTAAAATAATGGAGGAAAAAACTCTTATCTTTTTAAGGCTTAATTTACATTTTTTTAGAGATATTTAGATTTCTTGTTATATGCAGGAATTAGAGAGGTCATTACATAGTAAAATTTGTAAATAGGAAGCTGTTAGCATCTGAGATGTGTGAAGACTGTGTCAGTGTGGTTGTCGTACTATCTTAGGTGTTACGGTACGAAAATAAAATGCTAAATAAGTACATCTTCAAAATTCAGTGTAATAAGTTGCAGTTATTCTAACAGTATAAGCTCTGAGAAAACATTACCTTTCCTGGGAGATACATGCAGTGATCACAAATCTTAATCATTATTTGATACTTGCCTTTTGTCAGAATCTAGAAATGTAATTATCAGGTTATTGATACTGTTTTTTTCCCCTAGCTTCTTCATCCTTAAAACACTAAGAAAAATGTCTAAGCAGATGCTGTATAAACCTTGTTAGTATGAATATCACAATTATGGATGCTAAGGACAATTATAACAGAATTTAAATAACTAGGTCTGAAGGTTTGATTGACAAGACTGGGTTTTGAATCTAATAACCTTTGAATCTGACAAGTGAAACAATTGTTTTGGCAATCTTAAAATGAGAGATGTGGTTAAATGAACAAACACACATGATGATGAATTCTGCTGAACATTTAGTCTGTGCCATTGCTTGGTTTTCAGAACTGTTCATTATGAAGGTGGTGCTGTGTCCATTCATGCTCGTTCCCTTTGGCGACTAGAGACTCTAAGAGTTGCGTAAGTAAAATCTGTCTCAGAAAAAGGACATTTGGCAGAACGCTTTTTGTATAGCAAAAACAATCCTAGAAAATGAAACAAATTATAAATCTGGATGAATAAAACTAAAACAATCCTTTAGATATGCTTTACATGACTTTATTTAAATATGAAACAAATTCCTATAGAGTGTGTGTTTTGATTATTTTTTTAAAGTTGTTATAGATGTCAGTGAATTCGCAATTTACATTTTTATCACATAAATGACAAAAACAGAAGTGGTTTCCTTAAAATAAAATTCCCATGTGACACTCCTCCCTCAGCTTGTTTAAGCCATTTGGAATACTTTAAAATAAAAAAAAAATAAAAGAAAAAAATCAGTCATGCATTATTGGTAGTGTTGGAGCAATAGTAAGGAATTGTGCCTTGTTTGTTAAAGTAATTGCAGTGTAAAACTGCATTTAAAGCATATTACAATATGTGCTTGTGATAAAGTTTCTGGTGAGGAATAAATGATTGCTTTTTAGAGATTAAATCATAGTAACTTATGAAAAGGTTACGCTCCAGTGATGCTGTTTTCTCTGTGTACATTTTATTAATAGGATGACATTAAATATCAGTGGTAGGGCAGTGAGATTTTTCCTTTGGACTAAAATGGACCTTGAGATGGTGGGAACAACAATGAAACTGTGGAAGGATCTCTGGCTTTTTGTTTTCCCCATGACATTTACTTCCCTAATAAGCAGTACTACAGCAAAATGGGGATCCAGGAAATGACAGGTTTCTGTTATGACCATCATATATATCACTTTGACAGGCATTGTATGCAAACTTTTGAAGGCTAAACATGTGAACATATATGACTGAAGGAAATGGTAAGAACTGTCAAAATAATTACTACAAAGGGAGTAGTAATCTTTCTTTTTTAAAAGCAGTATTTTCTTACCAGGAAAAAAAGAACCAAATCAAGCCCTAAGATTAGCACTCTCTCTTATACTTCCCTCACCAACCTATTTTCCTGTAGGATATTCCAATTGCTATATACATTCAGTGCTGCATTGCTGTCCATTAATATTCATGCAAATGGTTTGATTTGTAGCTTTGTGTAATGCATGCCTGAAGTTCCCAACCAGTTGTAGTCTTACCCAGTATGACTGCAGATATAATCCTATGTGAATTTTACGTTTCTAAATGAACACTTTTTTTTTTTTTTTCCTCAACTCTGCTCATAAGTGGAGAACTCTCAAAAAATTGCCTGGGCAGTGTACATGGACAGATGCCCTTGGGATGCCCTGCCATGGGACACCAAATACTATTGCTCAGCAATACTTTCCTTCCCAAAAGGCAGAGTTCATGCTCTCACATTGCAAAAAATATTTTTAGTAGTTAGAAATGGCTTCATAAGATACTTCCTGCTCAAAAGGGTTTTTTTGTAAGTGCACATGAATTGTTATTTTTCCTATCCTGCAGGCACAAACTAGAAGCATGGCTCAATTACACTACCATTTTTTTTTCTTATGTTCTGTAGCAACTGGGGCCAAAAGAAAATTGAATGAGACAAGAGAAAAGGCAGCTCCCCAGCATGACCTGTAATATAAAAGGTGCAAAACAGATGTATTTTACCAGACTTGGCAACACAATAGCTGAGATTCATCACCTGACGTTTTACTGACTAGAGAAACAGAAGTTATGATAGAACACTGGACTCAGATGTCCTTTTGTGTGGAGTAGATGGATTTTGCTGTGCAGAAGATAGAAAAAGATAAACCTGATTCTAAGATATAAAGCTTCCATATTTCCTTCTACCCCAAAGCTTCCTCAACTTAAACAGAAGAGACTCTAGTTTTCAAAAGAAAATAGTTGATGATGAAAACATTTTTATTCTTCCATTCTCTTTAAAACCAATGACTGAAAAGGTTTAGAAGTTTAATCATTGAAGTGTATTAAATCCTGTTGCAAAACAGAATCATTTTAAAAACTGCACTTTGAAAATGTTTGCCAGATTGTTTTTGCACACTTTGCATCTGGTATGGCCAACTCTAAAGAAGACACATTTAAACAAGTGGGTATGGGTGTTAAATAGATAAGTGCTTTAACCTGCTACATCTGTGTGTCAGGGAAAATGAAAATTATTTAATTTAAACCTATATAAGTACTAACTTAAGGGATTTTCAGACTTCCATGTGGATACATACAGAAACATATGCGTAATACGTATACAGAATAAGTCCATGATTTCCTCTCCAAAATGCAGCATTCACATATCTGAAGTGCAAACTTATGAAGATATTTTGAAGAAAGTTCTGTGAAGACTAGGAAAATATCCTAGTTGTGACAGTTTTCCAGTCTGAAAAGCCTATGTGAAGTACATACTCCTTAGTAACCCCTACACAAGTTTATCTTCAGGAATTAAACAGGAAGAACATCAGGGCTTAATTTCCAGTTTAGGGCAGGAAGTTGGAAACCTATGACCTGTATTTTAAGTTGAGTAATTCTTGGGGAACTTAGATAAGCTTTGCCTTTCTTTCTTCTATAGAATTTGAAGAATCTGGGCCATTTTTTGCTTAATAAGTTTTTGTATTTATTTTAGAAAGTTTTCTATTTGCTTATTTTGTCTTTAGCCATTTTATTTTTGCTCAACATTTAAAGTGTTCTTGAAATCTACTGACTGCTAAGAGATCTCTGGGAGAGTGAAGAATGGCAGCTGCTGGTAGATGAAATGTTGGAGAGGGAACTGGCAGATCTAAACTCTTTGTGTACAACATAAGCCTCCTTTTCTGTAGGCGGTCTGTACCTTCTCTCAAGAGGAATTCAGTCTGAGCAAAGGCAGACTGTGCAAAGAAGACCTTAAGATTATTTATTAGAATCGTTTTCTAGGGGATAACCATGAAGTAGCCACTTTCTTGCTGATTCTACAAGATGCGAATTTTGTATTTAGTAGCAACTAGTTTGCAATGTATTTTACTTCAAAATATTTTTGCCAGTAATTAAAATATTTTTTTTATAAATGTTTTTTTATGGACTCTCTTAGGTGGAGTGGCAGCCACATTAGATGGGGACAGCCATTCAGACTAAGGCATATAACAACAGGAAAATATTTAAGTCTCCTGGATGACAAGAGTCTTCTTCTTACAGACAAAGAGAAGGCAGATGTAAAATCTACAGCATTCTGTTTTCGGTCTTCCAAGGTATGGACTCAGTGCAGCATTAAAATTACTAGTAATAATTCCAATGTCTTTAGAAAGCAAGATTTAGGTACTTTCTGTTTGTTGTAATTGCATTAATTATTGAAGCCTTCTACTTTACACTGATTAAAAAAAAAACCCCAAAATACTGTGTAATCAATAACTAGAAAGCTTCTTTTATAATACTTTCTCTATGTATTGCTGCCTGGCTGTTTGTTTGTGGCTTTCTATTTTATTTTTTTTTCTTGTTAGTTTGTTTCTTTTTTGTTGCTTTTTTGATTGAGTTGGAAGGTTTTTTTAACTACTCACCCAATTTTGAGCAGTATATTAATTTCTAATTTGTTTTTCTGATTAACTTTTCTTCTGCTTCATTGCTTATATCTGTTGTCTAATGCAGGAAAACATAATATTATGAGTTACTGAAATTAAATTGAGGATTTCTGTTAGCAGATACTTTACTGTATGCTAATCTGAAGTTACCAGAGTCTGACTATTCATTTTGACAGCTTCAGTAAGCATTTCAAGTTTAAACCAGTACTTTGGTAGTGGGTAAACATTTAAGAATAATATTATGATAAATTCTTAAGTATATTTTATTTCTCATACTTTTCACCTGTAGCATTTTTTCTGAAAACTTTCCAACAATAACTTTCTTGTTGTAAAAAACTGTCTTCTAAAATACAAAGTAGCAGTAAACAGAATTCCTCAATATCTTCTCTGTACCATTTAAATTATATATTTATTAATTATTTCCCTGCCTGGGAAGATAAGAAAAGAAAAGATACCCAAAAGCAGATACATAGACTTTTGTACCTTGATAACAAAGACTAGTTCAGGTGATGATTTTGGCACCCAGAAAATGTATCTTTTTTGAAACCAATTGGAAAAGTCATAGAAATGCTTAAATATTTTAGGGCAATGCAGTGCAACCATATTGGGAATTTCCTGTTGTAGCTGGTATAGATTTGAAAACAACACTTGAAAACGAGAGGGATAAAATAATTCACTTCCTGATTTTTTCAAGATGGGTAGTCAGCAAGGATTGCTCCAGAAGGAATGGAACAATATACTGTGCTCTACTGTTACAGGGTTTATTTAGTCAAAAAAATACTTGAAGGCAAGAATTTTTAGCAGTAAAGAATGTCTGTTGTTGAAATGGATAAGGTGGTTTGTCTGTATTTTCTATGTAGCATATGCACATGTATTTTGGAGACTAGGTTACGTTGTATTTGAAGTTTCTACTATTAATTTTTTTTTCCAGCCTGAATTTGGAAGTCTCATTTGAAATTATTTTGAGGTTTTATATTTTGAAATGGTTTTGTTCTGCCATGCTCAAAATGAAAGATTAACATTTACTTGGTTTTTAGTGGCCAAACCTATCCTATGCTGAGCAGAGCAGATACAAAAGGCTTTGAGGCAGGTAGAAACTTGTTATGGTAATCAACTGAAGTAATGAGAGTATTTTAAGCTAATGGGGGTATATAAGCTAATCAGCACATGAAAATGGTAATATTAGTGCTGTTTAAATATGGATTTTCAAATTAATTGGAAGTCTTGAAGATCACATTTCATGTAAATATTGTGGATATCAACATTAATTTTAACAGATTACTTGCTTGGAGGGAATTATAGAGATACCACAGAGGAGGAGGAGTGTTTGTTTTGCTGAGGATGGATTGAGTCTGGATGCAGTCCAGTCCTGTGTCATGTGCTCTAGAATGACCCTGCTTCAGCAGGGAACTTGGACCAGATGACCCAGTGTGGTACTTTGTAACCTGACCCATTCTGTGATTCAGTTTCCTGCTTTTGGACTTTTTATAGGAGTGGCATGTTTTACTTTATTAGACTACCGGCATTAAAAATTTTTAGGTACCTTCACTCTCTGGGAAAGACTATTAAAAAAAAATTTCAAATCATAGGATTGCTAGAAAGGCTTCTTTGAATGAGGTATGCAGATTTAGGGTCTCTTCCTCTGAGTATATTTGAACAAACTATCCGCACTTTCACTTACGTTGTTGTATGTACTTAGCACCTAAAAAAATTATTCATGGATTAGAGGGAGCCCCTAAACTTCTTCACTGAGTACAGAGCATTAAAACCTGTGAGTGTTTCAAGTGGCTAGGTCTTTCTTATTGAAATTTCATCCCCTTTTTTGCCACAGTCATAATTCTTCCTTGCAGTAGCTGAAAAGAAGTGAGAATTGTGAAGCTGCCACTTGTTGCACAATAGTAAATTAGCTTTAAATAGGCAAAAACAAACAAGGGAGAGGAAAGTGTTAAAGGATCAGTTCCTTCAAGCATGTGAGTAATAACTTCAATTTCTGTAAGAAAAGAGGCTTTCATGTTTGCAGAGATAGTGCTGAAAATGTATCACCTGCAAACCTTAAGATTCACATGCAAATATAGAGGCTCAACATTTATTTTTTATACCGTATTATTTGCAAGGGTTCATCATCTTAAAAGTGTTAGCTTGCCAGTACCTCATTTAAAAAATAGCCCAGAAGAAAGCGAAAGGGGTTTTTTCTTGTTTGTTTGTTTTGGCCTTTTTTTTGTGAAAGCTTGAAAATATTAGAGTGTGTTGCCAAACAGCACTCAGAAGATAAGGGTTTTCTGAGGGGCTAACAGTCACTTCAGTTTTAATTCTCAAAATCAGCCTTTGTCCTCTGGTTATCATATAATACCTTAATAATTATCATTAAATGCAAGATATATCAGCCTTTCAAGAATCTGAAATTCAGAAAATTCTTTTTTTCTTTTTTTCTCTCTAGTAATTCTGCTTCATTCAGCACAAGATGTCCACAGATATCTACAATTTATTTCTCAAAGATACGGTTCTTTTAGTCATACGGCTCTTTTTAGTGTTTTTTGTGTTTGTACAGATCAAGTTTTGTGGTTTTTTTTCTCTTCCATTTGCTCAGTATTGATCCTTTTTGATAAAGAATATTGTTTTAATATCACTATTCCACTGAAATAAGGTCTTTTAACTAATTTAGAAATGTTTGTACATTCTGTACCAATGCTGCTTTTCCTGTCTGTAGTCTTTTCCAGAGGACAGAAATACATCAAATTTAATAAAATGTTATAGCTTGTATTTTTATGTCATCTTCTTTTTATTCTTCTCTTTTTCTTCTCAAATTTTATGGAAATTATATTAACATCACTTAAAAAGCAGCCATAAATTAGCTTCTTGCAGTTGGTGAGGCCTTAAAATATCAGTTCTGAATGTGTGCCACAGAGAATATGGGTTAGGTAAGATGACAAGAGGTGAAGTTGAAAGGACAAGCCTTAATCAAAGCAATCTATTTTGGAATGTTATAACTAGTGAAACAGAAACATTAGACTGAAATAATGGTTTAGGTGAGGCTTCATCGAATAATTTTTCAACATTAGAATGAAACCATTTAAAAAGATTTTGTTCACTTAGCCCACAACAGAAGTGGGAAGATCAGCTTGTGTTCTTGTATGTGTGGAATAAACCCTGTTTACGAAGAGAGCAGCCTTCTGGAGAAAATCTGGCCTATTGTTCAATAAGCCTGCTCATTTCCAATGCATTCTTGTTTTGCATTCCTGAGAAGGTTTACAGACTGTTGCGAAACCCACTTGTTGCTGTTTGGTCCAGTGTAATAAATGAAGATTTTAGGTCATTGTTTAGACGAGGTGGATCAGCTGAGAATGGGTCTAGACTACAAACAAAACTGAAGGTTTTCTTTGTAAAAATGCTGCAAGTAGAATTAGCAGATGGTTGAGTAATGACAGGTTACATATGTGGTAAGAGTGTGGCTGGAAACTTGCACATTACTTGCACACGTAATATCTGTGCCAGTGCACCATTATTAATTAGTGACATGGTGATTTCTGATATTTTTCAGATCGTCATTTTCACTGATGAACTATTGTACTGTAGATAACAAGATTGGTTCAGGATATGTACTTTCTCAACTACCTGCTGCTTATTGATATGAACCAAGCACTCCATTCAAATCTTCCCCTTTATAAAACAATTTATAGTTCCTGTTCACTCTGACAAAAAGCTCAGTCTTGAAGCTCCCAAATGAATGGTGTAATGCCTGCTGCTCCTACCCCATCCTCTAGTCTTCTGTTTCTCTCCTACATGTAATTCAACTTTGACACTAATAATTTTCTGGCTACTATATTTATTTTGAAGGACAGAGCTCACTTGAATGGGATTGATTTCAATCTGGACTTTAAACATACATGCAGAGCTGTTAGTGTGCTTACATCAGTGAGAGCAGAGATCTTGTTCAACAAATTGCTGGCGCTGCAATTTTTATGCCAAGTAAATTTAATTCTAATTGAAATTAAGATTTCAGTTTCAAACCCCTTCACTTTCTGTTACAGCTAGTAGTTTTTTAACAAAAAATGTCAAAATATTATAAATTAATAATTCCTCATCTTATTTAAAGTGCTTTATGAGAATTTGAGCATTCTTGTGTATTTCCAATTAATTTCTTAAGATGTGTATTCACATCTTCAGAAATTGTGAGACCTGAAAAAAAGCAAATCTTACAATGTAGAAGTGCAGTATGTGTTCACAGTATCTCATAGTTATAAAGAGAATTCAAAAAGCTGAAACTTGAAATCAGGATCTAATTTTTTTTCCTGTATTATCATTTGTTTGCAATGTCATAAGTAGCTTTTCAAATTCCAACTGTTACTACATTCAGGTTATTTGTGATAGCTTTTGAAAGAATTGAATACAACATTCAGAGAAATGATATAAGCAAAATAAAGGGTTAATATGGAAATAGAGGCACACAATAACTGTAATTGGCATCAGATTGTTAATAAATCAGTTACTACCATGTATCAATGGACAAGATTTTAATAGGAATTTCAGCACTTAAGAAGTGCTGAAAGTAATTTACTAGGTAGTGAAATTAACATCTGTATCCAGAAACAATCAGAAAACAAGCTGAATTGATGACTATAATATGCCTGAATATTAAATGTTCTGAAAAGGAATCATAAGAATTTCACCTCCATAGTATTGTACTTTTGTTTTTTTCCTAAATGCTTCAAAATGCATTCATGATTGTAGTCTGAAAATCTGGTTACAGGACATTTCCCTTTACTGAAAAAATGCTTTAAAAGACCTTTAATAAGTTAGTTTGTGGTTCATGTACAAACTCCAATCTTTCTCAGCTTTTACTGTGAAAACTGCCTTCCCACATTGTCCGGGCATGTGTGTATTGAAGTAATCATTCTTCTAATCTTCCCTGATTGTAAATAGGTAGAACAAGAATTTTTTGTCTCACTATTTGTAACATTACTCTGAGTAGCTGCAGGAAGATTCTTGTCATCTCCTGCTGATCAGGAGAAGCCCAGAATGTTGAAGCTGTACTTGGTTAAGGGGGTCTTGTTGCATACTGAATGTACAGCCAAAGGTACATCTGTCAGTTGAACCATATGTTTTTGGAGAGATTAAGTGGATAATCTGCCATGAAACAGGATGCATGGGCTGTTTGTCCACACACTGAAGTCTGTTCGGAGGTAGTTCGTGCTTAGGAAGACTAGATATTGGGAAAGTGCCTCAAATTAAAGCCACAAAATCTAGCATTGTTTGGGATACTACATTTCCTCTCTTGAAACAACTGCTGTCTTTACAGGGCAGCAGCTGGAATGATGTGGTGTCATGCCATTAAGAGTTTGCAGGCCAGTCATGCAGAAGTGGATTGCTTCTTTCCAGAAGTACTGTGCTCTTTGTTGGGCAGTGACAGATTAAAGGCCATCTCTCAGTGATTGGTGGGTGGAGCTCATCTTTTCAAGGCCAGATAAAAACCCCAAATGCTCAGGAAAAACCTTGTGGAGGTTAATGCCTGGTTCAGCTAGGGGAGTTAATGTATCTGGGGTTGCTTTGTAAGCTCTTGTTTCAGTAATGATTTATATTGTCAGTTATGATCCTAGTTCTTTCTTATGCAGGTGAAATGAATACACATGACTTCTCTAGTGTACCAGGCTAGGTTTTTGCATGGATGGGATTTCTCTTTGTCTTTAACTAAAAGTTAACATTTTCCCATGTTTTTAGTAATATATTTAAAGAAGGATCTCAAATATTCTTTTAGGTCCTGCTGTGGACAGTTTCCTAATGTTTATTGTTTTATGCAGATATGAACACTTGCTTATTGTGCGTGTACACATTTTTTTTCTTCAACAGGAAAAGTTGGACATAGGGACAAGAAAAGAAGTAGATGGAATGGGAGCACCTGAAATAAAGTATGGGGATTCAATATGCTTCATACAACATGTAGATACAGCCTTATGGCTCACGTATCAGTCTGCTGATGCAAAGTCTGTAAGGATGGGTTCTCTGCAGCGGAAGGTAAGACTGTAAATAGGAATGCATTTCATTCACTCACAAACTGATATGGTGGGTGGGGCTGGGGGTTGGGAAACGAAGAGAGCTACGCGAACCAGCTAATTTCTAGATTTCAAGTATTTTAAGCATGCTTGCCAGATGAAAGAGTGTGTTTTTTCAGTCACATATTGAAAAGTTAAGTGTTGTACTGAACTCTTAAACTGAAGGCCTGACAAAGTCCATATTGATAAATCTGGATATATTTGTTTTCAAGCTAAGATATTGGTAACAACCTATAGAATATGCTAAGATGCCTTTCTTTAATGTAGCTTGATTTGAGACTTTTAGTTTGAAGTATTTTTTCCACATTGTAAGTGTATTACCTTTCGGGCTAGAATATTCAAGTCCTGAGAGATTTCTTTATTTATAGAATAATCACAGCCAATCTGAATACTAGCTCAGCATCACGAAGTAGGGAAAAGATTATTTTGCAACTTAACACTGTAGTGTTTTCTATGACTGTTTTACAGAACTACACAGTTAGAGCAGAGGTTTAAAATATTTATGTGAATTGCACTGAATACCTTCAGAGCCAGGAGAACTAGACATGAAAAACTTTAAGTTATTGGAACACAGTCTGAAAAAGCCACTAACGCCCTTAGAAATGAGGACCAGTAATGAATACATGTTATGGCCTTGTCTGGTTTAGGGATTTGCTGCTCTATAAAGGAAGTGTTTTGAATGTTGATGAAAACAACCAACCAAATAAAAATCCCTTAGATTTTATTTACCTATTATTTTAAAATATAAAGTATGTTGTTTACAAAAGCTGTGGCTTTGAGATTATTATGGCACTAAACCTACTGGCTCAGTACAGGTGTGTCTTTGGGCATGAGAAACTAAACCATGGAATTATCTGTTTTTAATAAAATTGTTATTTTTGTATGTGACTTCATAATTTCCTAGCCTGCCTTCCTCTGTGAATTTTCAGACTTCTTATTTAATGTGTCATTTTGCAGTGAGTGCTTCTTGCTTTTGTTTTCAGGCGATAATGCACCATGAAGGGCACATGGATGATGGTTTAACACTGTCCAGATCTCAGAATGAAGAATCCCGTACAGCACGTGTCATCCGTAGTACAGTCTTCCTTTTCAACAGGTTCATAAGGTCTGCTTTTAAAATAATCTTTTCATCACTTTTCCTTTGTTTTTCTCTTCAGTTTTGTTAGAAGTTGCCATTAACACAACAGATCCTTCAGAAAAGAATAGATCAACATTTCTCAAACTGGACTTCACGTCACTTCTTTGTGTTTTTAGTAGATAAGCACCTTGACAGATACTGGTCAACTTTTTTCTGTCTTCTAACATTAATTTATTGATCAATCTTGTTTTAAATGCATAAACATACCGAAAATGTAACCAAACCATAAAGAGATTTTTCCTTGCCAAAATTTGCTTTAAGTCATATGGTGCATGTAGCTTTTTCTTTTCTAAGTATGGTTTTTAAAGGTGATCTTCCTTGAAAAACCTGGAAGAGTGAGATAACGGTATAACTGTAGATCTGTAAAAACCACAAATTGCTGAAGAAATTCACAGTCTCAAGGAGCTTCCTTGAAAATGATACCTTCTTTCTATCCTCACATTGCTTATTTATTCTCTTTTAATGCTACTTGTTTCTTTAATATTTTGAAACATGAAAAATGTTGTTAATAATTAGCTGTTTAAAAGTCCTGTCAGATAGATGTAGTTTGCATTTATCTTCCTAAATAACCCTGATAAAATGCTAATTCTCAAATGCTTGTGATTTCAATAAATTATGAAAGGCCCTTTCATCAGTGTAGCTTGCATTAGAAAAAGAATGATATGCAGTAAGACTATATGGAATGATAAGAATTTTATAAGAACTCATTTGTCACAAGAAAATAAACAGTGTGGGAGATGGTGACCTGAACCCACTGTGTCCTAAATAAGGGCACAGACAGAGACACAGGCATCTCAATTTATTGAAAAACATATAAAAAGGTATTTAAAAAACACAGGACAAAATCACCCATCAGTAGAATTGTCTACAGTATAAAATTTGAAATACAAAGGAAATGCATGCCCTAAGTCCCTTTGTAAATAATACACCTTCATAGAAGCTTCTAAGAATGCCATAAAAGATAAAGACAGAGAAAGGCAACTTAATGGTAAGGTTTCACAAATCAAGGTATTGCTAAATTACAGTGGAGATTTTTGTGGAGGCAGTCCAAGGCAGTGTTTAGCCATTTAGATTTGGCAGGATGTTACTTCAATAAGTAAAAGCTGAATTGAGGAGGATGAAAATTATTCTTTTAAGTGTATGCTCCAGTTCTTCCTCATGAAGTCAGTAGGAAGATAGCGCTTTGGATAACGTGTTCACAATAAAAGTTAAGTTTTGAAGATAACTTTTGTAGCTATCCTTTTGAAACTTTGCATTATTTGCAAAGGGATTCAGCTGAGCAAGAGGCAGGTGTAACATGGATGAGAAGAGTCAGTCCTCTGCTTCTAAGAGAGAATGTTCATAGACTTCAGCAAAGCCAAGCTTGAATTTGCTATCAGGGAAGCTATAAGGCTAATGAAGTGCTGAGACAGATCGTGTAGAAGTGTTGCATCTTTCCACACTGAAAAGGGCATAAGAACAGGTTAGAGATGTGTTTGAGAGTCACCATAGGCAATGTGGACCTTCCTCCCTGGTCTCTAACTTGTGTCCATTCTGGTTTCATGATGCTTTGTACTGGTTTGCAATAACTTCTCTTCATCTTCTGCTCCACCTCTGAAACTGCTACATCCATGGGTAGGATATTAAAATGTGTTTTTTTTGATTTGAAAAAAAAATCCTGAAATAACATTTTTCGTGCTTTCAGGTTTTGTTTGGGAAGGGAGGGGTAGGTTGTTAAATGGAGAATGGGCAGAGGAAGACATTTTGACAAGTTGCTGTCAGAAAATGAGCTTTGTCATCTAAACAAACTTTGCCTTTAAATAAATAAAGACTTTGAATGATAAAGTAAATGAATTTTCAATTCTCAGGAGACTTTGTGTCTTCTTGCAGGGGCCTTGATTCTCTCAGCAAGAAAGTGAAGTCTTCCACCATCGATTTGCCTATCGAGTCAGTCAGTCTGAGCCTTCAGGACTTGATTGGCTACTTTCACCCCCCTGATGAACATTTGGAGCATGAAAACAAACAAAATAGGCTCCGAGCACTGAAGAATCGCCAGAACCTCTTCCAAGAAGAGGTACTGCTCTCAGCTTTACTCCTGATTTTTCTCTACGTTGTCTGCAAGTATTTTTTCACAGTATCTGTAGGGTTGATATCTAATATGGATTATGCTTGCAGTGTTTTATTTTTTTTTATCCTATAAGAGTCATACTATTTGCTACATTCATAATCTCTCTAGATCTGCTGTTTTTTCCTGCATATTTGAAGAAATACATTTATGGCCTTACTTCTTTTTCCCTTTATAATAAAATTAGATTACCTTGTGCCTTGAACTCTACCCATATTTTTCTCCTTATTTTATCTATTATAATCTCATGATGTTGAAGAATGTTTTGGTTTGCTAAGCATTCTCTAAGCATTTTGTTTAATAGTAGGTATTATTTTTCTGGTAATAATAGTTGCCTACACTTTGTCAGATGCCTAAACGTCCTCCAGAATAAAATAATGCCTAAAATTATGTCATTAATACTGTTACTTTTTCTTTTAATTTGATATCCTAAATGGCAGATGTTTATTACCTCCATCAAGGAAAATTTTCTGTTGGGATTGCTTGTTTGACTTCACGCATATATTCTTGTGTTTTGCATATCCTGTCCTTCATGTTTTGTTTACTTAGGTTTGTGAAAGCCTTTTGTGTTTGCATCAAAAAATACTTTCTTTTTCCTCTGACAATATGAGCTTTTTTATTTTTAGGGTATGATCAACCTTGTTCTTGAATGTATTGATCGCTTGAATGTATACAGCAGTGCAGCTCACTTTGCAGATGTAGCTGGGAAGGAAGCTGGAGAAGCATGGAAATCTATTCTGAATTCTTTGTACGAATTACTAGGTAAGAGATATTATGGATTACTTGAATAGTTTTAGCTCAAAATAGTGAAGAATAAAGAAGTATGTAACTGTTGTAGTACAGAGGAATTTCTACTGTGCAGAAACTTAGAATACAAATTAAGCAAGATTTTTGCATTTGCAGTTGTTTGATGCATTAGCAATCAATTAAAGACGTTATGTCAGGAATTATAAACATCTAAAAGTATCAAGACTAGATTCAGAGAGTTAACATCTCCATGAAATCAAATTGCAACTTTTTGGGGTGTAGCTGGTAGATGAAGAAGTGTAAAATTCTGTGGTTTGGTTATTCATAGATGTAGGGTAGAGTTGAATTCTTTGTTCCAGTTTAGTTTATCTCTTGTTACATAAAGCACAGTGCAGATTGGAGGAAGTAGTGGCTTGATTTCCAATTGGCAAGGCTAGAAAATTCCTTCTGAAGACTCTGCCTGTTTTGTGCAAAGTATTGCTTCCACGTATTTGTAGTGATGAGAATAACATACAAGCTTTTGTTGACTTTCCAGACTTTGTGCCCCTCCTGCCCTCTGATGTTTCTTCTCTAACTGTATTATCTTCTGGCAGCTAATGCTTAGGAAGCCTGGTTTTGATCTGGCTATGATGAATTTGTACATTGCGCTGTTCTGAGTAATGCTGGATCTGTACAATAATTACATGGATGACAAATGGATATTGCTTGCTCAGTCTTGCTTCAGCAAACAGTACTTTGTTTTTTGAGTCTGCACATAAATAAAAGTAAACTGTGATGCCAGAATTCATGTCTTTTGTCATGTCATTGACATTGTGTTGTATTTCACTATGATGAGAATGAAGGTGTTTATAGATGCTGAGACTGGATATTATCATATATAAAAATAATATAATCTTAGACTGGTTTGGGTCATAAGAAACCTCTAAAGATCAACTGGTCCAGCCACCCCGATTACAAAAACAACCACCCTTCTATTCAATCTAAGTCTACTGTCTTTCAATTTAAAATAATTGACAGATATCTAGTAAAGCATCTGTCCATTCTCTGTTATGAATACACACATTCCCTGTGAATCCATACTAGATCATTTTGCATTGCAAAAGAATGCCCAGGAGTATATGCAATGATATGATGTCAATGTCTGACTGACCACATTATAGCTTTTATTTCTTTAAAACTGAATGCTGGTCTTGTTCAGAGTATTAGGCAATAAGGAAAGCAACTGTAGGATGTTTTTTGTTTTCAGTTTTAAGTGTCTGTGTGCCTAATTTAATGCACAGCTTTAACCAGTGAAGACTAACCTTTCACAAACTTGTGCTGAGCAGCATTTATGAAACCATCTGTGTCTCATTGCTGCTAATGAAGTTAATTTTAGTGAAGTGTTAAGTACTGAACAAATGCCTTCATTTCATGTTCTTACCTGAAGCACAGTGAGATTGTGTGGTTTACCTATAGTCAATAAATAAGTCAGTCAGAAACAGGTGTTCCTTAGTTCTAGTCTGTGTGTTTTAACAAGATGTTCCCCCTCTTATGGTTCCCGAGTGTTTTCAAATAACTGTGGTCATAATTAAACAAAGGTGTAATATTTCAGGGTTCATATTTTTTTCTATTATATAATACAGCAAGTAAAAGGTGGTTTTTTTGTTTGTTTGTTTTGCTATTAGGGTTTGACTTTCCTCATCAGAAAAGTGGTGAGGAAACTGCCAGTTTACAGAACTGCCAGTGCTCCAACATTGCTCTTCCTCTTTGCAGATAATTTCATGTCCTATTTATGTTTTAAGTCTGACAATAAGTTCTCTATGTTTAACCTTTTATAAATAAAGCAGCATAAAAACATAGCTGCAATATAATACAGTGAGTTTGTGCAACAACAAAACATGGATTTTAAGAGGCCATTGCCTCTTAGAAGGATCAACTGTCTCTGCTGCTAGAAATAGTCAGAGAACCTCAGGTTAAAATAATTTTTTGGTGATATTGGAAAACAATCTTAAGTTTGTGCTGTTCCACACACACCAAACAGAAATCTTTGTGCCTCAGTTCTTTCTTGGAGTAGAGCAGCTGCTTTTCTGAGAGCTTGTGTGTGTACCTGCAGATGCACATAATCCAGGACAGGGCAAGCTTGTGGGTGCCTGTAGTGTTCAGGGAGGTTTCAGGTCAGTTGTACCCACCAAGTCAGTGCATGATTCAGTCTATTTCAATCTTCGGCTTAAAGCATGAGGGTGAAACAGATTCAAAATAGTTACTTCCTCCCTACAACCTTGTCAAAAGTATAGCAAACAGTTCCTAGACATCTATCTTGTTTTACTTCCTATTACTCTTGAACAAATATATTGTAACAGTAGAAAATAATTTGCATTCATCACCTATGTTGTTTGCTTCACACTCTGCTTTTGCAGTGTTTTCTGTCATTACAAGAATACTGTTTTTCAGAAAGTTGTTTCTATAGTAGCAGCTGACTTCTGTGGTGTAAGTACAAGCTTCTTCATGTAGAACATTTTGTAGGGATTATTGGGATGATTGTAGAGCCAAAATAATTCAAATTCCATAAATGTCAATTTGATATCAAAGGTATTTCTTATGCTGAATTCTAGCTGTCACTTATATTATTTAAATTTAAACCTAGAACATCAATAATTAAAGGTTAAGACTGTGTCTTACTGGATCATTTCTGACAAGAGAAGACAGGAATTACTTAAATTCAAATGCACTTATAATTGTGATTTAATTTCTCTCTCTCTCACTCTCTTTTCCCTATAGCGGCTCTGATTCGAGGAAATCGTAAAAACTGTGCTCAATTTTCTGGATCTCTTGATTGGTTGATCAGCAGATTAGAAAGACTGGAAGCCTCTTCTGGTATGCTTTTCAGTATTTTAACTTCCTTATTTGACCAGTTTTAAATTCTTTAAAGTTGATGATATACTTGTTCAGCCTAATTATAATGAAGTTCTTATTACGAGAGAGTAAATTATGTTAATAAAGTGAGGTTTATATTTGTAACATTTTTTACAAACTGGTTTCAGTTTCTGCTTTAAATTCCGACAGTCTTGCCTTTTTCTTGACCAGTTGGATCTAGCATTAGCTTTTAATTCAGACAAAGCATTTGATAAAATAGCTGTTCAATAGTGTAAATTGTATGAAGTTGTTTTCTAATTCTAGTATTTTCCCTTTTCTTTGTAAGTCTCCATGGTTCTCAGGATTTGCATCAAACTAAATATAACAATAGTCTTATGGAATGGGTATAATTTATTCTGCTTAACAGTGTTTGCCTATGTAATACATATGCATTTTCTTTTTAATTACCTCTTTTGCTCCAGAGGTGTAAATTTCAATTTAAAGTTCGCAAGAAATGATTTTCAGTAGCACTTGAGATTGTTTTGCATTAAATATAGTACTTTTTAGAATTTGTTTGGAAGATGGCCTCTTGAGAGCCTTTCAAGACTTCTTTTTGACATAATGCTGCAGTAAGTTCACAGGGCAGGAAGATTTGTAGTCAAACCAATAGGAAAAATAGTTACAGTAGCAGTGCTGCATGGCTCTCCAGTTACATATTTGTGACTTACTCCCATTGTCTTCTTGGCTTGGTGTCATGTGTTATTCCATGAAATGGAAGGAACATAATGATTGATTGAATTGCTGTCCTCAGGAACTGAAATTGCATTCCCTGTACGATTCTTTCCATTCCTCAATCATATGTCTGCCACAGACTAATGGTGTCCTCAGGAGTCTTTGAAGTACAAAGGCCAGGAAGGAAGTATGTCTCCCATTGCAAAAGTTCATTTTATATTAGACTGGTAAACATTTAAAAAAAAAATTTAAAAAGGCACAGGCATAACACAGCTTTTTACAGTGGCATTAATAAATGAGAAATACCCTGCCATTGCTAAGTATTCCACATAGTTCCAGGAATGCAGGTCACGATTTGGCATATATTAATAAATTTCTTACCTTGGTTGTATTCAGTGGATCAACAGCAGCCATAAGAACAGATGCGTCCTATGGTAAACAAGGTGGTTTTGCTCCCCTCAGCTTTGAATGCCATTAAACGTTCATGGACATTTTGTTTATTTGCCATAAATCTGTTCCTGAAATGAACTGACCAATAACACGGGAAAATATTATCAAATGTCAGTGGCAGGAGTGTTCTTCTCAGGGCTGAGGTTAAACTGGCATGGCATTCACTAGCTGATTGACAAGATCTGCAGTGGTTGACTGCACTTGTAAAGAGCAGTTGCACACTGATGCTTCTCCTCTTGCAAAGGTTTTTCCCTTTGTCACATCTTGGGGCTAGGAAAGAGTTTAAGAGTCAGTTTTTCTTGGGGCTGAGACTGATATAGAGACTTGGAAGCATTTGTCCATGTGAACCCCTCCAGACAGCAATGTTCTTTGGAAGTACTTTTGCAAAGTTTTGTTTCTTGTTTTAGTTGTAGATCTATGGCCTTAGGGCAGGGGACCTGTTTTACTACAGGCTTACTTCCCACTTCTGACATGCACCTGGTCTGGTTCAGCCTGGTATGGTTATGCTCTGAATGCTTGAGCATCTCAAGAGATGATGCAACAGGAACATAGGAGTCTTTGCCTGTATCACTAGTTCTCAGCTGGTGACTGACAGATGGCTGCTTACAGGTTGGGTGTCTAGTTAGAGGTTTGCAGATCATCCTGTCATTGCAGCTGGTACACTACAGTTTGTGATCCTAACTAATTCCAACTAAATAGATGTAACTGAACAAAATTTGTGTGGGTTTACATTATTATCTGGGGAGCCTGATCTGTAGATACTAAAATCTCCTTGCTCTATTGAGTATTTGAGTAACTTAACTTAAAACTGAAACAAGCATTTGAAAAATGTCAACATTGTAAGTTAAATTATTTTTCCACTATGTTCCACCTTTGGTATGACAGCATTAATTTAAGGAGAATTACCTCACAGTTATGCATTTGCAAGGGATTTCATTGCAACTTGCTTAACTTCGGTGTATTCCACAAGATCTTAAGGGCGAAACTATTTCCTAAGCGACCTAATTTTACACCTGAAACTCTCAGGGTAAGGGCTTTCAGAAATAATGCAAAACTTTTTGATCGACTTTTGGAGGTGCAAGGTGAAATTTCTTATGACAGCTCTAAAAGTGCTGTGTTACATGGTTTCTGTTGTGTATGTATGTATTTTTAAATTTTAATCTCAAACCAAAAATATTTGAAAATTAAAAACTTAATTATTTATCATAGGTAAGGTAAGGTATGAGATGCATTCTGTAAACTGCAGAGTATTCTGACACTAGTTGCTCTGAGTAGTGAACCTCCTGACATGCTGCAAGAACTCTGAATGTGCTACTGTTTGCAATACTTATTTGTTCTGAGTTTTCTGTTAGGAACTAGACCACTTGTACTCCATCCCATGTGTATTGGTCACATAACTTCCATGTTCCCTCCAAAACTCATTTTATAATAAAGACTTCTTCTGGTTTTGAGGGCGTCAGTTATAAAAGATGCTAATTAGGCTGTGCTTTAGTTATCTTGAGAGGCACAGTAGGTTTAGCTTTCTGTATGTAAATGTAATTTTGTGATTTTTTTTTTTTTTTTTTGTGGGATGCTTGCCAGGTTTTTTTTTCTAAGGTGAAGTGTTCATGAGGAAGAAACACCATGTTCTGTTAATCATACCAAAATTAAGATAACCTTCAATGATAAAGTTGTCAGCTACAACTCCTGCATGTGTTTTCTTGAATGTGCTACAATAAAGATTTGATGCTCCCAACTATTATCTATAAAATTCGTTTTCACTTTTTTCTTGTCCTGGAACTAAACACAGAACAAAAGCCTTAAATATAGAAACAACAACTGTGGGTTGATTGTATTAATTAGATCAGAAATTGATTCATTTCCCAAGCTTCACTGAAGCAAAAGAAGGAAAATTATTATCTGTCCAAGTAGAAATATGACTATAAGTAGACCATGCTAGAAGTGAAATATCACAGCTGCAATGCAAATACTTCCGCTGTCTCTTCAATCCATAAATAAGGATTAGATTAGTCTTTCACTCTGAAATATATTCCAGATGGGATTAACTGGCCCTACTATAATTTTAAAGGCATTAAAGTATAGGTAAAAAAATAGAATACAGCAAGTTAATAATCTAATGTTGAGGAATACATTCAGTGCAGGAAGTTCTGTTTGCAGCCTGCAGCTGAGGTGCTGGTTGAGCTCTGGGTGAGATGAGAAGCCTTGAACTGCTGACTCTTAGCATAGCAAAGGTCCCAGGAACCTGTGACCCAGGCAGGTGACAGACACTCAGAGACATGGCAGGAGTCAAAGACCCCCAGATTTCCACATGCTTAGACAGTAAGGGTATTAAGGGGTATATAAGGTTATAAAGTGCCCACAGACTCACACACTGCACTGAGTTGAAAGGTGCCAAAAAGGATCCCTGAGTCCAGTTCTTAAGTAAGGGGTCTGTACAGGGATTGAACCCACAGACATGGTGTTACTAGCACCATGCTCTAATCAGCTGAGATGATCTCAGGTTCCCATGTTGGGGATCTGTCCTTGGAGCGCCCATCTTAAGTTGTTATTTTGTCAGTCATTGCACCACAATGAAATTATTTTAAGGATTGAGACATGTGAGACTCTGTTGTGAGAAACTTGAGGTTGAGCTGGCAAGGACACCTGATCTGACTGTTCAAGTGTGGGGTGTGTAGCGCTAAAGAGGCCGTGGTCCAAGCTCAGGTGATGCAAGAGTGACTGCCAGACAGATTCCTGAATGGTTGGACAGGGAAGTTTCTTTAATATTAATGTCCTCCAAGTAAAATTTTTTTGAACCAGATAAAACCAGGTTTTAAGGATTTTTCTTTGTGTATATGCATTTTATTCTAGTATTCTACAGTAGGGCATTAGAGGAGTCAGCGTAGTATATAGCGTATACATGCTTCCTTTCATCTGCTAGTCATTAAGAAAATTTTCACTCTCCTTACCATGAGCTCTGCATATCATACTATTTAATTCTAATAGATTAAAATACTGCTTTACTGCCTTGAGCAACTCGAATGAAATTGGAACAAGTCTAGTTGTCTTTTAATGTAGTCAATCTAAAAATGAATCAGTCTGATCAGACGCAGTGCACTCACATGTGATTTTTTTTCTGAAACACAGGGAACAAAATGTGTTTGTTAATTAGCATTCAGATGAATTCAAGAAGGTGCTGGGGCAGCTGGGTCTAATTGATAACATGCATTTATTATTGAATGTTTACATCTTCAATGTATTTTTATTCTGTTACTGAAAATGTTAAGACTACAAAATGAGCTCTGTGTATGTTTTAAGGCAAAAAGTTATGACCTACAGAAAATTCCAAGGATATGGTTTTCACATTTATGTGGTGTCATTTAATAGTGGATTACTATTTACGTTGATAAAGTGTGTTTCAGTGCTACACTGAGAGGTGACAAACGTCCAGTACCATGTTTTGAATGTAACGATTTTTGTGCATTCCCAGATCACTGTGACACACAAAATTGTTGATCTTGTTCTAGATTACCCCTCTAAATTAAGGAACCATTTGTTACACTTTTTTAACCTCCCTAGGTAATTTTACCATTATCAGTGACCCCTGACTTCATGTGGTTGGCAGGCTGGGTGGACTGTGCTAGTGCTGTGTTGCTACAGAGCATCTGCTCTTTTAGCTGGCTGTCATGACTCTTAGGTTTCTATCCTTTTTAACAATATTGTTACTGTCGGTGTTCCTAGAACCATAGAATGGTGGAATAATGGAAGTCCACATCTATTGCAACCCAGATCATATGACTGCCAAATTCAAGGTTTAGTATGTTCTTTTATTTATAGTTAAGGCTTCTTGTGCTTAAACTTTCAGGACTATAGAATCACTTTGGGAGCTCACCTCTATAGCTCATTATTTACCTCCATGTCTGTTTACATATGCATGATTTTGTCTACAAATATATTATGCAACATACTTCGTATGAAAACTGTTTACTGGATGAATCAAATTGTCACTATCTGTTGTACCTTTTCCAGATTTCAGTCCTTAAGTAATCCCTACTCTTTATTAGCGATGACAGCCTATGTCCCTCACACCTCTGGGAAAAAAATGTAATAATATGGGGATAAATGGTGATGGTGTTGTAGCTTATCTGTAGCGGCTGATGTTCTCTTCCTCACTGGGATCAACGGAATGCCAGAGTTCTCTCACTGAGACAGAACCATCGGACAAAAAACAGTTTTTCCCACATCAAGGGGAGTTTGCAGTGCTACAATTTCCTTGAGTAGAAAGAGGGGCATGGCAAAGAGCAGAAGACTCATGCTATGGCTTTTGCTTTGCAAGGATTAAGCTTAGAGTTAGCAGATGTGGCTTGAATAAAGGGCTGAAGACAGAATGATGAGAGCTGTACATTCCTAATAGGAATTACACATCTCTAGATTTAGGGCTGCTTCTCAGCTTTCCTTCAGCCCCTTTGATTCTTCTCATTGGGGCCACAACTGTAGCAACTGATAATGATAAGATGTACAATAATATGATATGGTAATATAATAATATAATACGATAATATGTACAATATTTGTCCTTCCCAAAGGTAGAAGATCCCAAAGCGGGTGTTGATTTGGTCTGGTATACATGGGAATTTCTTTTATTTCCCCATTGCAGAGAAACATTTTAAGGCTAATGATTCTTCATGGCAATGGCTGCTGCTCTATTTGTCATAAATTGTAATTTTTGTTTGTCATATACAATGATTTTTGAAACTATTTCATGTTAATGAGCAATAGATTACAAACTATTATGTACAGTTATGACTTTATAGGCACTTTGAAATAATTATTTTTTTTTCCTCCCCAGGAATTCTAGAGGTTTTACATTGTGTATTGGTAGAAAGCCCAGAAGCTCTAAACATTATTAAGGAGGGACATATTAAATCAATCATCTGTCTTTTAGACAAGCATGGAAGAAACCATAAGGTAGGTAAAGACTAAACAAGTATATTTGGATGGACAAAGAAAGCTCATTCTTCTGTATGGAAGTTAATTTCAAATACTGTAACGCTGTTTCGATAATGAGGAATGAAATTTATCCTGAATGTATACGAGCAGTTTGAAGAAGCAAAGAGAAATATTACCCTCTTTTTGGCAAAAACATTGATGCATAACAGTTTATGAGAGAAGTGGGAAGAATGTTTTAGTGTTAGGAGAATTTCAGAATTCTTCTAAAATAAAACCACTGTGTTGGATGAATTACATACCATTACATGTCTTCCAGTAATAAGGTATAGAGCATTACATTGCCTGAATTAATGAACCATGATAGTGAAAAAGTATTTAAGATTAAAAGAATCTTTTTTTTCAGGTTTTGGATGTTTTGTGTTCTCTCTGTGTTTGTCATGGAGTAGCTGTGCGGTCTAATCAACATCTAATCTGTGACAATCTCCTGCCAGGAAGAGATCTGCTCTTACAAACACGCCTTGTCAACCATGTGAGCAGGTACAAAGACAAAGAAAAAATCTCTATGACAAAGCAAAACACCAACTTGTGCTTAAAAGAAATAGTAACTACAAAAAATGAATTTTACTTTCAGAGATTTTGTTACGATATTTTATTCTTACTAGGATTTTAAATTTCCTTTGCTGTAGTGATTAAATTTGAAACATGGGTCAGAGTGAGCCGTCACAGGCTATAGCTGTCCTAAACTGTCTGCAAAGCTGTAGTCTCCTCTAAAGATTGTGGACTAGATCTAGCTGTGCATTCCAAGTATTGTCAACTGACGTCCTGTGATTGCCTTTGTATTTATGATCATGTGAGGATTTCCTAATAACCTTTGGTCAAAATTAAGAGTTTAGTGCCAAACACCTTCACCAGTGCCTAGAATATTTAGAGACACCTTCACCCTTCCTTCCACTGGCAGAGTTTTAAAAGCTACCTTCAAGCAGACATTAATAGCAAGATGAGGCTAATATAATCTTAAATTGGTAAAGTATAATTTACACATCTTAAGTGAAGGTTTTTTCCAGAGTTTTAATTGATTCTGAGGTGAAAGAATGTGGCTTCATGTGAAGATATGTGGGGTGTTCAGTCTCAAACTTTTTATTTTTAGAAGTCTCAATCATTGGTTGAGAATGAGAATTGAAACACAGAAATAGTACTTATAAGCCAGAGTTCATAGGATTTATTAGATGCTGAAAACCATAAAAACCCCATAGTCTATATCATAAGGAGGCTACTTAAAGCTGAAGGATCTGGGGAACTGATGGATTTTCTCTGTTAATTTCGCATTTATGAGACCACACCTGCAACACTGTGTTCAGTGTTGGGCCCCTCACTACAAGAGGACCTTGAGGTGCTGGAGCATGTCCAGAGAGCAGCAATGGAACTGGTGAAGGGTCTGGAGCACAAGTCTTATGAAGAATATCTGAGGAAACTTGTTTGTTTTCTCTGAAGAAGAGGAGGCTCAGGAGAGATCTTGTCACTCACTACAGCTGCCTGAAAGAAGGCAGTATCCAGCTGGTGGTCGGCCTCTTTTCCCACGCAGTCAGTAACAGGGCAAAAGGACATAGCCTCAGGCTGCACCAGGACAGATTTGGATTGGATGTCAGGAAAATTTTTAGCATGGAAGGGGTGGTTAAGCATTGGAAAAGGCTGTCCAGGGAAGTGGTGGAGTCATCATCCCTGGAAGTGATAAGGAAATGATGGGACATGGCAGTTAGTGCTGTGGTTTAGTTGTCATGAAGATATTTGATCTAAGGGTTGGACTTGATGATCATGGAGGCTTTTGCCAGCCTTAGTGATTCTGTAATTCATGATTGAGCTTCTGGGATGACTTTGGATCTTATACAAGGAACGTAGACTTGTCTTTCCCGAAAAAGGTGGTAGAAAAAGCAAATTAGTTGCTTCATATTTTTGCTTTGCTTTAGAAAGCTGTGAATGAGAAGTTTCCTATTCTTGGAGTTACAAGGAAAAAAATATTTTTCAAAAGTCAGTAAGAACAAGGAATCATTGAAGAAATTTAGTGTTAGGCTAAGACATGTATATCTTGATCCAAGGATATTAGGCATAAGAACTTTGTAGCATTTGGAACATTACTGGAACTTTCTAAGATATTGCTTTTTAACATACTTTTTTCAGGGAACTGGAAAATTCTATGCACAAACCTCTTTTGAACAAGAGGAATTTGGCTGATTAGGTTGATTAAATCATGAAGTCTGGACAAAGGCATAATAAGGTGCTACTGTGTTCAGGCAGGTGATCTTGCTAATAATTTACAAATAATACAGTTTTTCTCACCGGTAGGGTTTGTCAAATACATTTTGTTTTAAGGACAATAAATTTTTGACTTGGAATAATGTGAATATTATCTATACTTAGACAATTGGCAAAAGACAACCCATACGCTTCTAGAAGGAAAGTTTATTGGTCTTACCTGATAAAACTTGTTATTTTATAAGCAACAAGATCAGTAGTCTGCTATTACACTGACTTGTATTTAACCACTCATACCAGGCCTTCTTCCTCCCCCTGCATTCCCTCTACCAGAAAGCACACTGGAACTAGCTTAGAGCTACGTTTTTCTTGATAAGTCAGCCTGAATGGAGAAAGAAAATATTTTTACAAGTAATAACCCAATCTAGTGGAGGAATGTGAAGACTACATACACTTGGTATAGAAGTTTAAAAAGGTTTTGTACAATATGGCTAACCAACCATTGAAGAAATATAGCTAGTATTGATTTTGGATACTTCCTTGCTTTATGGTTTTAATTCAAGATTGAATATTTTTCTTAGTACAAAGCTGACACAGACATGACTGTCTGGAGACAGTTTTTTTGGGGATGAGAGTCTATGTTCAATATTATCCCCAAAATCTAATTGGAAAAACATAGAGTTGTTTTCCTTTTTTTTCCCCTCGTGACCTTTAGATATTACTCTACATATTGCTCTTCAACTAGATACTGAGTAAGCACAGTAGTAGCTTGCCTTTTTTAAGTAGTCTTGTGAAGTACTGTAAAACTAGTAGCAGTCGGAGCATCACATTGATATTAAGGATTTCTACAACCATGGCAAATTACTGAGTTATACAAGACTTGGAACAAGGAAGAGGTACAAGAGAATTTTGAAAAAGAATGACTCTTTACTTTTGTATCTTTACCCATTCAAGTGAATAACATTTTAAATCAGTATTACAGAATGCAGTTTGCTTGTAAAATTAAACCTGCAACGTGTACTTAGTACACTTATGTTGGTAACTGTTGAATAGCTGTGATTTTTTTTTTTTTTGCAGGATTTAACATCTACTAATTGTTCAAACACATAAACCAATTACTATTGGCATCTGAGTGAGGATACTATTTCAGTTACTGAAGCACATATTTTTTTCACTTAAAATGTATAGACCATTTTTCACCAGAATAAATGAATGAATAAATAACTAAATATACTGCATTCTGGGAGCTAATGCTGCCTAGAGGGTGCTTCAACTTGTCCAGAGCACAGATTGCTATCCATTGTCATTATTCTCATGGGGGCATAAGTGGCACAGCAGGTGAAACCAGGGTAGAATCAAAAAAGACTGTAAAGTTTTGGGAGTGCGAGTGAAAAGTGTTGGAGCTGAAGCTACTTATTTTTTCCTTTTTTCCAGTTAGAGAAACAGGTGCAGCCAGGAGTCACATGGAGAAGCCAAAGGGCAATGGGTACTAGTATCTCCTGGGGAGGTTCTGAGAAAAGAGTAACATTTTTCATAATGACAGCAATCAGTCATTGGAATAGTCTTTCTGGGGAAATGGTGCATTACCCAACACTGGACACTTATAAGGTTCAGCAGAACAGTGTGCTGGGCCATGTTGTCCTGACTGTGCTTTAGTCAAGAGAGGTTGGACAACATGATCCTTGTGGTCTTTTCCAGCCTGTGTGATTTCATGAAGTAAAATTACTTCTGTTGTTTTGATCACACAAAACATGCTTGAAATTTGAGTCAATGAAAAGTATGCAGCAGTTCATCTTCTCCTTGAGATACCATTTTAATAACTATTTTTATTCTTTCTATTTAAGCATGCGACCCAACATATTCTTGGGGATTAGTGAAGGCTCGGCCCAATACAGAAAATGGTACTATGAACTTATGGTGGACCATCTAGAGCCCTTTGTGTCTGCAGAATCAACTCATCTACGAGTGGGCTGGGCTTCAACAGAAGGCTACTCACCCTATCCAGGGGGAGGAGCAGAATGGGGAGGAAATGGTGTTGGTGATGACTTATATTCCTATGGCTTTGATGGCCTCCATCTGTGGTCAGGTATTCTCTTGGGTACTTTGTGGTTGTTGTTTATTTTTGTTTAAACATTCTAACTGTGTTTGCAATCCCAGTGAATTTGGTTTCAACAGCAGCAAAATAAATCCGTTATTTCAGCTGACACTTGGAACATACAGAAACAGTACCCTATATTAGAATATAATTTAAATTGACATTGTGTATTGAAGAAAATTGGTTTATATCAAGTAATGCAGGTAGACGAATAATTTACATTTTAGCTTGGGATTTTGGGGGGTGGGTGGGCAGGGGCACTATGTGTTCATGGTAACTATGAAAATTTTATTTAAAACTTCAGAGCTGCAAAAATTGAAGTATAGCAGTCATCTGGATTTGTATTTCCTATATGATAATATAAGAACAGTGTGAGAGATTTAAGCAACAGAACTCTTCATTTTTGATTTTTGTTTTGGCTTTTTTTTTTATTTTTCAAGCCAGATTTTTATTATGGGTCTTTAGAAGTTCAGAGATACTTCAGAGGTTAAGAAGATTTTTAAATATGTTTTTTTGTTTGTTTAAAGATATTTTTTATGTAGTGATGTTTTATTTGCATACATTGAGACTTATTATTGCAAGACTTGCAGAATCACATTCCTAGCTTGTATATGAGGTATTTGCTCAGGTATTCATCTTTAAAATATTCTTGGTTTGCTTTGGGTCTATTTGTTAATAATAAGATAAAGAAAGCTGAACTCAGTGTCTGAAGTGTTTTATTGATTCCACAAATACCTTATTCTCTCTTCAAACTGGGTTAGCTCAGCAAAATCAGAATAATAATGATAGCTTGTTCTCTTTTTCTTAATATTTTTTACAAGTTTTAACTTTTGTGAAAAGATTCCCAGATATCATTTAGAATGGGTAGTCCTACAATTGGACAGTTTTGAACTTCTTGAAAGGAGATATTACTGAGATTTCACCTTGCTGAGGATTTTTTTTTATTTATTTTTGAGAGATTATTGGGCAGTGGTGAACTAGAAAACTGCCTGGAAACTTGGAAAGGCTCATTGGATTGGCATTTCTTTCCACAATATAGATATGAGAGGTTTTCTAAAGCAGACGAGAGATAATTTAGTGAGTCAGCTGCGTCATCCAAAGATTTTGCAGTTTTGAGGCATTGCGGCTTGATACTTGGAAAAAAATACAGTTTTACATTTCAAAAGAACTTTCCAATCAAAATAGGAATGGATTTTATTAATAAATAATAGCTTACCAACTGGAGTGGTATCTTAGGAAAGAAGCTGCTACTTAGTCTCTCATGTATAATGAGAATTACCTTGGAACAATGATGCATAATTAATGGTATCATTACAAGTGTCGTGACTGAGTTTGACAGAAAAACCATTATTACACAAGAACCAGAAAATAATGAGCTAACCAAGATAGCTTTAGTACTTAAGTTCACTTTTAGGGAGGAAACAAAAGATCACTGAAAAACCAAATTACTTTTCTACCCGCTGCAGACTTTTCAGTCAGAAATGTAACAACAGAAAAAATGAATAGTTTTTTGTGGTTCTCGAGTCAGTAATCCTGCTGCAAAAAACAAGTCATACCACATTTGTATATAGACCAAATTTTTCTATTTGTTGTGGATGTGGCTGGTAGATTTGAAAAGATTTGTCTTCTTTATTCACTGATATTATTGTGTAACACATTCATGCCTCTCAAACATGGAAGAACTTCAGGTTGTTGTATATTGGAAAATCATGGCCTTTCTTTTGCTTCCACAATCCCAGGCTGCATCTTGATAAGTTTCTGAAATGGCATTTTAAGAATAACCTTCTTAGCATGAAGCATTTACTGTACTAATGAATAGCAACAATAATTTTTTGCCCGCAAGTTTCTGTTCTGGACCAAGCCTGTATGAGAATCATATATAATTTACATTTGGTTTTTCAGTCCTGAAATGACCTATTATGAGGAAGTGGAAGTCATAAACTCTTAAAGCCTATGGTCAGAAAAGGCATTTAGATATTTGATCTGCTGTGTATTCATCAATGATCAATACATATTTCTGTTAGCAGTCAGCCTTGCATTGATCTCCATAGCCTGCATTTGCCTAAATTTTAGTGTCTAAAAAGTCATCTGCTATTAAGCAGTATCCTTTAAGCAGATGAAATATCCATTCCTCATTGGTAGCTCTTTTAGAGTTTAGTTATCCCTGCCATTAAATAATTGTCCCTTTCTGTGATTTATTGTATGCTAACTCTCAGCTGTGATATTTTCAACTGGCAGTATCACGAAGTCATGTTTCATATATAGAGTTTTGGAAGTGCTGGTATTTTATTTTTCCTCAGAGGTCGGGGAGATATGTGCATGAAAATTCACTTGTAAAACATAATTGAGATTTAATTATTTTTGCTTCTGTTAAAGCCATGTGCCATCAGCTTCTTCTTGGAAATGTAGTGCTAGTTAAGTCTTTCATGTGTACAAAAGTTGGATGCCCTAGTTAAAAAGTTAGTGCTCTGTTCTAGTATGCATCATTGCATATCTCTTGCAGACAATGCATAAGGTATTTTTGGAAAACATGTGTAGACATGTTTTCAAACAGCTTCCATGGTTTTCCAAATATTTTGTGCTGTGGATGGCAGGAAATTTCAGCCACAATCACATTCTATTTCTGAATCCTTTAGCTTGTTTCTCTTGGGAAGCAGGTGTGCTTATGTAAATGGAATTTTATGTAAGATAGAATAATCCTTTAGAATTCATAAAAACTGATGAAAAATATATATAGTACTGAATATATATGCCTTAAAAATGCATCTTTGCATTTTGCTGAAAAAAGCTGGTTTGCAGTTTAATTATGAAACTGAATAGTATAATCTCATACAAGTTTTGGAAGAGTACCATGATGTGGCCATTAACAGGGAGTACGTAATTTTCCATAAATAAGTCAAAGGGAGATAGTTTTCTTTGTCTAAATAATGAAGCATTCTTGAGAAAAATAAACTAATTTTCATATTAAGTACTAATGTCTGTTTTCAGTTTGCATTTCTGTAATGTAAAGAACATAATGTAGTTTTCTCAGTTTGGATTGTTTATAGGGATATGAGTAATCATTTTCACTTACATTTAATCTAACTGAATTTCATTATTTATGACTGAAATAGCTGTGTTGGTATGACTGCATGCTGCTATTCATTATATTGCAAACTTCAAATCAGGTCTTGGTTGTCATAGGTTAGATACTTGTGTATTAATGTGTTTGTGCTCTATAGTGATGTTTTACTCTTTTTTACACTGCTCTAAAAACCAGTACAGTTTTCATAAGTTTCACTAGATGTGTCTCTGTTATTTCCATAGGTTGTGTAGCACGAACAGTAAATTCTTCCAACCAACATCTCTTAAGAACTGATGATGTTATCAGCTGCTGTTTGGACCTGAGTGCCCCCAGCATCTCTTTCCGAATAAATGGTCAGCCAGTTCAAGGAATGTTTGAGAACTTCAACATAGATGGCCTCTTCTTCCCTGTTGTAAGCTTCTCTGCAGGAATAAAGTTAGTATCCCATGGAGTTTGTGTTTTGTTTTTTTTTTTTGTTTTGGTGGGGTTTTTTTTTGTGTTTTTTGGTGTTTTTTTTTTCCAAGTCTGCTTTTTTTTTTTTTTTTTTTTTTTTCCCCGTATAGATGAATGTACTGAATATTTCCCTGGCTGTCTGCTCTCATTTCTCTTTCTGACATCTGCTTTTTTTGGCCAAGTTCCAGTTCTTGGATAGTGAGAGCTACAAAGATCTCCTGAAGACACTGCATCTGTTGCTTTGCAGACACCAGTGTGTTCTGGTGGTTTGGAGACATATCTTAGAGACAGCTTCTTAATAATTTCTTTGCTGACACATTGCTACACGTTCACTCCAGGGCAGCATTCTGCATCAACCTTTGATATTAAAAATACATTTTCCCTAACTCCCCTGTTACGAGGTAGTAACTATTATTTAAAGAGTCATTATCTGCACTTACCTTAATACATAGTGGTCATTCGCTTCCTTTTCTGGAGCATGAGTTAATTTGAATTCAATCTGTATTCTGTATTGTATTGTTGCTGTATTGGTTTTCTATAAAATTTCAAGTCACACTTGAGGTGCCAAACATCTGCTTCCATGTATTGAGCAGTTTGAGACTATAATATTAAAACAGATTGTATGGTGTTCCAGTGGGGAGGCAACTTTGGGAACTGGCAAAGGTGAAGGCTGAAAGCTGATTTCTGTTGGGGCAGACCAATGTTCTCTGAGGGATCATTAAAAGAATGCCACAGAAGCTAAGAGCTATCACACAGAGCATGCACCCATCTCTTATTCCAGATGCAAAATACACTCCTTTAGACTTGGCTTTTGGTAGTTAGATGGCTTTTGAAGGAGATAAAATGTAGTAAAATTATATATCTGCATTCTACAACATGCAAAAGTATAAACCTGCATGCTTTATTTCTGTTACCAGAAAAACTATTGACAAATATTTGTGTGCTGCCTGCAGTCTTTGAGTGTGTACTGGTGTAGCATTAACAAAAATCTTGTAAGACATTCAGAAATAAAAATGAGACAAAATTCTTCTAGTTTAAGGCTAGTTTTTGTGGTGGTTTTGGTTTCTTTGGGACGGCAGTGTTCTAGGAAGATTTTTCAGTTTTATATCATTGCTATGTCATGTTGGTATTATGTCATTGCTACACCATTATAACCTCACTGACTGAATTTCTCAGTAATAAAAGGCCATGATACATTTATAATTATTGTTATGAATAAAAGAGTGCTTTCCCCTGGATTTCTATTAATATAAAAATAAAAGTTTTAGGGAAGGAAATTTAGGAGTTTTTGTATTTGTCCTAAGGATTTAGTGGGGTTTTTTTGAGAGAAATGAAAGAACAACAGAGTTTTAGGCTCATTTCTCAAATGAGACTGAATGGAAATCTCCTCAATGGAGAGAGTTCTGACATGCTTGATTGATTACTCTGGATTTTAGTCTCTGCCTTTGGAGACTCAAAAGGCTGCAAATTACTTTATAGGTGTGCTGAGTAAACTGATTATTCTCTCCCTCAGAGATTCTTGGTATTATGATTTAAAATGCCTTCAGTGAAGTAAAATGAACTAGAAAAAATAATAATTTACTTTTCCCATGTTTTTTCAACCTGCTACATCATAAACTCCAGAAGCAGTTGAAGTTGAACTGTAAACAATGAAAAGAAGCTGCAATATTGACATTTCCCACCCCCACCCCCGCTTTCTTAAATAGCATTTAATATTCTTTAGGTTTAGGGAATGATTAAGCTTCCCACCAGAGGTGTCTTGGTTATCTAAAATAATTCTGATGTTTACAGGGTTCGTTTCTTGCTTGGAGGTCGCCATGGAGAGTTCAAGTTCCTTCCTCCACCTGGATATGCTCCATGCTTTGAAGCTGTCCTCCCAAAAGAGAAGCTAAAAGTGGAGAACAGCCGAGAGTACAAACAAGATCGCAGCTACACAAGAGACCTGCTGGGTCCCACTGTCTCTCTGTCACAAGCAGCTTTCACTCCAGTTCCTGTAGATACTAGCCAGGTATGGAAATGAAAAGATTGCATTTTCCTTTTTAAACACACACATGTTACATGCCTATTTTACTTCTTTTGGTTGAATTTGCACCTTGTCCCAAACTTGTTTCATTCTTGGGATTTATTGAGAGATCTGGTTTGCATGAAGTTTGTCTGTTATGAAAGTTTGGGTGGCACGTCAAGCAACTTATCTGTAATAGTCTTCCTCTCTTATCTCTTCTCTCTTTAGATTGTTTTGCCTCCCCACCTGGAAAGGATTAGAGAAAAATTAGCAGAGAACATCCATGAACTTTGGGTTATGAATAAGATTGAACTTGGCTGGCAGTATGGACCAGTATGTACCTTCCAATTTAATTTTCTGTTAATTGCATAGCAGGATTCAGCACACTGGTTTCAATGTACTCATGGAACTGCATTCTTCATCATCTCCCCAAAATTAGTAAGGTTTTAAACACCTTCGTACTGAAAGCATATGTTGAAACCAACAGTGCTTGGGCATTTCTGAAAAAAATTCTGGTATTAAAGTTATTTGGTGCTGAAATTTTCAGTCTAACTGTCAGCACAGAAAGCACATAGTGACTTTTTCATCTCCTATTTGTTCCTGGAGCAAAATGTTCAACTGACTGGTGGAATAAGCCAATGAAAACAATTATTCTTTGTTCTCTTTACATATCCTGACTGACATTACTCTTTCAGAAGTCTCAAATAAGTATTGCCCATTGGAAATTCCATTTAATCTGATTTTTGCTTTCCTTTTCTCCACTTCTTCAGTCTCATGTCTGTATTAGGTTCTCTACATAGCTATTTTCTTATCTCTTTCCTACTTTGCATGGAGTATGGAAGAAAAAAAAATTAATCAGTAAAAAATTGTATGTGGTATTTGCTTGTTATTTGTTTCCCAAATGCAGTTTAATGAAGAAATACTGCTGTGTAAAGTATATAGAAACATGCAGTAGGTACTAGATATAAGTGTAAAATATGTATGTATTCTACTTTTGTTACTAGAAAGATTTTGATCTTCTGAGGAGATCAGGTTACAGATTTAAGGTAACTGGACATAGGTAATTATTTGGTGTAGTGTACAGCAGTACTTAAAAATGTATGATTAGCAGAGAAGATCTGCATATTTTGTTGTAGGTAATTTCCCCACAAAATCAAACGTAAAACCTCAGTTTAATAAACGTGTCAAAACATTTTAATTGTGGTGTAATCACACCAACTGTGAAGCAATCTGCAAGAACTTTTAGTGTACCATTGCATATCAAGAGTCTAGTTGTACAGTTGAGCACTATTTAAACCATATATGATAAGTATTAAGTTAAGCAATGATAAAGTTCTTTATGTTCAAAATGAAAATTGGTGTTAAATCCTTTAAATTACCTTCCTTAATGCACTGTTGTAGGATGTGCTCTCTTTGGGATCCTGACAAAGTATATACTGATTATTTTCCGGAGGTTGATTTCTTAGTCCTACTGGTTTCTCTCAAATGATTTTATCAGTATCACAGAATAAGCTGAATTGGAAAGGATCCAAAAGGATCATCAAGTCCAACTCCTGACCCTGCACAGCACTATTCCCAAGAGTGCCCAAGAGTGTTGTCCAAGCACTTCTTTGGGTCTGCCAGGCTTGGCACTGTGACCATTTCCTTGAGGAGCCTGCTCCAGTGCCCAACCACCCTCTGGATAAAGAACCCTTTTTTTCATAGGGTTGATGATTTCCCAGGCCTGTTATTGGTCCAGGTCTCTCTGCAGGGCCTCCCTGCCCTCTAGGAGATCAGCAGCTCCTTCCAGTTTTCTATTATCTGCATTTAAGCCACTGTTGCCAATTCTAGTTCTCTGAATTCATGCCGTGCAATTATTGTGTAGTGGGGGAAGGCATGGCACAGAAACATTAGCTTGTTTAGATGCACACAAGTCCTCTAATATTAGATTTTGTCTTTAGTTCAGAGCAAGATGCGTTCTATGTAGCTAGTGCTGTGTTTTCACCAAGTCAAAAAATTTAAAGGCTAATAGGCAGAATCTTTAAATACCCTCCAGATTATTAAAAAAATCTGCTGTAGAATTTTATATTCCTCCTACATATCTGGGTAGTAGTATCTGTAGGTAGTATCATCAAAGAGATACCCACTATTGCATGTCATGCTACTGCATTCTATGTGTGCAACAAAGTAAAATAGCAAGCTGATGTAGAAAAATAAGGGACTTTGTTAATATGTTTCATTTTAAGTCCGAATAAGTGTACTACTGAAATCATCAGACTCATCTGCATATTTTTGTTTCTGTTCAATGTCACTGCACATTTAAAACCAACCAAAAGAACTGAGAACTGATGGATCTCATGAGTCCTGCCACTAATATAATGTGTTTACAAGGCAGTAGATTTTTTATATTGTGCTCAGAAAAAGAAAAGGAAATGGGAAGGTAACTCACAAAAAATGTTTACTACATAATGGAATTATTATACATTTTAATTGTAGAACAGAAATAGTGTCACTAGGGGAAATAAAATAATACTGAAATTCTGATGAAAATACCAGACAATTAAGACTTAAATAGTTGTACACAGGTCCAAACTGAGAGACTATACTCAATATTTTGGATACAGCTAACCATAGAACTTAGGAATCTTTAAATAAATGTTTTCAGTGCTGCTAAAATATATTTCTCATTTTATCTTCTATTAATTTTTAAAAGTAGTTTCACAGTTGGATTGCCTGTATTGTCTGTCCAAAGAACATTAATCCTATCAAATCAAGGTAAATATCCCCTAGAGACTGTAAAGATGTTTCAATCCAAAACATAAACAAATGACTGCTGTTCAATTTGAGAATTATCTGCTTGGATCAAAAATGCTAGAACTACGTAACTCAGAAATGTTATCGAGAAATGTGGGTTTTTTTTTTTAATGAGATCAAATAAACTAGATTAATTAGTAGTATTCTATTTAAATAATGTTATTTTTCAATAGCTTCCACTTTGCAGATTTGAAGGTTAATATAAATGGTGAATTAATGGTCCATCTAAGGTTGACACAAAAATGTTATAATACATGGTTTAAAAAGTTGTTTCAACCGTGCAGATGTATTTTATCAAGCCTTTGTAGGTGTTGTTGGCTGAACTCTAGCAGAAGATGCTAAATATAGAGCTATAGAGTTGGTAATCCCAGCCTCCAAGGGTGCCTTTCTTGGTTATGGCCAGTGTTAGAATAAAACTGTAGAAACAAAGCAGGTTAAAATTTTTTTGGGCAAATTTGTATGTTTATAAAATGTAGGATTTTGTAAATTATGGCCTGTATGGCTCTCCTATCACTATACTAAAATAAATTCATGTTCCACTCATATGTGACTTCCAAACAGTCACATTCTTCTTCTGTGGTACTGGAAATAACTTAGAAACAAACATTTTCTCAACTAAGAGGTGTGGAAGATTTCTTCTCTGTTATTTTCATTGGGTAAGGATTTCAGTACTATCTGTATGAACATATTTATGCAAACTAGATGTAGAATTTTTGAAACATGGAGCTGAAGATGAGATGGTACTTTATGGCTTGTTTGTTAAAACAGTATAGGTTGCACTGTTCTTGAACTTTGCATATTTCCTGTGAACATCTGTATAATCGCATGTACAAATTAGCATTTATTCCACTTGAGATATGCAGATCTGAAGTTTATTTGCAAATGCAAATTCTGCCTTGCTTCAACACAGTGATAATGCTCTGAGAATACATAATACTTTCTGTTTTGAAGTACTGTCCAGTCTGAGTAATTCTAACAGGATCAGCTTTAAGTTCCTTGTGGATTGGCTTGGTTTTAAATTTCTTTTAGTTTTTAAGGCATGTTAAGCTTATTTTTCTTACTATTTTTTAGGTTAGAGATGACAACAAAAGACAACACCCATGCTTAGTGGAGTTCTCAAAACTGCCGGAGCAGGAAAGAAATTATAACTTGCAAATGTCACTTGAAACACTGAAGTAAGTTGCTAGAACTTTTGAAGCTTATAGTTAGTTTCGTAAGGAGATTTTGCAGAATTATAAATTGACATGCAAATTAAAATTTGATGTGTAGGTGAGGGTAATAATATGCAAATGAGGGAGTGAGAGACATTAATGAATTATGTACTTGGCACTGGAAATTACTTTGATAGTCTTTTTAGAATTATTGTGGTAATGCTGATAGTGAAATGACAATTCAGACAGGTTTTATCTAGGAGGGCAGAAAGAGATCCAAACTTTGGGGAAAAAAAAATCTTTGCTTCTTATTTGGTTTAATTAAATTTAGTTTAATTTCTTTTAATTTTCTTTATTGATAAAACACACTTTTACACTCACTAGGTATTTAAATTAAGAACTTTGCTTCAGGATCCCTTGCTGCTATTTCTGTGTCATTGTGCATGTTGCCACAAGACAAGCAGTAATAGGCATTCCCTCCTGTTGTGGGTGAGTGGTTTGATGTGTGAATGTCATGGAAACTCTCCAGTTGGAATGCTAGAAAATTTCAATGAGACATTTAAGGGTTTGTTCAAGTAATCTAGTTTTCTGGTTTACAAAATGCAATTCCTCACCTCAGCTTTGTCAGTCAAGGAGGTGTGAGTTCTTACTTGCTGTGAATTAATTGAAAACACTATTAGTGTAAGTAATTTCTCATATATATAGCATTACATGTAGCCAATATGTAAAAATATTTCTCAAACTGATAAATGCTTGATGGTAGATGTGATTCTCCAGTCACCTATTCTTGAAATCTATTCCTTATTTTTTTGCTTGTTAGAATATAGTTGCTTTCTACTATTCAGAGAGTTTACAAAGGATGAATTTGATATACGTGATATTACTTTTCTGTGAATATTTTTCCTATATTATTAAAAATATTTGCCATGTAAACTGATAGTGCAATATAGTGTTTATACTCATAATAAAAGGACTTTATAACCTCATAATAGAAAGCTATGTAGAATACTCCTTCTAGAACTTCTTGCAGATTTCTTTTCAGGCCAGTTTCTCTGCAAGATTTACTGATCTACTGTTACCACAGTAAATAAATCACTCAGAAAAAGACTGAGTACTTAGGGTCATATGACCCTAAGTGCTAAACAGTTTCTGGAGAGATATTTTTTAGAGGTAAAGAATTCAGAGATAAACTGAACTGGAAGGAAGAAAATAAGTTCAAATTTTCAATGGGTAGATATTAGAATTATAAGGAAGGTTTGCGAGCATTTCCCATCAGCAGGGCAATGTGCTGGGGATTCAAAATACATTCTTCCTTTCTATTTTATGAAATTGCAGAAGATGATGTCATTAATTTTCATTACAGTTGGATCTTTTCCTAGAATACTCTATATAATATGGCTCAGGCAGCAGAAAAATTGTGCTCTCATAATTAAATGCATGCTGCTAACCTTTCACTAAGTACTGAACATTTAATGAGTCCTTACATGATTACTAGTTCAGTATCCAGTGCTTTTCTAATCAAATCTTGTAAAAAAACTCCAAGTTTTTGTTTTATAAACATACGAGTTATGGATTACTCTATTTTTAAAAATTAATTTTATTGCTTATTCAAGAAATTATCCATTCAGTGGAAAGATTCTATCCAAAATATAAAGCATTCAGTCCTTCTATGTGTTTAAAATTTGTATGCATACTTCAACTAAATCTTCCTTGCTTCCTTGTATTATTCCTTGTTTTCTAATAAGTAAAGTCCTAGTTTTGTAGTACTGAGTTGTAATTATCATGTAGACATCTGTTGTGCAGGGAGTAGGAGCACCTTGGTTAGTTTGTTTCTACATGCTTGAAAATGTGGAAAAATTAGTGCACTAATCAGTTCTAGGTGACTCATAGATGATGAATTGTAACCTCTCTAGTCTAGTAGCTGTCAGCCTTGACTGGGGGAAAAAGGGGAAGAGGGAAAGAAAATGTTATTTTAAAACGTCTAATAATTTTCTTTACAATTTGCATCAAACTGCATATTTGAAATCGTTTCAGGACATGGAGAATAAGCCTGACTGTAATTAAGTTTTTTTTTCGTGTTTTGTTGCCAGTTTTGTTGCCAGATGAGAGGGTTAGAAAGCAGGGAAGATCTAAGTGATATGATCTGATAGAACATTTCTTTTCCATATACTGGGATCTGTGTATTTTTAAATATGATTGAATACTTTTATGAGCTCTAAAAATTACATACTGTAGGAAATGTCAAGATGTAGGAACGAGTTGCCCCTGAAAATGTCATGGGATGAAAATATGCTTGCTCATACTGTTTCTGCACATGCTTATATATATTTTTTATAGTTTGCTCTTGCAATATGCTTGAATATTTTTTGTTGTTCTTGCTTATTGTTTTGTGACTGACTTTCCATTTCTATGTATTTACTCAGTCTTGTGTGATAATTACATATATTGTGATGATGAGAGCTACATTCAGCCACTTTTAGTTTTCTTGCTTAGGTTTGAAGTTCTTGAATAGTCTTTCAGATTCTGCCAGTACATCTGCCATTTTATCCTCCTGTGGCTCTCTTATGTGAATTTGTTTTGTTTGGTTAGAGATAATTCCTGGCTTACAGAACAAGAAAATTAGGGTTACCAGTGGTTAGCTCCTCTGTACTGCTTTTCTCTATTAGATATGTTCTCTCTCCTACTTATGCTGGTAATAGCTGCATAGGAATCATGTACTCTTTATGGCAGTTGAAATTTAGCTGCACAAAGTATTCTTAGCAGATATTGTGTTTTTTCAGGATGAGGCCACTTGGTATTAGTTTCCTCATTTCTGATTTTACGGTCTAATTTTAAATCAGGGTTCACAGTCCATAACAGTAGGACTTCATGTAGCTAGCACTAAAAAATGTGCTGTAAGAATCTCCTTGAAGCAAACAATTCATCTGTCAAGAGAAATAATGTTAGAAGAGTATTTATGCTCTTTTTTCCTCCCCCCTCCAGTCAGTTCAAGAGCATTAAATATAATTAAAGCAAGACTAAAAAATACCATTTCAGTTAGTAGCAAGAGCAAATAAAAAACTTGTTTGACACATTTCTTCCACTTCAGGAAAATTTGGAATGGAGTCCATGGTACTTATACCTGTGATTTCTTCTATAATCAGTTTTTGTCAGAGATACGATTATCACTCTCAGGTTTTGAGAAAATTCTCATCTGACTCCAAAGTTAAGTCTCTGACTTTTGTATAGGATTTCTATTAATTTCAATGTCAATATTTTATCAATACACCTAGACTAAGGGAAGACTATAAGCCAACACTGAATAAATGAAGGAACAAGTAATTAATAATTTACAGATCAAATATTGGAGAAAAATGAGACTTAAAATTTTTGCTCCCGAATAGTGTGGCTATAAGGAAAGCAGGAAGTCTGAAGCAATCAGTGTTTGTTTCCTGAAATGAGCTGCATTTTGCAGAGTCAGACTGCAATGGGATGGGTTCAGTGGCTCTGTGGTAAAAAACCTTGTGGTGGGTACAAGACACACTGTCTAGATTGAATAAGATGGCAGTTTTGGCCTAATGCTATCATGCATTCTGCTGTCAGTTCTCTCTTCACAAACATGTCCTAAAAAAACCCAGATCCAGCTGAAATCTCTAAATAATAGCATCCTCAGAAAGAAGACACGTTCTATGGATAAGTGATATTTTATGCCTTTTTTCTTTGCATAGCTGCGGTAGAAGTAAAAAAACTTACAAAGATGTGGATATGAAGCAGTATGAGTGAGTATGTAAGCAGTATGAATAAGTATATAAAGCAGAAATAATAGTTCAAGGACAATCTTCAAACTGATAACTCACAGATGAAATATACTATATGATAGTTCCATTTTGAAGTACCTTACTCATATTTTTACTAAAATTTTGGAGCATTTTGTGGCATTTACTTAACACTATCAGAAAGCTTATTACATATGCAAAAAGCTGGTGTTCATATTTCTGTATTATATTGTAATAATTGCCATAGGTCTAATTTGTTTTATAGGGCCATTTATAGGCACTTTGGTGTGCCTATAAACAGTAGGAAGTGTAAATATAGAAACACTGTCTGTAATTAATCTCTGATTTCTGTGCCCTAGAACCTTGCTGGCATTAGGCTGCCATGTTGGAATTGCTGATGAACGTGCTGAAGAAAAAGTGAAAAAAATGAAACTTCCGAAGAAGTAAGTTGGAATACAGTATGTCTTCTTGTTAGGCAGTGTGAATTAAATGAATTCTATTTTAATGATTCAATATTTGGGCTACTAGTTTTATTAGTTCTTCAGCATGCACGTCCATGCATGAATTCTCAGGAATTTTCAGAAATTTTCACATACCATAAGTCACAGTTTTTCTTACAGATATTTTTCACCTAATGTGTAGCCAAAGCTTAGGTTTTCTTCGGTGCTATGTTGTAATGTCTGATGTTCGTTGTTATGTGTTTCTTTTCTGTATTGTGTGCATCACAACGACTTTGTAAAGAATTTTTACAGTAAATTTGCCAATGTATTTTACTGTGCTGTGGATATTTAAAGGTGATCCTTTTGAAAGTTCTCAAATACCCACAACTTGAGGTGTAGAGAACAGGTACAGTCACCTGACGTTTTTCTAAGTGATTTGTTGGCAGCAGCATTGGTAGGACTGGGCTTAGCCTGGTAAGGTGTCGTGGCCTCCACTACCACAGCTCTGAAACCAGCCATCGTGACCCAAGCCCTGGCTTCCTAGCACCAGTGAACACAAACAGAGTTTGGAAAGAAAGAATCTGGGAACTTGGACACAGTTGAGATAAAGGAACTTTAGTTTCCTATGCCTGTCTGACAGCTCTACTGCCCAACATACACTTGAGCCCATGGGATGAAGGAGGATTAATATGTATTATATGTAAAAAGTCTGAAAGGTAAATGCCACAATTTTAGTAGGAGAGAACTTCTGTATGGTCTGTTATTCCTGAATTTAAGATAGTAATTTAATTTCCTTGGTTATGACTCAGAGCAATGGTAAGTGCTGGTTGCTGAGCTGCTGCCACCAGTAGCCACTCGTTGCTCTTTGCAGGAACGTGCTCTGTGCAGAAATAGCTGTTCCTCTGGTATTGCATATCTCCATTATTCACAGCAATCCTTCACTGACCCATACCCCTGCATTACATGAGGCCAGTGTAATAACCTCCAGCATGTTTACCTAAAACATGTCTTCTTTCTTCCTTTTGTGAGCCAAAAGCCTGTGCCCCATTCTGGCAAGACTCCTGCAGGCTTCTAGGTAATGCTTTATTACAAGGTAGCTGTAAGAACCTGGACCATCAAGTCTTTGATGTCTACCACACTGCACAGATTTACATACCATTGATATTACAGTTTCAGAATCCCTGATGTGGTGGCTTAGCCAGATTGAATGGGAATAAAAGCAGGAAATTAAAATAAACTAAACTGTTCTTCAGTTTCAGTATCTCAAAATAACTGTATATATATCAAAGAAGAAAAGCTATCTTGGGCCTTTTCTGTTTTCATTCTGAATTTCCTGGGCAGAAATATATGTGCATTTGCAAGATTGTTCAAGTGAATGAAATTTCCTGCTTTTGAAACATGGCAGCTGAATCTCAAGTCTGAAGAAATTACACTTTCTAATATAAGAAGACCAGTAATGTTGAGTCTCTGTAATGTCATTAACTGTCATAACTTTAGAAACCTGAAGTCATGCTGTACATATGAATTTTGATACCTCACACGTAACGGATTGAAAACACTAGCAAAAAGGAAAGGAAAATATTGTGGCTATACTCTTACAGGCTTGTGCAGGGGAGCATGACAGGAAAGAGCACAGTAATTGCCAGCCTGACAAGTGTGCTAATTTCACATGTTTCACTGTTTCCATTACTGTCTTGTATTACTTATCTCACTGAAGGGACTTCACAGATACCTGATTAGAGGTAACTGTGAGGGCAGTGAACTCCTGTGTAGTAGAAACCTGAAGATTGGGAATTATTTGGATGGCTGATTTTGGAATGATGTTTTTGAATTGTTGTTATCAAACTTATTTTTTTTCTTTTTACTGTGGTGATTTTTAAGGAAGATTCAACCTCTTATTTATAGATGGCAATCTCTCTTAAATACCTGTCATTTTAAATTACTGTTTTCAACAAATAATTTGTTTCAATTGTTTTAAAATGGCTGTCACAGAAGAGAATTAATTAAGATTGGTAAAGTATTTGAATATCTTGGGATATAAATGGGGGTAAATACTGTTTAGTTTTATGGGTTTCTCTCTGTCACTACAAATAAGGAAAATACAAGAAAATTACCAAATTGTTTAGAAAATAATTGAGCAATTATTTAAACTAGCCATTCTTTATACACCCCAGGGTGTGTAATTTCAATGAGAGAATGTTGTTTATTTTCCACAGACTCCTTTTGTTTCAACCAGAATAATGGCTTTTTGTGCTGGAGGAGAAATAGAATACTAGAATAATTTAGGTTGGATAAGACCTTTAATGCTTTATGTCCTCTATTGAAGGATTGCTCATAAGTAAAGTAGGAGATTTCTATAATTAATTGGAAGGGAATAACTTCACAAAAGTAGCATTCCTAGGAGCACTAAAAAAAGTGAGGAAGCTGCCTTTCTATTCTGAAGTCATGCTTAAATTTTAAACATTTGGTCCTATGATTTGAAGGATAGTTAAGCTATGAATTATTATGAAGCCAAACTTTCAAGGTGGATTTTAAAACTGGTCTTGTGTTAGCCATTTGACCTGCTCTGTCTCTTAGCATCCCTTTAGGTAACAGGAAGAATATGTATTTTCTTTTCAGTAGGAGGTAGCTGGAATTTAGTAAGTATTGTCGTTGTCTCAGAGGTTGCAATAATATTGTTGATATACCAATTTACATTAACAACATCTTAATCTACTACTTTGAATATGTGGCATTACTGAAATACTGTGAAAACCTTTTCAGTTCAGACCGTTTTGTGTAGCTTTCATTACTTCATCCCATCAAGATGCAATCAGCTTGAAACAGAATCAAAATCAAAAACAAATCAGTAATCAAATTTACATTATTGTTCTTTATGTTCAAAGGCAGATGTCATATTTATGTAGATATGTTGCATAGATGACATTTCTTTCTTTTGTGGTTTCTCATAGTTTTTTTATTCTTGCTGAAAAGTAACTGCAAGTTCTGTTTTTTACCAACAGCTATCAGTTGTTGAGTGGCTATAAGCCAGCACCCATGGATCTGAGTTTTATCAAGCTGACTCCCTCTCAAGAAGCTATGGTGGATAAACTAGCAGAGAATGCTCATAATGTGTGGGCAAGGGACCGTATAAGGCAAGGCTGGACATATGGTATCCAGCAGGTAGGTGCTAACTTCAGACACTTAAAACAGCACTTATCTATGGACATACTTCACAGCTGATGGAAATAATGGTGGCACACAGCCAGGAAGAAACAGCTAGTCAATGCAAGTTTGTCAGTCAAAGAAAACAAAAATACATAATTTAAAGCAATCGTGCTAAATAGCAGTATGAGACTCTTTTACAAGCAGTATTAAAAAAAAATTTGGTGGTATATTCTTGTTTTCTCTCTAGATCTCAGATTGAGAGAATTGCATGCAGGAAGCTAATTTGCTCCAGTATTTTAGGAAATGTAAATGTTGACTTTGACTAGGGGAATATTTAAATGTTTGCAGTTCTGGGAATTGAATAATTTTGTTTAGCCAGGAAAATCAGAATGTAAACTTCTAGTAATAACTTTGCTAATATGTTATATTTCTGGCAGAAGATGTGTAAAACTTAAGTCAATGTCACAGTTCCAGTCCTACTTCAGTTGTTCTTCTCCAGTGAATAGGAATAATATTTGGTAGTTATCCCAATGTGTTATAAAGCATGGTGGATTATTAAAAGCAAAACTCAGGTACTTTGGTTTCTATAAAAGACCCACAAAACCAGTCAATTGGGTATACCATCAGCCTAATTTAGTATTTTTCAAGACAGCTTCTACATCAGTTTTCCCTTAAGATTTTCTATTCTGTTTGTGATTGATTGTGAATTTTATATACAGAAAGGTCTCTTCACTTGTGTTAATAAATGTGTGGTAGCATTTCACAGTGAAATTTTAGGACAGTTTTCCCCTTGGAGAAAAATGAGTTTCCATGGTTTTGTGCTAAGCATAAAAGCTCAGCTTTATTATTTTTGCAAAAATGAGAAACAGCTGTTTTGTATGTACATACCCTTTTCTTACTACAAACAGTGGTTTTGCTTTTGACAAAAATTTGAGTTCTACATTTCAGTGCAAGATGTGTAAAATTTTGTTCTTCTACAGGACCAAAATTCATTCTATTTGCAAAACTTTTGTGTTAAATAATAAAATAAGCTGGGTTTATACATATCAAGTTGAGCACTTCACCTTATTATATACAGGTATGCTCTTGTGACAAAATAAATGCTGCATATCTGCATTTCAGTATTGTTCATTACAGTATCTTACTATGAAGCTGTGATTGTGTTACTTTATAAGCTGTTTAAGAAATCTGTGTTCTTTATTTGGGTCTAGACAGAGAATGAGTCAATTCTTCTGTTTGCAGACTGGAATATATGTATATGCTCTACTAGAAAAACACTGAAGATAATTCAGTTTTTGTGCAACTCCTCTGCTTTTCCCAAGAACAAATTTTTCCGTAATACTGCGCCTTTAAGTAAGAGGTGACCTTTTGGAGTGCTGTTAATATTTCTGATGGAATATTAATCATGAGAAGTAATGGGAGTGATGATTTTCTGTTGTCAGGTAGGGGAAGGGTATTAATTAGTTTTGTGCTCACTGTTTCCATCCTGTGTTTATGGGGTCAGTGCACAATTCATTTCTACAAGAAAAACTGTATGCTCAGAAGTATTTCTGCTATATTAAAGAAAGCACTCAAGAATATATACCATGTCTCCATGTTTTTTATTCTTTCAGAAGGCAATAATTTTCAATACAGGACCTTGCCAACTGGGAGCTTTGAAATGAATGAAAGTTGGGAAATAGCTACAACTTTGATAGAAACTTGACATAGGCTAAAATTAAATTTAGTTTTGCAACAGAATTTATTGGTTAAGATAAAGTTAAGAAGTTTCTGGAATCAAATGCATCTCTTACCTAATTATATTTCTAACTAGCTTTGGGAAAATTTAATCTTATGACTCACACTTAGTGAATAAATTTCTTAGATCTTGAAGAGAATTTAACCAACCTTTTGTGTCAGTATATCTTTGAAAAAACCCACAGATAATTTTGCCATATTTATTGGAGTGAATTTGCAGCTAAATTGCATGTTTTCTGAATTAGTGAGGTATTAAGTAGGAAAGTAAGTTAAATGGTGATGTCAGAGACTTTCCCAGTGTTACTGGTTTAGGAATAGTATGTAAAAGATGTAATGGGAGTGGGTGGCAAAGAAAAATTTCTTCTTTACATCTTCACAATATTTTTATTATATGCTATCTTTATGTATGTTTTTGTGTGCCTGTTGATATAGAAAGTCCTGCATTTGAAGAGGTGTGATGTGATAGTCACAAATTATTAGTTTTATTATGGTTCCCAAAAGGCAGTGGAGCTGCTCAAGGCCACAACTTGGATTAAAAAAAAAAAAACACCCCAAAACCCCCAAAAAACATCAATCAGACAAATCTAGTATGGGTTATAGCCTAAAATTAAACACTTCAGAAGAATCATGGAGTCCGTCTTATGTTCTCCGTGCTGTGCTTAGGGAAAGAGACTAAACTGACTCTTGAACCTAAAATGATGTAACCCTGTGAGGAGACATATTTGAGCCTCACCAGGAGAGAGCAGAGGAGGAAAAGGAGGAAAAGGAGGACTCTGCTCTACTCACTGAACAGCTCTCCGTATTTTACCTACTGACTCCTAAAATAGTTTCCTGAGGAAAGCTCTTGGAACTCTGGCATTCCCTAGGCTCCTTTCCTAATCCTGTTCACTGGATGACAAAATTTAACATGAAAATTAAATCTCAACTCACTTATTAAAATTTATAGTCTGGTATGAGGAACCTCATGGCAACTCGAGGTTTTGTTTAAAATGTCTTGGCCTTGTAATTACTGAGTGGTACATTACCAATTTTTCAAGAGTTCTGAAAGATTGGCTCCATAGCCTCAAAGATGTCTGACTAGAAAAATGGGATTTAGGTATCTACATCCGTTCTGATGGCCAAAGACAATTTTTTTTATAAAACGTTATCGGAATGATAGCCCCTAGTTTAGTTTTCAGATACTTTTTAAGAAGTTGGTGTGTATCAAGATCTGATTTTGACTACTGGGTTATGCTCTGAAAGAATCTTAGACAAATGCTTCTGCTCTAAATCTTGACAGGGCTTTGGTATATATGATAAATACTTAACTGTTCTTCCTTATCAAGACAAAGACAGTCATGGGCATGCAGGGAAGAGTCTGGAGAATTTAAAGCTAAAAAGCTTAAGTGCCTATGAAGCTGATCATATTTGGAGCTGGAAAACTGATTAATTGAGGTTTTGCAGTATTGAGTGCTTATGCTTTAAGCATCCAAGAATTTTTTGACCAACTAAAGACTTTTGTGTGCTGAGTTGTGCGCTGTTGTTGAGAACGCAGTGTAGTGATGCAGTGAACAGTGTCATTGTTATGCTTACAGCAGAGTGTGATTGTTAAATGTGGACCAGAGGTAAGAAATATTCATGACCTTGAGGAAGCAGATTTACAAGATCAACAGTATACTTTATTCCCTTATTTCTGGCAGACAAGTTACCACAGTCTCATGGATAGTTAAAAAGGAATATGAAGCCCTTTTTCAACAACAGTGTGTCTTACAGAAGCTGCCATGCTTTGGATGTTGATGTTGATTTGCTCTTAATTCCATAATCTTTTTTTCAAATATTTCTTTTCCTTTCGAGAAAAGACCAACAGCTGAGTTTCAGGAGTTTTTACAATATACAGATAACTAATACCATTTATTAAAATCCAGTAAGAAGAGAGTAGAAGAGCAAGGTGCTCCTTTCTGAGTGCAATGCAGAGATGTCTCTCATTTAGCTGGCATATGTATCACATGGCAAAGCTGCTAGCTCTGGCTGTTGTCCCCACTGCTACATGCTTCTGCATGGCTCCAATGGGTTTATTTCATGGGCTACATTTTGTCATCCTGTCACATTCCTGTGACATCCTACAGTACTGGAATAAAGTGGCACGATGATGTGCTGTATAATAATACTATAAACAGATCTTGCAGAGCTGTAAAATAGTTTCTTAAGGGAAAGAAGCTTACAGATGTTTTAAAGTAGATGAACTAATCACTGGGAAATATGTTATGAACAGCAATTGTGCTGTGGCTGTAGGATGAATTAAATCAGCAGGTCTGTTCAGTATGACAGCCTCATCATTTTGGGATTATATAAAATGAAAAGAATTAAAGGGATGCTGTCAAGTAGTTAATGTAGAAACCGTTGCTTTCCTTAAAAATTGTTGGGGAGAAAGCCTTCCAACTTCCAGTTTCTTTTTCTTCTTCTAAATCCATCACTGTTTGTCAGGCTTTTTTCTTACCAAGATATAACCAGCTACATTTTGTGCACGACTATAAGCAGTATTTTTGTTCTGCTGCTGCAGAGCCAGCCAGCCAGGAGAGGGAGCACAAGTTAGTTAAAAAGTCCTGTTCCCAGAACTGTCCTGGCAGCTGTGATGACTCTGATCACAAACAACTGTTTTTTTGTAGTACAGCCTCACAGTTGCTTCTTGCTTCATGAAGGGAAGAAAGCAAAGGAGCAAAACAGGTAGGAAAAAATATGTGTTTCTGCTTAAAAGAACATACTAAGTAGCAAGGGTAAGTGGAAAAACAAGCATGAAAATCAGTATGAAAATACTTAACAGTGTCCTTTTAAGGGAGAACATGATTACTCACAAGTTGGTGGTCTTGGAACTGGAGAAATGGTAAATGAACAATGGCAGATAGAGGAGTTAGAACCAGGCAAAGAAGCCATATGTCCCTGTGCTAAATGAATTAAAATAATCACATTTGTGCTATGAGAAAAGGCACCTTTTTTTGTTTGTTTGTTTGGTTTTTTTTACCTTAATGGATTTTGATGTTAAGTCGTGTCATAATTACATGAGAGTTTTGGGGGGGTTTTTGTTACTTTTAAGCAATTTTTCCTAATAAGATAATGAAAATAATAACATTGAAGTATAAAAGCATGTATTTGTGACAAAATCTTCACAATCTAATGGAAAATATTCAGAACTCATAAGTTTATACATAAACTTAGGGTATTTTTTGGCATATTAATGAATTTAGGGTATTTTTTGACATTCATTGAACTATGATTTTATGCATACAGGAAAATCCTAACATCCATATGAATAAGGAAAAGACAGAAAAGAAAAGAGTCGAGCTTAGAGATCACTAAGCAAATGAAAGTAATTTGAAGTACATTACCTGCCTCATCCCTCTTCCTGAACACATGACTTCTAGGTCTCCCCACTGATTATAGAGATCACAGGCGAAGACTTTTCCACATTTTGCTTATATACATTGTCACATATCCAGATATCTTAGTCAAAGGGTATCTTGCTGCCTCTTCATGTTGCACTGTGTTCTGGCCAGAAAAGCTAACAGTCAGAAATCTCATTTATACTGAAAAAGGAAAAATCATTAAAAATCTCACACCTTTAACCTTGTTTGTAAATATTGGCAACCTAAAATTTTCCTTGCACTGTGTGAAAAGCATCTTGGAAAAGATTCTCTGCAGTTCCTGTCCTAGAATAATCTGTTGGTATTGCCAAACAATTATATGAAATCTTACCTCTCTTTGGCCCAAAAATGCAAGACACTTTGGTCTTTTAAAGTCAGGATCTTATTTTTTTCAGAATTATAGAAAGTATATGGCATCATTAATTGGTCAGGAATTGGTCTCCTCAGACTGCCTAAGGCAAGAGAATGCAAGAGAGGCATTGCTCTGAAAAGTCAGGCTGGGTGAAATATGCATGTGTGGGAAAAATCAAGTTGTTGCTTATTTTTTCATTAAATATATATAAAACCAGCATCTTGTTCTTGTAAAAACCATTTATGTTACCTCACTTTGACATTTTACATTATTTATACCGATATATTAGTTTCTTCCATTTATAGTCAGGGCACATTCTGCCAGGCATTCTGTATGGCTATGGTCCTCAGTGAAGATGGCAGAAGCTGTACACATATTACTAAAGGATACACATAATTCCAAGGTTAGAACTCGGCTGCTAGTATTCCAGGTGAGGAATACAACCTCTTATTTGGTTGGATACATTTGGATTACCAACGTTGCTAAGAATACTGCTTTATGAGCACTTTCTGGTTCTAATGCTCTGGAATTTGAAAACTACTTTTTAATTAAATACCAGTTTAGAATTGTATTTTTCCTTTTCCCCTGTAAGATGATTTTTAATGTTCCTGATTTCTGGTTAAACATGAGCTACAGTGATAGGTGTGGAAAAGCTAGCCCTCTGGATAGGGAGGCATGGAAGGTGTGGTGTTAGTAAATGATGCTGCTCACGGTGGCTCACTGGTTTTCTGGCAGCACTGCTGGCAAAACGTGCCCTGTAGCATTTGTTGTGGCACTTGCTTGGGAATGTCTGTGCTAGGGAGAAGTGTGGATCTTGCCGGTTGGCAGAGATGTGACAGCAAGCGGAGTCAATTCACAGCTGTGGAATGAGGGTTTGCTAATGGTGCAAAGGGAGCTGAGAAACAATAGCACATTCGTCTCACTGAATGTGTGCTGAAATACGTTTGTTTTGTGCTTGTAGTTTAACAGCCTTGCTTATGAGAATAAAATCACTTCAGTGCCACACAGAATATGTATTTGCACAGCTCTAATACTTTACATCACAAAATGTGTGTTCCAAATAAATTATTATCATATTTTTCCTGCACTCTTACTACTATGTGTTCTAACTTCTCAGTCTTTTCCTGTCTCTCTTTCTGATGAGCACTTACATATTATTCTGGTGACCTTTTGTTCCCTTTAGTCTAGTGGTCTGTGCTGTTCCTGAACTTCTTAGAGATTTGGGAAGGTTCAGGAGTGCACATCTTTGCAATACAACTTTTGTAGCCCTGAAAACTACATTATTATTTTCAGATGTCTTTTAGAGGTTTATATGATGCTTTGGTTTTTTGTAACTGAATTACTGCTGAAGCACACAGCCTTATTACACACACTGCATCTCTTAATAGGTTCTTTTAGAGCTGCTTATAGAATTTGACTATGGTTTTCTTGCTGCTGTACATGATGTGGACATTTCTCATTTCATTCTTATGTGAGATCTGTCTGTGCAAGTTCCAAGACCAGTTTTAGGTCCAGTGCTACGAGATAAGTTACTGACACATCATACTCATTGAAGAAAAGAATGCACTTTCCATTTGATGTGTGTTTCCTTTGAGTTACTTTGCAGCAGTGTTCTTTACCTGTCATGAAAGTTTTAAAAGGCTTGTTGATGATTTTTGGGTGCGTGTGTGTTTAGGTTTTCTTTTTTTCCTGTAGTTCTTTTCCTTTTAAGAGCTGTATGTAGTTTAAAAAACTTATGCAGTTATATTGGCACACTGTCGACCAATTATTGCTTTATTCATATCCCTTTGTACCCTACAAATAGGTGTATGTGTGTCCATTCAAATTGTTGTTTGTCTGTCACAGGCTGCATATATCAGAATTTGTCATGTACACTGTGAAAAGTAATACTGACTTTTCATGGTCACTGCTATATTACTGATGTTTAACATTATTACTTCCATCCAGGACACATTCTTCCAGGCATCCCAACTTTCTGTGGTTGCCATGTTTTCCTAAGTAAAGTAAATTAAATTCTAAATTATTAATGGATGTTTGTTACATGAAGACAAAGCTGTGTAATAAAATACAGTGGCTTTTTTTCCTTTTTTTTTCTGTGATATGATAGGTTATGATTTCAAAACAAAATAGTTATATAAATATCATGTGTGCTACCCAGCTCAAACCATTTGTCTGTTAACAAGTAGTTGCCAGACAAACTCTGTACAAAACAGGCTTCTGATGAATCATTAGACTGTTAAATCTGGAAAATTCTGGCAAAAAAAGTTAAAAAGCTTAGGCTGAATATTAAAACTTATTTTAACAGTCTATAATAACTTTTGTACTGAGGAGGGGGAATTCAGTCTCTGTACTACTTGGAAATGCACTCAATAAAAATTACCACTCTTAGCTAATCAGTTTTCTTGTTGACTTGATTGCAAATGTGCAGAGCTCAATCACTGTACAGGATCATTCCTTACACTTACATCAGAGAGGTACAGAAGGTCATTAGTACAAAGCCTTAATGATGAATATAATAACAAGAGTTCATAATTCAGAAATAAATAGCACATTCCAAATTTAAATAGATGTGTAATAGAAAAAAAAATAAAAGTAATGAAGTTATTAAAAGGAAGATCTCACATTTAAATTTAAAGACATAGCCACAGTCTTGAATAGGTGAAAAAGGTCACAATGTTAAATAAAATTAGATCCAAGGGAAAAATTATCTGTAAAATCAAGTTGGTTCAATACATTAAAGTTCTGTATTCCTTTTTGTTTTCTCTCCTTGATCTTATTTTGTGCTTAACCATTTTAAAAGCGCTTATGCTTTATTTCATTTTATACACTGTTATCATTTGATTGCCTGTGTGTTAATGGTTGCTATGGCAAATACAAATGCATTGCATTTGTACATTACATTACAGTATAACATTATTTAATGGATAAGAAATTACATATTTATTGTTCCAAACTTTCATATTTTTAAAGGACAGTATTTCACAATATCTTTTGGACATATAGTGCTTCAGAGGAAATTATTTCTCTTTTTTGTGTCCTTTCAATAACAAATAATCAAACTCATACGGTTTAATCACCTCAGATGTTAATGTGAATACTCTTAATCAAATAATAGTTTCTCATAACATTTACTTCAGCATTTGCTCGAAGGTCACAGCCCTTTTTCACATCTACCAAATTAAACATTGGACAAAGCAGGATGTCAGCTTAAGAATTTGGAACATACATATATATATATATATATATATATATATATATAGTAAATCCCTCAGATGATATTAGTATTGGCCCTGCCACTGTCCTTTCCACAGAATATAACTAGAGCTGATGTGTTTTTGTCATTTGTGTCCCCAGAAATGTATTACCTTTATCTTTCTGTTAGCCCTTTTAGCATGTAGGTAATGCTTGTCCCTTAATATTTCTTCTCTTAGAGGAATAACTAGTAGGACCAGAGTTTACCAAGCACTGGTTTGTAATTGACCTTTCAATATCTGCTCATTATGACATGGCAACAGATAGCCTTGCATCTGAGCATAGAAAAGATTACAAAATATGTCTGCAAGAATTTTTTTCAGAATGGATGTGCCACTTCTTCTCTGTTTGCAAAGATAGAATTGAAACCACATATGTTCCTAAAACGAGAACTGTAATGCTGTAAAAGAAGAAAGGTACTTCCACTGTAGACATTGTCTTCTAAAATAATAGGCATTGGTTTTGGGGTTCTTAATAAATCTAACCAATAATGAGAGCCTCTCAATATAATTGGTATTTTCCTGAAGAGAACGAACAGCAACTGTGGTTTTTTTTATATCTCTGGTCCTTTTTTTTTTTTTTTTTATATACATATTAGGACAAACATGGAGAGTTCTTAGCATGGTTTCTCTCATTGCCAACAAATTCGGACAGGATGCGAGAAGAAAATATAGACAAGAAAACAATTGTGTTAGCCACTAAAAATTAGATTAGCCATTTAAGTAATCCAGTTAAACACTGCTTTTAAATAAGATAATTTTGCAGTAGAAGAAAACCTAATCAATGTTTTTTAATAAATCTGAAATTCAAAAATTAAACCTTATGAATAATTTCAGCTGGAGAGAGGTTAGTTTAATTATCTAATGTAAAAAGTCTGCACATGGAAAACATAAATCATATTCTTGCAAACCCCTTTATTTTTGAAAAAACTGTCTTAAATAGTTGTTATAGTAAGGCACAGGTTTATTATCTATTTTGTAATTTATTAATTAATGTTGCATGCATATATTATTTTTTATTAGTAGTATTTCATTCTTTTGTTTTTATGACTTTTTTTGGGTGTTTTATCTCTCTTGTTTAGTTCTATAATTATTAAACACCTGTATATTTGTGGTACAGAAATGTCTCAGCTTTAGTTAGAAAGAAGTTTCTAGTTATGGTAGCTTTATAAACAGTGTTTGAATTTTTTTTTTTTTACTTTTCTCTCATTCTCTTTGGATCTGTCCTTGTTTCTGTGGCTTGTATTGTTACTTTATTAAGTAAATTTGAAAGAAACTTGCATCAGGTATAAGACACAGAGCTTTATTTGTGTGTTTCACTTCTTTTTTAGTGAATTCAGTCTTGTAGTTTCTAGACTACTGCAATTGTTTTGATTCCTTTCTATATTTGAAATTACATGATTTCAGTTGGTATAGAGAGTCATTTTTATGCTGCTGTTGAAGAATAATCTTGTCTGTAAGAAAAAAACCACGGTTTTGAAAATTGAGCTGATTTTTCATACTTATGCAGGATGTGAAAAATCGACGAAACCCCCGTCTTGTACCGTATGCTCTTTTGGATGATCGAACAAAGAAGTCCAACAAAGACAGTCTTCGGGAAGCAGTCCGCACCCTTCTAGGCTATGGTTACAATCTGGAAGCTCCTGATCAAGATCATGGTAATTAGTTTTGGGTTTTTTCTCAGAAAACCTTCAGGATTTTCCTCATACTGAATTTGTTAGTCCAATAAAACATTTTGAAGGGCTGCTTCCAAATCTAATAGGTGCTTTTCTCCACTTTCTGCTCTCTTAGATCTTTCTTTCTTTCCTTATTGTTTCCTTTCCTTTTTGTTTCCTTTCCTTATCCTGTGGCTTCAAATGAATATTTACAAAATTTTAACTTTAAATAATGACGAATTCTACAGTATGTGTACAATCTTGTATTTAAGTACTTAAAGCTAAGGTGAAATTTTCTAAAATAAAGGACTACAAACCACATTTCTCTGAATGTCAAGCTGCAAGTCTAGAATTAGATAATCTGTTAGAGCCTTTAAGTCTCCTGGACTTTCTCAGGTCTTGGAAGCTGAATTAGACTAAACTAAATTTTAATTCACTTTGTAAAAAGTTTTCTTTGAACTTGCATCATTGCCAGGTTGAGCGTTTTATTGATACTCTGGGCAGTATTTTCAATTTGAGACATCCTAGACAAGAACAAAAAATTGAGCTGTTAACAAAGAACTTTTAAAGTACACAAATTTTATCTCAATAACTGCAGCATACATAATGTTAAGAAAATACAAGAAATCAGGAGGCATAGTAGATCTAATGCCTATCAATTATTTTAGAAGTTCACTTAGAGATAAGGAAATACGGAATAATCAAAATTGAAACTAGCATCTTTATAATCTCAGCAAAATTTTGAAATTTTGAGAAATGTGTCTAAACATTTTATTTTTCTTCTTACAGTGATAGTGATTGCTAAGTTTTGACCTATTTAGGCCACAGACCTTCAGTAAAGTATTTCTGCAGAAGACATAACTCATAGCATACACAGTGAATCTAACATTTAGAATTTATTTTCTGAAGCACACGTATGCTCTGATCCTCAGCTTTTATGAGATACTGCCATTAAATTACATTTAAATATGAGGCATTGCTGAGACCATGGATGTGTAACAAGGCTGGATTGCTGAATAGGTAGAACAATGTTCCTTAGTGGAACGGATGGTGTTGGTGGCAAAATGCCATGGTCTCACTCTTAAATCTGCCAAGATTGAAGGGTGTAACCCTGCTGCATAATCCCAGAATTTCTTCCCCTCCCACTGTTGGGAAGGAGATGCTGTAAAAAGAGATTGAGCCTGACTTCATCTTGGTTCTGAGAAGGTGTGTTGGCTGGTGCAGGAGGCCTTTGTCTCTTGTGAAGATACAGGGACTCTCTAACAGTGTAGGTGAAGTGGGGAGAGAGAGCACACTCCTTTTCCACAGTCTCTTCCACATCCTGCTGAGCAATTATAATCCCCTTTTTCGTTTACAGCTCTGAGAACCACATGCTGCTGCCTTTCCTAGGGAATGAACTGTTGAAAACCACTATCTTTTTCCTTAGAATGCAGAGCTCGTTGAGCTGGTTCTGTGAGTGGAGTTATTAAATGAAATGTAAAGAACACTAGTGCAATCCTTGAATGTGAAAGATGTGATCAAGGTTCTTGCAAAATTTCCAGAGGAAAGGAACTGCAGAACAGTGTCCTATGAATTGGTCTTTCTTGAGAAAACATTGGAATTTAATCAGCAAAAGGTTTTTATAGTCATTTTGGGGTCTTAGATTTTGCAGTTTATGAGCTTCTCAAGTTTTGCAGATGCATAAAGCATGTCACAAGGATCCTGTTTCATCAGTCAAGATTCATACTCTTATTAAGGGATTTAGAGCCCTCTAGTGGTGTTCTGAATCTCCAGTCATTAATTTTTATTTAAACATTAATTTTACAAAGTTCTCTAGTATTGCTTTTTATGTTTTGTTATTGTTATTACTTACTGGTTTCCCGCGGCAGCTGTATTTTTGGGATTGCTTAGACTCTAGAAAGCATTTTGTTACTTAGAATCTAAAAAGAAAACAACTTCTCAGTTACCATGCTTTGTGTTGCTTCGTCTGTATAGGTAGGGCACTAAGGGCCTTCAAAAGTGTTTTAAGGCATTAATTGTGTAGACTATCAAAGAAAAAAATTAACTGATAAAGAATTATGTGGCAGAGAGGTGTGTTGCTTAGCGGGAACTTAATGAATCTCACCTGACTGAAGTCAGGCATGGTGGCTTCATGAGAAGTGATGGTTAATTCTGAAAGATGTGATTTTATAAGCTATCCTAGATGATATTGGAAATGTGGACCTTGGTCTGTGTGGGAAAACAGAAGAGAAAGGGAGAAGTTCTTAGTATGGCCTAACAAATGGGGGCAAGTAGGTGCAGACAAATTTGATCTTATGACAAACTCAGGAAGAAGAAGAATTGTGATTACACTGGAATGTGGACTTTTCAAATGTTGCACGGGCTTTATTTGATGCATTACAAGTTTGTGGGAAAAGATCCATGCTTTTGGCCTTTTTTTCCCTGAAACTGAGAAAAAGAATCAGAGTGACACTTGAGTCATCAGCTATTTGTAGCTGCATTCAGATTTCTGACTTCTCCTTTCTTTATGTTTTTTTTGTTTGTTGTTTTTTGTTTTTCTTTCCCTGATTCCCAGAATGGGCAAGGACACTTTCCCCACATTGCTGTTCTGCAGCAACATTCTTCTTTTCATGTCTATGCTCAAAGAGATTCCTTTACCTTTTGCTTTCACTGTTTCTTGTCAGTAGTTGGGAGCAGCGACTACATTGCATTTTGTTTTCCCCTTTATACTTATTTTTATTTTTTTAACCCTTACAGCAACAAGACTGGACATGTGCAGTGGGATAATGGAAAAGTTCAGGATCTTCCGCACAGAAAAGACTTACGCAGTGAAGTCTGGGAAGTGGTACTTTGAGTTTGAGGCAGTGACTGCAGGAGACATGAGAGTTGGCTGGACCAGACCTGGCTGTCTGCCAGATCAGGAACTTGGCTCAGATGAAGAAGCTTTTGTTTTTGATGGCTTTAAGGTTTGTATGTGTTTTTCTGTAATGATATGCGTGACTGCAAAACTTCTAATTTTTGTGTCTCGTTCCATGTATCATTTGCCTCAGTTGCCTTCACTGCTTTCATTGATGTTTCATGAAATTATTGCTCTGTCTTTGAGGGCCTAGGTAGAATAACTAGAATTAGTGTCACCTGAAAAATTAATTAGCAAGGTTTGGCATTTCTAGAACATTTTTTTTTCACAAATTCCTGTAGTTTTTCAGTATATATAAAGAAAGAAAAATCAAAGTGGCTTAATCAAATTCAAAATACTGGAAGCGCTGTAATTACCTATGAATAATTTCTTTAAAGTTTTACTTGGTTGTTCTCTCTATAAGAAGTGCCCTTAGGGAATAAATATGGTTAAGATTATTTACAGTTAAGTGTTTGAGGCAAATAAGTTTGATACTAAGTTTGTGTAGAAATGTCAGAATTCCAAAGAGCATAGCTAGGTTTTCACAGAAACCCTTACAGCTTAAATGAAGCATGATAGAACCACTAAGGTTTGCTGAAATTTAACTCTGTGTGAAAAAAAATTACAGATTGAAATCTAGTCATAAAAATATATGGTAAAACAAACCTTTATATTACTGACTATCATCAGAATAGATTAAATGACTAATTGAAATTTTTAATTTCAGTATGAGGGCAAGTCCAACTGCTATCCAAACCTTAATTGTTATTAATTGTAGCCTTGTATCTGGTATTGGAATTAATTTTCCTTATTACTGTTAAAATTACGTAACAGACATCAACAGTATTCCTGGATGTAGCCATCAAGATAAAGGTCTCACGATGTATTTTATAAATGCTGTGGGAATTTATTTGTTTCCCACTCATATGTTTCATGAGAAGATGCTTTGAAGAGAGAACTGGAAAGGTTTTTTGTAAAGGGTCTTACGTAAACAATTCAAGTCCTCTATTTTTACTGGAATAGCTTTGTAGTCGCCTTCTGAATCTCAGGGTTTGACATTCAGTCCACAAAACTATTTTGTTGTGTTTGATTTTAATGGGTTCTTTCCTTGGTTGGAAAAAATTGACCTTCAAGATACCAAGAAAGGTCCATTGGTTTCAGGACTTACAGGATCCAACTTATAGGATGAATATGTGATGAAATACATGATTAGGAATCCTATCTGTTATTAGTTATTAACACTTCTTTTTTTTTTTTCCGTATACTTGGTTATAGTAGTTCTTAACAGATGTTAATTTATTTGAACTCAAATCCAAGACCCCATTGAAAGTCTTTGCAGTCTTTGACTTGAAAGTCAGTCAGAGAAATCATTAATCATGCCCTCAGCTACTCTGAAATCTATCAGAAACCAAGGGCTTGTCTCATTCACAGACAGTTTTATTCCTTCCAAAATCTGATATGAGAGGAGGAGTAATTTATTTTGCAAAAAATATTTTAAGAAATATACTTAAGGAAACAATACAGATTGTTTGCAATTAATGAATTTAATGGCTGCTAAACTAAATAAAAGCATTTTCCTAAAAATGGTTTGTGAAATACCTATTGAACATTGCCATGGATAGCATATTATTGTGATTACAAGTCTTTCATGGAACTTCTACAGAAAACTAAACCGTACTCTTACTTTTTACTAAAGTGTTGAAATAGCAATTTTCCCTGTCAGCTCTCTAAGCAATATTTTATAATGCTGATGTGAGAGGAGCTTGCAGGAAGTTTGGAAATGATGGATTTCCATATTCAGAGTCAGCTTGGAGTATTCACAGACACAGTTTTGGAATGATATTCTGTGAATGTGTTCATTTTAATGTCATCTTAACTGAGGCAATTAATTATTATTTCTACCCTTAAAGATGAGGAGAACACATACAGTGTCACTATTTTTCCTTTTAAATGCTTCTAATTCTTTTCAGGCACAGCGGTGGCATCAAGGTAATGAGCATTTTGGCCGCTCTTGGTTGGCAGGAGATGTTGTGGGGTGTATGGTTGACATGAATGAGCACACTATGATGTTCACCTTAAATGGTGAAATCCTGCTTGATGACTCGGGCTCAGAACTTGCATTCAAGGACTTTGAGGTTGCTGATGGTAAGCTCTGTAATATATTGTGCTGTTAAATTGCTATTGCCTGGTTTTTGCTCTGACTTCACTTTAATGCGTTTCTTTTGCGTTTCTTGTCCCCGTTCTCATCCCTGCCTCTGCCTCCTCTGCTTTGTCCTTTTTTTCTATTTGATTAGTTTTAGTCTTTTGGAAAGGAAATTTGCTGGGTGTGACAATGAGAAAGGGCTTTTTTTCTGTTATGATCTTTGTGGCTATCTTCTGTTGTGAGTCCCTTTACCTATTTTTCAGGGATGTGTCTGAAGAGGCAGATTGATGACTTTTAATATTTCATCCTCACTGCAGTAGATCACCATATTATGTAACAGAATAATAGAGTGTATCATAGAATTATTTGAGTTGGAAGGGACCTTTTAAGAGCACCTACTCCACTCCACTTCCATAAGGGGCAAGGACATCAGATTTTATCTAGATGAGGTACTGAAATGATACCAAGTGTCTGTCCAATTAGTTAGAAACTGTGGTAGTGAGTTTAAACCATCTTTAAGGTTTTGTTTTAGCACTGGGAGGAGAAATGGCACCTGATGCAGTCAGCTGACACAAAACTATCCTGCAAAATATTCTGCTTAATTCTAAACCAGTAGATTGAGCTTTGTGCTTGTTGTAGGGTTCTTGGTGCAGGTTTCAGCATCCACAAGCAGGTGCTAGTTTACTGTGAAGACATAACTTAGGAGATTGCTTAGGATGGCAAAGATTTTGAGGGCTTGTCAGGTGGCACATTGATGTTGTACCAAAGAAGTGGTTTTTTATATTATAAATTTAAATATGTACCTGTGTGCAGATAGAAACAACAAAAAGGAATAAGAAATTGTATTAAGTAAGTTAACTGCATAAAACTTCTGAATTATTATGCTAATGTTAAAAAAATTAAGCTTTAAGCTTTCATTTCTTGTAGGTACATATGTTCTGCCATAAATATTATACATCTATTAAACAATACAGTTGTAGCTGAGAGAGAAAGTTAAATTTTTTGAACTGTAAGAGCTCCATGTGCTGCTGTTGGGTTTCTCATCCCTACTCTATTCCCATGGGAAACAGGAATTTCATACCTCTTAATTAGGCAATTCCCTCTTTGAATTTTAACCACTTTATTTTCATCTGGATTTCAGAGTGTTTTACTTTCAGGAGTACTTTGGGAGATGTTTTTCCTTCCTCTGCCATACATTAGGAAGCAGAAATATTTTATTTAAAATTACAAAATTGCCGTTCATTTTCTGAACTGCTTCCTGTTACTTTACTAGTTTTGGATTTCCTTAGATGCCGTGGTGAGGGTGGGGATACAAGAATTGCCTTATTGTTAGTGTTATATGCAAAAATAATCTTGGTGCCTTTAAATTTTAATGGTTTTCCAGTTATTAGTTAGTATGCTCCCATTGGAGAATAGAGGCTTCTGAAAGAAACTCTAATTCCATTAAATTCTGAGGGTAGGCTGTGTTTATTCCAAGTTGTTGAAATCACAGTGGAGTACTTTTTGTGGTGCTTGTTTCTAGCCACAGGTTCAAATTGAAGCAGATCTCTCTCTGCTAAAGGAGCTCCTGGTTTGACACAGAGCCTGAAGGCTTTGGTGGCCATGTCAGAGACTTTGTCAAATATCTCAGATTTTCCACAGTATCTTAATTTGCATTAAGTTCCTTTAGTGTAGTTTTTGTAGGAAAGAGCTTGCCCTTTGAAATAAGATGTCCTAGTCTGTTTTCAAGGGAACGTGCTGATTGATCTTAGATTTAATAACTCTAAAGCTATATTTGATACACAAATATTGGAGGCAAAAGCAGAGGGGAAGGGAAGACAACTGATTATGAGTGTGTATGTGCAAACACACATATGAAATACCCAAAATAAATTTATGGAGCTGTTTTGTTTTGTTTCTTTTGCAGACTGGCTTTAGTTTGCTTTTGTCACTGGCTCTTGCTTAACAGCCCTGAGACCTTTCTGTAGGTCACTTCAATCCCTGAACCATGTTGTGTTGCTGCACATAGGGATCTTTTGCTTTAGGAAACAGTTAGAATTTCTGATGCAGCCTTACAGTAAGTCAGTCCTGTAGATTTAATTTACTTGGGAACAATGAAAAGGGAATATGGTGCTCTGCCAGCTTAGTAATACGGCTTGTGCTGCGTGTTAGGTTGTACTACCAACAAGAGGAGCTCTTTGGGATTATGGCAGATGAATTTATTTATGATATATCATCTCAGTAGTAAAATTGATAATTGCATCTTATTGTGCATTTGTAGCAGGTAAATTTAACTGTAGATATGAACAGGTACCCTTGTAAAACCCAAATTTTATTTTGTCAAGCCATGATCTTATTGAGCAGGAGCTGTTTGTAGTGTTTGACAGATTGAATGAGGAGGTTCATGTTGCACTCCTGAAAGTAGGGAACATTAGGAAAAGTGTTGCTGTCCTGTGCTTTTGCTATGTGTGACAGACAGTTCTAGAGGATTGCTTTTCATGTGGTAATGTTTAAATGCTTTTACTTGTTTCACTATTTCATACAGTGAAATAAAATTTGCTCCATGGCCCAGTTTTGTATCTGGAGATTAGAAGCCAAATAATCTTTCTAAGTGGCCTCCAGCATGCAAGGGTTACATGGGATCTGTTAATAATAATAATATGTAGAACATCTGGATACCCATTCAAATATGGCTATTGAAATTAATTTCTATTCTGTAGAAGATATGTAGCTGCCTAAACAACACACACTCTGTAAGATGATGTTTACTCTATAAGATGTGTTTACCATGCATAGAAGAGCCCTAAAACACCAAAATGAAAAGTAAATCATTGGCAAATCAGTGCAGAATTTCACCGGAGATGGAAGTAGGGTTTTCATGGTTAGGACTGGGACTGGTATTTCTATTCCATTTATACAGACCCACAGTTACTGTAGAGTTACAATTACATGCAAGAATCAGCTACATGTACAGTACCTTCTGCTATCATAGAAAACTGTATTGGTGAAAGGGACTGTTGTCTTGTCTGATTTCACATTGCCTGCATTGGCAAGTTTGACGGGATACACTATGCTGAGTAAAAATATCAAGGACAGCTTTACTTGTGCAGGAGTTTTTCCAGTATTTCTTTGTTTTCTTTCAGGGAATCTTGCAAGTGCTTATTTACATGTTCTTACATTTTATTGCATTTTATTGCACTTTATTTGTGTGTGTGTTTAAAATATTTGCTTCACACCTAATCTATCTGGGAGGTTCAGGATTTTTTTTTAAAACCACAGGAAAATGCGTAGGTAGAAGAATAACTGCTGCTTGGGTAATGAGATGAGAATTGTAGGTTATTAAAAACAATTTTGATTTTGGCTTTCCTTAGCAGCTTTTGCAACATCTTGTGGATTCCTTTAACTCAACAGGGAGCCTAGTGAGTTCTCCCTACTAGAGCTGCTAGGCTTTCTCATGGCACATATCTCTATATGAAAATGTGAAATTTTCCTGGTTATGAGTTGTTTAATACAATTTTGTTCTGTTTAGTGCTGGAAAATACTTCCATTATTGTCCATCACTGGATTTGCACTAGCAGAATTAACATAAATCATATTATCTACTATTGCTGTGTTATCTGAGGAGTTGATGGCTTGTGATTTAAAAGCCAAGCTGTGAAGATAAAAATTTGGACTTCAACTTATGCCTAATAATGTTATGACATTAATTTTATCATGTCTAATACAAATACGCAGGACAACCAGTCTTGTGTATATGCAGGAAAAATCTTTTAAAAATGGTACTGAAGGCTGATCATTTATCTGGTGGAGAGTAATTCCTGTAGATGGTGCTCTGGAGTGTGCTTTGTCTCTGAAGAACACACATCATGAGTAGATACTCTGCTCGTTTTTTTGTGTGTGTTTTTTTTTTTTTTGTTGTTGTTTTCTTTTTTTTTTTTTTTTATCTAGGCAGCCTAAAGAAAGGTGAGGAACTACTTTGTATTGTGTCCTTATATTTTTCGATACCTGTTATATACACGTGAATCAGAATCACTTAACAGAGCTTCATGTTTCTTGCTGATAGAAGACATTTTGTTAATAACTAGGTTAAATGAATCTACAAAGTAGTTTATAGCTGTGGAAATTGAAAAACAGGATAGAGGAAATAAATAACAATAAATAATAAATAGAGGAAATAAAAGATTTTCTTAGGTTTTTAAATGTGAAGTTGAAATTGAATGAAAAACAAAAAAAGAACATTGTGCCTACAGAACATCCATGTGGGGAAAGTGCACTTGCCCATTCTAGGGAATCAGGAAAAAAAAAAGTTTTATCAAAAAAAGTCACAAATGTGTTCCCTGTGCTAGTAAAACAGTAAGATGCATACAAATGTAAAGATGATTCAGAAGGTAAGGCACAAAACATGTTCCCAAATCAAAATACTTTGTTTCATGAAGCTATGGTGTAATTTTGTGAGTTCTCATTTTCCAGAGCTAGAGTTTTCTAAATTTTTAAAATTAATATTATTTAAAAAAAAATCTATGTCATACACTTTGTGCATATTGCTAAGCTTTTTTTCCATTATTATATCTGCATGGGCAAGCACTGTATTACTTTTAAAGTAAGATTCTCTCAAAATATCATGAATAATGACATTTTAGGAAGAATACCAAAGGTAGTAAGACTTAAAGTAAAATTGGCAATACTCTACCAGCTCAGCAGAGAAATTAACCAAGAGCTGGCTATCAGACTCTGTGGAATAGTTTGAGTGTTGCCTAAAAATATCCATGACTATTAGAGGGCTTGCTTTTTTTTTTTTTTCAGAATGATGTTTAAGATACATTACTTGGTGACATGAAAGATGTGCTGTTGATGATTTCTTACCTTCATAATCTTTTTCTTTTTCTTTTTTTATTTTCACAAATGATTTTTAATTCAATTACAAAAGAGAGATGTTCAGCAGTGTTCATTATGTACAAGCCACATGTTCTTTCATCTTGTTTTTAGGGTTTCTACCTGTGTGCAGCCTGGGCCCATCTCAAGTGGGAAGAATGAACTTTGGAAAAGATGTCAGCACTCTAAAATATTTCACTATATGTGGCTTACAGGAAGGGTATGAGCCCTTTGCTGTTAATACAAACAGAGACATCACCATCTGGCTGAGTAAAAGGCTTCCTCAGTTTCTACCAGTGCCACAAAACCATGAACATATTGAGGTTTGTGATCCTAGTGAAATGTTTCTAGACACTTGAATATGTTTGAATTATGTTTCTACTTTTGTACTTCCAAACAAGATTTTAATGTGATGTGTTGGCCCAGTTCTGGATGAACCTTACACCTGTTACAAATTTCTTACATTCGGTAGGGTTGCAACTAATGTAATTATTTGATTGGTAGTTTTTCTTTCTACAAAGCCTGTGATGTGTGTTGGCATGACTTTCTGAGAGACATATTTTACAAGATGTCCTAATTAAGAGCTCCTTCTGCAGTGAGGGCTATGTAAGCAATTTCCAGAAAGTGGGCATTTTTAAATAACAGCTACCATGTGTTTTAGTGTGCACACTTTTTGATTTTTCCATAGCTAATCGGTTTTGATTGTAATAAATATTTATTAGCCAATTGTATCAACACTTCTGTCCCAGTCAGTTGTGCATCTTGATGGAACTGAATTCATGCCTCATAAGTTTGCCATTAAATCCTTCTGAAATGATGTAATAGGAACTCTTTTTCAGCTGGTGTGTGGTATTTAGGAAAGAGTTTATATTCTTTCATATGTACATGTGTGATTGTTATTCCTTGGTCTTTGTTGTTCTGGGTAGAGTTGGATTTATGTTGCAGAGTTAAGGTGAGAAGCGTAATTTCTTTGTGACTGTTTTTTTTTTTTTAAATTTAACAATGGCACAACAATAACATCCACTCCTCATAGTATTATTTCCCTTCGAAATGGCAGCATGTGGTTGCAATGCATTAGAATGTTGACACCATACTGTTGCAAGGTTTGCAAGTCATGGATGCTTATGGTAGAAGTATGAATTGAATGTTTATGTGGCAGAAAAAGCATTGGCATTAAAATACCTACATCTTTATGCTTCATAGGTGATGAGAATTGATGGCACCATAGACAGCTGCCCCTGTCTGAAGGTCACACAGAAGTCCTTTGGTTCCCAGAACAGCAAAACAGATGTCATGTTTTTTCGATTAAGCATGCCCATTGAATGTGCTGAGGTGTTCTCCAGATCAGCTGCAGGAGGGTTACCAGGCTCTGGTCTTTTTGGCCCAAAAAATGACTTGGAGGATTATGATGCTGATTCTGATTTTGAGGTTCTAATGAAAACTGCTCATGGTCATCTAGTTCCTGACCGGACAGAAAAAGATGCCACAAAACCAGAGTTGAATAACCATAAAGATTATGTTCAAGAAAAGCCCTCACGTCTTAAACAAAGGTTAGTAGCTTGCTACCTTTTCCCACCCCTCCTTCTCCTGCTTCTCCAAGTAGAGAAAACAGCTATTCATGTCTGACAGACCAATCAAATAACTTTTGAATATACAGTTTAAGGTCAGAATTAATTTTAAAATGAGCCCGTCTCTTTCTCTTTTCTGAATAATTTGCTTTTTGTGATTGAGCTTTTAGTAGAGATTTTAATTTTACTTTTTTTTAATTGAAGATTTATGCTCAGGAGGACAAAGCCAGATTATAGCACAAGTCACTCTGCACGGCTTACTGAGGATGTGCTAGCAGATGATCGGGATGACTATGATTATTTGATGCAAACTTCCACGGTATTGTAATATAGGATGATGTTTTAGCTGTTTGGGGTTTTCTAGTTGTTTGGTTTGTTTTCTTTAAATACTTTTTTTTTATTGTAAGAGTTTTAGAAACAGTCTAATCTTCAATTTAAGTGTCTGTGGTAGTTCTGAGCCTCTACTTCAGTTGAAACTGTTTTGTTTCTTTTATTTTTATTTGTCAGACTAAAACTGTTTCTAAATAAAAACCTATAATCTAGTTTAATCCATTTTTGAAACTACTGTTGATAACACCAGACAAAAGAGGAAGATTAAACAGCATCAGAATAATGGAATAAGTTGGAAAAGGTGCATTAACCTAGTGGGTCAGTGTTCACGACCATTTGAAAACATCTCTACTAATTATTCAAAATGTTTATTTAATGGGATTCTCAGTGAAAGTTTTGTACATATTTTGTAGATCTGACAAGATCAGGTCCATAAGCGCAGATTCCTCAGTATTCAGAGGAAAACAAATACTCCATTTCTGGATGTCTTCTTCTCTTTCTAAAAGATATTAGAAACTGGGTTTCCTGCAGTATAAATATTATAGTAGCTGTAGAAATATATCTTACAATGCTGTGATGCACAAGCCTTCAATACAAGCATATAAGATGCATATTTAATCTTGTCTTTTTTTATTTTAATATGCATATTTTGTTGACTGTATTTTGGTTTGTGTTTATAGTCTTTTTTGCTTTTCTTGTGAATTGCACTTGAACAACCCTATGCTGCTTTTGAAGACTTAGGCATGTTTTCAGATTTAGAGAGGAAATTAATTCTGTATCAAACTGATGCACTGGGGAACAAACACTGACATTTGATACTGTTATTTTTTTATTAACAGTACTATTATTCTGTGAGAATATTTCCTGGTCAAGAACCTGCTAATGTCTGGGTGGGCTGGATTACATCAGACTTTCACCAGTATGACACAAGCTTTGACTTGGACAGAGTGCGTACTGTCACAGTTACACTGGGAGATGAAAAAGGGAAGGTTCATGAGAGGTTGGTTGCAATCTGCTTAAAAAGACCTATATTTTATACCCATACAAGCAACTTGCAATTTATAAGGTGTAAATCTACTCCATTTAATGTGGTTGGATTGATGTAGAAAGAAGAATTAAAACAGCAGTAGTAGGAAAAGTGTTAATTTGTTACCTGTTCTTGCTTGTGAAGAATCAATGGACTAATGATCTAGTCACAATAGGCACTGAAAAGTAAGAGAGTGCAGCTTTCTATATAGTTTGAAATTATGATCCTGTAAATATTGACTTGTGAGGCCAAAATTAGTACGAGTTCATCTCAGCACTTCAGTGACAGTGATAATAATCAGTTTATTATGCATACCAGAAGATTTTGTTATGCTTAATGTTAAATGATTTAAAACCTTGACTTGCAAAATCAGTTTTGTCTTTGGTATTTTACAAATGGTTTTAACTTTTTCATACATTGTCATCTTCAGTTTTTATTTTTTTTCAGTTATCATATCCACATTTCATTGAATTTTGCCAGTGGTTAGGATGTGATCCATTATTTTCGGCCACAAGGCCCTGTATGTTTGCAGCCACGCAAGGTTGTTCTTGGCTTGTTGTAGAAACTTTGCACACCATTCATAAATGAATTTATCTTTTGACATTCAGTATAAAACGCAGCAACTGCTATATGGTGTGCGCAGGAGAGAGCCTGAGCCCTGGACAAGGACGTAATAATAATGGTCTGGAGATTGGTTGCTTGGTTGATGCTGCCAGTGGCCTGCTGACCTTCACAGCTAATGGCAAGGAACTAGGCACATACTATCAGGTGAGTATTTTTTGATGATGTCTTGTAGTAGGAAGGGGAAAACCTGAATCCTTAGCCTGCATCATTAGAGGCTTCAGTACAAGATGGTAAGAAAAAGTAATCATCACTGTTACGGCAATAATTTTTCCCTTTGGTCTAGGTTGAACCAAGTACAAAGTTGTTTCCTGCTGTATTTGCTCAAGCTACAAGCCCCAATGTTTTCCAGTTTGAATTGGGAAGAATAAAGGTAAAGAATACTTGGTTTTGTGCTGGTTTAGGAATAACAAATCATATCAAATAAGTTGGGGTTTTTTTTGTTTATTTATTTGTTTATTTATTTAGTGCCATTTATTTCCTGCTATGTGTTCTGGGTATTTGGGACGTTTTTATGATTCCAAATGTTTGCACTATTGCTATTTTTATTCTTAAGTCAGTTTTAAATACTTAATGAATTTAAAACACAGCACATTGAATAAGAAGGGTTGAAACTGATCAGAGTTTCCCGAATCTTGTCTTTTGTGGTGAAACAAAATTACTTTGGTTGGTAAAGCAAATCTCTTAATTTTACAAACAGAGTATGGATGACTGGTGTATCTGAAGAATTTGGTTAGAATCTTAAAAGAATTTTGAAACACGTTCAGATAGGACACAAGAAAACCGAGCTAATTTTTGCTACTTTTCTTTGGATTTTTGGATGTCTAAGAAATCAGAAGAGGTAAAAGAAAAGTGGGGTCCAAGAAACTAACCATATGTGGCAGTCAAGTTTCTGTTTCATATTTGGCTGCTCTTAAAAAACAAATATGGAAAATGCTGTCTTGCTGCTAATCTTCCAATAGTTCCTAGGTTGCTTTTAAAAATGATGAAAACGTTGATTTCTTGTTCTACTGTACTTTACTGTATATTGAGTGTATTTCTGGAAAAGAAATGCAGCATATGGTAAAGATGAGGAAACTGATTGTCTCTTCAATTGGAATTTTTCCAGAACGTAATGCCGTTATCTGCTGGATTATTCAAAAGTGAACACAAAAACCCTGTCTCTCAATGTCCTCCACGTCTCCATGTCCAGTTTCTGACTCATGTGCTTTGGAGCAGAGTGCCAAACCACTTCCTGAAGGTGGATGTGTCTCGGATCAGTGAACGTCAAGGCTGGATGATACAGTGCCTGAATCCTTTGCAGTTCATGGCCCTTCATATCCCTGAGGAGAACAGGTTGATGTTTGTTTTGTACTGTATCAGTTATGTTGGGATTAGGAACCTAGCAATGTAATTCCATCTATGTAAGAAAGTCCCAAGGTCTTCTTCGTATTTATAACACGTGTAAATATAGACAGTGCGTTTTGATTTAAGCAATATTAAAAATTATCCAAATTTCCAGTGTTTTAAAATCTCCCTTCTTTAACTCTGTTTCCAACCTCTCCCAATTTCTCTCCAAATATATTAATAGTATATACAGATTTTCAGAAATTAAAGAAACCCTGCTTATAAGTTATTAATCAGTAAAATAAGCAAAAATCTGGTTTTGTAGAGATTTTTCAAAATTTGTGACCAATTTAATTATTCCATTACTTTAATTTTCCTAAATTAAGTTAAAAAATTGAAGACATTTAACTCTGTGATTTCCTGGTTATCTAAATGTCTGAGCATTTTACCAGTGCCTCAACTGAAAGTCATCAAGAACCCCAATACTGAACCATCTTCAAATGTACTGGTTAGTCTGTTGCCACTTTCCACCCCCAGATTTAAAACCAGTAAATGATTTAAATATCTTGACTCCAAATGGTTCTAAAACCCTAATTTTCAATTACATGAATTCTTATTTGTGGCATGAAAAAAATATTCTGTGTTAAGTAAATAATTTGGATTTTTTTCCCCTGCTGAAAGTAGTTTAAGCAATGATTTTAGGAGTGACTTGAATAAATTTGCGATTAAACTTCGTTATTAGTCTTGATTATTACACTGCCAGTGTTTCTCACATGAAAGCTGAAATGTGGAAAAAAATCCATCCCTGAACTGATACTGCGCTAATGTTACCCTTAGGGAGAAGTTTGAATCCCTTAAAAAGATATTTTTGTATATGTGATTTACTATGTTGTTTTTTCTTCTCTGCAGAACAATTGATATTTTAGAGCTGACAGAACAAGAAGAATTGCTGCAATTTCACTACCACACCCTCCGATTGTATTCAGCTGTTTGTGCTTTAGGCAACAACCGAGTGGCCCACGCTCTGTGTAGCCATGTGGATGAATCTCAGCTCCTCTATGCTATTGAGAACAAATATATGCCAGGATTATTACGTGCAGGATATTATGAGTTACTCATTGACATCCATCTCAATACCTATGCAACTGCTAGGCTGATGATGAATAATGAATTTATAGTTCCAATGACAGATGAGACCAAGAGTATTACTTTGTTTCCCGATGAAAACAAAAAACATGGCCTTCCTGGTATAGGACTTAGCACTTCGTTAAGGCCAAGAATGCAGTTTTCCTCTCCGAGTTTTGTAAGCATTAGCAGTGAATGCTTTCAGTTCAGTCCTGAATTCCCTCTGGAAATCTTGAAGGCCAAAACCATAGAGATGCTGACTGAAGCTGTCCAGGAGGGAAGCCTCCATGTCCGAGATCCAGTTGGAGGTTCTACAGAATTTCTGTTTGTCCCTCTCATCAAGCTCTTTTATACACTTCTAATTATGGGAATCTTCCACAATGAAGATCTGAAACACATCTTGCAGTTGATCGAGCCCCGGGTTTTCAAAGAAGCGATGAGTCAGGAGGATGAAGTAGATTTCTCAGAGAAGGAGTTCGGTTCAGATGAGTTCAAGTCAGAAGAAGGAGAGGAAGAAACCAGAGGGGAGCAAATGCCAAAGGAAGGACTCCTTCAGATGAAACTTCCAGAACCTGTCAAATTACAGGTAAAAACACTGTTTTGATAGTGGTTGTTCCTGTTTTCTTCATGTGGAAGTTTATCTTTCAAGGAATACAGCATTTTGGAATTAGTTTTTTTAGTTAAATAGGGAGGTAATTTCCTTACAGAAAACTGCAAGATTTAGTATTTTTCTGATGATATTAAATTTCTCACTATAGATCAAGCAACTATAGTTTCATTAAAAGAATTACTTGCTCGATGCCATCAATAGATAATTCTTCATTTTTATGGATCTAAACAGAGAAGAAATTCCCTAGAAGAAAGGGGTAAATTCATTCTCTTATAACTTTAGTTATGTCTGAGGCACATTAATCTCTGGCAGATGCCAGACATTCCTATTGTAAGATTACTTTATGTGTAGTAAATAACATTAAAGGATCCATACGTTTTCCTACATGCTGTAGGAAATCCATCCTCGCTTGCATAATATGCAGAAAATGTTTCTTAGCTTGCCAACTCATGTCCCTTACAATACTTTTTTTTTCAGATGTGTCATCTACTCCAGTACCTGTGTGATTGCCAAGTACGGCACCGAATAGAAGCCATTGTAGCATTTTCTGATGATTTTGTGGCCAAGCTCCAAGAGAATCAACGCTTCCGGTACAATGAAGTGATGCAGGCCTTGAACATGTCTGCTGCCCTGACAGCTAGAAAAACAAAAGAATTTCGATCCCCCCCTCAAGAGCAGGTATAGCTTACAATGGACAATTTCTTCCTTGTTGCACTTCATTTGCTTTTTATGTTGCGGAGTTCTGTTTGATTTGAAAGCTTTTCCTTTTGGAGATCAGTGTAATTTGTCGTTTCTTTGTATTCTCTTAAGATTAACATGCTGCTGAACTTTAAAGATGACAAAAATGATTGTCCCTGCCCTGAAGAAATTCGGGATCAACTCTTGGATTTCCATGAAGACCTAATGACACACTGTGGTAAGTCTTGTTGCTGAATACTTTTACTTTTTAAATTATATTAGCTTTAGAAACAGTTTTTATAAGTAACTTTACGTAAGAAACATCAACTGAATAGTCTATAAATTAGACTGTAAAATTTATAAATATTATCAAATAAAGATAATTAGCTTGTAGTCAAAACCAAGGAAATATCCTTATCTTTATCTGATTAAACTAGAAGGGAATGCTATGTGTTTTGCTTTGTAAGCATCTGTTTTTCAGGCTGGCAAACCCAGTTCCTTCATTCTCTCCTTATGGGGCAAGCAGTCCAGACATTAGTGGATCATGTTAGATGCTTTCCAGCTTTTCAATATTTTTATTGTGTTTGGTAACAGGAAATGTAGATGAAACAAATAATTTGGATAAACACTTGAAAGGAAAACAAGCTTTATCTTTTGATTCTTTCCATTTTTTCTTTAGTTAGTTTTCCATCACTCTCCTCTGAAATTACTTAGCATAGTTTTTTTTCATTACCTTTTTCTTGTGGAGGAAAATAGGAATTTGCATCACCTACAAGTAAAAATTTAATTTTGTGAGTCGGAGGGTACATTATCATAGAGCAGAACTAATTTCTCTGTATATTGAAAAATAAGTAAAACACATACTAAGTCCAATGTTCAAATGCTTATTCAGCCACCTCCTGGGGATTTACATTTTGTGGAATGGTTGAGAGACAATGTATTGGAAGTTTGCAAATCAAGAAAGCACAACTAGAGCTCAAGGAGTAGCATAACTGTGGGAAAACAGACATTTCATTTGTGTAATTTCAGACCATGTCTGTGTTCCAGTTGATACGGCATTTCAGTGTCTTTACTGTTAGTCAGTTTGGTTGAGGAGACTGCCATCCAAATGATTTTGTAATATGATTTAGTGTGTAATATGAATTTACTGATGATCATTGCTTAGTGTAGCGTCAATTGCCCTGTTACGACAAAGTACAACAGAATAACTTTTAATAGAAATGGAATTGTATCTAATGCAAAAATATCAGACCAGAACCAGACTAGAACCAGATGCAATAAATTGAGAAGAATGATGTTATGTCATGAAGAAACATCCTATGCAATTCAAGACTGCTAAAGAACTCTTACAAAACCTTTAACTTCAATATTTATTTTGGAAACTAAAACATCCAGAAAATGTTTGAATAATATTTTTGCTTGGACTTAGTGGGAGTAATAGGCACAGCTCAAGATTTTGAACTCCTCTGCAATATATGCATGAATCAATAAGTTTAAAAATAAGAGAAATGAGCTGATAGGAATCCCATGAAATTCAGTGTTGGGAAGTATAAAGTCTTGCACTTGGGAAGGAATAACTCCAGCAGTAAGGGCCAGCTGGGAACCAAATTACAAAGTAGCTTTGCACAAAATCTGGGGTTTTCAGTACAAGAGAGATGTGGCCATACTGGAGTTGAGGCCAGGGAGGAGTCATCAAAGATAGTTAAATTCTTGGAACATCTTTTGTACAAGGAGAGAATGAGAGGACTGGGATTTAAGAGGAAGTTCAAAGGGAGATAGTGTCAATGTATATAAATACATGTTGGGTAGTGGGAGTTAGAAGGCTAAGAGATTTTCCTCAGAGATGTCTAGTGACACAAAATAAAAATCAGGAAATACTACTTGTTTGTTACTGTAGGGTGATGGAACTCAAGAATAGGTTGCTCAAAGAGATTGTGGAGTCTCTTCACATTAGGAGATAATCAAAGCCTCACTGGACATGGTCCTGGAGCAACTTGCTCTTGTTGCTCTTGTCCCTTTTGAGCTGGGAGGCTGGACTCTAAAGGCTCATTCCAAACACAGCTGTTTTCTGATTCTCTGAATCTTCACATTAATTGTTTTTACATTTTTATACCTTGTTATAGTAATGTCATGAAAGAACCCTGTATTGTGAGGGTGGCTACTTCTGACAGATCACTGGGAAGTATATTTTTTTTGTAATGCTCGTATTTTCACTTCTTTTGTATGTTCTACCTAAAATTCTTTACTATCACTTCAGCCACACTGTATCTCTAGGGACTATATCTTCACTTCTGAACTACATATATCCAAAACACAGGCATCAGTGTTAGTGTGGAAAAAATGCATACTGGGGAAAATGTATTTATTATATGTTTTATGTATACCATCACACAATTTATACACTGAATTTCTAAGGTTACCTGATCCTTACCTGCACTTTCCTGCTTGGCATATATGCCTGTTCTATACTTGCTCCAAATGCTGGTTAAGCATGTCCCATATAAAGCTCTCAGAGCAGATCAACAGTTCAGTTTAATTATGTTTATACACACAAGATGTCTGTAGCTTTCTTAATTTTATTCTGTCACTACTTCGTGCATTTTTTTTTAATTTCAGGAATTGAACTAGATGAAGATGGAACCTTGGATGGCAACAGTGATTCAACCATTAGGGGTCGCCTCCTATACCTTATGGAAAAAGTTACATATCTGAAGAAGAAACAAGCTGAGAAGACAGTTGATGATGATGATAAGACATCCTGTAAGCAAAATTAAATCAGTTTATTGCCACTTAATTACAAAAGGGAAAAGAAGCAGACTAGGAAGTTCTTCACATTTTCAGCCAAAACAAGGTGTATTTTTAGTGAAATATCTGGACATCCTAAAATTTGTAGCTTAACTCAGAACAAGCACAAATGGATTTATTCGGCAGATTTGTCTCCCAGTGGGATGTAGAGGAAAATTTCTTTTAGTGGCACTTTTGCCCACATCCTTTGTCGACTCAAACTTTTCAGAATGTATCTTGCTTTTAATAGAATTAGTGGAGACTTAATAATTGTAGCAGAAAAGGACCTGTTTTATGAGAATTTCCTCAGCTGCAGCAGCTTCAAATCAGTATTTGCATGATCAGCATATGAAATAGTCTGCAGTTAGACTGTAATTAGCAGAATCCTCTCCACCCGACCTAAAATTCAAGATTTGCTGACTGCAAGTTCTGTTGTTTTTTTCTGATACTTTCTGCCTTTTCGTCTTGATAAGAATCACTGCCAGTGGCTTCCTAGTTCTGCAGTTGGTGCCAACTGACTATTTAAATTTATCTTTTTATTTGTCATTGTTGCTTTTATTTTTATCTTTTTGCCCCCTTTTTCCTGTGGTATGTTGTGCTTTCAAATGTCCTTATCTTTTATGTGGTAATTAGGGGCTAGGCCCATGCAGAATCTGGTGATGAATCTTATATCTTCCTTATTTTTTCATTGTAGTAAGCATAAAAGCTCTATGAAACCTGATTCTCTTTCTCATATTAGTAGAAAGAATAGTATTAAACAAACAGATCCACAGGTAGGTGAAATGCAGCATTGCAGTTGTCAAAACAGGAACAAAGTGATTGCCTACTCCTGGGATTCTTCATTTAAAAAAAACAAAACAAAACAGAACAAACCAACCCATCCAAAAAGCTTAGCATTGTGTCCCTTGTTATTAATTATTTCAGTCCTTCTGAAATATCAACCTGGACACATTTCATCTTTTTCCTTATTTTAGAAGTGTTTTTATTCTTAAAAATTGCTCTACTCCATGTCAGTGGAAACTCCAATAGTATAGTGCGTGGACAGTAACAATGAAAAACATTAGTACTACTCTTCTTCTCCCTTTCCCTGTATTAGCGCAATTTCTCTTCTTTGTTAAACATTATATTTTCTGCCTACTCCTATTTCTTCAGTATATCTCGGTAAGTACTTTTCTTTTTGTTTCTTAGGTTGAGTTAACTTGAAATTACCTTAACTGCAATTAGATAGCTTGTCTGTATCAACATATCTTTTCTATACATACATATATCCCAACTAATAAAGATTATCAGTGACACTTGCAGATACAGGTTTCTTGCTTCATTAGAGACTGAAATGGGAATTTGCAAATTATTATTTCCAATTTAGTTAGTATTAGTGTCTCTATTTCTTTTGAAGGGCCTTTGTCTTTGGCAAAGGAATAAGTTAAATTATTTTGTTGTCAACATTATAAAAGTTTAAGTGTATACAGAGCTTACACATGTAAATAATATATAATTTACTTATCCTATCAGTATGATTTTTCAGCCTTGCTTCATAATAGGCTAAAAAAGCCCACAGACATATATTAATAGAAAAATATTGAAAGCAAATACAAAAATAAATGTGGTAACTTCATGAGCATCCTCTAAGTCTTCATAATTCTTAGTATAGGCTTTTGGTTTTGAGATATTTCTGCTTCTCTTGTGTGGTTTTATTTCTCTTTGATAGGCTGCTAAAGAAGTACCAAGGAAAAGATGCTTCTAAGGAATTGAATTCATTCCGATTCATGCTGTATAGTGGGTTCTGAGGGACTTAGCAGCTGGGAGATGAGCAATTATTGGTAATTCAGTGACATGTTTGTTTTCCTTGCAGCTACTCTCCAGCAGCTGATTTCGGACACGATGGTGCGTTGGGCCCAGGAGTCCGTGATCGAAGACCCGGAGTTAGTGAGGGCCATGTTTGTGTTGCTGCACCGCCAGTATGATGGCATTGGGGGCCTGGTTCGAGCCCTGCCAAAGACCTACACCATAAACAGTGTGTCTGTGGAAGACACCATCAATCTTCTGGCATCCCTTGGCCAAATCCGTTCCTTGCTCAGTGTCAGAATGGGGAAGGAAGAGGAGAAGCTCATGATTCGTGGATTAGGGTAAATAACTGGGGTGTAACTTTTTTGGTTTGGTTGGTTTTTTTGTTTGTTTGGGGTTTTTTTTTTGTTTGATTTTTTTTTTTTGGTTTTTTTTTTGGTTTTTGTTATTTGCTGCATGGTGATGGCTAAGGTTGTACATGAAGTTTGAATCTGAACATGGGTGTAATTTCAGGCACTGATCTCAGTTGTATAGTATCCTCAGTAGTAAGATTAAGCCTTTGCACCATTATATGTATCATATAGGGGGAGAAGCAGTTGACATCTGTAAGACTTCTGAAAAAAGTTGAAAATATGTATGTAATATTTTATGATATCGGAACCTATCTTACTACTACATTTTAAGTAGTATGGCTGTGAAGAATCCTGTCAAGAATGCTATCCATTTTTTATGAATGCACTGACTATTGGCTCTTGACACAAAGGTTTCCTGCAGCAGTCAGTTAATGCAGTTATGCCTACCCATGTCTGTTCATATGCCATCCTTTTTATTGTACTAAATGTAGATGGTATATCTGAGCTAGGAAGTAGTTCACACACTGTTATTCTTCCTAATTATATGATTAATAATAGTGAAGTATAGGCTGAAGTAAGAGGTCCATTGCAGGAAGCAGTAAAGCAAACATGATAGTCTCTAGTAGGAAAGAGATTGGTTGTTTTCTTTTCTCTCATGTTTTTCATGTCTTTTGATAGTAAGCATCAGCTGTGATCTATTCAAAATCTCCAGTCAGCAAGAGCAATGAGAACCAAAGATAGCATTATATAAAGAATTCCACGAATGCAAGCAGAAGCAAAGCTTTTGTTGTTGAAAACACTTCCTTTTTGTTTTTTTTAGCTTTCTGAAAATCTCAAATATCCAAATAATGTCTATACATAACTATGTATTGTCATTATAAACAATGCCTATTTCTTAGGTTACTGGCAGGTCTAATCAATGTTTCATGGTTGTTGAAGTCTTTGGCATACCCGTGGTAAGGCTTTGGCAAAAGGCAGGGGCTGCCAACTGTCAAGAGACATGAAGTACTGGTATTTCTAAATCTACCTTTTTATGCAAATTGAAAATGTTTCATTTCACTCCAGTTTATGAAATCTAAAATGAGTGTGTAATTACTAGATTTTGTTTTCATGTCATGTTCTGCGTTTAGTTCTTACATTTTTTTTCTCGATATTTTCTACTGTGAATTAAGAACCAAGATTTTATAAGAACCAAGGATCTAATGTTAACGGAGTTTTTGCTGATTAATAAAAGTCTGGTGGAAATTAAGCCAGTGATCTCACTACCTCTTTTTTGGTAGTGTCTATGAAGCCTTTTTTAGCTTCTAAGTTACCCAGCTGTGCTATTTGTACCTTTTGCAGGCTAACCTGAGCTCCAACACCTATTTGAAAATGCTTTTTTTTTTTTTTTCCCCAGAGTGGTATTCCTTTCTTTCAACTGAGAAATTAAAGTGTTATTGCTGATTTAAAACTCAGTTTCCTCACAAATGTTAACATATTTTTTTCCCTAAGTGTGAGATTTTATCATACAGTTCACAGTTAAACAGAACACTGAAAGTGGATGTAATTTGCAAAGTAGGGCAATGTTGCTGGCCAGTCCTTGAGGTGACATTTTGACTTTGTGTACTGCTTTCTGTAAAAGAAAGCTGCTGCAGATAGCTAGGAATTTAGAATGTCTTGGAAGATTGATACCATTGATGTCTTTTTCCAAGCTTGAAACATTACTGCAGAAAGGAGATGAGACAGCTTTTGGAAGCATGATCACTGATATGAAGTTTGGTTTTTGGTTTTGGGAAAAAAGTTACTGGGAGTCAAAAATTCAGTGTCACATAATCTTCTTCACATCTCATCTTTTAAAAAACTGAGTTTTCCTTTCCTGAGTGAAGGAGTTTTAGGTCAGGAAGGAAAAAAAAAAAAACCAAAAAACCCAAAAAACCACTGTTTAAAATGTACAGTGAAATTTGAGCAGTTGCCGACAGTATTTTCTCTAGTGACCCGCTAATCCTTTTCTCTTGTGACCTAATTGCTTTCACAGTTATTTATGGTTGAATTTGATTTCAAGACTGATTATAGTTTTTTGAAATTTAATTACTCTTTAAATTAGACATTTTTATTGGATATGGTGTGTCAAATAAAATATTTGCATTATGATCTTAAAGCCAGATTTTAAATATGAAAAATCTGTCCTGACAAAGTATGTGAAAGAGAAGAGTTCTGCTGAACAGGATCTCATGAATAATATTTGTGCAGCTTCTGATTTTGACACTTAGAAGATAGCTGGATACCTCTTTCCCCTAGGATTTTTTTATTGCTTTCAATGGCAGATAGCAAATGTCTCAACATTTTAATAATCTAAAAAAGATTCTGTGTCTAAAAATATTGCATAATTGAATTTAAAATTTAAAATAATATAGCAGTTTTGATGATGTTCTTGTCACAACATAGTTTTAGATCTGAATGGAATTTTTGATGAAAATAGAAGTTTTCTACTGCAGTGTAATAAAGGGGTAATCTGTGCACTAACTATAGTGTGGGAAAACAAAGGTCATGTTCTTCCACAATGTGCATAGAAAAATAGACAGGAGAGATTGTAACTCATTGGGAAAAGTCCCTGAGGTAATTTTTTACTTCAGGAGGTGGTGAAGAATTGCACAGTAAATCAGCTTTGTGAGTAACGTAATAGGTAAACTACTGGTCCATAACCATTTTTATTTTGTTTTCCTGTAGAGACATCATGAATAATAAAGTATTTTACCAACATCCGAATCTCATGAGAGCTTTAGGCATGCATGAAACTGTCATGGAAGTGATGGTGAATGTGCTTGGAGGAGGGGAATCCAAGGTAAAGCTATTCACTGCTAAAAGGCAGAGAGTTTAGGATAGAGCTGTTCAAAGCTTTTCCCTATAGATGCTAAGCTGTCACTGGAGGTACTGGGATCATAACCACTTACTAATTTTCATTAGCATAATAGTTGAATAAGTTTTTTGGAAGAATCTGTCCTTCCATTCCAGAGGAAGATATTATTAACATTGTAATTTCAGATGCTTTAAAGGAAAAACTGTAGCACTTTCTATGCTTATTATGTTTTTAAGGGGAGATCTTTCTATCAACTAATTAAAAAACAACTCATTATTACTCTATGCAACTGAGTATACACCTTCTTTCATGTTTGAATCTAGAATCTGTGGGTGATCCCAGCTTTAGTTTTTAAAGCTTATACCTTGATCTTTGAAGCGTAAAGTGTTTCTAACTACCTGAGAAAGTCCTGCTGATTCCAGTGAGAAACCTAAGCAGTTAATTTCCCTGAGGAGCAATGAGTACGATGCCTACATATTAGTATGTTAAAGGCTTTATGTAAATTACACTTTGCCTGTTATATGTCTGTATTAGAGTTTGAAATTCAGTCTGTTTTTATTTGCTTCTTAGGAAATCACTTTCCCGAAGATGGTGGCAAACTGCTGTCGTTTTCTATGTTATTTTTGCCGCATCAGCAGGCAGAATCAAAAAGCTATGTTTGATCATCTTAGCTATTTATTGGAAAACAGCAGTGTTGGCCTTGGTAAGTATGAAAATGAAATTTAAAATTTCCTACTGATTTATAGATGAGCCCCGCTCTTTTTTTACTCACTATGTATTGAAGTTTCTCCTATTTCCTCTGCAAAATATCTTCATTAACTGTATTGCGAACTCTAAACAACTCCCCTGGCAGTATCATTAAGTTGAGCTAATATAGTGCATTTTGTTCTATATGCCTTAACATTCAGAGAGACTTAGTGGTTAGTGGTGCTAATTTTGAGGATCAGGTTATGTTCCTGTTTTTACAAAGAGAATCATTAATAAGTTTTGGTAGCATTTCATTACAGCTTACGTCTCACTGCTCAAGCTTGCATCCCTACACTTTTTTCTGTGTACTGGTTAGTATACAGCTATGGCAGTGGGACAAGCACAGAACTCATTTGCTTGATTAGATGCTCAAAAATGAACCTTGAAGCTTTCTTAAATATGTTTGCTTTCCTTTTCTCACCTGAAGTGTTGTAGAGAAAATACATTTATTCTTATTTAATTTAGTAGTTTAAATTGACAGAATATTAGTATTCAGGAATCATCATGGTAATTTTTTACATGATCACAAATGTTTTAATGTAAAGGCATGGGAAAGAAGTATAAACTCAAAATTTTTGAAGAGGAAGAGCCCAAATCAAATGCCTTTGGAATGTCAATATGAAAACCTTAGATTTTCCTAATGCTATATTTACTGTCATTTTAAAAGGAAATACTTAGCTTATAATCTAATATTTTAAAGCGTAAAGATATTTTCTATTTCAGTGGATTTGTCTGTGTGTTAGACATAAAATCATGACTGCATTTTCTTCAAAACAAAGTTGTGTCTGTTAGGAAAATGAGATCTTAAAATATATGATGAGAAGAGGAATGTGTAAGACAAGCTGCTTTTTGCTTGAACATTCATACTGTATTTTCATTTCATATCAGTGTTAAATTTCATGCAAGTACGTGATGATTTATTATAAACTGAGATGTATAAATTATATATTTATAATTGTGCCAAATAATTACAAAATGTTGCATGTTGTTAAAAAAAGTTAATGCTTTTCCTATGAATTCGTTAGGGTTTATTAAATTGGTGTTTAAATGTTATTTTAACAGCCTCCCCTTCTATGCGAGGGTCAACTCCTTTGGATGTTGCCGCAGCGTCTGTAATGGATAACAATGAACTTGCTCTGGCTTTAAGAGAGCCTGACCTGGAGAAGGTTGGTAGCTTCTTCATCAAGCATTTTATTTCCACTGTGGAGAGGAGGAGATACTCCTTTCTTGGAGTAAGCTAGATCCAAGATTTTATGGGAGTTTCTGGTACTTTTCAGGGGAAGACTGAGAATCTGGTTGTTTGCTTTTTCTGCTGGCGATCTGAAGAGTTGAACTGAGTTTGCGGTGATTGCACACACAGCTGTAGCCAAAAGGAGTTGCTTCAAGGGCAGCTCTTAATTTTGCACTAGTGGAGTCCATATCCAACAAAACTTTGTTGCTAAAATCTTTCTTTGTTGTTCATTTGAGCGGTGACATGCAGTGGTGACATAAGACAATAAGGGTTACTAGGAACTTTGTGACAATTTATTGCAGTATATGACAAATTTTCATAGAGATACCTGTCTATACCTGTCATATCTTCCCCTAACATTTAAACTTGTTTCAGAAAAGTTGAAGAAATTTGAATTAATTGCACTGAAGGTTAAAACACTCAGGAGAACCTGTGACAATTGTGTAGTATGTATAAATTGCTGCAAGGAGGAGGAATAGAATAATAGTTACTCTGTCAGTAGTGGATTAAAAAAGCAGGTTAACTAATAGAAAGACAGATTCAAGGTAGACATGAAAAACTTTCTTAAGAAAAGACAGAGGAATTGCAATATCCAATTTCTTTTTGAAGGCCTCAAGTTCTGGAGATAATATAATCTTCATAAGAAAACATCTGTCAGGAGTAATAAAAGTGCAGACGTTTTTTCTTGGAATAGGAAGATGGACCATGTGTGTTTATAAGGAGAGTTTCAGTCTTACCATTCTTATAAGCACTCAGCAAGAAGAAGCTGTCCAAACTGGCTAAAGGCTATGCTTACAATTCTTCCACTTCAGGAAGGAAAGGGCCAACTGAAAACTACTAGTGAGCCTATAGTCCTGAATTACAGGGAGTGTTACTGCTGTGTGTTTAAAAAAGAAAGGGGAAAAAAAAAAGCAAGTGAAAATAAAGAGTAGACCTTTTATTCTTTATAAAAGAAAAGATGTGTTTTCAATCATGGATTGTGTGTAGTTGGGGAATATTGCAAAACTGACTGATTTGTAATGCTCAGAGTTGCAAGTGAAATGAGGTAACAGATAGCAAAGCATAGTTCTTGAGAGAGAAATGATGGAATTGAGATAAGTGGGTCTTGCAGTTCATGGCAGTTAGTGAGCTAAGTGAGCTAAGAAAGAGGGTGGTCTTCTGACTTACCCAAACCATGATATGGTTTTGTCAGGGATAAGAGATTGCGGATACCATATCCTGACAATGTATAAGGATGCTTACCTTTGAAGCTGTACTTCTTTTTAACAATTAATATATTTTTTATCTTACTTTGCTTTTAGGTGGTTCGATACTTGGCTGGATGTGGGTTGCAGAGTTGTCCTTTGTTGATTTGTAAGGGCTACCCAGACATTGGATGGAATCCAGTTGAAGGAGAGCGATATTTGGATTTTCTTCGTTTTGCTGTTTTTTGCAATGGTAGTGTGGAAGCCTAAACATTTTATAACTTCCTCCAATATCCAAATAAGATTGTAATTTTAAATAGTAATACAAGCCAGCTTGGTAAGATACTGTGAATTAAAAGAACCTGCAGAAAGAGTAGAATTATTCAAGACACACATTAGCTTCTATGACTTTTGAAATGGGCATCTAGGCATTCATCTAAAGCAAGCCTGTGCCCCATTTTTTTGATCCAGCTCTGGTTTTTGAAATGCCCAGGTCTCCTTTGGAAGTAGAACAGAGAGTGCTAAATCTTTTAGTGATAAATTCATGGTAGATACAGAACCAAACCCCCATCTTTTAATGAATATTTAGATTCAGTTTTCGTGTTCAAGCAATTATATTGGTCCTCTCAGTAACCCTTGCACTTGACTTCACTAAAATTCACTAATGTTGTTTCAGTGATGCTTTGAACATCCTTCACTACATAGTTAATTCCTTAGCTCTAATTTTGAATTAAAACATGTTTTGTTTTTTTTTTTTTATGTCACTGCAGTGATAGAGGAGTCTGTGTGTTTATGTAACTCTGTTGTGATAGTTGAACTATTTTGTAATAAAAAGTATCTATGCATTCTGCTCTTTTGTGTACCTTTTTCTGATCCTATTTCAGAACTCTTTTTGATATGATCTTTTATCCTGATATTTGTTCTGTGTGGTAGGAGAGAGTGTGGAGGAGAATGCTAATGTTGTGGTCAGACTGCTTATCCGCCGGCCTGAATGCTTTGGTCCTGCTCTGAGAGGAGAAGGAGGCAATGGGCTGCTTGCTGCCATGGAGGAGGCAATACAAATATCAGAAGACAGAACAAGAGATGGACCTTCCCCAAGTAATGGATCTAGTAAAACCCTGTAGGTGCAGCAGAATTTCTTACATTGTCATGATATTTGTTTATTTGTTTTGTAATCTTAGATGTGAAATTACTTTTTTTGTTTTAACACATGAATTATTAGTTCATTCTTCCTTAGATTCTGTGTCGGAGAGAGATTTATCTTTTGCTAACCAGTGCTTCCTCTGCATTATTAATTTAAGTAACTCTAAGTATTAAGACATCTCTAGAATTCTGTTTGTTCTTTTTCATTCCATTAAGAGTCAGTCCACTGATGCAAATTGAGACAGATAAATGGTACCAGTGGATGCAAAATGAGACAGATAAATGGTACCAGTGGTTACAATGGAGATGTTGCTACAATCTTTTAGGGACAAAATATATTCTGGCTTAGTCTCCTGTAAGTCCATTTGTTAACACATTTTCTTTATTTATTACTGTGATTAAAAACATTTTTTTGTTGTTTTGGTTTGTTTTTTTAATATTTTGTTTGTTGTAACATCTAACTAATTACAGTGAAATAGAAGAACAAGAAGATGACACTATTCACATGGGAAATGCAATCATGACCTTTTATGCTGCCTTGATTGATCTCTTAGGACGTTGTGCCCCTGAAATGCATGTAAGTTTTATGTCATCATACACTGGAAGGTAAAGGCACAGTTGTTTTACTGATCACTGGTTTGCCAAACATTTTTTTCTCAGTATCATGTTACCAGGTACTAAAGCAGTGGTATGGCTGCATAGTATCTTAGTGGACATAATGTCTTGTTCTACTGATTGGCAAGGGGAAAAGAGATGCTCGAAGCTGTCCTTTTTAAAGGAATTTTTCACTTGATTTTTTTTTTTTGTTTGACTGTCCATTGTGACAACAGAATTCCTCAAATGTTCCTATTTCCTATGGTGTAGCGTAATGTATTTTTTTTATAAACTGAGGTTTTATTCTTCATATCCTTCTTTTAAACAGACTTTCTAAGTTGCACGTAAAAAATGTAAATTTTATAAGGCATTCTTTTAAGATGTACGGATAAGCATTATACTTGGATATATACATCAACATCTGAAAATACATTCAACTGACAAACCTTCTCAAGGGAAAGATGTCACTATTTCAGTCATAAAAACTTTACCTCTTATCTTATAAGAGATTGAAACTATGTGAAAATATTTGTTGTTTATGATTCAATATACATTATTATTCTGCAGAAATTCAGTTATACATAATTTCTCATTTCACCCTGAAATGTACCCTGATTAATATACATCAGTATAGATCAGTATCATATTTGTGCAGGGCTTGATAACTTGAGAGAGGAGAGATATATGTAGTTAACAAGGTCAGTGTATGAATACCTGTTTTGTTTGAATGAAAAAAATTGTCTTTTTTTCTCCCTGTCTTGCTGCTTTTTTTAAAAACAAAAAAATCAATTGAGATATTTGAAAGTGTCTCATTTGATCAGGACAAAACTCCTAATTTTTTTCAATCTGAGAATCCTTATTTTCCTCCCAATGCCTCCTACCATATGCTGCTACATTTTAAGGCTTTGTTTACAGGCTTTGTCTAATTTCTGTTCTGAAAATGAACTTTGTTTTATTTAATAAGAAAACATGTTGATTTTTAGACTTTGCACATTTGCATCCTTGCTACAGTAAATCAATGCAGATTGCATGAAATTTACATTGTTAATTACAAGGCAATTTTGGGAGCAATTGTTCTTTTGTACATAAGATAAAAAGAAGATCTTGCTAAATTTTTATTTGTATTGTTATTAGCTAATCCATGCTGGTAAAGGGGAAGCCATAAGAATCAGATCAATTCTACGGTCTTTGATTCCCCTTGAAGATTTGGTGGGAGTGATCAGTATTGCTTTCCACATGCCAACCATAGCAAAAGGTAAGATTTTTCTACATTTTTTCTCCCATCCTATTCTTATGATTTGTAATTTATTGACATATTGACACTCATACTTTTTTCAGCATTTAAAAATATTATTGAAATTCAATTACTTACCATGTAATTTAAAAAGATCATGTGTTATCTCATACGTGTTTCAAAAATCCTTCTGCATGCTATAGTCAACAGTTCTGGGTATCCCTACATCACTGGTATAAATCCTGTTAAATTGAATTATGAAAATCTGTTGCAAGTTTGAAAAGAAATTTTAAAATGCATGCTTTCTGGTTTTAGAACTATTTTAAAATACAGCAGTCTCATTTCTCAATAACATAATCCTTAGCTCTTGCTGTTCTAACCCTATCAATTGTTTCTAGCAGATCTTACTAAGACACCAGAGTTGTTCTCCAGCAACTATGGTGAAGAGATAGGTGTGACATACATAGGCAAATGCATTTCTTTGTTTTTCCTGCCTATATAAAATCGATTGCAATAGTGGGAGCTATGTGAGCACCTATATAAAAGGGAAAGGGATTACCTCTGCTTTTTTGTGTCTCTGGAGAGAAAACATTGTAAATGCAACCTGGATTGTTTAGATACTTACAGGACAAGACTTTCTGATAGGTTACAGTAGAAGAGATAAAAAGATCAACCAGTCTATTTTGCTATTACTTTTTTATGTTCCAAATAAGTGAACCTATGTTCCAAATAGTCCTATAGGTGAGATCTCAGTAGCAAACTACAACTCATAGACACAGAAGTACTTGTTTACCTTCCAAAATGAAAAAACCAAAATTTTAAATAATTCAATGAAGTCCTTTCAGATATTTTGAAAGTTTTGAGATATATAGGATTTTTTAGCACATTCTTAATTCTTGGTCATAGATTAAAGATATGCTCACCAATGCCACACTTCCAGGATCTCTGATGTAGCATTCTTGTAATTTTTACTTTCATCTGCTTCTACTGAGAACTAGGAAGTTATGTGGGTTAATTAGTATGTTTTAGGTACTTATCATTTAGAATGTCCACTGTTAATAGCCTCTTAATATAAAAACCATGAACAGAAAAGAAAGCATGCAGGGACTTTGAGGTCTCTGGGTAGAATTTGTCTTATGCATTCTTTTTTATTTAATTGTAAGTATGTTTCCTTCGTATAGCAAAAATATGTGGAAGATGCCAAGGTGTTAACAGACTTAAAAGCTCTGACAAGTAGCAGCATGACTGCCTAATCTGCTGATGAAGGAGAATCCTTGTCACTGAAGTCTTATTTCTTCCTTTTAGATGGTACTGTGGTGGAACCTGACATGTCTGCGGGGTTTTGCCCAGATCACAAGGCAGCCATGGTTTTGTTCCTTGACAGGGTCTATGGAATTGAGGACCAGGATTTTCTTCTACACCTTCTTGAAGTTGGCTTTCTGCCAGACCTCCGTGCTGCTGCCTCATTAGATACGGTAAGGGTTGCAGTCTGTTTTATTTTGGTTTTCTTACCTTATTGAACACGACAGCATTTTTAATTCCTTGAAAAATATTTTTTTACGTCTTCATATCATCTGTGTTTCTCAGATCCTGTCTGAACTGCATGTTGCTTCTGAGCTTTGATAATACTTGAAGATGCATTATCTAGTGTAATGCTCACTTTTTAAGAGCTTGCACTGATACCCTTATCTATAAAGGATGTAATGCTTTTCCCCAAGAGACTTTCTGAGTTTGTGGTATGTAATCAAAACTAGATGAGCTGCCAATGAAGCAGCTGGAAAGAAGCAACTGGGAGCCTCTTTCCAGAGATAGACACAAAGTGTTTATGCTTTTGTTAAGGACCCCTACACTTACTCAGATATAGACTACATTTCTGTTTTCTGCCATTTTTTTTCCCTTGTGAGTCTTATTTCCATCTAATTTCTTTTAGCTGTCTTGGTCCAGAAAGCTTAGATTTAGAGAGTTATTTTGAGGGCTGAGACATTAAATTTGGTTTTCCTATTTGGCCTTTATGGCAACATTTTTTCTGGAAATAATGATGTTGTTATTTAGGATCATAGAAACATACAGTTGTTAAGGTCAGAAAAGACCTCTAAGATTATGAAGTCTATCTGTCAACCTAGCACCAACACCATGTTCGCCATTCAACCATATCCTCAAGTGCCATATCCACTTTTTGGAATACATATATATGTATGTGTGTGTATATATATATATATACATATATATATATATGCACACACATATATATATGTATTTATTTTTTTAACATTTCCAAAATTATGAGTCCACTACTTACCTGGACAACCTGTTCCAAAGCTTGACATCCCTTTCTGTGAAGAATTTTTCCCTGGTGTGTAATCTAAACATTTCCTTCTGCAGCTTGCGGCCATTTTCTTCTCTTCTTTCTCATCACTTGGGAGAAGAGACTGTCACTACAGCCTCCTTCCAGGCAGTTGTAGAGAGTGATTAAGGTCTCCTCTGAGCCTCCTTTTCTCAAGGCTAAACACCCCCAGTTCTCTCAGCTGCTCCTCATAGGACTTGTGGTCCACACTCTTCGCCAGCTCCATTGACCTTCTCTGGACATGCTCCAGCACCTCCATGTCCTCCCTAAAGTGAAGGGCCCAGAACTGGAGATGGGAGGTGCAGCCTCACCAGTGCTGAGTGCAGGGATCACTGTCCTTCTGGCCACACTATTGCTGATACAAACCAGGATGCCGTCAGTCTTCTTGGCCACCTGGGCACAAGTTCATGTTCAGCTGTTGAACAATACCCCCAGGTCCTTTTCTGCCAGATATTTAAGAAAGAGGAGGTGAGGATTTTTAACTCACATGGAACTTGGCCTTGTTCATAGCAAAAAGATACTGACTTGTATTAACTGATTTTGGAGTGTTCTTATTCAGCAGCTATGACATTCTTCAACATAATCTTGAAAACTATTTTGTTTTTGAATGGCCACATCTACTATTTTTGTTTTCATTCATTAAAAACTTTAAAAAGCTGTCTATGAGACTTTAAAAGCAGCAGAAGATAGGCATCTAGCTCCAGTAGGTACCGTATCCTCATTTCTGTGTTTTGGAAATTTCCCCCTTTGTAACTGCAGAACAAAAGCAACAATTTATTTTCATTTGTAACCACACTGATAAGACATGTCTAATTTCTGTCCCGTTTAATTTATAGGCTGCTTTAAGTGCTACAGATATGGCTTTGGCTCTGAATCGATACCTTTGCACAGCAGTGTTGCCTCTCTTGACCAGATGTGCTCCTCTGTTTGCTGGCACGGAGCACCATGCTTCCCTCATTGATTCCTTATTACACACTGTGTACAGACTCTCAAAGGGATGCTCTCTTACCAAAGCTCAGCGAGATTCTATTGAAGAGTGTTTGCTCTCTATCTGTGGGTAAGAAAATACTCCTGGCTGTACAGGAATGCTAAGTAATAAAGTAATCTGTGATATTTATAATACAGGAATGCAGAATTATGCCACCAGTCATGTAATTAAGATTTTTTTTTTCCCATCAGATGATTGTGATAGTTTTTAAGATACTGCATTCAATTTGCAGCTTTATTCATCACCAGTCATTCCTCAGTCCTCCTTCATTCAATCCTCAGTTATTCTGCCATCATCAAATATTTTAAATTAAAATCTTGATGATTAACAAAGAGGATGCAAAAAGACAAAGCTCGGTAATTGTGGAGTTATTGATACACTGAACTGCCATTTAAATAATTTTAGCTGTGCAGATTTGTAGTTGAAATTCAGTAACCTATCTAAATCTCTTTAGAGGTTTGTTTATGGTGTGTTCCATTTGAAATCCTAATCCATGACTAGTATTGTTATGTCTCTTTATTGAACAGCTTTGGGACAGATTTTGTGTGTCAGCAGGGTCAAAGCCAGTTGATTATTATGCAATTTTTCATAAATCCACAGGCTCAATTATGAGAAGCTGTGAATTCAAGTTCTAATTACAGTCAACATTTAGGCTTTCAGTTCACTGGAGGATTTGGTTTGGTGTTTTTTTTTTTTAGTATTTCACCATGACACTATCTTTTTTTTTATAGTATGGAGATGTGCTCAGAAATTACAGACATTTATATTATAATTCTGTAAAGAATGTGTAAAAAATATATCACATTTGATGGTATTTGATATAGATATATTGCATTGATAGGAACCAATAGAGTTGACCAGATGCTACTATTTATCTGGAAAGCTTTAATGTCCATGCCATTCTGAAATTCATACTGCAGCAATTTCTTCTGTCCTTCCAGTTGGTGCCCACTGCTGTGTCTTGTTCAGCACTTCTAAAGAGATAGTGCTCTTACATCTTCATTAGTTTCTAAGATATTTTAAGAGTAATTGAGATACATTGCAAGAAATTAACATTATATCTTTTCCTCAAGGGCATGGTGATCCTAATACACCTAATCAAAATTCAGTATTTCTTTTCCTGGTTTTCTCTGTTTGTAGATCAGATGTTTTCTTGGTTTCTTTGAAGCATTTGATTTGCAGCTTGTTTAGAATAATTTCTTTGGTATACACTTGTTTGCTTTCCTCTGGACCCCTAGTGCCCTAGTGCCACAAGTAAAATCTTATTATTTCATGCATTTGAAGAATTTTAACAGCATAAAACTGATATGTTGCTTCTATGCATTTATCAATTATTTACATGAAACTGTGCTTGTACACCCTTTTGAAATGGTCTGTCTGCTTTCAGGCAGTTGCGTCCTTCCATGATGCAGCATTTGCTGAGGAGATTAGTATTTGATGTACCCCTCTTGAATGAACATGCAAAGATGCCTCTCAAGGTAAAAGTAAATACTAGTATTCAACAACATTCTTATTAACAGCATGCAACAGAAAATAGTTGCATGAAGAAGATTCTCTGTAATCTTTGTTATTTCCACTCTGCAGCAATTTAAGACCATAGTTTTGAAGTACAAATGGTTGCTTTGAAAGAAATTCAGTCTGATTTACATCCATCCATGTGGAGTTATGAAGTCTGGGTCTAATGTTTGCTTCTCCTTTAATTATTTCTTGTTTGTTTCAGCCCATGTGGAATCAGAATAGAACAAACTTTGGGGGAAGGGCGCAGAATCCAGTGCACAAAACATAGCAATTTAGAGGACTCTCTTTCAGTTGTTGGTGCCTGGAAATCTGTTAAGCAACAATGTTTAATAGTAATGCTGCATTTTATTTTCAGCTCCCAAAAGTTTAGCTGTATCTTTTTATTCTGGTTCCTAATGCATAACAAAAATGAGGGTTTTTCCTTTTGGAGCTGACACATTCCATAAAGAATCCTGATATCATTATCAGTGTTAATAAACATTTGGTTCCACACCTTCCCTACTGTTTTTCAGCAGTCCCTTTTAATGCTTTCCCTCCACAGATTCAAATTAGATAATTAATATTTTCTTATTTCATACATTTTTATGCTTTAAAGCACATCAGCACATCTACAACTCTGATATAAGAGGAGGAATTTAAATTGTTAATCTCACAGCCAGGGCCTGCTGCTGAAGTCCTGCCAAGGACTTCATAATTTGGTTATGCCCCCCCAAAAATCCTCAATCAAACTAAAGATTCTGGAGAGCCATTCTTCCATGTCTGTGTGAGAAAAGCAGTTGATAATTTAGTATACTGCCCTGAATTGGACCCTTCTAATGCATTATGGCATTTTATGTCTTGATAAAACCAGATAGTAACTTGGCACTTCCTGAATGGCTGTAGTGCTTTGGGGTTTGTTTCTTTTGGAGGGGGGGGGGGGGGGGAAGAAACAAATCCAGTTCCTGGACATCTGTTCATCAAAAAGAAAAGATTTTATAATACCCAAGGGTCATGACTGCAGTGGGCTGCCCTTGTTGCTGAACTGAACAGTAAGGAAATAATCATTGGATCCTTTTGGCTAGTCAGGCTTTGTGAGAATACAGAGGTGAAGAGAACCATGGTGTTAGCATGGACAAAGAATTTTGCTCATTGACACCTAAAAGACTAATAGAAGCTTATGAAGGATTTGAACTCTTTGTCTGAAGACAGATCTATAACTTTTAAAAGGTTTCACTGACAGTAAACTGATTTCCAGGGAATTCACAAAGGACTCCTACCCCTATCGGCTGTGTTTCTGATTTGAAAGTATTGTAGTATTGCAGTGTGCATTCCTTACAGGCTTGTACTGGCAAGCCAGTTACAGTAATGTAAAGAGGCAGCTGTAAGTTAATCAGGCATCTGAAAATGTAATTTTGCATGGGAAGAGAGGAGAAAATGATGAAGGCAAATCAGAATACAGAGCTATCTACTGTGAATACATTTGCTGGTTTCTACAGTTAAGAATTGCCTCAGGTTTTAAGCAGTATGCAAATTCAAATCTGTGATGCTGTTCCTGTATTCCATATAGTTCAGACATTTTGGAATAGAATGGCCTTGTTTTTATTTCCTGTTAAATAATATTCAGTGCTTCAGAATTAGATATTTCTCTAAGAATAAACCTACCTTTACTCTCTTGACTAGGTTTGAAAACATACTCATGTATATTTTTGTCCACACATAGTCCAAAAGCAAACCTGTCTGGCCATTACAGAATTGAATGTAGTTACAAAAAATATTTTCAAATACATATTTGACTTGTAGAGCCTATACTTCTGAGACTCCCGTTATTCTACATAAATAATAAAACTTCTGCCTTTTAACATATGCCTCTAAGTTCTTCTCTGCAATTTTTCTTAAATTGTCAAACAATTTAATTAGTAAATATATATTAACAGATTATTTCAATATTAAGACATAAAAATATAGTTCATGTATTGTTTTGGGATTTTTTTCCTGATCCACTGAAATTGTAAAAGAGCAGTGCAGTATCAAGATGAAATTTTTGGCTACCAAAATCCTTGTTTCTGCATATCAGATGTGGCTTGGTTTTGTTTTGTTAAATTCCTGTCTTTATTTATGCTCATATACACTTTCATGTAAGATATAAAAATATATATGTAAATATACATATATAATTATAAAATATGTATATATAAATACATGTTATGAATGTCTGCATTTTTCCATCTTGAAGTTTGTTCAGACTGGATTAAAGGAAATCGTGTCAGCTCTCTACTGACTGTGACTTGCAATATTTTGCGAAAAGCTTTGCAAAATGATATTGAAACAAAGATGAAAAAACTGCTCATTCTGGGTGTATATGCACCAGTGATTTAAAAATGCATGTCCAACATGGTTTATTGATAAAAATATAGAAATTTTTCTGGTAGCATTTATGTAATGTTTGAGTGCCAGAATGGAGGAACCTCAGTAGTTACATTTCTATTTGCTTTCAAAATATGTTCTGTTTCAGTTGCTGACAAATCATTATGAAAGATGCTGGAAGTATTATTGTTTGCCAAGTGGATGGGGTAACTTTGGTGCTGCCTCAGAAGAAGAACTTCATTTATCCAGAAAGTTGTTCTGGGGTATTTTTGATGCTTTATCTCAAAAGGTAAGTACTTTTAGTATCCATGTATTAATGTAAAATCCTTAGTGTATAATCTTTTTTCTTTAATCTGTAATTTTTACCCATCTTATATCAGCACTGTATCATCCACTTTGAAGGAAAAAAATACAGGCTTTAGTAAATTGTAATCATCCTCTTATAGCTTCTAATATAATGTAGGTATGAAATTTTATCTCTAAATCAAAATATTATAACATTAAAGCAATAATCTTGAGGTGTATCTGTACAGATTTGTACACTTCTCTGTTTAGTAGTTGTACTTTCAGCACCCTTGAATCAATTCTGTGTTAAACAGAAGTTTAATAATATGTCTTGGTATGTAGTTATTATTCATTCCATGACTCTTTTTAACAAACCTGCTTAAAATTTCATGAGTTTAGTTTCAAATCTGTGTGTTAAGGAATTCTGTGTATATTTCTCTGCTGTGCTATCTTCCTGGCATCTGAAAAATGTTTAGTGTTGCTACCAGTGAAGTCAACACTTTTCCCATTTATTTGAGCAAGATTAAGACTTGCATCTAACTTTCTGCTTTGGACAGTCAGTTTTCTGTATTTTCAGAACGATAATTCAGTTTCACACTAAGTACAACAGCCATTTTCTGACTGCTTGGTTTCATCTGTAGCTGCATCAGTTCCAGCAGTGATGTTGGAAGTTCCCATTCACTACTCACGTTCTGTCCCCTATGTGTTCCACAGAAGTATGAACAAGAACTGTTCAAACTGGCTTTGCCTTGTCTGAGCGCAGTTGCAGGGGCCTTACCTCCAGATTATATGGAATCAAATTATGTCAATATGATGGAAAAACAGTCTTCAATGGATTCAGATGGGAACTTTAATCCTCAACCTGTTGATACCTCAAAGTAAGGAATTACTTCCTTGCACCTGTTTTTTTGATCATGAATGTGTAAAAGAGGAGGGGGGGAGTCTGTTGTTTGGTGTGATGTGAACTTAAAACTTCTCTTCTGAATGCTAACTTTATAGATCTTAATATTTTTAATTTATGTATTTATTTTAAAGCAAGTAAAGCAATAACTTGCAAGTTACATCATTATTCTCTTGGTTAACATAGAATATTTTTAGTGCATTTTTACCCAGAAGATAGAGCTATCCAATTATCTTTGCATGTCGGCTGTGAAGAAAGCAGCATTCTCTTAAGAGCTGAAAAATTAGCCAAGTCTACATCATCCCTGTCATTATTAACATATGTCAATACACTAATTTCAATTTGTGTGAAGGACAGTGTACCTACAGAAAATTGTTTGATGGTGCATCATATAATCTTTTGTACTATGAATAATGGGAATTGGGCAGAATAATCTTCATTCTCTTTAGGCAGTCAGGCTCTGGCCTTGCTTTTTAAAGTATATTAGTCAGATAAAGCACATATCCGAATGGAAATTTTCTGCCCTGATTTTTGACTACAGTATGTGTGCCATTTCCCTTGGTATAGAATAGTGTGACAGAAGCATGGCTACACACTATATATTTTAAAATTGCTGTTGTAAAGCATTTACTTCACTTGCCCCCATGAGCTTTCTGCCTGTATTAACATTCAGCACACAGGATGCTGTCAGCAGATTGACACCTGCCTTGCATCATGCTTGTACATACATGTATGTGCATCGAAATAGTGCTGTAAAAGTCATAATCCAATCTGAAGCATAGAAAAGACATCAGTGACCATTTAAATTCATTTTTCTAAGATGTTGTTAAAATATATGAAGGTTTAAAAAAATTGTTAAGGATGTTAATATTATTTTATATATAGTTATAATATTAAGACTGCTATATTTATTAAGAATGTTATTTAAATGAGTATTTACCTGGTGTCATTTCAGAAAAAAAAATGTAGATAACTTGAATAGATTTGAAAAATTCAGAAAATGTTACTTAATATTATGAAATTGTATGCCACTTCATTGCTATAGGAGTCAACAGTTCTGTGATGGGTCAAGAAAAAGACAGAACTGCTCCTGCCATTGTAACCTCCAAATTATCCTACATTCTTTTAACATGCAAATACAGCTTTGCTTTGCTTACTAGTACTGGACCTATCTGTATAAAGGCATAGATAATAGGATGCTAGTGTGCTTGTAATTTTATTGCATTTCTGAAGTTATTTGAAGTATTATGGTGTTAATAGAGTTCCCCCTCAAAACACAGTCTTTCAAACAACAAAAACCACCTGCTGACAGTGTGGGATGAATGTTTTCTGACCTTTGTATGTGTGTGAGAGTCTTGCAAACTGTTGCTCTAACATAATTTGCTTTTACATTTCTGCTTTTTCCACCTTAAGACTGAAAATCCAGACTTCTGTTTCACAGTAGATGGCACTCTAACACTACACGTACAGAAATTCTTTATATTAGGAGGGAAGATAGTACTATTTTATCAGTGATCAAAAGTAGTTATTCCCTTTCATTTGTAGCAATGCTGATGAAGTAAACAGCTGAGATTTGATACATTTTTTTGAATATATAAAGTAGATAATGTTTCAAAAATGACTGTTAGCACACTTAGTTTATAATGGACTGTGTAATAAGTTACTACCATAAATTACTAAATTACTACCATATTTCTGAAACTATAGGTTGTAGTTATGGCTTTATTACTAACAAAATACGGAATAAAAAGCACTAGAGCTTGATCTCATTATTGATTTTTCCCTGCGCACTTGTTTCAAAGAAGTTAAATTCCTACTACAGCTATGGTTGTCATTCAGTGACCATGAAGTAATTCAGATATCTTCCTTGATTTAATTGGACCTTGGAGCAAGCTCTATGTGAGTAGAAGAGCATAGGAAAGGGTGTGTGCATTATTTATTATTTATTTTGAAGTTTTCTTTACAAAAAAAAGGCATTCAATTTTAGCCTGCATAATTTAACGCTGATGTTCTTTTCACTTTCAGCATTACAATCCCTGAAAAGCTAGAATATTTCATTAACAAATATGCAGAACATGCTCATGACAAATGGTCAATGGAAAAGGTAAAAATCAACATCCCTCTTAAAAACAATCATAATCTTTATTTGAATCAATTTAATATTTTAAATCTTCTATTCTGAATATTATTTTTTTTTGTTGTTATTATAGTGCTACAGGTTGGTATGTAGGTAAGATATAGACATACTATTTTCTTAAAATATATTCAGGGGAAGTTATCGAAGTGCATATGAATATTTAAAAATACTTCTAATGATTTCATAAGTTTTATTGCTGACTTTAGAGCAAATATACTTTCTAATTGTTTAACAGTTTTATGGACCTGAATTTTCTTTCTTTTTTTTTTTTAACCAAATAAGCTCTTTAGCCTTTTTACTCCTTAATGCATTTTGTGTTCAAAATTCGTTTCTCAACACAGTATTCTACTTCATAAAAATATTTGAAAGAAAAATGTATTGATAAGGTTGCTTTGGTAATCGTTACTTTGCAAAAAGATGGCATGCCACATGATTCCTCTCTTAATTTGTAGAAATAAATATGAACGTTGGTTGAGAAAATGTTAAGAAAATAGTAGAAAGGAAACTTTAAGAGAACAGCTTAGCAGAAGCATTATTCAGTTAATATCTAACAATGAATTTTTTTTTTCATAATTTTTTGCATTTCCCCATTTTATCCTTCTTATTGCTGTTTTCAGTTTGCCAATGGATGGACCTATGGTGAAACATTTTCTGAATCTGCAAAAGTGCAACCATTAATGAAACAGTATAAGTTACTGTCTGAAAAGGTAATGGATTTGTTAATGCTTGATCCAGGGTTGCTGAAATGTAACTGAAAGTATTGCCTTGTCTTTTCATCATTTTAAGAAAAAAAAATTAACAAGGTAGTTGCCTTCCTCAAAATCCTGAAAAGATATAGAAGGGTTTTACTGTATAATAAATAGGCTACTCCAGTTTATTTCCCACCTAGCTGAAACTACATGGCATAACTTACAGTGAAATGGAAGTGTCATATTGCCACTCTGTTTTTGCAGGAAGGTCTTACAGGAACGCCTTCTTGCTTACTGAAGGCTTAGGTTTAGGCTTTGACTGGTCTCCAGCAAAAAAACAAGAAGATGATTAGACATCTGGAGAACTTGATATAAATGGAGCAATGCTGAAGGAATTGTGTTTGTTCAGGTTAAAGAAGAGAAAGTTGCTGGAGATAGGGTCTTGGTTTCCTGGTTCCTAAGCATTAGTAACAGAGAAGATGGATGTATTCTCTTCACAGGGGTGCGCAGTGACAGGACAAGAGGCAATGGGTGTAAGCTGCTTTAGCAGAAATGCCTTCTGAAAATCCTTCTTATCTTGACAGCTTAAACATTGGAATAACTTGCCCAAAGAGGTAGTGAAGTGACCTGCATGTTGAAGGCATGACGCAGCAAGACCTAGATAACCTAATCTTGATTGCCCAGTTAGGTACCTTATCTGACTCAACAGAAGGTAGAGGCAGAAGATGTCCGGAGTTCTCATCCAACACAGACTTGTTTATGATTATGGTTTTTTTTTTTTAGTTCATATAGCAGATAAAACAAGTTACTCCTGATAATTTCTGCTCCAGCCTTGATTTCATGTCTAAGAATGCTATTAGCACAGCTATCCCTGAGATCATCAGCTTCCTGCAGGGCCAGAATTCTTCTCCCCACCTCTGAAATGATAAATAAACTTTTTAATACCTATATGATTTATTTGCATCATTTCAATAACCCTGAACCGTAATGGTTGAATTCAGCACATTTCTTTGCATCTCAGTATAACCAGGGAAAAAGTCCAATAGTTACTTTTTGCTCTGTACAGCTACGCCATAAACATGCTAATTATTGCATGTACATTCTTCTAGGAGAAAGAAATTTATCGATGGCCAATCAAAGAATCACTGAAAACCATGCTGGCATGGGGATGGCGAATTGAAAGAACACGGGAAGGAGATTCCATGGCATTGTATAATCGGACGCGCCGCATATCTCAAACCAGTCAAGTGAGCCCCTTCCCTTTGTATTATTCTCTATTAATAATAATAGGCCTTTTGAAAGGAAGCCTTTGAACTTTTAGGGCTTTATATGCCTGTATACGTGCATATGAAAATAATATCATACATAGGAAGAAAGCCTGGACACTGTTCTTTTTAAAGCAAGAGGTCCCTGTTACTGCATAATCATAGAGGAAAGCCTGTTAATGCTCCTTTCTTAGCCACGCTTCTTGTGTCAGTGGCTTGCCATCCAGGGAACTTTGGTTATTTTTTATCTTCCTTTGACCATTTGTGTCAGTATAATGAGCAAACTTCTGACAAATGTTAACAGTAAAAAAGAATAAAAAAATGGTGGTATTTTCTTGGTGGGGAGGAGGGACAGAAGGCAAAAGATAACTATTTATAGGTTCTAGTCCTAAATGTAGAAATAGGGTTGAAAAGCTAAATTAAAAGTTTGATTTTTACCTGAATTCACTTTAAACTTGGTTGTGTGAGATTTCGCCTACTGAGGAAAAAAGAGAATCTCTAATCGAACGCAGAGATTTAATAATAACCTTATCTTCATCCACAATAAGTTCAAACCCTAAATGAGTTCAAGTGGAATTTGTAATTAAATGAAAGGGATTTGTGTCTGATGGCCGTCCATCTTTGGGAACAAACTCTGTTACCCTTTGCCTAATTTTCACAGAGGTTTACCACCCCTGGTGTATTTTCAGCTGGGCCACAAAAGATCCTTTTGCACTCTAGAGATCTACGAGTGACTTTTTCTTTAAATTTCTTAATTACTTTTGGTATCTTGTTAACGTTAATTTTTTTCTATTAAGTGCTTGTGTAACTCCACTGTTTTGCACATTTGTCATTCAGATCTCTGTAGATACAGCCCATGGCTACACTCCTCGAGCAATTGACATGAGCAATGTCACTCTCTCCAGAGATTTACATGTAAGTCACAAACACCGAAAATGCTTATGGTTTGTTTTACAATCTTAAATTTTGTCTGTTTTGCCAGTTTATTTAAAACAATCTGGTACCAAACATTGCCTGTTTTGATATGCTTTGGGTTTGGTGGGGGCTTTTTGGTCTTTTTCATTATTGCTCTCTGTTCCTATGATTCTTTAAACACATGGTTCATGATGAAAAGCTTCAAAATTTTCTTTAGTCCTGGATTGATTTTCCCTGTTCACTTTTTGAACAGTTGTAATTTTGAAGAGGTTTCTATTTAGAAGAGCTAGCAGCATCCAATTTTTCTGTTTCCCCTTTATTTCTCCACCATCTTTCCAAAGCATTTTGTCAATACTCTTTCTTTCTCCAAATCAAAGGAATAAGAATCAGAAACCCTAAGTACAGTGAGAATAGAGAATGAAGGAATTGGGTGTAGGATTTTGACAGATGTGTCAGTAGGTTGCTGTTATTTGGACCAGTATGTTTTAGTTGATAATCTGTTCCTGTCATTAGATAGGATTCTTTTAATGGTGTTAGCTGGAGTATGGTGCTAGGTTTTACCATCTACTAATTCCCTGTGAGTATAATTGCAATGTAATGTAGGCATACACTAAATAGCTTTCTATTATATCTATATACTATCTATATACTAAATACTATATACTATACTATCTATATACTAAATGTAGGCATATATGAAGTAGCTTTCAATTAGTTAGCATGACTGTTTGTGCCAGTCTAGTAATGGCAACATGGTGTTCAAAGCTGATACAACAGAGTCCTGAGACACAGGCTTAACTTTGCCCCATACTGAGCTTTGCCGCAGTGCAAACAAGCAGTGGCAGAAAATTATTGACTGACTGTGCAGTATGTACTCTACTGTACTTCTAAACAAATTTTCACATTGGACTTCCACTCCTTGATTTCTGTATTGCAGTTTCCTTTTTCATAGTTCTAGCAGTTTTAGATTGCTGACTGGCATTAAAAGAATTTTCTGCCTATTAAGCATCAGTAGATTGCTGATCATTCCAAAAAGTTCATAAAACTGATAATTGAATAACTGCCTCTACCATTACATTCTTATTTTAAATTGATGAAAAAGATTCCTTGCACTTACGACATTGAATGCTTGTATCAACTCAGTATAGTTGTAAGACTTTGCAGACTTTGTTTAACGGTCAGGAAACAACTCATGATGTGCAAGTCATCATAGTATTATGATGCAGTAAAGCAAGCCCAGATAAAAGTAACCACCCTGTCACAGGTCACATAGAAAAGGCATTGGAACTTCTGTTAGTTCCTTGCTTATTTTTTTAATGCTGTACCCTCTAGCTCTTGTCATTATTTGTATTTCCTTTGTAGCCCTTAGGTGTAAGGCAGGGTTTGTTGGCTTCATGATTCATTTGCCCTATGGAGAGAGGTCTTCTTTGAAACCAGCTTCAGAATCTGTTATTTAAAAGCTAAACAAATTGAATTAAAATGCCGTTTCAGCTATTAATTGTCCTGATACAGATATTGAGGAGAAATCTAAACATGTTGGGTATTAATGAGAGCTGAGTTTTGAAAATTAACTATGTGTATTTTTGAACATTTTAGGAAAAGTTTAATATCTTTCAAGTTGGAGTTCAGGGTTATTAGCTAGCAAGAATCACAACCATGTTTTAAACTGTAAGTCTGCAAAATACTCCTCATTTTGGTCTCAAGTCACCTGGTCACATCCTGGCTCTGTGAGCAGCTAGGTCTTCCTCTAAAAACATGTTCATAGCGCTCCGCTTTGCTAAATGCTATGAAAACACAGACTACTGTGTATCCTTTTAAGGACTGTCAAAGTACAAGGATCAGAAGGCATCTGCCAATACAGAACAGAAATGTATCATAATTCATTCACTGGAAAAAAGTTTATCAAGCAAATTGTCTTGTGGACAGCAAAGATATGGCTGAAAAGTTTCTGAATTCGTGAGTATTCTCACAAATAAAGAAATTGGTATTGAGAAATACTCATTACTCAAAATCGTTACTGAATATGAGAAGGTTTCTGTAGGTTCATGAAAGAAACGTAAAGTGAAATCTGCATTAAATTCCACTGCTCTGTACAGTTAGAGGGTACACAGCCAGGAGGACAGTAGATGTGGGTTTAAAAAGTTGCTTCGTGTTGAAATGCTTCCTACTAAGTAGACACTGGAGAGCTTGTCTGTTTTGCTTGGTTTGGGGTCTAGCTTCTAGTTCATCAGTCTGAAGGAGTTCGTTTTATAGGAAGAATATATAGACTAATTTATGCTCTAAAATGGTTGGTGGTTTTAACAGTGTGGTCACACAAATGAGTGCAGTATGCACAGAGAATAAGCTTTATCCATGGGTTCAGAATTAGTCTGCCATAGCCAGCAGTAACAATATTGGTTTCATCCTCTGGCTTGCTGTTCTCTCTTTTCCCTGGCAGTGTCTTCAGAGGGTTCTTTCTGGCTTTGTCTTGAGAATGAAGTCCCCCATCAGACACCCCAGTACTATTTCCAGACTATTCTTCTCTTTGTGGTTCCTTGTTTTCTGTAGTAGGAGTTCTTTCTTCCAGGTTCCTGACTCATACCCATGCTGATTCTACCCAAATTCTATATAATATTTTTTCAGTAAAAGCTTGTTTCCAGTGAAACATTACAGTGGAATTGTATTAAACTTCCCAGAGAACAAAACTTATGGTTATTTAATATCAACCAGAAATTGTCCTCCTTGAGAATTATTCATTGCAACCCACATTACTAAGCTCTCCATTTTCCTAAAGGCTATGGCTGAGATGATGGCTGAAAACTACCATAACATATGGGCAAAGAAAAAGAAACTGGAGCTTGAAGCAAAAGGTAATGTTAACTATAGGTATTTGCAGTATTTTAAGTTTTCTGTTACTACTTAGATCACACATTTCAGAAAACATTAAAAAGAAGAAAAAGGAACAGCAAATTTAAATTGACAAAGAAGAAACAGTGAAGTAGCTATTCCTGACTGTGATTTTTTAGTGCCTGAAAGTTGTTATAGTACCAAGTGTAACTGTTCTTGTTTAAGTAATTTATCAATTCAAATATATCAAGGGAAGGAAACTCAAAGGTTGTAAATAAATTTAAGCCACATTAATCCATTTTCCTTCTGGCATTAATCTTTCAGAGTATTACCCAATGGACTATGATTTCATTTGAATTGCTTCTTTTATTGCAGGTAGATCTAAAGGGTGTTTACTAAGTACTGCACATATGTGTGTTGAATTGACAAGTGGAAAAACCTAAAGCAGATACTTGATTCCATATAAAAATTGCATGTGCCTTATGATTTCTGCTTACCTAAATGGAATTTTTTCTCATCTGTTGTGTAATTTACTATTTTTCCTCGGTGTCAAAAGCATTTCTTTATTTGTGTTAAAGCTGATTTTTTTTTCAGGTAATACTATATTAGCACATGGAGAAAACAAGTTCTCAGGTGTAAATGACTGAAGCTAGTATTTTACCTTGTCTGAAGTTGTCCAGTTGTACATTGTATGCACCAAAGTTGGTCTAATTTTTTAAAATTCCAGAAAAAGTATAGCAGTTAAGGTTTTGTAAAAAAAGAAAAGTTCCATCTGGAAGTGCCTTTGACAAACACTTTAAATTGCCATGCCTTTATTATTTCACCTTAAGATAATTTTTATATTATTCCTTTTCTGTAAAACCTTCCTCAGGATAAGTATCCTCAGGATGGGCCAAGTTTGGGAAGTCACAGGCTACAGAAAGATGAGATATTTCAATATTTCAACTGCATTTCACAGCTTTGAAAGCAGAATTTTGCCTATGAGCAGCACTTCAATGAGAATGCTGTATAGTATTTGTTTTGTGCAGAATGGGAGGGCTACAGATGGCTGTAGTGATTGAAGAAGAGGCTTCTGACCGAGGGTTTTTATATGTGAAAAGTAGATGAATTTGTGAGCTGAGCAAAACTAGGCCTTCAAAAATTCTGAGGGATTTTCTTCAATATATTCATATGCTAGTCTTTTAATTTTTTTTTACCTGTGTGTAAAGAACAGAAGAATGATGGAGACTTGAAGGCATTTTGCCTGTCTTCAGCTGTCATGTGGTACAATTACATCATATTGGTGATGAGCATAAAATCCAATCATCCCAGTGTTAAAGACTGTACTTCCTAAGACAAATCCTGACTAAACAAAAAAAAAAAATCCATGATCAGAGTGGTAACCCACTAGGTTATCATTTTGCATGTAATTACATGGATTCAACCAGAACTAATTGAAAATTTCAGAATATGTAGCTTAAAAATGTCATCCATTGATATTTTCTATAGGGAATTTGTTCCTTTAAAAAATATTATTATTTTTAGATACTTTCTTCAGTGTATTTTTCAGAGATAAATCTTATCTTTACCCTTACAGCTTCCTGGGGTTTTAGAGCAATTGCCATAGGAATTTATTGTGTTACGTTATTTGATGGCGATTTTGGAATTTGAACTCCTAAGAATTTTAATTTTTATGCAGATATTTATATTAACAATAGCAGTATTATTTCCCTTCCAAACTGAATATCTACATTCAGTACATATCAATACACCAGATTTTACTAAGCAATAAAATGAAGTTTATTCTTTTTACCTGTGGTTTTGCAGCATTCCTTTGATTTTTCTGGACAGTTGTGTAAACCATGTTTGAATGGCGTAGTCTAGTTTTCTGTCATTAATTTATTAGTATAAAGTAGAATTGTATCACTTTAATATATTTTTAGATATTAGTATATCTTGCTAAACTCTGTCATTAGAATGTTTAAAAGCAGGACTTCATGTATGTTTATATATTTGTTTATATATAGGCATTCTTAGGAAATTATATGTTATTTATTGAAATATTTTCATGAAATGAAGTAGTAGTTATAATATGTGTTTGTAACAGTTAAGCATTTTTTTCTTCCTTAAGAGTTTTTGCAATAGGTTCAGCGTACTTTGTTGGTATTGTAGCCAATATGTTAGAATGATGTAACCATACCTAAGGTTTCTATCTGAATGTTTTTTTAGGTTTGTGTAAAGAAACAGACAAGTATATTGCTACATCAGACTAGAATTTACTGTAATGTGCTGTGTATTATTATGATAGCACTTTTACATACTTTACCATGTCAACAGAGAGCTCTTTAATTTCTAATTCTCTTGATGTTCCATAGTAGGAGGAGGCAACCATCCCCTTCTTGTTCCTTATGATACACTCACAGCCAAAGAAAAAGCCAAGGACAGAGAAAAAGCACAAGATATTCTGAAATTCCTGCAGATTAATGGTTACATTGTCTCCAGGTAATTCTGAGTTCGGTATTAATGTCACAGAAGGTTTCTGATAGTCCGCAGTGATCTTTTTTTGTTTTGTTTTGTGGTTTGATTGCTTGTGGCAGGGTTTTTTGGTTTCTGTTACTGCTCATTTTTTGGGATTTCTTCTATCAAACCAGAACTCTATGATCATTTTTTATGTTTCAGTATCTAGGAATCGGGATGAGCTCCTTCATATAAAGCATTGTAAGGAAGAAATGGATAACAGAGTTAGTAGCAGGGTTTTTGGAAGGCAGAGTTCTCCAGAATAAAATGTCTTTTACTTTTTCCCTCTCAGTATTGCAGCTTTTTCTTTCTGTCAGGTGTCCATGCATCCAGCTGTTAGTAAACTTATTTGTTTTCTACGAGTGATGGAATTATTAAGTCTTAGTTACAGGTTCATGCACATCTTCAAGCACATTTCCCTCTCTAAAGGAATTTCTAGACAATTGGTTAGATAAGACAGCTTTATTTCTAAAACATATGACTCATTTATCGCAATTGAGTTAATTTAAAGTATTATTAAAATATTTTAAAAGTGAAAAGGGATGTTTTAAAATAATTTTTAAACCATCCACAATGTAAATGTACTAATAGTGAATAGTCTGCAGAATAACATGCATAATTCATTTTAATATGGTGTATTTACCTCCTAAATGTAGCATGAATAAAAATCCAATTAATTTGGAGTCTTTTCTGCCTTATCAGCATGACTTAGGAAATCAGAATCACTACAAAAGGCTGAAAGCATATCTGAACCATCCATGACTTGAACATTAGTAAGTGAATGAAACAGTCACTGAGATCAATTTAAGTAATCATTGTGAATTAATTAGCCTTGCACATCTACCTAAAATCTGCCTACTTCCATTCTTTTCTACCACATGAATTCCAGCCTCTTTCTAGAGTCCCATAGTTAATCTAATAATTTTGGTGAAGTCTGTCAGGTTTGCTGGTATAATTTAGTTTACTTCCTTTCGTGCAGTAGGATGGATAAAGAAGGATGTTAAATAGCAAAGATTTCTCTCCTTATTCCCTGTCAAAATTATTTTTATTCCTGTTAAACACAGGTGAAAAGTGGCTTTTGGGGTTTGTTTTGGGAATGGACAGCTGAAAGGGATGATAAAATAACCATTTACTTGGACACACCCATTGTCCAGTAACTAGCTCTTGCTACACCTGCACCCTCTCCTGCTGGTTAAATGCAGCCTTTTCCATGATGTTAAACTCATTGTACTTGCTGCACCTTTGGCAATTGCCTTATCTAAACAAACAAGGGCACAATTCATGTTTTAATTTGGCCGGCTCACCGCTATACTTTCTGCCATGTATGCCTTGCTCACATTTATTTAGTCTTTAATTGACAGTGACCATTGGGGTCTCTGCACCCCCCTGCAAAATGGCTTTAGGGAAGATAGAAACATTTAGATACAAGTATGAAACCATTTAATAAGGATATAGGACAAACTCTAGTGGTACAGGGCTCAGTCAGTCACTTGATTTGACACGCCGCAGGTTACATGTGACCAGCTATGTTGAAATCTGTTTTCATCTCTTTTACACTTTCTTCTTTCTTGATTCTTCTCCCCCATACAGTCTGTCATTGCTTTGTGTACTGAGCTGCCTCAAAAATTCCAAATTCTCATGTCCCTTCCTCTTAGGAGTTCCAAAGTTAAGGTGGCCCTCTCCAAAGTTCTGTCTGAAGTTTCTTAATGGTTCCTTAGTTAGTAAATTTGAGACTTTTGCTCTCCAGTGTTGTCTCCTTTTTTTCTACCAGATTTGTGTCTGTAGGTGTATACTTTAAATTAAAGCATAAATGTGTAATACAAAGGCAGTTCTATTCCATATATAAGCAGTAGGTATACTTTTAAACTTGCAACCTAGCTGAGTACCAACATAATGGGTGTATGAGTCAGGGGAGATGAGGTATGGCTGATTCCCTTGCTGTTTAATAACAGCTTTTTCATGAGCCATCAGTTAAGTCCTGATCCTGCATAAACAAGGCTTATGCTGATGCCTGCTTGTTGCTAGGGACATCATCCCATGACACGGATTCACGCTTCCAAGATTTATTCTTGTGGAAAGAAAATGCGTTTTTTATATCAGGCTAGTAACTAACATGGATGAAACATGCTGGAAAAGCGATTCCATCACTTTGGTTTGATTTTCCTCTGATTTTTCACAAATGCTATGTACCTATTCAAAACTTTTCCATTGCAATCAGACTTTTCAGGAAAAGTCATAGTGATGGATATTAGGTTTAGTTCTAGTTTGATTGTTTAAATCAGAGTATTTTTTCAGCTTCCAAACTTCCTCAGCCAAGAATCAGTCCTTGCAGGGAAATGCAAGATAATAATGCCTTACAAGTAATGGAAAGAAATTACCATAATAGTGGATTATTTTGATTGACAAGTGTATTTTTTTTTCCTAACCTTCTGGTTGGGAAATCTAGTTGTGTCTTAACAAATTGTCCAAATCCGAAGTAAGTGTGAGAGTGTTGTCTACATCAAACACAGAAAAAAATCTTATATTAATAAGGACATGATCATTACCAGAGGAAATGGTGTCAGACTACGTGGAGATGTAAGAGAGGTAAGGTTTTGAGTCCTTCTGCATGTGTAAAAATTTACTCACTTCTTTTTACAGAGGACTCAAGGACCTGGAATTAGACACGCCTTCCATTGAAAAACGCTTTGCCTACAGTTTCCTTCAGCAACTTATAAGATACGTGGATGAAGCCCATCAGTACATTTTGGAGTTTGGTATAGTACCCCTTACACATTTTTAAAACAGTTTTTAGCTAAGATATCTGATGTTATAAAAAACAACCAGAATTTTTAAAACAAAATTAGTGCATTTCTGGACTGATTTTTTTCCTTCAATTTCCTGTAGTTAATGAAGATCATGAATTTTGGAGTTACATACAAAACTGCCATTTATTCCAATTTCCCATATTCATTAATGAGATTAAAACTTTTCAGCTAAAATTTATCACTTTCATTCTTTAAAATGGAAAACTAGCTGCCTCCTTGCATTTATGGACAAAATTATAATCTCTCACACGTGCACAATAATAGTTGCTATTCACATGTAATCCCTTTTACAGAGAGCAAATGAAACCAGTCATTTGTACCATTCTGAAATTTTCTCTCAAAAAGGGAGTAGAGAAACCTCTTCAACAAACTCCCACAATGGGAATGTTCTTTCACAAAGACCCAGCACGTTTTTTCAACAGTGCTATGAAGGATTTAACTTTCTCTGCTTTTGGTGAAGATAAAAAAATGCGAAAGTTTGGTGACCAAAGCCAGTTGCTTACATGACAAGTAAAAGCCCAAAAAACTGTCCAGATGCTGCTTCTGTTGTGACCATGGGAGTTGCAATGCCACACAACTTACGCTGCGCCTCATAGTCGTATATCCTGTAAATGACAGTAACAGGAACATCAGGGGGATTAAATAAATCAATGCTCGTCTGAAAACCAATCTAGTTTTAATGTGGAAATTTGTCAAATTTATGAGGTATTATTATCTACCATGGTTACTTACAGTAGCAAAAGTCTGATCTTGGTAACTCACCACTTGATTCTGCTGCTAATGCTTGATTAACATGGCTTCATCATTCTTAATGACATAAATTTCTAATAACTGCTAGAATGATAATGATGAAATACTGAAACACTAGAAGCATTGGTAGAACAAATACCATTCGAGACCCAAAACAGATTAATGGAAAGAAGACATTAAATAAATGATAATAGTTTGGGAGCTGTAAGAGATGTTATTGTGAAAGAGATTTTGGTTTTTATAGTAAGGGAAGAGTGAAGCAATTTAAATTTTAGTTTGGTAGATCTAGCCATTAATTTTGTTCTTTAGTAGCAAGTTCACAAATGAGGAATGAAAATTCATTCATTCTGTTCTTCCTGGGAACAACTGGAAAAAACTGTTTTATTAGAATCTGAGTTCAGGTTTCCAAATTGTCACCTGTAACAGGAAAAGAGAAACATAGCACCAGATTTTTATCTGACAAAAACATCTATATCTCTTTGAACTATGAGATGCCTACACTTTCATGAAGATTTGGACAATTATTCTTTTTACATTTTATTTGCTGTTACTTTTCCTCTAAAAAGACAGTCATAAAATGCCACTTTAATTAGTGCCTATACTGTTTGAGGTACCTTAAATCCACATCTAAAGATGACCACTATTATTTGTTTATAGTATACTCTTCCTAAGAAAAATGCAAAGTAGACTGTAATTAGAATATATGACAGGGAACTTATTTTTCTTCTCTCTGCAGATGGTGGCAGCAGAGGCAAAGGAGAACAATTCCCATATGAACAAGAAATCAAGTTTTTTGCCAAAGTACAGTACATTTTTGCTTTTCCTTTGTCAACATAGTGATTAACAGAAGTGCGAACATATTTTTTGGTGACTGTCATTGTTACAGTGATGGTTTTCTGTGATAAATTCATTATTTGATTAATTAAAAACAGCAGTAATAAAAATAGCTTGAAAACAATGTGGGATGAAATATAGATGTGGGAAGATTACAGGACTATATCTTTTTACTCTCGTTATTTCCTGCTCCATGATATGCAGCTACTCATATGATATTATTCAAAAGCTCCCTACATTTTCTGTTTTCCAGCTTTGTCTAATTTTGAAGATTTTTCTCTTTTAAAGTCTTCAGGAGGGTTAATGCGAGCAATAATTAGTGGAATTAACATGGCTGTGCATCTGTCAGTGTCATGGCAGTTATTTCTCGTGTTTGAAAACCATGCTCTTGTCTCCATCACGGAGTTACACCATGGGTGAGGGTGAAAGGACCCTTTGCTTAGCAGTGTCAGAGAACCATGTCCAGACATCTTTTGAGTATTTCCAAGGGCGGAGGCTCCAGAGTCTCTCTGGGCAGTCTGTGCCAGTGCTCAGTCACTCTGAGAGTATAAAAATGTTTCCTGATAGTCTGAGAGAACCTACCATGTTTCAATTTGTGCCCATTGACTGTGGTCCTGTCGCAGTTGAAAAGAGCTTTGGTCCATCTTCTTTACGCCCTCCCTTCAGATATTTACACACATTGATGAGGTCCTCCCTGAGCCTTCTCTTCCCCGGGTTAGGGTCCCAGCTTCCTCAATCTTTTGTAATTTGAAAGATCCTCTAGTTCCTTAATCATCTTTGTGATCTTTCGCTGGACTCTCTCCAGTGTGTCAATGTTTCTCTTGTACTGGGGAGCCCAGAACCAGATACAGCACTTCAGATGTGGTCTCACCACAGCTGAGTAGAGAGGAAGAACCCCCTCCCTGGACCTGCTGACACACACTCTGTCTGGTTCAATCTAGGATGTTGTTGGCTGCCTTTGCAATAAGATTATATTTTTGGCTCATGGTCTGTTTGCTGTTCATTGAGGATCCCCTGGTCCTTCTTTGAAAATCTGCTTTTCAGCTGATCAGCCCTCAGTGGTAACTGGGATTATTCCTCCCCAAATGCAAGACTTTGCACTTCCCCTTCCTCCTGATAGTCATGAAATTGCTCTCAGCACAATTGTCCTTTTTCTGTCATGATTTTACACATTATAAACCAAGAAAATCTGCTGATGCCTTTCACACATAAAGGCTTGTATGATATTTGCATATTGAAAATGCCTTTTGAATTCATTAGTGAATGAGAAAAGGGAGCTCTTCACAGCATTTTCTAAATCTGGTGTCCTTTGCAATAAGTTGTTTTTTCAGTGCCTTAGAGTACTTCCATTTGCCAAGCTGATTGACTCAGAAGGTAGTATTCCGCTCTTTTGTGAAACATGGTCCAAAAAGGAAGCGATTTCATATTTTCTTTTTGGCCATTTATTTTGGATCTCCTTCTAGCTGACACTGGTAGTGGGTACTGAGTAATAATCGCTGCAAGAAGCAAACAGGGAAACTTCTCTGGCACAAGCCCTTACTAAGTGCTGTTGTTTTGGGAGTTGTATTTGAAAAATCTAGAACTAATGCTGTTAGCATGCTGACAGTTGTAGGTGAATTTTTTAAAATCTACATTAAAACAAAGAGCAATAATTGTATTTGGTTATATGGTATAGGAAAAATCTGAAATTGTGAGATAAAATTAAATTGTACTTTCTGCCTTTTACTCCTCCTAAAAAAGACAGATAAGTCCCAGTGATAATGTAATTTTTTTTTCTGCTGCCTTTCTTGATGACATATTAACTGCCTTGAATATTAAATAAATTCAGAGGAATAGCTATTAAAGAAAAAATCTAAACAGAAGTTTTAAGACCAAAGACCTGTTTGAAATTTCCTGTCCTTAGTTGTGACTTAAAAATTACAATACAGAACATAGTAAAGAAGGTCCTGAAATAACCAATCTTTCTGATATAATTTCAGGTTGTGCTCCCTTTGATTGATCAGTATTTTAAAAATCATCGCCTGTATTTCTTATCTTCAGCAAGTAGGCCTCTCAGCAGTGGAGGCCATGCCTCTAATAAAGAAAAAGAAATGGTGACAAGGTAAAGCTTAAATATTAATGTCTATGCATATGTGTGTTGGTCTTTAAAGAGCAGCAGTTGATTGTGGGAAAGTGAGAAGTGGGAAGCACAGATATATTTTTATTTACAAACAAATTAAACATTTTTCATTTTCTTTTCCCATTAAGAAAGGTCATTGTATAAAATAGAAAGGAATATAGAGTTGCTATTACATGCTGTTTAAAAGGTGATGATTTTAGCATGCAGGGAACTTCAATTTACCCTTATATCCAACAGCGAAACACTTGCACAGTCTGTGGCACAGTCTCTGCAATTACATATCTGTTTTCACTGTTATCATTATTCCTGCAAAATTTTACTTCAGATTTATAAGCCAAACTTATTTGTAGCCGACTTTCAATAAATATCATTGTTAATGTCCTTAAACAATTAAAAATAAAGGAGTTGCATTCTTTCTGCTCTTTAGTTTAATAGATTGTAATGAGTAGTACTATCACAGAAATTCTTGATTCTTTCCCAGAAATTACTTTTTTTAAGACCATCTCTCTAAGATGTTTTCATTTCAGTTCCGATAATTGAAACCCACATTTCTCATTTAGTAAGGTGGATTACAAGCTTCACACAGGACCTCTTGAGTACCTGTAATGTGGGCATGTGTGATGGCTGCCTTCTTGGCTGTTCTTGAGCATGAAACATGCAATATTGTATTGCTGTATTTTGAGGCTGACAGCCAGCTGGTGGTCATATAGACATGCAGGGCTTACAAGATTGTGGAAATACTGAGTGAAGTTTCTAGCACAATATTAAGCTCAAGTAAGTAATGTCTGTCTTGACGTTGTGTCATCTCATGGACTGATCTGATCTGGCAGCTTATCTGACTGCTATTCTTCAAGGGACTTAAAAACTGTATCAAAATGCATGCATATAAATCATTTTCCAGTCTTATGAACTGCTAATTTTCTGTCTGTAATGTCCTGGATAACAGTATTTTTACAGCTGTTAAATCATGCCAATAAAATTCCTACTTCTGGAATATGTCAGATATATCAGCATACCTGCTGCATAGTTTCAGGATTTATGCGCATATGCTTTATAGCTGTGTGAGAGTCCTGAACCTATAGTCCTGCAAAAAGGTCAGAGCTGCTGCCATACTTGATTGGGTTATGTGCTATCCAGATGTGTCAGCCAAGGAGAACAAAATAGATACAGGAAAATCTTGGATGAATAATATCTAATCCCATTGAGTATACCTCCTACACAGAATCTGTTTCAATCCAAGGGCAATTCCTGGCTTCTTTCCGTCTCCAGTGAAGATAACTTGCATTCATTAAGCTATGGAAGAGTATAACCTTGGATATTGATAATGCAGTGAATGGCTTAGCATATGCAACAACTATTTCATATTCAGAAAATACAGTAAATCCAGATCTATTTTGCTGACAAATACGGATCAGGCTTCTTCCTGAAATGTGGTGGTGGTATATTTTATTGTATTTTTAACCAACCTCTTCATGTTTGGGCTTTTCAAATTTCTCATCCAGTAGACCATGTTACAAACTTTTGAACTACTGTTGTTGCATGAAATTGGTTCTGAACATCAATCTAGGTATTGGAAATTTGGATTTATTTATTTATTTATGTGACCTCAGCTAAAGACTATATGAAGCTATAGATAATAGCTTCAGTCTCACTTTGTGAAAGCATGGCATCTACTGAATGGTACAGTCAGTTGAGTAACATTTGTATGTCAGAACATACGATAGGATAGTGAACTATTTATGTCTTTTCCAGAATGGACACAAAATCTATAAGATGCTAACAGACTTCTCTACAGCTTTTCCTTGTTGGACTTGGTGATCCAAGATCCTCATAAAAGAATATATAGTATATGTCTGCATCATGGAATAAAAAGTGAACAGAGATCCCCCAAACACACACCAAGCAGAGTCATTTCTAAAACAGAGCAGTTGCTGTTGCTAGAGTGGATCACTGTGCATTGGCTAATTAGCTGGATTCAATACCACATTAACCTGGCTGTTGTGATTCTGGACATAAATGTTTCCATTTGACACCGTGCTCTTGTCTGTCAATGGAACAACATGTTCGAATCTCATCCATAGGCTGTGCAGACATGCTTATTGTATCTTTTGCTTTTAAATCAGAGGCTAATAAATAGCCAGTGTGCCTATTAATTAAGTAGCTTAATAAAATGACATGATATTGTTCATGTCATTTATAGCAGATGAAGGGGTTTGTAGCATAAAATAATAGCACCAAAGTGGATGTTCATGGTGAAAATTCTCACACTAAACCAGATAATGAGGATGATTAAATTCCTCCTTAATCTGGAGCCCAGGTCAATTTGGGGAGCGCAGTTTGCTCCTGCTTGTCTGAATTAACGCAAAATTTCACTCTTCTTTTTTCTCAGTGGAATGCTGTTCATCAGCACAGGAAATAGTTCAAACGTGAAACAAAATCATTGATCATATTGTTTTAAACCATATCAGATGTGATATTTTTAAAAAATCATTTGAAAAGAAATTCCTCCTATGCTCAAGTTTATAAGATCGGAATTGAAATAGTTGAACATTTGCCATCACACACCTCCGTTAATCTGATTCCCTTACCTTATGTTTTCAAATTGTTAGTGGTATCCTGTGTAGCACAATGACCACATTTTACTTTTTAAAGCTTTGATGGTTATTTCCTTGTGGGTTATTGTATAGAACGCTTTTATATTAATTAGCTTTGCTTTTAATTTTTTTTGTTTCTTTTTGATTATAATATGTGCTTATTTAACCATGTTTGTTAAGGATATGCACTTGAAAATTCTTTCTTTAGTATTCTGTCCCACATTCTGCTCAGACAATTGATTCTTTCTGCGTGACATCATGTTGCTTTTCCTGCTCATATATCAGCTGTTATTTTTTCTTTCTTCCCCTCCCTCCCTTATTTTTTTCCTTTTCCCTTCTCTTCTCTTTTATTTTTCTTTTGTCTTCAGCCTGTTCTGCAAACTTGGAGTTCTTGTCAGGCATAGGATTTCACTGTTTGGTAAGGAGACCCTTGACAAATACTAGCATGGCCATCACTTGGTTTTCTTTGCCATTTTTGCATTGTGTTAAGTGCTGCTTTGTTGCATGCTGCATGGCTGAAATGCATGGTCTACACAGACCACCAATTGTTTAGACTGGTAGATCAAAGACATTTTTAGGTGGAATAAAAAGATTTTGTAGTCTTCAGTTTGGGGGGATTGGGGATTGTTTAGTTTTGTATGTCTTAACTAATATTTGGGTTTCATTATCGTATCAAAGAATTTTGACGAGTAAAAAAATTACTGATCTGTAATCTTATTCTAAATCATTTGGGAAAAACATTTGACAATCAGAACTGCACATTTGTATTAGAAAATCATTAAGGAAAATTGGAAGTGGGCAGAAATGCTTATTTATGTTCTGTGGAATTCTTGAATATTCCCAGATGTGCTTGACTCCACATACGCATGTGTACTCTCCCTCTGGTATGATGTGACCTTGGCAGGAGCTCGCTGTTTGTCTTATACCATGTTCAAATCACAGAATTTAAGTCAATTTGAAGTCCATATAAAGTGTGTACATTGTATGCAATGTGTAGCACAGTCATTTTCTGTGCAATTTTTTTCCTATGCCATGGTGCTAGGAGAGTTGGAATAGTACATCCTTTGCACACATGGCTTCTATGATGGATGCAGTGCAAACTGCAGCATCCATGAACGTACCTAATTGGGTGATTACCTAATGAATTAGAATTTGATTATGATAACATGCATCTAACTCAACTCTTGCATACTTTATTCAGTTTGAAGGCAAGGAGCTCACTTGCTGCAGCAGTGTGGTGTTGAAAAATTTTACAGACCAATATGAAAAACATTAAACGAAGAAAGATGGGAAGGTTTTGTGGCATAATTGCTTTTAAATGTTTTGGGAGGAGCTGAGTGGATTTGCCTATAAAGCCAAAAGATCATAGGAGGAATGGAGTTATTTCTGCAGCTGTGTGGCATTGTTCCAGCTTTTTCTGAAGGGTGGAATATGCCACAAACCTATACATAAACTCTGATTTATAACCTAGGTTGTTTCTTCAAAGAATGAACTAGCTCACGTATACTATTAAAATTTTGGAAATCTTTTTTTTTTTCTTTTTTTTTTTTTTCCTTTTTGTTATTTGTGCATTTGGTTTTCAGATTGTTTTTTGTTTTTTTTTTAAGTGAGTCATGGTTGAAATTAAAACCCCAAGTCAAAATATCTTTCTTCAGTACTAAATAAAAGATCTTTTGTATTCCACATCTCAGCTTGCTTCTTTCCTGTTGTTTGGTTGGGTTCAAGTGCTGGGAGATAATCAGCTGATCCTATTTGACTTATTTGTGATGGCTACAGTTTGTTTTTTAACTCTTTTCCTAGACTGCACTAGCAGAGTACAAAATCTTTATGCCAACACAGTAGTTTTGACATGAACTGTGACAAGGTCATTGTGAGACTATGGAGCATGATTGGGTTGTTTACTGTGGGCTTAATAACTCAAGTCAAAGTCACCTTATCGTTTGCCTTCCCTTGCAAGTGAATTGCATGATGTGAGAAAATCTGATTAAGAGACATGCACTTCTTCCAGCAAAGACAGGGAATGTGGAAGAGGAGAAAATTCTCATAACTGAGCACAGCTGGGACCTAGAAAGTTATTTGTGTATTTTGAAGCCATCTTAAGTGAGCAAGCATTGCTCAGTAATAACTTCTATGGATAGTGTATAGTTTGCTATAACAAATATCAAAATTCTATATAGTTTTGCTGTATAGGTATTTTATATTACTGTGAATTTGAATGGTATTTCTGAATATACAGCTGCATTTATGAAAATCATTCGTGAAAGTCATGTAGCTTAAGATGTATATAGGAGCTTGTTAAAATGAAAAATTAAGCATGCATGTCTTACAGAGTGAATTTAAATAGCCACATTTGATATCTGAGACATTGAGATTATGGAACTATTTAGCCTGGAATCATTATTTATTTACAATGTGAAAGTAGATTTTGACTACAATAATTGGCTGTTTGAGAGCTGTGGCTGTACATCGGAAAGACTGTATTGATTTATTTTTATTAGTATTACTGGGCAGAAATTGAAAGATTTCACTGAATCATTTTGGTGAATTGAACATATTAACTTATATTTTCTCAAATTTAAAAACCAAATTTGTGTAAGTAGCCTGATTCAGTTTTTAAACTGATTAATTTTCTAGTAAGCCATTATATTCTGAAGTAGGTTGCTGAGAATTTGTGGCTGCCCCATCCCTGGAAGTGTTCAGGCTGGGTTGGATGGGGCTGTGAGCAAGCCTTGTCCACTGGAAGCTGTCCCTGCCCACAGAAGGAGTTTGGTCCTATATGGTCTCTTCCAACCCAAGCCATTCCATGATTTTGTGATGGTCCAATCCACAGTCTGGTCCACTTTGAGTTCTTCCCTCCATGCCTGCTGTCATTAGCACAGTCCTGTTCTCTTTTCATCAACATGGGCATTCCTATCAGGAATAGTTCATAAGAGTAAGAATAATAATAAGGAAAAAAGTTTGATCTGACAAAAAACCTTTATCTTTTGGGGTGGTGATTTTGGTAGGATTTTTTTTAGGCTGTCTCAGCTTTCTTACCTGCTCGCTCTACCATTGCATGATCACACATGCCAGTGAAAAAAAGGTGAGGCTGCCTCAGCCAGGCAGCCATGGAAACTGTGGTTCAGGTTTGTTTAATTTGTTGTGGATGAACACCACAAGAATATTTCATAATTTTGGTGGCATAGAACTACTTTCTCAGTGCTGCAACGAACCTCCCACACCTTGCAATTTATCTTTTAAAATCTCTAGTTCACTGAAACAATTACTAATTTTACTTGAATGCTTGCTTGTATTTTTAAGAAATAACCACCAGTGAGAAAATACAGTATGCTGTATCATTGTATGCAGATAGAATTATTTTCGGAAATCTTTCTTAAATGTTGAATTTGTTTCTACTTTTTTTTTAATTAAGAAAGCATAAAGAGAAACAAGAAAAGGCAGTTTTATTTTTGCATATTTTAATTTTAAAAAGTAAATTTAAAACTAGGCTGTAGTTCAAATTTGTGTACTATACATCTGTTCTGGACTTAAAAAGTGATCGTAGAGGAAAGAGACTTGTACATGACAGCATTTTGGGATGTATATATGTATAAAAGGCTTGTTGTGTGTAAGTCCTCTTTTTACATACCTAAATGGGAAAAAATAATTGCAGAATATGTGTATGATGTCAGGGACTGTTATTCGTGTGAACCCAATTAAGACTGCAGACTATGGGGGAACACCAGGGAATTAACTTTTTAATGACTTCTTTTATAAGTGTTCTCTTCCTTCTTTAGCAACTTCAGAAAGTTATAGCTTTTATGTTACTGAGAGGGGGAAGATAAACAGTCAGATAAACTTGAATTAATTAAAGCAAAACTTGAGAAATCAAATGAAAACCAGACATTGCACTGCAGCTCTAATTAACCCCACATTTGAGTGCCATCTTGACTGCCTCAGCTATTTTATGAGATGCTTTCCTGCCTCTAGTTACTGCATTTGTGTAAACAAGGCTAAGACAAAAAAAACTGCATGTTTTTTAACTTGAAATGATGCAGAAGTTCAATTGCTCTTCTGCTATGTCTTTTATTCTTTCATGAAATCCAGAAGTATGCTTAGCAGCGTGTCAGTAAGTTATGCGCTATGCTCAACTTAATTGATGGATAATTTTCCTCCCTCTCTAGGAAATGATGCAACATCAATAGTCAACTGTCTTCACATACTGGGACAGACCTTGGATGCAAGGTAATACTGATTACATTTTCTAAAGTACAAGGAAAATCACTGAAGAAAGTAATGTGCAGTTACATTTGGACTACCTTTGCAAGGCTACTAAATTTCAATACTCGAGAAGTTACAGTGCTGAAAAAAAATCCCTTTACAAAGCAGGTCAGTTACTAGGGCTTGACAGGACACTATTTGTAGGTTGCACTTTAAACTTCATTATGGATCAGAGGTGTCCTGAAATTTCTGGCTGCCAGTTAATGGTTTGTGGTTTTAATCATGTGACTTTCTCAAAACCACAATAAAGTTAGAAATACTTTATTATTTTCCTTACACTGTTTAATAAAAAAAATAATAAATCAGGAGTTAAATGCACAGTAAGTCTGTCTCATACAGCATTTTCTTTGCAAAATTAATTCGGGTTCTAATTTGAAAAAATCCCAACCCCTTTGCCTAGAATTCAGTGTTACTTTTATGTTAAATTTAACTTCTTGAGCTATTAGTGTGAGGTTTATGGATGAGACAGCCTTGATATATTGGAGGGCAAGGTCTTGCTTTTCATTTACTGTAAAATCAACCATCTTTGCTGATAGCTGAATTTTAGATCTTTGCAGTTTTAAACAAAATATGATAGGTTAAACTGCCTTCATGAAAATTTTAAGGTAACTTTTTTCACTTTGCATTGTCTCAAAACAATTGGCTGCATTAGGTGCAGATAATTAATTTTCTCAATATCTTTGCTGTTGCTTTTATGGACAAGTTTTATATTCCATTTGCTAGGGGGTAGAGTCATGATCATGGCCATTAATATGGCTCAGGTCTTGCATGGTACGCCATTAATTTGCAATATCTTGGGGTTTTTTTTGTCTTAAATTGTCCATGGTCCATGCAATCACGCAAATGGAATACAGATACAAGTGAAGGTCAGTAATTTAGCTCTTGGTAGAGATGTGAAAATAATTCCAGATGGACAGTAAGAAATTAATGGAGGTAACATGGAAGTTTAAAGATATTGCTCTTGAAACTGTATATAATCACTCTTTAAAATAAACAGTCAGACTAAAAGAACTGGACTGATACTCAATTTAAAGAAGAACATCACCTCAATTTATTTCAGGCATGCTTAAATGGATACTTTCCTTAAATAAAGGATCTTTGTAATTGAGCTAGTTAAATCATATAAGGTAATAATTATCCTGGATTATATATTTACATCAATGATTATGGTGCTATAGTTACATAAAAAATGCATCAATGGATTGGTTGATTTGATTTTAACAGATGTGGTTGTTTTTACTCATTCCTTTCTGATGTCATTGTTCTGGGGATAGAAATACAACTGTTATAATTAGGAAGATTTTCCGAGTTCCAGCTTGAGACAGTTCTTCTCTTTCTAGTGTCAGAAATGACAGATTTACTAATTCTTATTTTTGCTATGTACTTTTTGGTTTTTTTCATCTTTGAAGGCAAATGAATCACTTTATAAATTTTGAAGGACTATTTGCTTGGCAGGAAAGCAGGTGATGTATCCTCATGTTCAGCAAGGTATTTATGAAACTTGTTTTCAGTCAGTTATTCTGCTCTGAGGAGATCTTGCAATGTTAAAAGATGAAATATATTTCTTCAGATCTCTGTTACCTATTTCATATAACCCAGGACTAAGCTTTATTTCATGCTTGTCTAACAGAATATTCTTCTTCATTCTCTTTGCATGCTATAAACAGGACTGTGATGAAAACTGGTCTGGAATCTGTTAGGATGGCATTGAGAGCATTTTTGGACAATGCTGCTGAGGATCTGGAGAAAACAATGGAAAATCTTAAGCAAGGCCAGTTTACACACAGCAGAAACCAGCCAAAAGGAGTTACACAAATCATTAATTACACCACAGTTGCTCTCCTGCCAGTGCTATCTTCATTATTTGAGCATATTGGACAGCATCAGTTTGGGGAAGATTTGATATGTATGTATCATACTATCGAATATATATGTAGAAGGTCCATGCCATTAAAATATCCATAGTGTAATGTAGTAAGCATTACTAGACCTTCAACTCTATTAAAGAAGGACAAATGCTATGTCATTTTGACAAAATTTTTATTGATTTAATCAAATATTTGCAGCAATCAACCAAAAACAGTCTGCAGGTTTTAGTGGACTCTAAATACTGAAGCAGGTATGTCCATGATTAAAAAACTCAGAAGGATCAGTTTTGATTATAACTTTATCTTAGATTTACTGTGACTTAATTAATGGGTGAGAATTTACTTTGTGTAAGTTACTTTGTCTATATACTCTGTCTGTAAATAAGGTTATACTACAAGAATGATATTAAACCATCATACATGCACCTCAGTTTCAGTTAAGGGGGAATCTGGGTGGGTCCTTAAATTCTGAAAATTCAAGGGAAAAGTGAAAAGTGGAAGGAGCTCCTGAGGAATTCAGACACCAGAGAAGGGAATGCATATGAGAGTCTGTATATCAGAGTTCTGTGAAGGTTCTGATTGCAGTGGATTCAGTGGTCCTTTATTTTCCCAAACCCAAAATTTTGCAGACTTTGCAGTCTGCACACAAAACTTTAATTTTACATATTTTAGGAACTCACAGAAATACCACTGTCCAGATGGCACTAAAGGGGGAAATCCTGCCCTGCATAGCTAACTCAGTTATGAAAATCCACAAGAAGGATCTGGGGGAAAAGAATACTGGGTTACATTTTTTCTCTTTTTAGAATCTGCAAAAAGTTTTATTTAAAGTAGCCTTAAAAGAACTCTTCCAAAATTTGGAGTTGTATTGATGGGTTTGAAAGTCATGAGATGTAAACATCCACATATTTCTGTAAAATTCCAGAGAGATTGATGGTATCCAGAAGTAGTAATTTCTTCATCATAAACCACTTTTCCAGGCATCAGCATGTTCAAGCCTTGTATAATTTTTGGTATCCCATGTTTTGGAACTTAATATTTAGCTTTGAATTCTTTATCACTTCAGTTGATATTCTTAATCAGCTGTTCTACATACATCACATTGGTATAAAACACTGAATTTAGAATTCATGAACTGAGAAAGAATAATTATTTAAAATTGGGCCTATTTATTTTGTCTAGAGCATAGACTAATTTTTCTTATACACAACTTCTCTTTACCTTTTGTTAAGAGTAAGATTTATCTTACTTGTACAAGCATCTTGACCTGGTGTTTGTACCTGAGAGTACTAGTTCCGAAGTATACTCTGTAGGTGGATCATGTACAAAGATGGGTCAGTCTACCTCAGGTTACTATTACAGTGTAGAAACACTTAACTCCAAGATGATCTGAACTAAAATCACAGTACAATAAAGGGCTGGATGATGTAGCTTTGTTACATATCTTGTAGGCTCTCCCAGCCCATGAAGTCCTACCCTGTTTTACTCACAATATTTCATTCATTGCCTGTTGAGGGATGATATTAGCACTGTAGGAGAGACTACAAAATATGTCTATGCCAAGAATGGGAGTGTTGTCCTTCTTGATGGTACTTACACTGTTGTTGAACTGTTGCTGCAGAGTGCATTATAAAAGCATGTTTTCAAATAGATTTTTAGGATTATTCTCACAATTTTATGACTGAATTACTTTGTAATTTTAAAGCATCCTTTGGTGAAGTATTCGTATGGACTAAATAATGATTTATTGTTTTTAATCCTCTGTAAGTTTAAAGTGTAAATTTACATGCTATTAGCTGGTATCAGCGCCTAAATTAAAAAAAATATATTAACTGTGATTAAAATACTTAAATATCTGTTTTACAGGATTGCCTTTATTTTGCACAGTGGTGTTCTATTTGTAAAGGTGCCATGTGTAAAGAGTTGGTGTGCCATTAATTTAATTAAATGAGTGAAATAGGTTTACTGTTTTAGCTATTAACATGATATTTAAGTAAATGAAAGTTTTGAGTGAAAAGGATAGCACTTGGATGTCCAAATAATTTTTTGTATTTAGTGGGTGATTTCTGTAGATTGCCTTTGTTAACTTAATATTTTTAATTCCATTATTGTCTGAAGAAATTTATTTTAATTATTTGGGAATGTATTGCAAAGAAGAATCTCTTTGTAAATATAGTTTGCTTCTTCTCTTTAGTGGAAGATGTTCAGGTCTCTTGTTACAGAATATTGGCCAGTTTATATGCTCTGGGAACCAGCAAGAGTATATATGTAGAGAGGTAAGAAGGAAAATAATTCTTCCATTTTTAATATTTGCATTTATATTTAGCATCATGAATTTGCAGTTCAGAAATTTATATAGAAGAGTATTACTGGAAAGATTTCTTGAGAGAAAAAACAGATGTTCTCAGCTGTTAAGTGGAATGCAGATGCATTTACTATAATACGCTTGAAATATTGCATTATATATTTGTCAAATTATTTTTCTTAATTAAAATTGCAAATACAATTATCTGACTTGATAGCAAGCAGCATTTCATTTGGGGGTTAACTGAGGTATTGTAAAATTATGGCATTCAGCTCAGCAGTTGTTATATTCTTCCTTCTCTAATGTTTAATTGTGATGTATATTTCTTTTTCATTAACCTAAATTTTATTGAATTTGTCACTTGTACAACACTGTTTCTTTTCTAGCTCAGTTACCCAGGTAAATGAGGGATTGCAATTGCTATTTTATACATCTCTCTATCTGCAAACCACCCTCCAAGTTACATTTCATCTATGTAAGCTATGTTTGGTCAAAAAATAGAGATACCTTGATTCCATTCTTAAAACTGAATGGTTTTACTGTAGTGACTAACACTGTTCTGAAGGAAGGCTAAACATAATTCATACATTTCAGATACTGGCAGCAGTAATCTAGGAAGTTCACTGTCTAAGAGGTGGAACTCTCCAGCAGATCAGCCTGTGCATAACTCCAGAGCAGCCCATGACATACCCTTGCTTACTTGGTGGTTTACTTGTGTCATAGGCAGCAGTATGAAAAATCATCGGGAGCACTATTTAAGAAAAAAACCAACCAAACAAACAAAAAAAACCCCACAAAAACAAATCTGTGGAAAATGAGGTCTTGTTGATTTCATTAAGGGCATAAAATCAGATCATTTTGCTCTTTGGCAAATAAAGGACAAAGGATATAAAGGGATTTGTTTTGATGACAAAATATATCTGTGTAAGTGACAATTTTTGTATGTGATTGTCTGCCACCATCATTGCAATTGAAAGAGAACATAGCAGGTGTGTGTGATAGATGTATGTTTTGCTTATGAAGACTTAATGAAAGGGGGGAAAAGGCAGAAAGAAAAAACAGTATGAATAATAATGGGAATTAAGTTATATTTAACAAAATAAAGTTTAATGAGTTAGATCAAGAAAAAATAAAATCTCCAAGACCAAGATAAACTATAGACCGAGGATGAACCTTTTTAAATCACAAGATCAGTTTTGCGCTATTTTTTTCCTTTTAACTTGGAAGTTCATGATTCTCCTGAATTCAGATTCTCTTGGATTTTTGTCACGTGTGATTTGGTCTCAGCTAGGGGTTTCTCAGCTCTCTAAATTCTTCTGTGATCATTTGTGAAAATTAGAGTATTGTAACTATCCTGTGAAGAAACCCAAGTGAAGTGACAGGGCATCACTTACTCTTGCTAGAAATAGGCTGTTTAAAATTTTGACACACAAAGAATTTTTATTATCAAATAAATGTCATATATTTGAAGATATTAAAGCAATGTTTTTGTGCTAAAATTTCAGACTTCTTGATCATTAGAAGCAATTTTCCACTCACTGAAGAACTTGACTTTCATACTAGACTAAGTATGAAAGTGATTATCACTATTTCTCAGAAAAACTAAATATCACAGATAAAATCGTAGTTGATTTTGGTCTCTTGTTTTATCCAGTAGCTTTTTCTTAATAGTAGGGATTATACAGTCAGTACAGCTGCGAGGAAAGTAATAGAACAGAAGGCATTTTTACAATTACTTAAGTTTCCCCTGGATGTTTTTCGCTTTAGGTAAGCTGTGCAGGCCGCTTTGACATTTTATGTCTTTGCATTTCATTCATGTACTAACAGAGGGTTGCTAGACTTCAATTGCTATTGCATGTTCTTGTGTTGATGATCCCAGTAATGTCACGGCTTCCTTCTTTGAAATGCATTCACCTCAGAGTACAACCCCAGGGGGTTGTCAGTACTTACCAGGTGGCTCCACTGGTTGTCCCTTCCAACCTTCCCCATTCTGTGGCTCTGTGATCAAAGACGTGTGTTGATAATGATGTTTGTTAATTCACAGGCAACGATCAGCGCTAGGAGAGTGCTTGGCTGCTTTCTCAGGGGCCTTTCCAGTGGCTTTTTTGGAAACTCATTTGAACAAACATAATACCTACTCAATCTACAACACCAAGAACGCGCGAGATAGAGCAGGTATTTCCAGAAAGTGACATCATGATTATGAAAACATGATTTCACTATGACTGCTGCTTGCCTTAAGACATGTGGTTTTGCATACATTTTGTAGTGCAAGAATTTTCTTGTATTTTCATGGTTGTATTTCTTGTCTACAACTTTGTTTCTAAATCACTTTTCTAAATCTGGTAAAACTGATCATTTTATGTTCCTAATCTTACTGATATTTTAATTTTGAGATACCATTCTCAAAATACCACTTTGGAATTGAATTAATGAAGAGACTTGGCACATTTTTAGTACCTCAGCACTTCTATATTTGATCATAGAATTATGCATTCTCATAAGTAGCTTTAGTTCCTCAGTTTACACAAACAATATTGGGTTGCTAAAACATGCATACTTAAAAGTGAAGGAAAATAACTTAGCTGCATTAATTTCATATTATGCCCTTACAAAGTAAAAAAAAATTGCAGAGTGGTATGTAGATTGGTTTTTAATTTTGTTTGACATAAAAGGCAGTACAGCTACTTTACAGTGACATTATGTATGTTTACGTTGCATGTATCTTTTTATTCCATTCTTGATGTTTCTTATGCTGCAACATGATTGTTAAATAAGGTCACCTGCACAAACTGTTGCTGTAATAAATAGAAGTTGCAGTAGAACTTTACAAGCTCTGCATATATGCTGAATGTGAAACATATTAAAGATACAGAAAGGTGACACTGTAGGTTTGTATAAGATGCCAGTTTGTAATGGCAATAATTTTATAACTTCACCTTTAGTTTTTAAAAAACTGAACACAGCAGATTTATTCTCTAAGAGCTGTAATATCTGAACTTGAAAATACCAGCAATTTTGCATACTTGCCATATATTTTTTCTATTTTAACATATCTGGAAGGACAATCCACTGTATTGTCATGACTTTTAACAGAAAATTGAATTTTTTTTCCCAAAATTGCATAATCTTTAAGGAGACTCGGTGATGTCTGTGTAAAATGTATTTGTTCTAAATAGGAGAAGATATTGCATTGCAATAAAAGGCTGGCCTTAGTCCAGAGAGTTATGGAATGCTGCTAGAGACATTCATATTCACAAGTTGCAGGCTAAATTTTTGGTCTGTGGATACCTGTGTGTGTCATGTGATGTGTCTGTTAGTATGTTAGATGTTCAGGAGGTACAGATTGTGCTTGCAGATCCTTTTTTGTAGATGAAGGAAACTGCCACAAAAATCGAGTGCCTGCAGTGCTTTTTCAGAGCACTGCAGAGCCTATTCAGAGGACAGAACTAAAAATTCAAAGAATTCAAAAGTAAACATTTACAATCACATATTTACCTCTAGAATCAGTTTCTCAAATCTGCTCAATTTTTTTTAGGACAGGTAATGTTTGTTCTATCAGAATTCCAGGTCTCATCTGATGTGTTGTTGAGAGGTATTTCATTGTATCAGTTCGTTTCCTCAACTGCAAAACTTATGCTGGAAGGGATTCTGAAATTTAGGATTTATTTTGTATATAGAAAACTGTATCTGATTTCTCTGAATTCATTCCACATTATTTAAATTGTGAAAGCTTTCATATGGGAATTTAAATTACAGAACTGTTCATATGAACTGTTTATTGCTCAACAGTATGAAAGGATGTGGTTTTTATTGTTGTGTTTGGTATATTTCCTTTGGATTAGAAGGGTGCGAATGTAAACAGAAAACAGAAGTTTCATTGAATAGCAGCTGAAAAGAATTGTTTTCCTTTTGTGACCTATTTTATTTATTGATGAAATAAATAGTTTATTGATTTTTGGTTGTGTTCTTTTTTTTTTCAATAGTTCTCAATTTGCCAGCTAGTGTAGAAGAGGTTTGCCCAAATATTCCTTCCTTGGTGAAGCTAATGGAAGAAATAGTGGAACTGGCAGAATCTGGTATTCGTTACACACAAATGCCACATATCATGGAAGTCATACTGCCTATGTTGTGCAGCTACATGTCACACTGGTGGGAGCATGGGCCGGAGAACAATCCTGACAGGGCTGAAATGTGTTGCACAGCCTTGACATCAGAGCACATGAACACTCTGTTGGGTAACATACTGAAAATCATCTATAACAACCTTGGTATTGATGAAGGAGCCTGGATGAAGAGATTAGCAGGTAAGTGTGAAAATAAATCAATAAACAAGGAAACATGTGTGTATATTCAGAATGCATATATACACACACAGACTCTGAATCACTCTGTATTTACCCTGTTAAATCTGGAGTAGAAGAACACTCATTTTTTTTTACATTTTTAAACAATAAACATCTTGATGAACCAGAAATACCAAGAATAAAGAAAAAGCAGTGTAAACAGTATGTTTTAATCTCTCTATAAGTAATATAAAAACTACATTATACTATTTATTTTTCTGGAGAATATACATGTGCCTTTTGCAGTATACTAATTTCAAGGACTGCAGTAATTTAGCCCCATTTTCATTATATAAGCAAGTTTCATTTGCAGGCATTATACAGTTCCTTGCTATTCAGTATAAGTGCTGGATCCTTAAAACCTGAGTGTGAAGGTGTATATCTAACATATCCATTACAATGAAATGTCAAAATTCTTGTGTCATTTTAGTAATAGTTACATTGACTTCATCTCATGAACAACTTGAAATTAATTTTAAAACACTTCAATTCTCAGTGTCACAATCTCTGAGGAAAGATCACATCAAATGTGTGGATTCAGATTTTCAATTAGACTTTCTTATGACTTTCCAGCATTTACTGTAGTAGTAATTTCATTCATCGTAGCATACAGAATTCCTAGTGCTGTGACAGTAATGTAATGCACTCTGAGAATACGTGGCAGCTGCCTAAAATTCTGTGTAATTTAATCAGTGTATTACAAATGATTTGGTACCAAAGGGGCCCACTTGAAGTGCTAATTTACATAATTGTTCTTATGAGTAGATTTTCAAAAAGCTTGTGCTAACAAGTCTGAAATGAATCTGTTGAATCACTCCCATTTGTGTCTACATACAAGACTTCTTAGTGTGCTGAAGAAATACAGGCAAGCTGTCTCCGTGGGTTTTCAAACTACCAGAGCATGCTTCCCAGTTCCCTGTTGCTCAAGCAAGATTCAAAGCAGAAACCAGTAGCTGAGAAAACTTGTGTGTGCACTATGTAGCTATGTATGTATCCATCCATACCATGAAACAACTTAAATGGCATTGCTCAATAAAACTATGCAGACAAATACCATGCTGACAGAATACCAGTAGTGTTTCCAGTTTTGTGATCTTGCCACCTTAGTCTGTGAAGTTGCATTTTCTGCCCTCAGAAAATGTGAACTGACTTTGTGAAATCCTGACCACATTTAATTCTTGGCAAAACTTCTGCTGATTTCAATGGGGACAGGATTTGGCTCTGTAGCCTAGAAGTAAGATCCAAGAAAGCGGGAAAAGGTAAAAGATTTCAGTTATATTTTGTGGCCAGGTATATATTATAATATTCATTGCCTTAAATAGTGTTTTCCCAGCCCATCATAAGTAAAGCGAAGCCACAGCTCTTAAAGACACACTTCCTTCCACTGATGGATAAACTAAAGAAAAAGGCAGCAGTGGTTGTATCGGATGAAGAACACCTAAGAGCAGAAGGCAGAGGTGACATGTCGGAGGCTGAACTGCTCATCCTAGATGAGTTCACCACTTTGGCACGGGACCTCTATGCCTTCTACCCTTTGTTGATTAGATTTGTGGACTATAACAGGTATGTGGAGAGGAATAGGTCAATAAATCTCATAAAACCTTCCTTTTTATTGATACCACCTCTTATCCCTTGATGTGCCTAGCACTGAATTAAAGTGGCTTTTACTCAGTCTGACAATCTTGCAGTTGCTCAAGCTTAATGTTTTCTGACTTTTAGGAGGAGCTGGGGTCTTTTTAAGAAGAAAACAAAACAAAATTGCAATCCAGATCTATTGGATTAGAATGAGGATTAATATTAAAGGATTTTAAGGGTTTTGAAGTAGGACATCAAAAAGCCACTACTACCAGAAAGGATTAAAAGCATATGTTATTGATTTTGTTGACTTGTATCCTTGTAGAATATTGAAAAGTGATTTCAAAGCATAAAGACAATTAGTATTATCCCCCTTTTCATCCTTTCACCAAATTTTAGGGCAAAATGGCTGAAAGAACCCAATCCTGAAGCAGAAGAATTGTTCCGCATGGTGGCTGAGGTCTTCATTTACTGGTCAAAGTCTCATGTAAGTAATTCCTTGGAAAATACTTGCTTTAATGAGGTTTCTTAATAGGTAGATCAGTTATTTAATGGTAATGTTTTAAAACCACATTTAATGGCAGAAGTGAAACTGCATATGGGAAAGTATAAATGACTCACATTTCTGAGAGTTTCGAAATGGCAGAGAGCATAGAAGAGTTGGATCGTATTTTGTAACACAGTAAACTGATCAGTGATATTTTATTTACATATTCTGGTTTGTTTCTTTTGGGTTTGTTGTTTGCTTGGTTTGGGATGTTTTTATGATATATTAAGCTCACTGTATTTTGTATCCTTAAGTCTTTTTTTTTTCTTTCCAATTATTTTAACCCCATAGCCTTTTTGTACTCACACCTAGTAAGCCCTGATATTTCTTAAACATGATTCAGTGAACACTGGAACACATAGAATTAAAAACCCAAAAGACTCTAGTTTGTTTCAGGCATTAGATGTTTGTATGGACTGTTGTCTATACTAAATTTATTTATTTGCTATAGCTTCAATTCTCTGAGGTCTGGTGAACAAGATGCCTTATAACTTCAGTACTTGTGCCTGAATTTGACTGTAAGATTTATTATAAACCACACTGTGCACAAAAAGTTATTACACTGTAGATAGATAATGGTACCTGAATATGGTGGAAATTATAATGCGGAAGAAATGAATGAATAATTTACTACTAAGGGAAAACTGAAAAAACCTGTAAAAACCTGCTTTATATTGAATTGTAGGAGGAATTAGATTTTTATTATGTCTCTTTCATGGGTAGGGAAACATTTCCTTCCCTCTAATGTGGGGAAAATCCCCAAACATATGCCACCTGAGTTACACAATGTAAATGAAGCTCATATTCCAGGACGTTGTTGATCATCTGTTCATTTTTACCCCTTTTCTTAACTTATGGATTTTGCATATTTCTACCTAATTTGTATTTATATTTAAGGTATATTTAGATAAAGTACTCATATAATTGTTTCTAACTGAGATCTTCTGTGTATTTCCAGAATTTCAAAAGGGAAGAGCAGAACTTTGTGGTACAAAATGAAATCAACAACATGTCTTTCCTTATCAGTGACACCAAATCTAAGATGTCTAAGGTAGTGTGAAGATTTTCATATTTTTCTCCTTGCAAAGAGAAGGAGTCAGGAAGACTCCAGAGATGCACCTTTTATTGTTCAATTTTTTTTTTTTTTTTGTTTCTTTGGTGGGGAAAGGTTTTTTTTTTGCTTTTGTTTTTGGTTTTTTTTTCTGGTTAAGAGATCTGCTGAAAACATTGGGTTGAGATGCAAAACACAGTCATTTGAGAAACACTTTGCAAAATATTGCAAATGTTAAAATGCCAGTTCCAATGTGTGGGGTCACACCTGTGTATGTAATAAGGAAATTGTTAGACTAGAGACAAGTGCAAAGTTGCTAGTACAGTTCATTTATTTAATATTGGATTTGTTTTTTTTTTTTTTCCCCTCTCTGCTTTATTCTGCAGGCAGCGGTTTCTGACCAGGAAAGGAAGAAGATGAAGCGAAAAGGTGACCGCTACTCTATGCAGACCTCTCTTATTGTGGCAGCACTGAAGAGATTGCTTCCAATAGGCCTAAACATTTGTGCTCCTGGAGACCAAGAGCTAATTGCACTGGCCAAAAATCGATTTAGCATGGTAGGTGCTCTTTTTGCATTTCTAAAAGGTAGAAATATTTTCTAATTAATTTCTTTGAATATTTCACTGTGTGTTAATTCTTACAGCATGACACAGAGAATCAAGATTATAATTCTCTTTTATAAGGGCACAGTGGGTGATTATGGTATATCTCTGCATATTTTCCTCATGACTTAAAAATTTCAGTTTGAACATACTTGTGATCAGTATGGAAATATTTCAGAATGATCTGTATATGAATAGAGATAGCATTCAGTAGTTGAACTAGTTATTTTTCTCTCTTTATTGTTAATGCAAAGTAGTGTTTGTTATATTTTATGAATCTTGAGTTTGGTTGATCTCAAAAGTCTTTTCCAAACAGGCTGATTCTGTGACTCTCATAAAATTAAGAACTTGCTGTTTCCTAACTTCTTCGCCCAATGTCATAAATAATTCCTTCAAATTACTCTCATGTGAGTGAATGAATTTCTGTAGGGATAGAGTTTTAAAAGGGATTATTTTGGGTATATACTCCCAGTGCAATAGCTTGATTTTAATTTGGAATATGCTCCTTTTCTCAAGCAATAATACTTCCTACATTTTAGGGTATTATATGACCACTGGACTGATGAACTGAACCCTATAAAGGGTGCTGTAAAAGAGCTCTACAAAACAAACAGAACTCAAATCAGAAGGCTCTGTTCATGTTATTGGTTTTATTTGGTGAAACTTTCAGTATGTGTATATTAGCAATTTGAATTCAGGTACACATTTAGCGTTATTGTGATCAGATATGTATGATGCCATCCAGAACTTAATCCTGTGAGCTTGGATTAAAAAAAAAAGATTTGTCTATGAGATTTTTCTCAATCTTTCACATTGTTAGTTGCATTCATCATCTCATGAAGCCCAAGGTTGATATTTAAATTAATCATCATGTTTACTAATTGCCTTCTATCCTAATTTATGATTTGAAATCTATTGGCAGAAAGACACAGAAGATGAAGTACGAGATGTCATCCGCAGTAATCTTCACCTTCAGGGCAAGGTAATCTTTATGCAGTTTTAAAATTTGATTTTTTCTTCCTTTGAATTCATATGTTGATGGTGTATAATGACAACCTGCCTTGATTAATAAGGATAACTCGTACTCCCTTATTCTCTTCTGTCAAGTAACTTGTTTGTATGTTAGGTTTTTTATGTGTGTGTATGTGCATTATATACAGTAGCATATGGCCATTCAAATTTTTTTTCCTGGTTAAGAGATCTGTTGAAGACATTGGGTTGAGATGCAAAACACAGTCATTTGAGAAACACTTTGCAAAATATTGTAAATGTTAAAATGCCAGTTCCAATGTGTGAGGTCCCTCCATTCACACCATTAATACAAAATTGGAAATGGAAGGAAGTTCTATCACTGTTTGAATTCCACCTACTATTACTTGAAATGAAGTCTGCAAAATGCTCAAAGTTAGTTAGTATCAATTTGGAGGGTAAATGAAAAGGAAGCTGCCATTTTGACATACTCTGTAATCTCCAATTTTCTCAGTTTTGTTCCTGCTTTTCAACCCTGGGAAAATAAGGTATTTAGGGGGAAAAAAATAGATTTTTGTTACTGAATTCCAGTTAGTTCCAAGTGAATAGCTTTAGGGGAAAAGTCTTGAACTGGACAGCATAATTAAACTGTTTTATTAATGCTTTAAATAAAGAAAAAGAAGCCAGAATATGGAAGCGTAATAAAATTATACACTTGTCTCCTCTATTGAAGAATAATGGAATCATACATATGGATGTTGCTTTACCTAGGATTGTCCTCTACTTCCTCCCTCAGCCCCATGTTTTATTCGCTTCAAGAAAAAGATTAATTACTGTTTTCTATGCTTATTATAAATTCACAAAAGAGTAAACATGAGTTGAAAATTGTGTGATTTTTCTGGACAGTTATTTAAGAATCATTCAGAAGTCTAGATTCCACTGCAATCAGTGCATGGCAGTAATAATTTTTTTTTCTTTTTTAGTGAGCTGGTAGTGAGATGGTTCTTCCTGAATAATATGTGAAGATTAATTTTCTCCCATCATGTTTTCCATATGTCACTGCCATGTTAACAACAAAAGTGTTTAAATTATAGGGTTTGCATATATGAAGGCTTACTCTGAAAGCAAAAGATTTGGTTAAATCCTAAAACCTTGAAATACTTATCCTTGCATAGCAAATATTTTTACATACTGAGAAGCAGAAAACACACAGGCAAGGTACTAGGAAGAAAGCATGTTTCTGAAGATCTTAGTGAACAACAGTATTTAAACAATATGAATGCCAAGAACATAATACCTTTGAACATGAGGTGATTTTGTGTATAAACTTCAACAGTATTTTTTCAGTGACAATGATAGATATTTCTGTTCTGACCTTTTCAGTATTTGCATAATTTCATTTTGTAAGGCATGCAGTTACAAGTCTTGCCTGGGATTTCATGTCACTGTTTAGCACTTATCCTCCTGTTTTAACTATTTCAGTTTCTGTTTTATTTCTTCAGTGATACATTCTGCTGTTAAGAAATGTCTGTCTCTTACTGCTTTGTTGCCTGAAAGTCATGATACATCCTAATACCTTGGTCTGTGCTCTCTCTTCAGAAACTTCCCACGCTCCAATTGGAAGTTTGCTGTTGTTAAGCAACATATGTCTTCTCTGTTTATACTACATGAGAATAAAAGTGCTTTGTGATTTCTTAGATTGATACAATTTCAGAGTGCCTTGATGATTAAGACGAAAGTAATTTTAGCTAATCCAAAGTCCACACTATTGGATTTTCCAGTTTTAAACTTCATCAGTGACTGAAGAATTTCCTATTTTTAAATGAATTCCTAGTGGAAGATGAATATCTGAAAGAGAACCACATAACGCATAGATAACAAAACTATTATTAGTTAGCTTTATTTTATGGTTGTTTGCATACTGTTTTATTAATTTTTAAAAGCTCTGATTTAGACCTGTATGTGACAAGTAGTTAACTGCGGACAAAACAATTATTTAGCAGTGACACATCTAGAGTTAACACTAAATACAAGTGTGTAACTGATTACTTAGAGTTTAATGCCTAAAGTTAAATTCAGTAGTTATGAAAATTACAATGCAATTTATTCTGTAATTCTCCAATGTTGTTAGGATTCAGTAACTATATAGTCAAGTATGATGTTTCTTGTTACAAAAAATTATGTCATCAGGCACAGTCTACCCTTCTGTTGTCTAATTGAGTCAGATGTAATGGGAATGTAGGCCAAATGGTCTTATAAATTTAAATTATTACTTTCTACCATGAATTAATATGTAACTTAGTTTAAGTGGTGTTTGTGTAAAGTGGCTCTCAAAATATTGGGAAAATACTGCTTGTTGAATACTGTTTTTCTTCCAGCCATAGCAATATTCTTTCTTCAAATGGTGTTTTCTGTTAACCACTTCTCACAGACACCTAATGTTCTGTTATTTACATTAGAGCAATTAGATTCCTTTTTGGAGTACTGCACTATTAGAGAATCATCCTTCTGAATCTTTAGCTATTAATGTTGTGGCGTCTGTTTCATGCATTTGTCTACCTATGTCTGCATTTGTACATTTGTCTTCATCCTGTTTCTGTCTTTCCTTTCCTTGCATGCCTGCATGCTGTTACTCAGTACCAAGCCTTTTATTTCAAGAAATTGATGACGAAACTTGCATTCATTTTGACATGGATGAAGCTCAAGTCACCAAAATCTTCTTCCAGCCATTCTAATTCACACCTTGAAATGACAACTACTCATACCCTTAGAAAACTACCTATACAAAAAAGCTGTACCTTGATAGAATGTGAGGAGTCCTCAGATCAAAAGACATCTCCACCTGTTATTAAAAAGTCTTTTGTGGACTATCCATTCATGATGATCCAGTCAAATGCTCAGACAAAGACTGTGGATGTGACAATTGTTAAGAAATGGAAAAGCCGAAAGGTAGAAGAAATTCCTGCAAAATGTGGCTTTCTAGGTTATAATAAGCTATTAATGAACAACTGTGTAAGTTTTTAATCATTCCTGGAACTTGAGTAAGCCATGTATCATATAATATGTTTTGTGGAAGTGAATTAGCATTATTGTCTCATCTTAGGCACAAATTGAAATCTGGATCCACAAAGAAGTTTTAGACAAGTGTTGAGTCCAAGCTCTAGGGAAATCAGTAGGGTTTAGCCCACCAAGTTCTCTGGCCATCAGTGTATTTTCAACCATAAATGCATAATCAGGAATGATCACTGGCCACAGTTCTCAGTAAAATGTTCATCAGTGTCATAGGCACAGTAAATAGTTACAAAGTGTGTTGCATCAGTCTTGATTAGCAGAAGGACTGGGGAGACAAAACAAACCAAAAGAGAAATCACCAACTGTAAAACAGAGAATTACAGATTAATGAAATAGAAAAAAATTAAAAGTAAAGAGAAAAACTTCATAAAAAACCATTTTGCTTCTTACAGTTCTTTATAATTTGTAGGCTGATAAGCAAATGTATCTTGATTTCATTTTTCCAAATTAACTTTTTTTTTTGCTAATAATCAGTAAAATTAGGATTTTCTAACAATTAAAAAAGTTAAAAATAGATGTAAATAATAGCAATGCTACTAATTTCCATGACTGAAAACTAAGTAGTCCAAATTAGTAGAGCAACACTTTCAATGTTGTTTCATTTAGTAATGGGAAACGCAGTGTGCTAAGTTATGTCTCTGTACCTCATATTCATTACTTTTCCTCAAATATTATATTCATTGCTGGTGCCAGTGCTATTTGTTGACCAATGATTTTTTTGCTATTTGTGTGATTATTAGTATTTTAGTTCTGTGGGACAGATTGCACACCGAAAATGCAGATGCATCATTTCTGGAAGTATTCAAGGCCAAGTGGGATATTGGTTTGAGAAATATGGTCTTGTGGAAGGTGTCCTTGTGTATGGCAGCGGGGTTGGAAGTAGATGTCCTTAAAGGTGCTTTGCAACCCAAAACATTTCATGTTTTATGGAAGCTCTTACAACGCATTGCACAAATTAGTCTTGTTCTCTCAGTGTAATGGATGTTGTATGGGTTAGACATGTAAGGGTGTAGGTTAGCCGTATAAAGTGTTCCAGTTTATTTTTGAAGGAGTTTCTCTACTGGTTAAACTGTTTGGAACATTTTGCCCAGGTGACATGTGAAATCTTTCTCCTGCAGCTTGAGGATCCCGCCATTAGATGGCAGATGGCACTTTACAAAGATTTGCCAAACAGGACTGAAGATTCCTCAGATCCAGAGAAGACTGTGGAAAGGGTCCTTGATATAGCTAATGTGCTGTTTCACCTGGAACAGGTTAGGCACATTTTACCAATTCCATTGCTTCTTAATCTACGTAAAAGTGTTCACCCTTTCATTTGTACTTTCACCTGCTGTATTTAATGTTATATTCTTTTTTCTTTCTTTTGATGGCTACTGTTTACGTGCTTAATCTTGTGTTTTGCAGTTCAATATCGTGGTCATATCTATCTCACAGTGTATTTGCAGCAGTTCCAACAACAATTTGTTTTGCCAATCTGGTGAGCTCATACATTCCTTGCCACATTCAAGAAACAGCAGAAGCAGCTTGGAGGAATTATTTTCTCTGAGAATGATCTGTCAGAAACTTTAAGTTGCTTCAGAATCTGGCAAAAAGCTCTGTTGTAGTATTTAATATTTTTGTATTAATATATGGGCTTCCAATGTCACCTGAATTACAGTACCTTTTATTTAAGTAATTCTGCAGTTCATTTTGTGTCCTTTCCATATTCTTTAAAAGATGAAGATTAAAAATCTTCTATATGAGTGCATCTTACAGGTCAAAGACTAGTTGAAAAGTTGTTTTTGTGACTTTGCTTTTTGAATTATTACCTATTTTGCAATTTAGATTTATTATGTTTTTTTCAATTTTAAAATGTAGTGAAAAAAACAGGACATTAACTTGGACGATGTTCCTGCCGGCAGAGATGAAGACTGCTGGTTGCACAACATAGGCTACAAACCGCCCTCAAATTTTATTGATTTTTTTTTTTTTTTTTTCATTTTCAAAGAAGATTTGAAAATTCAAGGTTCTCTTACATTCTCATTAGATTAGTTGGTTTCACTCAGGATGTTTCCTGATCCAATGTCAGGATGTTTCCTCACTGTCAGGAGGTCACTGGTTCCGTCAATAGGGACCTAAGAGATATGTGAATGTGCTTGTATACGCACTCTGTAGAAGGTGTGTTGATGTGAATATCTCTCTCCTGTCTGTTGCATCACACAACCCCTCTTCATACAGTTTGCCAGCCTTGCTATGGATTTGCTGCAAGTTCAACAACCTTACACAGTTTGGTAGAGGAAAATGAGGAGGAGTCACTAAATTTTACCTGTTGCTGAATATGTGTGGAGCAAGCAAAAAGAGATAGAACATGGAAGTAAATCCTTGTCAATTATGGTTTGCCTCTGAAAGAGAGAGGAGAATGGGTGCTGATTTGAAAGTATATAGAGTTGTTCTGGGGAAAGATGAGAGAAAACCTAGAAATATGGGGGGGAGGGAGGGAAAGCTTTTGTCTTCCACCCTGATTTTATTGAAGTTGACTGAGATGATCCAGCAGTAGTACAGAACAGGATGGATTCCCACTGTAATAATTGCCAGATCGACATTTAAGAACAGTTATTCTGATCAAGACTTAACCAATGACTTGTTGACAAGTATTCTGCTTTTTTAATGGCTACCTTACACTTATTTGTTTTAAGATTTAGCTTCACAGCTTTACATGTCTTCCATAGATAAATTCTAAGGATAAATGCTTTGTTACTGAAATGGGAAATCTGGTGTCTTTAAAATGAGTTAATATGTGAGCACTGCATCTGTTTTTATGACAGTCTTGAGTAATCCTCTGCTCCCTGTATACAAATACTCTGTTCTCCATATATACATACTCTGAATGCTTTCTGTATTGCACTGGCAATGATCAGTCCATTCTCCGTATTTTCTTTCCATGCAGACCTAACTATTTTGTTTTTGCTGTTTTCAGAAATCTGCTTGCGTAGGCCGAGGCTATTTCTTTTGGGAAAGTATAGAGGGATTTATAATTGTTTGTAAAGATCTTACTAATTACCTAACTTTCACATTTGGATTTGTCTGACTTTTAAATTATAAGCACTGTGTTTTTTTTTCTTTTGTGACTGTAAACATGTTTGCAGTGAATGCTTTTTCTGTCCTGTCTCTTAAAAATATTTTTCATTTGCATTTTGTCTTTTAGAAAGAACTTGTGTTTAGGATTGCTACCATTTAATCTTACAATTATAATTATGCATTTCACTGAATGGCAGTGTTTTTGTCTGTTTTAATTAAATGTTTGTTGTTTAACTATTGATTTCTTTTTGTCTTTCACTAAACTGGATTACCAAATTTGGACTGAATATTGAGTCTACATGAATATCAGAATTGTCACTACATATTTGACATATAATGCTTGATTGTGTTGCAAGGGAGAATTACCAAGACTTTCAGGGTAGAAATGCTAACTTCCACTGGCTTCTTTGATGCTGTTGGAGTACAGATGAGTGTAGGAATTTGTAAAAGAAACAACCCCCCATAAAAAAAACAAACAGCCCACCCAAAGTTCAACCCCCTTAACTCTACAAGAGTTGCATACATTAAATTATATTTATGGAAGATGTGTGAAATAAAACACAGAAACCATGAATAGTCTGTGGGAAAGGAGTGATCCTTAGCACAGCCTGCAATCATAGTTCCCAGTTATCCAGTCAGCCTATATACAGAAATAGGCAGGTTCTCTTCAGGACCACAGAAATAATTCTCTTTGGATGGGAACAAGAATAAAAAGTGGAAGAAGAAACCCTAAAAGAATAAAAGATAAAGATGGAGCACACCCTATTTCATCTCATGCTACTGTAGAACCAAGATGCAGAAAGAGAATATATTTTAAGACAGAGCTGTAGTTTCATGAAACATAGCTAAAGTGTTTTGAAGTATTTTATGCATTCAGTATTCAGAAGTATTTATGAATTTTATGTACATTCAGTCTGTGCTACTTCGGAGAAAAGATTTAGTCTTAAGTCTTTGTACTTGTCACTCTTTTTTAAAGTTAATGCCTTTCCATCATAGCTGATCATGGTAAATATTACAAATAAAAGATTGTGTACCCATGAAAATTTCTTTGAATATATTGTCTCAGACAATGTGAAGACGTACAATTTACATGTACATGTGTAAAGAGTTACATATAAAAGATACAATGAAGGAAGATTCTTTGCATTAAAAGTTAAGGTTTCCTGAGAGATGGCATTATTGATGATAGTGTTCTATCTAAAAGACAGAAAAAGTAGAATGAAGTAAGAAAAAGATGTCTATATCATTATCTATATCATGCCAGAAAAGGGAGATTTTTCTCTTGTTTTCTAAATTCTGATTCTGTGATTTGGCAGAATGCTTGAACTCTGTCTAGAGCACTTCTTCTGATCTGTTCTTCTCTTGCTTTTCTACTTGATTTATCTGTTGACTAACATTTTTACTAATATTACTGTTTACGGCCACTCGGGACATTGCCACATTATTTTTCTGTGTGTATTTTGTGTAACAGGTTGAGCATCCTCAGCGGTCCAAAAAAGCAGTGTGGCATAAGCTGCTGTCTAAACAGAGGAAACGAGCAGTAGTGGCCTGCTTTAGAATGGCTCCCTTGTATAATCTGCCAAGGTAAGAGCTCTATGGTTCTGTCCTTCACAAATGCACTAATATTCATACAGAGCTATTTGGCAAGTTCAAAAGGAAGAAAAAAAAAAAAAAAGACAAACCCAGCAATTGATAAACTACTTGGTATTATAGTTAATGCATTGCTTTTTAAATTAGATTTCATTACTTTTTTTTATCTTCTGAAAAGAATGGCAAAAAATATAATTTTTGATGTCTGATTTCAAGTCTAATCCTGAACATAAAATATGCAATTATTTGAGCATAATCCAAAAGTTATCTATTGCTGTTATCTTAATATTTGTATTAAAAATACAAAATTATTTTATGTTAAAAAATAACTGCCAAAGTGGCAGTTTATTTTATTTCTTTAATTTATTTAAATTTTTATTTATCATCTGTTCCTAAATAATTACTGGGTTTTAGTATCAGTTTTACAGGTTAGTGGGGTGCAGTTTTAAATGTAACATTTTATTGTAAATTTTCTTTTTAAATGGGTGCTTTGATATGTTTAGCCATAGAAATTTTGCATCCCTTTTAAGCTACTGTTGTAATGATTGGACAGTTCTTCAAGATAAATGAAATTCATGTTGACCAAGTCTTCTTTTTAAAAGTTTATGGCTTTTGTTTTAAATGTTCCTTTTTAGACACCGAGCCGTCAATCTCTTTCTTCAAGGCTATGATAAATCTTGGATTGAGACAGAAGAACACTATTTTGAAGACAAACTGATAGAAGACTTAGCAGTACGTCTGGGTGAAAGGGTCATAGGAATGTATTGCGGGTTAACATTCATCTTGTATAATAATAATTATAAATCTGTGAAGTAGCTAAGATATCACTTAAGCTATCTCTACCCAAAGGGATGATCTATAACCAAGTCACTGTGACAGCTTTTAAAAAATTACCACGATGGAGATTCCAAAATCCCCTCAGGCTGTTTGCTTCAGGGCTTCAGTAGCCTTTTATAAAGCTTTATTTCTAAATTACATATCAATTGCTGTCATTCCCCTGTCTCTTATCTTTTGCCCTGTGAAGAACTGGAACAGCTATTCCCTCCTGTTTTGCAGCTAACCTTTGTGTATTTGAGGACTACCTAATCCACATGAAAGCCATTTCAGTCAAAAGGTTAGAATGATAATAGAGGAATCTAGTTTTAGATCAGTCAGTTCCTTAGAAGCTGTCGGAGTCTGCTTCTTCACAGAAGGATCATCTTGTCAGGGACATGAAGATTTTTCCCAGTGGTGAAGTGTTAGAGCCATGGCTTTAGTCTTGTAAATACCTATAGTGATTTTCATTTAAGTCTGGGGTCCTCATCCCTTACAATTGTCTCTCTGAAAGGTAGCTTTTTCACAGCTTGGGTAAGAACTAGTGCTAGGAACTGATTCAGTCCCTGGGAGGTCCAACAGAACAGAGTCTGAAATCTGTCTTTTTATGGTAAGGAGAGCCTTCTCTCTGCAAGAGAGAGAGAGGAAGCTAACCGTAAAATTTCTGTTAGAAAAAAAAGTAATAATCTGCTTTTACTGCATAAAGTTTATGCTTAAAACCAGCTACTTAAGTTGTAAAAAAATGTCAAAATTAGGATCCAAATAGTGAAAGGGAAATCAGCAGCAATGAGCTCAACACAGACTATGAAGTTCAGTTTTGCCAGCACACAGGAAGAATTAATTGTTGCATTCTTAGGAGCAAGCCTTGTGAACAAACAAGAGACTTGTACAAATGTTTACTTTGTATACAGCCTTTTAAACTGATATCCTTAGGTATCCCAGCACAAAGCAAGTGTTTTAAATAGTGCAGGTTCAGTCTCAAAAATAGTTCTGTTTTAGCAGTCGGGAGCATGAGTTTGCAGTGGAACATGATAGGTCTTTGCCTGTGTGTGTGCATGTGCAGGTGTGTACGTGCAAAGAAATAACTCAGCATGGTAATTTGGCTACACGGACATGAAGGATTATCTCCTTACCTCCATGATGAATGTATATATTTGCTACGTTTATTAGTAACTCCTTACCAGCTGGTAGTTTGAGTGAACAACTGTCTCAGAGAAGACAGAAACAGACTGGCCTGGCTTTTATATCATCCTTTATTAAAAAAAACCTACAGGAATTCCCTTGTAATTCTTTAAGCATATGGATATGTGTGTTTCTATTGCTCTCTTGGGGAGAGATGTACTGCACCTTTCGTTCAAAAGAGCACACAAAACTCCATGTGTACTTTAAATAAATTTACATCACATTCATGCTACCTTAGAGCACTCACTCTCAGAAGGGTGAGTGTTGGAGTTTCTTTGTGGAGATGACAAAGAATGCTTTGTGGATATCATGAAAGATGTGGTTTTGTTGCTGGTGCAGGTTCCTCTTAGGGAAATTATACCCTGGTTTAGCAAGGAATTTTAGCAAGTTTCTTGAACTGTCAAGATGGAATCACTAGACTAGGGTAGCAGAGCTCATCTGGAAGGGGAGAAAGGAGGAATCTTAGTCTCTCTGATGTATTCTTGAAGGGTTGCCTGAAGTTTCGGGGCTGTTCACATATTAAATAGGAAAATTCATCAATCCAGGACCCAGAAACTATAGGCAAGATTCCTGTCCTGTAACTTTCTGTGGTTAGTACACTACAATCTTTTATGCCATAGTGAGTTCTTTCTCAGTACTGAGAACCTTGGCAATTCTTCTCTGCTAAGTAAAAATAATTTAAAGGAACAAATACAGTCAAAGCTACTTTATTCCTGCCTATGCCAGATCCTGGCAATTTATAGACTGGTGGTAAGAGCTTTTTCTGGGATGTGGGAATTGAGCATTTCCATCACATAAAAGCAGAGAACTGAACTTACACTTGCAGTTTTGTTTCCTGCAGAATCACTTATCCTTATGTCTGTTATGCAAAAGTGGATCTCCTTCCACTTGTAAAATTAAAGGAGAAAAGTATACACTTGTGCTTTTTTTGAGGAGCTTAATTGTGCTGATTCTTAATTGAGATTCAACAAATCAAGCCTCTGAGGGAACTAGACTTTTGATATTTGATGTTAGCATCATAAGGTATTTATTTATTATGATTATTACTACATTCTTATTAATTGCAAAAATGCTTCTGCTTAAATGAACAGGTTATATGAACACTTAAGCTTATTTGACATAATTGTGGACTTGTTTTATTGGAAGATGTTAGTAGACATAATAACTTGTAAGAACAATATGTTTAATAGAAATTCAGACTGTATAAAATAATAATAATAATAATGCAATTAGATTATACAGAATAATGTTTTTTAAGTCTTCAAGAATTAGACATAGCAGCTACAACTTATCTGACCTATTTGTTTCGCCCTCTTATGTTGCATTCAGGTAAACCTTTTTGTTTTACACTTAAATAATTATAGGCAAATGTCTCAAGACATTGAAAATTAAGCATACTTATTTTCCAGAAATGTCAGAAAATCATTGATTCTAGTGTTCATGCTGTGCTTAATAATGAGTTCTACTTAACTCAGTAATTGGTGAACTTGATCCTCCATTTAATTTCAATAAATCTGTGTAAACTAGTAACACACTAACTCAACTTCTGCCCTTTTGTTTCATCTGTTTTTATAGCATTAGGGAGATATTCTGGTTGATAACATTATGAAGTACAGAATACTGCCAGTTAATTAAAGGGAAAGGTCAGTGTTCTAAACAAGATTGAAATAAAGAGCAGGGGAAGACATCCATAATTGTTCTGATCTTGTTATTGATGATGTAGATATTATCACACACTGAAAAATGGGAAATGATCCTTGTATGGCCATTATAGAGTGGCATATGAAACAACTATTGTGCATAGACATCTATTGAAGGGAATTCTCAGCTGCTACCAGTCACGTTTGGTACAGCTGTGTGGAAAAGGTGGACTTCACAGGCCCATAGAAACAGTCGTATTCATAGACATCTAGAAGCATTCCCACAGGAATCTGTTTGGCATATGAAATTTGTTTCTTAGTAGACAGGAATCCATTTTTCTTGTATCTCTGAAGTGGCCAAACCATCCTTATTGCTTAATATATAACATATGGCAATATAATAATGTATTACTTGTGCTGTCTTATCAATGCATGGAATTCTTTTTATCTGTATTTTTATTTATCTGGTGTATAGTGCTAGATGCAAACAAGGAGGAAGAGTGGGCATATTTTATGCAATCAATTTTCTTTGAGCTACCAGAGTCTTCATAGAAATAAGTGTCTGGATGAAGCAGTTTTACTAGTAACTTGATAGGCAAAACTTACTTTCTGAAATGTCTTTTGGCAAATGGTAAGAAGTCAGAGGATAGATTTGAATAGATGCTTTTCAGAACACTGCTATGATCATTGTCATAGTGTTTAGCACTACATTTTTCTCTCAAGGAAAGCCAACTAGAGTTGTCTAAAACTGAAAGCAAAATAACCACATAAAAAAAACCAAAAACCTCTTTGTGCATTTAGATATATTATTGAATCATATATAATATTTTTTTTTACATTATTGATTTGTCATCTCCTGAAATTCTACATCCTGCCAACATCGCTATTGTTGGTAGATAGAGCTCCTTGTGTCAAAAACTATTGGTAAACTTCAGGTTTGGATTTTTTCTCCCTGAAAGTCTCTCAGAGTTTCTCGGTGAGCATTATACCTAGCCCAGACTTGAAATGGGATTCTCATTTTTATCTGATGAAGCTGGTTAACACAGCAACAGACAATGTAATAATAAATGATGGCATCTGGTTGCAACTAGTTTTGGATAAGATTAAAGTTCTTTTCAGAATCTAGGGATGAAGGACGATTTTAATGGGGAGAGGAAATCCAAAGCTTTGCAAGTGGTATCATCTTTGTAGGTCTTCATGGTGTCAAACACAGTCAGGGTTCAGTTTTGTCATATTTTGTTTGGAAGTTGCTTCCTCCTGGTTGTCCAAAATTACATGTTAATATTTAACATTTAATAAATTGCACAGAGTAACACATTTTCACTATAGATAATTGAATATGCTTTTAAAATCTTTTTTTTTATTCCCTAAAGAAACCTGGAGACGAGCCACCAGAAGAAGACGAAAGCCTTAAAAGAGTTGATCCTTTACATCAACTTATTCTGCTATTCAGTCGAACAGCCTTGACTGAAAAATGGTAGGGATAGTGTGAGAGACTGCAGAGTGTATGCAGATTTTCAGGTTACTTCTGTGTTTGAAGTCATATGTGTCTCTTTTCAAGTGAGATTGCATAAGCTAGGCCAAAACGTGCATATGAACGTACAGTGAATTTGAGTTACACTCAAACCTCTTTAGCTTGTGGTATGTAGAGATTTTAACATGACATTTTCACAGTTATAGATGCTGTGTTAAGGACTCACTACTCCTCTGTCTTTTGTCTATGTTCCCTATTGACAGTTACATTCTGGATATGAAAATTATTCTAAGTATAATTAAAAATTTACTATATTGACTTTACTAGAATGCGTTTATGGATTTCCAAGTGCCGTGTTTGTAGCTGGCTATACCTTTCTATTTGTATAGTTTTTGTTTCCAAGTCTTTGTTTTCCAAAAATTATTTTTGTAGTTATATATGAGCACAGAAATTATTTAAAAATATTTTAAGATGTTTAAAAATATTTTAAGATATTTTAAAAAAATTTGGCACTTCAGTTCTTTTGTAATGATCCTAATCTTCATTTTATTTTTCTTCTCTCTCTTAACCAGCAAATTGGAAGAAGATTTCCTGTATATGGCTTATGCTGACATTATGGCAAAGGTAACTGTATTGATACCTGTTGCTTATTTTGTGTTTTAATAAAGTGAAGAACTTCAAGAGAAATAATTTGTAAAGTGTTATCTGTAAATTGTGAGTTATCAGCAAATGTTTTCTTTTACATGGTATCAGAGCTGCCATGATGAAGAAGATGATGATGGTGAGGAAGAAGTGAAGAGTTTTGAAGTAAGATTATACTTATTTTGTTTTTCTTGTCATGTTAGACATTATTTCATAGCTTCCAGCTGACATTTATGTTTTTTGGTTCATGGCTTACTGCAGCTTATTATGCCAGTGAACTGCATGTCACAAGCTGGATATGGCAGATACGAGTCCCCAGATTAATATTAGTGAAATAAAAACATGCAAAGTATTACATTATATAAGATTAAATAGAGAATAATTTAGTGGATCTTACATATTTATCTCATTTAATTTTTTAGTTAGGTATTACAACTAATAATTTATTCTACAAGTCTGATAATAGACAGCTGCATCTGTTAAATTATTCTGCCCTACCTTTAGTTTGGATTCTTAAGGTATTATAATACTACTTTTTGCAGTAGTCATTTACATTCAGTATCAGTAATTCATACAGTAGTTTTATGTTCATATATATGTATTAGTGCTTCTTAATAAAATGTGAACTTCACTGGTACTACTAAGATTTTTGCTTGTGTTGAGAATAGGAAATCTATATTTATTGCTGTTTAATGTTGCATTTTTACTGATCATCACTGTTTAAGGATACATACGAGTTGATTACAAGTGTAAGTGTTGAGTCTTTGTCATGTGCTTGCTCTGGGATCTGTCTCTCTTTTGCCATTAATAAAATGGAGTTTGCAAGAATTTTCTCTTCTGAGGGGCACTGAGGGATTTAGCTCTTTAATTTTTTAAGTATTTTAATGTGTTTTGGCATATTAAGATTCTGACATTAAAAGGTGTCTCTTTTGTCTTTCAAATCAATTAGTACTTACATTTCATGTCTCTACTAAAACACAGAAACATGAAATAAACACTTTTATGGTTTCTTAAAAAATTCTAAATATACTGATTGATTTGCTATAAATCTATCTGTGCTATTCTGATTGTTAAGGAGTGGTTTGGGTCCTGTTTACTTTTACTCCGTTGTTTTATAGACATAGTATGTTCTGTATGTTTTCTACATGATGCTGGATAATATAGCACTGAATTATTTAAGTACATAGTCCCTATTTGACTGTATAAAGAAATTAGAAAGAATATCAATATAAATTATTTTCAAACACTCAGAAGTCCAGTTGAGTTACAAGTAATATACTCTATATATAAACATTTGTTTCTTGGTAAATATCTCAGTATTGACCCAAATTTCAGTGGGTTTTTCTGAGTTTATTTTTCTTTTCCTCTGGAAACACAGTATATGGCTTACCATTACCAAAGAATGTTCATTCCTATATGCTCTTATCAGTTAGCCTGTACATGCTTGTGAGATATCAAAAGCCTTATGCTTATAGATATGAAAATTGTTGAATAGGAGGTCATTGCAATGTATGAAAAAAATTATCAGTAAGGCATTTGTTAGTGCTCCTTACCTAAATTATAATGGGTTCTTTGTTCAGCATTCAATTTTTTGTCTTGAGAGAAGATCCTATTCATTTGTTTCTCTTTATTATTTTTCCTGTAGCTATGAAACTCATGTTTAAATAATGTATTTATATGTTCAAAAGACAATTTTGTGTATGTATTTGGTCAGTCACCTGCGGAAAAATACTTTGGACTTCTTTTTCTTATTACTATTTCGCTTCTTGTCCTTGCCCTTCCTTAAGGTGACAGGATCACAACGCAGCAAGGTAAAACAAAAAAAAATATGTGTGTATTTGTCTGGGTCTAATTTTGTGATTTTTCAGGCCCAAAATCTTGGATAAGCTCAACTAAAGGGTCTTGAAATAATTTTTAGCATTTCAGTTCCAGCATGACATCTCTACCAAACCCACTTTGTGCACAAGCTCTTTAAAGATTTCAGGAATTATTTATGCAGAATATGCCATGTAAAACTGTGATACCGTTTTGGGAAAAACAGTGTCATTTGGCTTGTTCATGTTGTTTTGCTGCTCATGCCTTTTGTACACCAGTTTTCTTCTTTCTCGTTATAACTTGAATTATTAAAACAACTTATTTGGCTGTTAAGGGAAAGTAGTTGAACTTTTCTTCTATATCTTAGCAGACACACATTTCTGATATAGTGGTAGAATTCTGTTTCCAGTATTTGTCACAGAGAGAGCATCAATCATAGTTCATGTCTGATTCAGATCCTTTGGAACTGAGTCTGTAGCCTTCATCATTATAGTATTTGACAGAAACTCCTTAGATACTCCTTACCTAAAATGATTCCTAGTACTTCCATGTTTTCTATAAGAACACAGAGGCAATAGCTCTGAAACTTCAATGTTAATTTTTTTATTGTCTCAGTTTCTTACACAGCCTTGTGTCTCATCATGAAAGCCTCACCATATGTTTCTGAAAGGTGTCCCAGACTACTTGTCTGCTTCATGCAGGTACAAGTCTCAGTTCCCAATGTTGACTCAGGCCACTTACTGGTATTGCTGCAAGGCTGATATTCTGGGAGAAGGTATCGTGTGTAGAGTAGCTAATTTTTGGTTCTGAGGTGTTTAACTGTAGTTATTTGTGCTGTGGCTAATGACAGCTAGAGTAAATAAAGATGACTTGCTTGAGATTTGAAGTGCAGAGATTTAGCTAATGGTCAGACTTCAGTCAGTAACTTCAAATTTTGTTTCCTATGGCAATGTAGGGAAACAATTGTAGCCTTCTCCATAGAAAAGAGCAAGGTGATTTTGGTGTTTTGTTTGCTAGCCTTCTATTAACATTCATATCACAAAAGAAAGAGGTTTCCATGCATCTGTGGTGAGAGAAGATTTATATCAGAATCAACTTCACTCTTACTCCTCCAAAAATTTGCACATATCTGTTCCACCTTCGCATGATAAAGGCATTATCCTAGAAGATGAACGTGCTCACAAAAAGTTATTTAAAAGGTATTGTAGTTGCTACAAACACAAAGTGCATATTAAAAAACCTCGAAGAAAATATAAAAGAAATCTAATAATATAATTTCTTCTTTTTAAATTTCCAATAATTCAGCTATCCAAATACTACATATCTATCACTCTGCTTACCTGGTTGCTATACACTAAATCTTACATGCTCCATAGAAGTTTTTTTCCTTTCTGACTGTGAAGTATTGTAAAAGGGGAAAAAAGTACAACAAGAAATAACCCTTGCTTCCTTCATACATGGCATTAAACAGTTGTGCAGATATGAAACTGTACATACCAGTTGCATGTGTGCTTGTGTGCACATTTGTGTGTTTCTTTCTGTCTGGAGATCAAATTTCAATGTTGAAGGCAGTTCTTTTATTCTATCCTCTGTGTGTGTGTGAAAAGAGTGACTGTTCAGTCTGCATGGGGATAAAAGTCTTCTGCTCCTCTGGACTGTAAAGATGTGTGGCATTTGAAGTCTGTAATCCTTTCATAGTCAGAGCAGTAGAGACATTTGGGCAAGCTTAGAATGTGATGAAAATGCCGACTGTGCTTTATTGACATTTTTTTTGCCCATATCTCATGCAGTGTAGTCTCATTTTTGTATAATTAATCTGTATTGGATTAATAGCGTGGACAACGGGGATGTGGCAATGATGTTCTCTGTATGTTAGTATGTTCCTGTCAGCATTTACCTGCTGGTATTTGCTTTGAGTTACTACAGTTGTCTTTGCCCCTTCCCCTTTGTCTCTACCTTAACTTTTTATTATATTGAACTCAATGGACTCCCTGCAAAGTTGGTGTCACTGTCTCCTTTGAGTCCATCTGATAGGAAATTCTTTCAAATCAAACTGTTCCACTAGCTGAATGCAAATAATTTTCTGCATTTGAGTCACTCCTACATATTAATGTGCGCTAAATATGTGTAGGATGGGAACTCAAAGAAAGAGAAAAATTAGCTCATATTTTTAAACTAATTTGTATTAAATTGATTTAAATTGACTCTTTACAGGAAGAAAATAAATGGGGGAATAGAGTTTCCTATGTTCATTCTTTTCATTTCTGTTACTGGTAGCAAGTTGGTTGATAGACTTCTGTGTTCACAAACTTGTTGACAAAATGGTACACTGTGCTGTCACCTCAGACAAAAATTTTCAAGTTTCTGTAGATACAAATAATGCAACCTCATAAGGCTCTAGCCCTTTGAAGATGGTTTCCTTTATCTATTACTGTCACAAATCCTGAATAAACCACTTAGTGTCCATATACCACATATTTACAATAAGTAACTATTCATTAAATGAATTAAGATCAGGTTCCATATTCAATTTATCAATTTAAGGAAAGTAAACATTCCAATCACACTATGTAAAGATGTGTTTTTCATCAGTTTTCCCTATATTTAATGGATTGTATGGAATCTAAGGCATGGCTTTACTCTCTACACTACAGAATGTGTTATTTATTAATAGAATAGTTTGGGTTGGAAAGGATCTTTAGATTTCCTTGAGTCCAAAACCCTTGCAATAAGCTATGATGCTTCAATGATGAAGTCCAAAAGCAGTGATTTAGGAAAAATTAAATTTTATTTATAGAGCATAATCCAGCATATACTCAATGTAAAGGATTAAAGTATATATAAAGAGGCACATGCAAAAAGGTACAGAAGTATTATGCATGAGTACTTGATATTTTAATTACAGAGCTTAAACTTATGCATGCCTGACATTGAAATGAACAGATGTTTTGCAACTGTAAGACCTGCCTAATAGGATTTATTCTCGGGACTAAACAGAAGTCTTGAAAATTATAAAATATGAAAACCATTCAAAGGAGAAGCATTCATCTTCTAATAGCTAAGTTGAAAGCAATTTCTGTTCTTTACATTTTTTTATTTATTCTCTTTAACTTAGTATTGTGATTTTGTATTAAAAAAGAAAAAAAAAGAGAAAGAAAATGAGAAAGAATAAAGAATACTCTGTAAAAGTACAATCATTCTTAGGCCAGCAGTCTGTCTTTTGGAGCTTAGTGGTGGCAGCAAACAAACCTCTCCATATGTCCTAGCTCCCAGGAGAACTCCAAGAATCAATCTCTGAATGAATTCCAAGGAAATTTAAAAATTTCAGTGACTTACTTATCAGTTAAAGCTTCTCTTTAGGTTTGGCAACCTTGTTGCCTACAAATTGAAACTAAAACTTGTGGTTTTGCCCAACTTATTTTGGCATATGGTTGCTCATATTGATTTAAAACCCCCCAAAAACAGAATGGAGTAGGAAATACTTGTGTCTCTGTTTTCCAAGAGTATGATTCAAAAATTTCCTTGGTTTGGTATGTTTCTGGGAAAAGTCATTAATATGAGAGCACATGTATGTACATTTATAAGTGGTCAACTTTTTTCCTGTTTAAGTAGAAAACATCCAGGATAAAATAGATTTGTTCTTCATTGAGGATTGGTTTTGTTTTGGGGTATATTTCTTTTGGCTTTTGTTCTTTTAAATTCTGTTTAATTATTTAAAATGTTTCATTTAGTGAAGTGGTTTTGCTATTTTTGTAATGGTTTGGTGAATGACGGAAAGTTCAAATCATTGGCTAATGACTTTGGTCGTTTTCTTGACATCAATGGCAAGCAAGTGGATGAAGTGCAGAATGATGCAACTGGTAGCATAGGTAACAGTGTAAACTGTAAACACATCTTAGAGAAATGGGGATAACCTTAATAATTTAGTACACTTTGTAGGCAATGGCTGGCCCACTTCATTTAAGTGCTGCCATCATATATGTATATATATATATATATATATATATATATGTATTGACTTGGCATGGAGAGAGCAACAGTGAAAATGCACTGTGAAGCTAAAGAAAGAACCATAACCTTTGTGGGTTATCATCAAAGAATGCTTGCTTTTAGAAGAAATGCTTGTGTTTTTTTTGTTGGTGGATTGGTTTGTTTGGTTGGTTTTGGTTTTCTTTTTTTGATCTCTTTCATTACTAATATCCTAGACATCTTGATTTCCATGGGAAATGCCACTTCCCTCATTTTAAGCTGTTTGGCAATGTCTCTTCCTACTGTTCTTCTGTACTGCCATTGCAAGAAGCTGGTGTGTAGATTGTGCAGATACATCCTCACTGGAAGCATTCTTATAAATCTTTGATATTCTTATCAAAAAACTTTGTACAATGACAGTAGTGTAGCTGGTGTTAGGCTTGAGAATAGTAATTTTGCAATGAAGGAAAGATAAAAGGGCGTTGAGTCCAAAATCAAAAGTACCTAGAAATAGGAAGTAGGTTTTAAGAAAAGAAAGGCTGATCAATTTTCAGTGGCTTCTGAAGCAAATGAAAATATTTTATTGTAGCTATACTGAAACTGTGATGTCATGGTTTTCTGGTGGTTTGTGTGTGTGCGTGTGTGTATGTTTCTGTTTTGTTTTTGTTGAACTCCCAGGAAGAGGTTTAAACATGAAGGCAAAACTTTCAAACCCTAGCATGGCTCAATACAAAGCAACGCTGCCATTTTTTTTTTTCCTTTTTGTGCCTCCATCTAGATCTGTCACATAATTTAAAGCAAAAAGAAAGATACAATTTAACCACAGAAGAGCTAATAGTGTGAAAAAAAAAAAAAACCCTGATGAATTTTGTTTCCGCAGCACGATATTATCAAAGATTTAAGAAACAAATTTGCCAGCCTCGGCGAGAACTCTCTGGTAACAGCATAAATGTCTGTGTTGGTTTGCTTTTGAGTTAAAGGTTTCTTTTTCATTCATTTGAACATATTTCTCTTTTTTACCTCCTTTTTTAGTTTATTACTCATACCCTCTATTTAGCAAGCCTTCATTTTTTAAACCTCTTCCATCTTCCAATGTATTTTTTCCGTAATTTGGATGGAAAGTTTATGGCAGCAAAGCTGTCATTCTGGCTACTTCTGCTGCAGCTGTTCCTGCTTTTAGGTCATACATGTTTTGGGCGTTGTGTTTTTGGACATGATACTAACTGATTGTGTCATGTTCCTTTTGAGTAAGCTTTTTACCACGCCATCTGATGGACTCACTGTCATAGGGCTCTATGCAACTTCCATTTTGCAACTTATACTGCTTAGTCATCCTCAATTCTCCAGCAAACTTCAATTAACCTGATGAAAGTTGAAACTCATCTGGAATTAACTGTGCCTTTATGTTTGCTCTTTATGCTCTTTGTGTTTTCAGTAGTAGTTTAAATTACAAAAAAGAAACTTCACCATTGCTCAAGCAACGCCATGCAGTATTGTTTCTTGCCGCTAGAGAATACAAAATATAAAAGCACAGTGTATTCTATCAACTATTCTGTTAGTAGAGGGACAATCTTTATTATAATATAATGATGTGTTTTGAAAAAAAATCTGAGATGCTTCTTTTACTCTGGTATTCAGCAGCAACTTGCAACTCAAGAGCCACATACTGAGCAGTATGAAGTTATGGTCACACTATAGAAGATTATTAAGAGTATGAGCTGTTGCACAAAAACACAGCACGAAAGTGCAAGTTTGATACATGCAGTATATATAATGAACATGGGCTTTGAACTAACCTAATGATTCACAATTGAGATGACTCTTTCCAGATAAACTGCTAAAAGCATTTTAAAGAAAAAAAATACCAAGTGGAGATTATTACTTGAACCTGTTAATATTCGTTCAATAGCATCGTATGTATTAAAATGGTTCATGATGTTGCCATAGAGCCCATATACTAAAAGAAAACCAAGAACCTTTGGGGGATTGGTAGTAACTCAAATCTCATGTTAAATGACTGGAATTTTTATTCAGGAAAAAGAAATGGAAAAGCAAAAACTTCTGTATCAACAAGCCAGACTGCATGATCGGGGTGCTGCTGAGATGGTCCTGCAGACAATCAGTGCAAGTAAAGGTAAGGTTTTGGTGTGTAGATTAGATTTTAAATCTTATTTCTAATGAACTTTGAAGTGATTTAGTTTTTTTATTGGGAAAACCTGCAGATGTTTGGCCCTAAGGTTTGCTTTTAAAATGAACTCAAAAGTTCTAAATTTTTGACAGCTAATCCAGAAAAGTATGGTGAATAATTTTCATGAGGCTATTGTTTCTTTTGTAGTTATAATCAATTTTTCTAGTGCTAATATTGAGGATGTGTGAAGTACTTCACAGCTTTAGCAGCATTGAATGACAAAATGGCCCTCATACTCTGGAATGTGTGCAGTTCTGAAGTAGTTGTGGATATCTGCTTTATTGGTGTCCTCTGATAAAATACTTCAGAAGTTTAAATTATGCTTTCTTCCCTTAGAAACTGTTTTATTATAAGATTTTATGCTTTATTTTTTTTTTTTTTTTGTGATTTGTTTCCGCAACAGTGAGGTTTTAAAAATTCCTGATTACAAATTTTGTTTACTGTAGTTAATTGCTTGGGTCACTGTCATTTTCTGAAGAAACCAGAAGAAACATCCAGATTTTAATGCAGAGGGGACACATTTTTAAATTTGAAAGCTGGCTTATCATTGTGAGCTCTGCCTTAAATCCAACTGCTGGATGCTCTAGTGATTGAAGCATGGTTTATATTCACTGAACTCAGTTATTCCTGCCTTATGTCTTGCTTCTTATGTGTACGTTGTATACATTACACTTTGTCCGCAGGTACTCATGAAGAAATTAAGGAAAAATAGGTCAGTTTTGCACTTCATTGAATTGATAAATAAATTAATAAAACATTCTTAATTTTATATATGATCCAAAAGATATATTTTAAAATATTTTAAAGGTGAGATGGGGCCAATGGTTGCAGCTACCCTAAAGCTAGGAATTGCCATCTTAAATGGAGGAAATTCTACTGTTCAACAGGTAAGCTACTAGTTTCTTCTACCCATTCTAGCCAGTAAAGGTCTTTTTACCATGGTCATTATTACTGTAGTAGCACATTAAGTAGTGTGACTATTTGTCACACAGTTTATCCTCTTACTCTTGTTTGTGGGATAAAATTATATACAAAAGTACATTAGTGGGTATTTCTTGTTTACAAGGGTAAAAGAGATTTGTTTTGCACTTCAGGTGTAAGGGGGATATTTTATATTATTTACTTCTGTAGGAGTTCTTTGGGAAGAAGAGCTTTCTTGGGAGATTGCCATTGTCCTATAGCCAGTAGAGCAAAATTGCTGACTCAAGTCTTCACCAAAAAGAACAGTACACAACTTCAGAAGTTCTTAGCTTATGCAGTGGAGACTCTCACTGATAAAAGCAGAGAAAATCCTGAATAACCAATCTATTGTAAGATAATTTGGTGCCCAGTGGACAAATCTGTTATGTGAAAAGAATCCTTCATGTTTAATCTTCTGTACTAGTTGAAGATTCCTGTGTTTTGAAGGGTTTATACCTGCCATTACTAAATTATTGCAGTACTGTTTAAAGAATACAGACAACTGGGAACAATTAAGGTCCCAGGTGAATCAGCTGAATGCAAGCAAAATAATGTTCTTTTCAGGAGTTGTCATTGCCAGGAATTGACATGAAAGTACTACAAGTAGTGCAGAAATTATTTGCTGGAACCACTGCCAGTTCTTTGTGATATCATGATATTAAATTAGGAAAATTGTGAAATTTGTAATCCTACAATCTATTTAAAAATCCTACAATTATTTAAAAAATAATTTGTTAAAGTCTTAATGAATAAAAATGCAGGAAGCACTTAGTATTTTTGCATTGAAATGCTAGTAGTCTAAATTACATACTTAAAACATAAGAATTCTTGTTTTTTCAGTTACCTCATTTCTACCTGTTCTTTTCTGGTGTTATGCTAAACTTTCCAATTTTCATTTAGGTTGTAAGATCAACTCTTCATTCTTCCTTGGAAAGAATGGTATGGGTGGGGGGAGAGGAACAGTATTGATTTTGAAAAGTCATTATCATCCTCCTCCTCTGGAGTTCCTTGCTTTAATTGGTACAATGTTGTTGATTGGGGTATTCTTTTTCTGTAATCTTGGGTTTACGTGGGTATATGCTGATACATTTTCTTAATGCTGTCTGCTTATGTGCTCTCCATTTTGGAGACTTCTTATTATCCATTCTTCCTATTATTTTTGCAAAAATAGTTTTACATCATTCACATTTTACTTCAAATTTCCTACTAAGACTAACCTTTAGAATTGTGGGTTTTCTTCACAACTGAGAGCTCTGGTATCATCCTATACCTTTACTCAACAATGCGTTGCATTCTAGAATCACAGTACACTCAATAAATTCTTGGTATTGCAATCTGTTTTCAGATAGTTATTACACATTATAACAAAGCTAAAAAAATTAAAATATGCTCAAATTACTAATAACAGGCTGTTGCTGATAAAGTAATTTAAAACAAAATGAGGTTATGAAAAGCCCCATCTGGTGTTGAAACAATAGTGTCAACACAAATTTTTAGCCTAGTAGTAGCAAGATTGCCCTTTTATTAAACACTAAATTCTTCTGGCTGTGTTTACTTTATTACTGTCTTTATTTTCCATGCTTTAGGAAGCATGATTAAAACGTATAACCTTTTCTAAAAAGTACATGAGCATTAAATGTTCTTTTTGGTTTTGATATCGGGATTTTTCTCTGCAAGGCTCTTAAATATTAGAGGTACTTCCAAACAGCAACATCACTAGTAGTATTGAATCCATATAGTTTTGAGTTACCTAGATTATCACATAATAAGGACATTAATTCTCTGCATAAATTGTGTTTGCTGCAGAAAATGCTTGACTACCTTAAGGATAAAAAGGATGTGGGGTTCTTTCAGAGCCTTGCTGGTCTTATGCAGTCCTGTAGGTAAGAAAGTATTGACTTGAAAAATTTATTATTTTGCATTTATATTTTGTTCCATGGCATTTATAGTTCTGGAATGATCCTCTACATAGATCTTGTGAACAGCACTTGGATATTGTAATGTGCAAGATTTGGGTTAAAGGACAGGGTGGTGCTCGTGGTGTGAAAATCTTTGTGATATGGATCTACCTTTGTAAGAAAGCTCTTTTCAAGAATATTTATGGAATTTGAGTTTACCTGAGATATGGCAGAAAACAACTCCAGAGTTAGGAGCATTCCTTAGTGGCGAATACTTAACTCTGGAGGTATGCAGTAATCCTGCAGAGATCAGATTAATGATCCATGTTAAGTAATCGTAAAAATTGTCGAAAAACCCATCTTTGTTAGAATTATTCATAGGACTTCTTAGAAGTCATAAAAAGAAATGGAATGTCTAATTTATTACTAGATTAATTAATTTTAATAAATTGCAGTGATGCTATGACTTTTTTGTCCATTCATGGGTATTTAATATATAAATGTATGTGTTTAAATGTTTTATATGTAATTTCCAAGAATAAACCGTATCAGTAAATGATATATTAATGAGCATAAAACATGGGCTAAAAGGGGATCCCTGAATCAGTTGATTCAGTCTTCTTGTTATGTCCAGGGTATCACATGGTGTATTCCTTTCTCTTAATTATGTATTCTTTTTTCTTAATGCTCTCTGTGGCCCAGTTTCATTTTGAAATCAGTGAAGTTTCTTGCCAGCAGAGGTGCTGCAATAATTCTATTTTCAGCTGCCTTTTACAACCATTTTTGCTTTTGAACAGAAGTTACCCCTGGCCAGTTGGCATGCAAAGCCGTGAAAGGCAGAACCTCACAGGTTCACAAATGAAATATGTGAGGTATATGTTCCTTAAATCTGTTTAGTTGAACACATATTCCCTTTTGGCAGCTTCAGCTTTTCAGAAGGGAGAGGGAGAGAAGCACTAAGTAGAACCAATAATGACAGTTTCTTAATGGACCTTGGTGCTTGTTATGAATTGGGCTATAATAAAATAGTAGTCAATAACTTGTTTATAGCACCTAAAAATGAGTATGTATATCATAAATGCAAACATTCCCCTGTTTTTTGGTCAGTCATATAGAGCTGAATTTTGTGGTCACTTTTGGGGCAAAAGCAGGTTAAGGCTGTTGAGCTGAGATTTGTAATCTTGTAACAGACACATACATCAAGCCGCTGAGATGTAGGTTTTTAATATTAGTATGCTGTAAAATTCAGTGAAATCACACATCCTTTTTAACTTCCACAAAATTAAATATTGCATATATTTAATTAATCACAGGACAATGTAATTTTTCTCACCGCAGCGTTCTTGACCTAAATGCTTTTGAACGTCAGAACAAAGCAGAAGGCCTTGGCATGGTGACTGAAGAGGGATCAGGTACTGTTGGTTGAGCAGAAATTTTTCATGACCTTTTTTAAGTTTTGCAGAAGCAGGCTGAATTTGAGGGAACCTAGGGGACGTTTAAGTTAAGTGTAAGGAACAGGTTCTTCACCCAGAGGGTGCTTGGGCACTGGAAAAGGCTCTCCAGGGAAGTGGCCACAGCACCAGCCAGGCAGAGTTCAAGCAGTGTTTGGATAACAGTGAGGTGTTGGGGTTTCCCACATGGGGCCAGGATTTAGAATTTGAAGATGCCTGTGGGTCTCTTCCAACTCAGGATAATCTATGATTCCGTGAACCCTGTGAATGCACACTAGAGGCTGAAGATAAAGCAAGTTTCCTAAAAGTGATTTCTATTTAATTGACGTGCCCTAAGCCAGTACTTGCCCACAGTATATCATTAGCTATGTTGAGTTTCAGAATGGTCTCAGAGGACTTTCTCATCATTCTGAAGAAGTGAAGACATTACATGTAAAATTGAAAACACATTCCAGTTATGAACACTGGTATTTATTAATGTAAAACATTTCAGAAGTCTCCAACCAATTTCAGCATAAAATGAAATTATAAGTTCCCACCTGATTTCTTAGACTGAAAACCACACCACTTAATTAAGACATAGACTAAATATAAGATATTAATAGAAATCTATCTACTCTGAAAAAGTCTGGGAAAGCTTTTTTTTGTTTAAAATAATGTTTTTCTATTTTTCTTTGGGGAAATATTGCAAAATTTTCACTCTGCTTTTGACTTTGAACTGATTTGGCTTTCCACCCTTGGTGTTGTTAGTTCATTGTCAATTCCTTTCTTCTGTTTGATGATTGTAAGTTCTACTTCCCCCTCACTGTGATTGTCTGGATACATTAAGTTCATTCTTACATGCTTAATAGAGCTACTAAAGCACATTTTCTTCCCTTATCTTCAGAATCTTTTACAGTGCATTTTTATGTTTAAATCCTACAGTGACCTAACCTTTTAACATGTTTTTATCTTAAAAGCAAGGTAAAAAAGCTTGACTTTGTAATTCCTATTGCATTTGAGGGATCATAATTCATACCAGCAACACTGCATATCTCATTGTCCCTTGTGCCTGTAGGTCTTTTATGCGGCCTAGTTCTTTAATATTCAACTGCTTAAATAATGATTTTTTTATTAACTATTATGTTTGTCTGAATGACTTCAAGGCCAGTCAAAAATTCTGCTTCACCAAAAATGCTCACAGAGTTTAAATTATAGATTAAATCTTTCTAGACTTGTGAGTGAAAAAAAAATAGTGAACCTGTGTGGATCAAATTCAGTTAAAAGATTGTAAATTGAGCACTGGTACAGCTATCTGGCATATCAATTTTGGCCATTACTGTTATGTTTTACTGAAGATTATTCTACACAACCTTTTGTTCTTTTGGACGACATTTCTACCATTACATAGCTAAACTTACTCATAATGTTGGAATCTGAACGACTCTCAAGATATTGGCTCATTATTCTTTTGACCTCTGTTTCTAGAAATGACTGATTTTGCATGCAAATATAAATAAATCTTTGAATGCTGCATAATTGACTCTACCGATGTTAAGAGTATTTTTGTGCTTCCTCAATTGAGGGATTTTTTTTTTTCTTTTTTTTTAATTTGATGCTTCTCTTTTAGTACAGAACTAATTTTGGCAAAACCAATACTAACTATATTTTGTATTTGGTAAAACAAATTCTCACCTTTTTTTCTTTTTTTCCTGTTTCTTTTTCTTTGAACTAATTGTCCTGTCCTCCCTTCCTCAGTCATCACCCATGAGCGTGGTAATTATTAAAAACAACTGCCTATTCCTTATTTTCCCTGCTCTTAGCTTTGTGTCAGCACTGTACAGCTCCTGAATATCACTAGATTTTTTTCCCTGTAAGATTGCTAAACTAGTGTGATTTTTCTGTTCGTATTGCAATTTTTCATTCTAAAATTCTTGTTTTACACATCAAACCTTCCCATTTTGGTCTTCCTCTCTTTCTCAGGATTTGCACAGTGACTGGCACAGTAGGTGTAAGAGCAACAAGCTTTTTTATACTTTTCTTTCCTGTTTCTTTTTTAGTTTGTTTTCATTTTAGCGAGCCCAGTATTTGCGATGGATGAATGTTAAAAGGAAAAATAATAATATATACATACACAAAGCCTTGTGCTTTAGTTTTTTTGTTGTGTATTGAATGTGGCTTTATTGCTGCATTGATTTGTGCAAGCACAGGAAATCAGTGGTGGATCCAGTGAGGATTTGAGGGTGGTTAATAAGGAGAGGACTTGACACTGGCTAGGTTTTTCTAATGCAGTCAGTTGATACAAGAAAGAGGTGCATTGCTAATTTAGAGGAAAGAATATTGTTTACCAGTGATTCTTCCTTACTGTGAAAGCTACTTGGTGTGTTATGGTTGCTATACCTCACAGTTTCCTTACTTCAAGTAAAGGAGGAGCTTTGTAGGCGCAGTTGCTATGAGATGTTCATGTCACCATGTGAAAAGAGAATTTAAAATACAAAAATGTGTGTACCAGTCAGCAGAAACAATGAAGTCCAACACAGCAGATGTCTTTTCATTAGCCAAATGTTGGGGAGGAGGATGATCTGGTGTTTTATTTATTTTCTCAGTGGAAATTTTCTATTTGGCAGCTTAACAAAATTCTCCACGGTGATTAGGATAATTTTTTTGTTGTTTGTTTTCTTTGGTACTGAGCAGTAGCAATGTCAAGATACAGGAATCACTGCGTCAAAGATTTCTTGGCACAAAGGGATAATATTTTCAAATACCATTTTTTCCCTGCATATTAATATCTAGCTACTGAAAATTCAAGACAAAAGAAAACCAAATACAACCAAAAACAGACTGTATTTTTGCCCTTTCAGTGTTACATTGTTGTTGATAATATGCTACCTTAAAATAGTATTTTTTTTAATATTATGAAGCACACCTTTTTCATTTAATTGAAAACTTGTTTACATAAGAGCTGTACAGGTATTGGTATTAATACCTGATAGCATTAAGAAAACCAAGCCAGTGTGTCTGTGGGGAAACTCCTGTATGAACAGTTTTAAAAAATCCTAGATTTTATATGATACCTGAGCTCTTATGTCTGCAATCCTGTGAATAACCATCTGTAAATACTACAAAGGAAATACCAAAGATGAGAAATATTTTTTCTTTTTTTTTTTTTTTTTTTTGAGAAAGATGCTGACTCTATGAGTAATTAATTGCTCCTCAATTAAAGATAGCTTTATTGATTCCCAAGGAAATAAATGATGGGATGCAAAATGTGCATTTTAGCCTGTTTCTCATTTCATGTGAATCGGCTGCAGAAGCACATTCATGAGTAATTATCATTGACTTTGCAACCTACACTCCTGAGACTATTATTCCCGAAGTCAGAGAAAAGCTTTTGAAACTTATGGGAATAAAGTCAAATTTTCCTCATGTGCAGTTCTTGTTTCTGGTCCCATGCCAACCTTAGCAAATGATAGAAAGCCCTTTATTGAGTCAACATGGATGTGAAATTTATTGCTCTATTCCAGTTGTTTCTTTGTGCTGTCCACATCGTAAGTGCCTTGTCCTGATATTCCTCTGACTGGTACTACCTTTCCTTTCCAAACCCTGGAACCCCCACTGGTAACAACATTGATGGTTCTTTAGCAAATGTGTTTCTTACTTGTTTTTGTGGCGTACTCAATGTTGTTTCTTCTGTATGTATTTTGTTTTGATTGTTCTGTTTCCTTTTCCAAAAAGGGGGGAGTTAAAAAATCAAAGACATTTAGAAATACTTAATATTTTGCAGTGGTTTGTCATTTAACATACTCCTTGCCATTTCACTCTGAGTCACAAAAATCTTGAAAGTGCAATGTTTTTCTCTCTTGGAAAGACTTGTTTTACTTATATGAAGTATAAAACTTGAGAAGTTAAGTAACACTTAGATTATTTTACCTTTTATCCCCCCTTTTCAGAGAAGCTCTATTTTGATGTTCAACGTCTTAATATAAAAAAGTTTTAACATAGCTTTCTTTCATTTCTCTGTAGGTTCACAGAAGCCTTATTTTAATAAAATACAATTTTAGAATGAGGCAGTAGCTCTTAAAGGACTTTTACCAATGTGAGAAGTACATGTGATATAATAACTAGCTGTACTGTGGGTTCACATCAGGGCTGTCTTCAGCCATTATTAATGTGGAATTAATAAATATGCTTTTGGCCTTCACCAACCCAGTCACACTTAAAGTAGATGCTTAAATTCTGTTTAATCCACTCTAGCCTGCATTGGAGAGGTGTTTTACACCTTCATAAACTGTATTTGAATCAGTGTTTGCATTTAAAAGGGAACTTAACTTCAGAGAATTTCACTCACTGAGGAAACAGGTGCATTTCTTACTTGAATTAGATTGTTGAAAAGTCAAAGACATGCAGCATTCACAATCCAACCCAATACTGTCTGGATCTTGTGATAAGAATAGATTCACTTGCTTTATCATGGGACAGATTTGCTCTTGCTTCACAGCCATCATAGGAGAAGTCCTGTTCCCCTTTGAAAACTGAAAGTATTTTTACATATCTGTAATAGGTACTATGGATCCCGTGCTTCTGAGTAACAGTAGAAGTCAGATCTTTTCCACTGAGGATTTAAAAAATAAAATCAAGAAAGAGGGAGAGAATCATTGAACTCTGACACATGCACTTTCAATGAAAAAAAAAAATCCATGTATTTAATTTTTCATTGATTTTATTTTTGTTTCCTACACATGATACCTCTGTTCCTGTATATCACAAACACAAACTGCCAGTTTTGCAAAAGCTGCAGGCTTAAAGCCTTTGTGTGTACAGCCATACCATTTACATACAGCATGAGCAATGGCAGCATTTTTACATCTAAGCAACTATTTGCCAGAATATATCTAATATCAACAGAAATTAAAGAATATTTTTTCATAATAACCTAAGTAATACTATATGTAGTGTGTATGTTTGTAAGTACATTCTTTGCAAATCTTTGTGTGAACTGGCATGAATTTGTGTGCACAGCAGCAAAGGTTGCTCTCTTGAATTTTATAGAAAGAAATGGATCTCCATTTCAGTTCTGTAGTTGTCAGTGAGGCACTGCTTGTAGTCAGTAAGTACATTCTGAAAATGATAATTCCTGCCCATACCAATATTGGTTCTAGTCTGATTTTGATCAGGTGTAAAAGTTGAAAACCAGGACATTTTAAATCTTAGTGTGGCCAGATGGTTTGAGATGGGCTTTTATTGCTTCATTTTGAAATAGGTAAAAATATTTCTTCAAGGAACAAACCTTTCAGCTTTTGTGCAATAATGCACCTAAACACCTTACGATTTTGAAGAATTTTGCAGTAACTTGTGTTCAAGTTGTGATTTATTTACAGTGGAGCTAATTTAAAGACCCTTCCAGTAATAAGAATGGAATATGTTTAATAAAAATTTCAGTAATTGTACTAAAATCCAGGGTCTGTATAACATTTTAAATTGAGATTTGTTTTCCTTCTTTTACTGGAATACCTTATTTCCTAAGGCAGCAAGAAAAATAGAGGTCAAAAAGATTAAACTGTAACTTATTCTGTAGTCTTATTCCTACAGATGGCTTTGATTCAGTGATGCCTTAATGCGCAAGAAATAGATGATTGGGCCTTTCATGGGCTTGATTTTTCTAAGCAAGTTTCCTGATGAATTATTTCATAAAATCATTGCAATCTCAGCAGTCAAGCTACAAGCAAGACATGTGTGATAGAGGCTTCACCATATATTTGGCTTTCTGTAATTCTTAATTTTGCACCTAGTTCAACAAAGCATGTGACCCCACACGTAACTTTGAGCATGACAGGAGTTCAGTTAAATTAAAAAGAATACAGTAACTAACCCTGAGAAATCTTCTCTACTGTGGCATTTGGCCAGCAGCATATGAAATTCTCTTCTGGGATTGAACCTGCATGTAATGTTGATTAATATACTTCTAAGAGCCCAGCCACCTCCTGTTTTTGCCTTCTTGGGTACATCGGCATGTTCATTAGCACTGACAGAAATAGTCATTTGTTTTATATTGTTTAATTAGCTAAAAGCGTTTTCAGTCTCCTGTGACTGAAAAACTATGTGCCTGGTAGTTATATTTTCAGTGGAGAAAAATGTCGTGGAATGTCATTCAAAGTATTTTTTTGTGACTGCCTTAAGTACACATCTAGAGTTAGGAGGAAAAGCATCTTATTTTTCCCTATGCTATAAGAAATTATATTGGCATATGCCTTAGTGATACATGCTCTTAATACCAAACATTGTCTTGAGGTCAACAGAAAAGTGTGAAATTTGTACTTTAAAATATTCATGTTAGTTTTCAAAATGCTTTTGATTTCTATTCCTAGTATACTGAAGAGTCTCGCTTTAAAATTGAGTCTGTGGACTGAGAACGCCCTTACCTGGAAATTATAATTCCTCATGACTTTATTATATAAAGTTGAACTTCTGATCATGTCTGTTTATACTCCAAATCATACTAAATACTGTTTACATTTCAGCTAGAATGAAGAAAATTAAATTGATCATAGCCAAATATATCCCAAACAGTGATAATCTAATTATAATAATATAGTAATCTGTAAATGTGGATATTATAATTAGAATTATCTACCAGTTCAACAGCATGGAAGTAATCATTAATTTAAGTAAGGTATCTAATTTTTTTTTTTTAATTTAATGCTTTTACTCACTTTTCTGGTCTCCTATTCACACAGTAAAGATCCTGTCTTTGTAGAGCTGAAATTGTATCCCCTCAAAGAAGAATTCTTTCAAACTGTTTTGCAGTTTGCTTACATTTTAATATCCCTCCTTTCCTTGTTTACAAATAGGGTTTGTTATATATTTAAATTATGTATATTCTTAAATAGTAGAAGTTTCTGTGACTTCTACCTTTGCGTACATAGTCAAAAATACTTCCCCAAGGTTCTGTATGGGAATTTTCTTACTTTTGATAGGTGGCCTTTATTGCTTTAACTCCTATAGTATTGTCCTCGTGTGTCATTTTATAAGCTGTTCTACATTTTCCTCAGTTGTGATTGTTTTCCCAGGTCAATGTTTATTTCTCTTCTTCACATGTCCCTGTACAAAGTTAACTGTATGTATAGATGTACCTGAAATAATGATGTGCGAATTGAGGGCTTTTTAGGATGCTATTTCCTGGGGGAGGGGAAAGCTTGAAGCTTTATCAATTTGGATATTAGATTTTTACCAAAAAACTAACTGAAGGGCCTAATTCAGTCCAGCATTTTGGCATTTGGTCTTAATTAATTATAAATTTATTGCATTATTTTGTCAAAGGAGACATGCCCACTTTGTCAGCAGCAGACAGGTACTAAATCCTCAAATATTTCTAAATAGTCTAAATGGCTCTTGAAAGTGCACATAGGTGCAAATTTCATTAGTTGTTTTAGAATATTTTAAAATCAAAAAGTTCATTTAAGGAGTGATTTTCATAACCTATTGATTCAATTTCATTCTGTATTTAAGTACCTTCTTTTGTGGTGAATGGGAACCAAATTGATCCAACCCTAACCTTTGTATGTGACACAGCCTCCATGCCCAGTGAAGTCAAACTAGAGTGCAAATCAGGAATTATTTGTAAAATGCTGCCAAGCTCATGCTGCCATATTTATAAATCAAAAATTATGTTTTGCAATTTAATTTCTTTTTAATAACCAAATAACTATCTGCCAAGCACATGTCATAGGTGCTTCAGATAGATTGGTGGTTATAAATTTTCTCTCCCCTTCTCTCTTTCTTAATATTAATTATGGAGATTTTCTTCAGGGGCTGTGGGGTGCTACTTGGCAGAATGTGATAACCTGCTTCCATCTGGCCTTTCTACAGGAGAAAAGGTGATGCAGGATGATGAGTTCACCTGTGACCTCTTCCGCTTCCTTCAGTTGCTTTGTGAAGGACACAATTCAGGTTTGTGGGCAGGCTGCCAGGCAGCAAAATCAAGCTGATGGTAACTGATTATAAAAGCTCTTAATAGTTGAAGGTTTGGCAGCTTCATAAAATATTATGAAAGGTGGAATAGCTGCTAGACTGTACATGAAGGGAGAATCTTTAAGTGGATTTCAATTGCCAGCATTTTTTTAACAGCTCTAATTTTGTAGATAAGATAATAATTTCCAAAACTATGACTTTTGGATCTTGACCCACTAGGAAAGTTAAATTTCCATAGGAAAATGTCCGTGGTTTATAACTTCTAGACATGGAAGATTCAGAGGAAAATGTAGGAGGAAGTTGTATGTATTGTCCTTTGGCATGCATCTGCTTTCTGGTGCGCACTGTTTCCTGCTAATGTCAGTTAGAATTTTATATGAAGTCACTATGTACACAATACCTTTCTTGGAGAAATAACATGTCCTTTAAATATAAAAGGACACATTGAAAGTAGTGCACAGCTTGGGTGATTTTTAATCATTGAGTATATTTCCCTGTGTCCTCTCTGTCATTCTTAGGGAATTAAAAGAGAAAAAAAGGGATATTTTTCCTTTATAGGCATTAGACATATTTCTGACTTGGTTGTCAGGATTTTTGTAATTATGTAATTTAGTTTTATTTTAAAAAAATATATTCTAAGTGTACTTCCATTGATATTGATGTAGTTCTAGTCATAAGTGAGACCAAGTTGAGTTTTACAGGTGAAATATATAAACAAGGTTCTGGCTTCAGAAGTTCACTGGTATGTGATCTCTGCAATAAGATGTTAGAACACAATGGTTTATTGACAAAAAAGAAAAACAGACAAACCAAAAAAGAAAAAAAGAAAACCCAATCCATGCCTCTAAGCTAAACTTTTCTAGGTCGTTGTAAATCAGAATTAGTTTTCAGAAGTAGTTTTAAAACTTAAATAAATTTAAATTAAACTTCTATTTGAATTTTTAGATTTTCAGAATTACCTGAGAACTCAAACTGGTAACAACACAACTGTTAATATTATCATTTCTACTGTGGATTACTTATTGAGAGTTCAGGTAAGTAATTTCTATACTAAGTAAGTAGATGAAAATACGACTTACATAATATGACTTACTTCTAAACTTGTATACAAGTTTAATCAGAGGAGCGCATTTATTTGTCATAATACTTATTCTGGTCCGTGTGGCCCAAGCTGACAAGAAAGGCTGAAATTCTCTAGTGGGGTTGCAGCTCTAAGAATTTTTCCTTTGTGCTGGGAGAGTCAAAGATAACATAGATGTGAAAGGGTTTCAGCCTTTACCCTCAGCAGTGTGATGGAGGCTGTTCACCTCCCGCAGCTCTCTCAGTGTGTCTGTCAGCACAGGTACCCAGGTGTTGACTGAAACTACCCTGTGAGTGAGAAGCGTTCTGTATTGCTCAGGTTCATTTCCAGAGAGCTGCTTTTCATCTGTTCTGGTTTAGGCTAAGCACTGGCCTCTCTGTGAATGAACGCTCATGTGCTGGCATGGAGTGAAGCGTAAGAAGAGTGCATTTTCTAAGGAGGGGGGAAAAAAGGCAAAAGGAAAAAAAAGCGCAGAAGGCTAGATTAAAAACCCTTTTGATCATCTATTTTTCATTATCTCCTGAATCCTTTTAATATGTAAACATTTCATTGTCACAACACAGTAGAAAGTAATGAAAAAAATGTACCTTTTTCCAGATTGCAGTGTGTGAATGGTGTGAAAACATATTTTGTGATAAATGTTCCTAATTTTTACCTATAATTCTCTTCTTTCTGGAGATCACTGCATGTGATTATATAGTATGTTGTGGTTTTATTTTTTTTTTAAAAACAACTATTTATCTGGTTATGTTTCCTTTAGTCATTCATTTATTTGCTCTGAGAATTCCAGACTTCGAAAATTCTTTTTCTTTTTTTCTTTACACTGCTGCTGCTTCAACATTGCTTTCCATCTTTATGCATTCTGTATAAGTTGTAGAGATGATACAATGATTTTCATTCTATTGCTTACTTTGTTGAAAATTTAATAAGCTCGCCTTTGGGGAAGATGGAGAGAGGAATTGTGCACACAAAGCAAGATTTGCTCCCACTACTGACTAGACATCAATCATGCAGTATAAAGAGACATTGTTTAATGAACAGCGTGCAGCATGACAGTAATACTGAGCACTCCTTTTTCAGAATGCAGGTGGTTGTATTTCTAAGATCAGATACCAACTCAACTAATTTTTAATTCATTTTCTTTTGAGGTTTGCTGTGAGGCATTTAAGTTATTTCTTTCCTTGTATTTGTTTTCCTATTGATTCCCTTGAGATGAAACTACAGTTCTTGAAGTAGTACTTGAGAATCACTGGGTGGTTCATTTAAAGCCTTTATAAACTAAATAATTTTCAGAACTAGAGCTGTCATATGCTCTTTTTCTTATATTGATGAATATCCAGTTAGAGCCAGTTGGGCCACAAAATCTCTGTGCTACTAACAACTGGTTTTTCTTTAGGAATCCATCAGTGATTTCTATTGGTATTATTCTGGGAAGGATGTTATTGATGAACAAGGACAACGAAATTTTTCCAAAGCCATCCAGGTTGCAAAACAAGTTTTCAATACTCTCACAGAGTATATCCAGGTAAATTAATTTCATTATAATGTTGTGAACTTGAAAGAAAATTCATCATACCTTTGGCATGAAAATATAAAGTAGCTAGATATAACATAGAAATATAATGTAGATGCATTTATTCTTCAACATTGTTTTAGTGTATTTGTTTATGTATGAAGCAAAATGTTCAAATCTATGTGTATACACCTGTCACTGTTCTTTTTCAATCTTATCAATTTATTAAAATTTACAGTTATTAATAAATAATCATCTATGTAAGGTTGTAAAGTTTTGTTTTTCATTTTTATTTGACTGCTAAGGCCTTTAATCCACTGAGCAAACTAATTTCAGTGCAGATCATAGCTGCTATTTAGTCAATATAACATTGGATAGTATTTTCTGTCAGGAATTACACTGTTTTAAGGCATCAATGCTATGTTTGAAATGGTGAATTCACACTTTATATTTGAGAACTGTAGAGATGCACTTGAGGCAGACTCAGGAATAAGTGAGATTGGGATCAACTCTGACAAAATAGAAATATAGCAGTTCTTCCAGGATATCTAAAGAATTTGGTGCCATTTTTTCTGTATTAATTGCTTGTGTAAATAAGTTGACAATATTAGAATTTGATTCTACGTATAAAGAGTAAGTTGGAGAGGATCTCCTTAGACTGTAAGGTGTCGATTACATTGGTGTCATTCAGATGAAAATAATTATTATGAAAATAGTATGTTAGAGTTCATGAGGATGAAATATGATAGAATAGCACTGAATGAAAAAGAGGTAACTTATATGCATTTGTTTAAATGTACTTAATGTATACATATTTCTCAAGACAAAAGTAGTGTTTTTATCTGGTAGAGATTTTACTTGTTTTCCTTTGAGGCTTAAAAAGCTTTTGTGCTCCTGTTTTTCAGAAGTTAGAATTTTTTTGAAGTGTTTTTTAGCGATGTGCTCTGCAGTACGCTGGGGGAAAAAAAAAATCAGGAAACTGATTCTCTAATCCCTTATGTGAATTTTGCGTTAACCTTCTTTAAGGTTTTTCCTAATTTACAGAACTACATAAGGAAGAAACAGCTTGAAGATTTGTACCATTTATTGTTTAAAGTTGCAAACACTATGGGGTTATTATATTAGTATATTGAGACTTAAAACAGGCAGAATGGTTATTAGGACTAGGCATTGTTTACAGTCAGTGGTCTAATTAAATACATAATTCTAGATATGTTTAATATTCCATAGCATTTTCTAAAGGACAACCCCAAGCTATGCAGTTGTGTATTTCTTCCTGTGTTTGTTGAATTTCTTGCAAACAAACTTTGGTTTTCTCTTTTGTTTATTTGTTGCCTGAACAAAAGGGACCATGCACTGGGAATCAGCAAAGTCTGGCACACAGCAGGCTGTGGGATGCTGTAGTTGGTTTCCTTCATGTGTTTGCCCACATGCAGATGAAGCTGTCTCAGGTATCCTTTTGTTTTGCTTTTTCCTTTGTAAGTCACTAGCATTTTTGAGAAAGAGAAGAAAAAAACCCGTTAATATGCTTGAGTCATTAACAGCAGTTGGTAGGAGAAACAGAAGATAGAGATGATGGAATACAAGGAAATTGAGGGAGTAAATTGCAAAACTAGAGCAGGTGTGAATAGCAGGCCTGTAATTGGATCACTGGCCACAGGTACAAAGCAGATTAGATCAAACTGCAAACAGAGCGTATCACTGATATTCAGAAAGAACTCTCAGTTCCCATCTTTTGGACCAAAATTCTCTTACAGATTTTCTGCAGTTTCCTTTTGTGCGGGACCCATCATGTTTGCTGGTGGCTACTGCACTGAACCCTGCTTCATCATTATTAAACCCTAGTTCAACACATGTCTGCATCTAAACCTTTTTCACTCTCAGTAGAGAGTAGTCAGACCTTATGATGGGTGAATTCCTTTTGGATGTGAGTACTCATTTTATAAGATGTATAAATAGTGAAGGGGACTGGCACAGACAGTTACTTAGAGTGTGAAAATTAGGTGTGAGGAATCCTATCCTTAAGCAGTGCATTTTTCAATTTCTTAATTTTTAAAAATAATTTTAATAATAGTTTTAAAGTATTGTATATTTTATTATTATATTTTAATAATAATTTTAATAATTTAAAATAATTACACTTTTTAATTGAATTTGCTGTTTCTAATTTTTTACATAACTGGACATATTTAGAGCAAAATGTCATATGCTTCAAAAGTTATTGTTAAGAAATACAGCTCTGAAGTCTCTGAGGTTTTAGCTCTTGTTTGGCTCCAAAGGTGTCCATGTAAGTAGTCTTCACATAAAGTAGTTTTGCTCATATTATTTTTCTGCCTGCCCCTGGAACTTAATGGATGAAAGCAGACTGCTTGCTTACACTTGTGGACTTTTTTATGATACTTTATGGCTAAATAGAAATCTTCTTCCCACAAATGGCATCACAGTCAAGCCTGACTTTCAAGAGAAATGTGTTGCATATCTGCTGAAGTGCATTTTAAAGTGCCTGTAGATGCCATTCTGGTTTTGACACACCTTTTTTATTTTAAGAATTTTTAAATAGTCAATATTTCGGTAGGCCACGGTGAAGGTTATTGTGCTTTCTTCATGTTCCACTAAAGCATGCTGGAAAGAGGAATTTAAGTTGCTACTGGCAGTGAATCAAACACATGGCAGCTATGTGTTGATTATGAAATATGATGTGGCTGTTGGCAAGATTTGATTTTACAGTAATGACAAGTTTATAGTCTCAGCTGTGCCCAGAGTGGCTTCACAGCATCTTTGATTACTGAATCTAGAAAATAACGATACTCGTCCCACTGCTTCAAAGATAGCCCAGCATGTTTGCACAACAGGACTTACTTGTGATGTTCTGTGAGATGACAGAAACTCAGCCTACTGCAAGTGTATTGTTCCAAATGCATCACTGTAAATAGTGATGGTGTCTTTCTCTTGCTTGGAGATCAAGCTTTTGGTTTTTGGAAACTCTCTATGGGGGCTAGCAGGAAATACCAGAATAGACATGAGCTCTTTTGTTTGTTAATATGTATTGCAAGAATATAATAATAAGTTTTTCAGATTCTGTTAAAATACCAGTGTTCAAAAGTGTTTAGTGTGATTAAGTGGAGTTAGTTATAAGGAGTTGCCATATGCTTTTGTCTGTAAGAGGGGCCTGCCTAGGCTAAATACTTGGGTTTTGTTTTCAATCCTGAGTTTCCAGAGCACTTTTGAAGAACCTTTGAAGCAAGATTTTAACAGGAGCAAAATTAAATCATTGTTTTGTTTGGGGTTTTGATTTTTGTTTTGTTTTTTGTTTTTTCATTTTATTTTTCTATCTTCTCTACCAGGAAGTAAAAATGTGGTAATGGTAATACTACTTAAGAATCTAAGGTGGAAAAAGAAAGTATTTAGTCCAAATAAACAAAGATCATCCAGGTTGTAAATAATTTTTATAGTTAAAAGTTTTGTAGCAAAAACTTACAGGGCAAATCAATTAAAAATCTCGTTATTACCATATTATGCCATTTTCAATCCAAGATCCAAATTGTCATTGTTGAGGATGGAGTGAGTGCTTTAGGCAAGGCTTATTAAAAAAAACCTTTTATTTGAGTCTGAAGAACAGAAAGAACTCCTTTTTGCATTTAAACACCTTCACAGAAAGGGGTTTAAATGAAAGAAAACCCTTCTTAGTTTCAGGTTCTGTTAACAGTTTAAATTTAAGGAAATACAGAGGTATGATTAAATCACTGTCCTGCTAGTTTTAATGAAGATCAGGTAAATTTATAGAAGACTAGTTACTTATTAAGAAAAATTAACAGACAGATCTTAACCTGAATTACTTACTACACAGTTTAGAAGCCAAAAACACTGATCAATTTTAACACTAAATGTCAAAGTCCTCTCTAGGAAAAAATTCTGTTAAAGCAATTATGTGCAAGCTAGCGGAGGAAAGATTGCGTGTGATTGATGCATCTCATCACACTCCTTTTTGTGGTGTACTTCTTCCTTTTTCTCTCAGTCCTTGGGAAGTGACTGTGGAGAGGTGTCCCAAATTCACAGGAGAAATGCCATATACTTCAAGTTTGTGGAAGAATCTGACTGTATGAAAGTGACCTGGGATTTTTATAGCAGAAGGAAGTTGGCTGGCAGTCATAGGGCTCTAGGTCAGTTTAGCAGCTTATCTGCCAAGTCTGACTTCCAAAGGTGTTTAAAGATGGTAAGCCAGGCTGGCGCTGGCCTGTCACCATATTCAACACTAAAAAATACCACCGTGGTGCCACCAGTAGCTCACCACAGATGACTTGCACTGCTTCGTCTCCTGACCGGGTTCCAGGCCAAGCAGATGAGCTTGATCAGGGCAAAGCATCCTGCCACAGCCATAAAGCACCTGGGGTTTGTGGTACTGCCTGCTGAAAACCAGCGCTGCTCAAGTATTTGTCATCAGTGCTGTGATGCAACAACAGTGTATCACTGAGGAAAAAATTAAGTAGCTGAATAATTCTATCCAGATAGACTACAGGCCAGTGAGGTAGTAAACTCGGTAAACCCAATGTGATAAGAGGTGGCTAAAAAAACCCATCAACTTAATGCGTGTCTAAGGATTTGCTAATGGAATTTTATTAATAAATATTTTAACTCTTAATTTTCAACTTTTCTTTTTCCCTCTGAAAAGTTCAGTGGCCTATTAATGAAATTTCTCATTTTGAATTGTTATAATTTGAGCACTATGTACTACTGCTGTTGTTTTTACAATTTTCAGTAGCTGTAGACTTGATTACACCAAAAGTGACAATATTTTAGCTGACAGGAAACATTACAGAAGTGTCATCCATGACCTTGACATACCCAGTTATTGTTTTAAAACTTTTATCACGTTTAGTTTTGCCTTTATTAAATTACTCTTTCTAAAAAGGTGATGGTGTAAATATACTGGAAGGAGTTAAGCAATTAAGTACGTTTTCACTGTATTACCCTTTTTGACACTTCTAGCTTCTTAATTTCTAAGTCTGCTTTTTACAAGGTGAAATACGCATGCACATAAATAAATGTCAAGAAATCAATGTATCATTTATATTTATATACTGTCTTCATTATTTAGGATTCCAGTCAAATTGAACTATTGAAGGAGTTAATGGATCTTCAGAAAGATATGGTTGTCATGTTGCTGTCTATGCTGGAAGGTAATAAAAATGTGAAATATCTTTCGTAGTTGTTCTAGGAAAGTTTTTAGCCTTGTAATTTTCTTAATTTGAGTGATAATGCTCTATATTTCTTTACATTTTTAAGTTTCATGTCTCAGTTGTGAGAAGACCTTTCAGGACTGGAAGTAAATGGGAGATTTAGGTAGGATAGTTGATATAGGTTATATTAATTCTGAATGAGAGAACTTTATAAAATCCAGAGCTAGCAGAAATTTTATTTGTTTTTCCCACGAACTTGACTTATGTTTTGGGTTAGATTAAAAGGTTTTTACTATTTAAATTGAAGTCCTGAGTTCTGGGGACAAAATTATTTGTCAGTCATTTTGTTAACAATTTTAATATATTGCATTTATTTTGGTAGTAATCTTATCCATAAAGAACAGGTTCATTCATCTAGTGATTGTGTTCAGGGTCCTGAAATTATGATTCCCCAGGCTTTAGGCTCACAGAAGGCTCCTGAGAAGCAAAGTAAATTCTTTAGGCTGTGCTCTGTGAGGAACCTACGGAGCTGCTCATCTAGATGATAGTGAGCTAGTGGCACTAGATCTGTCTGTGCTCCACTGTAGTGAAATTTATAATATGCTGCCCCACTTTTAGTACTGTATTAAATGTATGTTCTCTCTCTACAGGCCTTGTTAATTATTCCTTTCTGTAATGGCAAATACTTAGTCATGCACATTTTGTCCAAGTTTTAGGGTAAAATTAATAGTAAAAGACTTCAGATCTCGTAGCTAGCTGTGTTATCCAATAATTTATCATTCTTACTCTTTGATTGCTTCACTAATCATTATTATTCACTTTTCTTTGCCAAAATATTTGCTGACATAATCTCTAATATCCTGTCATCACCTCTAGGTAATGTTGTGAATGGAACTATTGGAAAGCAGATGGTTGATATGCTTGTGGAATCATCGAACAATGTAGAGATGATTCTGAAGTTTTTTGATATGTTCCTAAAACTGAAAGATTTGACTTCCTCTGACGCATTCAAAGAATATGACCCTGATGGTAAAGGGATAATTTCGAAAAGGGATTTTCACAGGGCAATGGAAAGCCATAAGCACTATACTCAGTCTGAAACTGAGTTTCTGCTGTCATGTGCGGAAACAGATGAGAATGAGACTTTGGACTACGAGGAGTTTGTGAAACGATTTCATGAGCCGGCAAAAGACATTGGTTTCAATGTTGCTGTTCTCCTGACCAACCTGTCAGAGCACATGCCCCATGATACGCGCTTGCAAACTTTCCTTGAGCTCTCAGAGAGTGTGCTGAATTACTTTCAGCCTTTCCTCGGACGTATAGAAATCATGGGCAGCGCAAAGCGCATTGAGCGGGTTTATTTTGAAATAAGTGAGTCAAGTCGGACTCAGTGGGAAAAACCTCAGGTAAAAGAGTCAAAGAGACAGTTTATATTTGATGTTGTAAATGAAGGCGGGGAGAAAGAAAAGATGGAGCTTTTTGTTAACTTCTGTGAGGATACCATCTTTGAAATGCAACTGGCTGCCCAGATCTCTGAGTCAGATCTGAATGAAAGGTCAGCTAATAAAGAGGAGAATGAGAAAGATAATCCTGAGGAAGAAGATCCTAGAATGGGTTTCTTCTCTCTTGTGACCATGAAGTCAGCTTTAGTAGCTCTCAAGTATAATTTAATGACTCTTATGAAAATGCTCAGCATGAAGAGTCTAAAGAAACAAATGAAAAAAGTGAAGAAAATGACCATGAAAGACATGATCATGGCTTTGTTTTCTTCCTACTGGAGCATTTTGGTGGGCTTACTTCATTTTGCTTGCAGCGTTGTCCGGGGCTTTTTTCGCATCATATGCAGTTTGCTGCTTGGAGGAAGCCTTGTAGAAGGAGCCAAGAAAATCAAGGTGGCTGAACTGTTGGCTAATATGCCAGATCCCACTCAGGATGAGGTGCGTGGGGAAGAAGAAGGGGAGAGGAAACCAACAGAAGCTGCACTGCCTGCGGAGGACTTGACGGATCTGCAGACTTTAACAGAAGAGAGTGATCTGCTCTCCGATATATTTGGTTTGGATTTGAAACGAGAAGGTGGACAGTATAAATTGATCCCTCACAATCCAAATGCTGGGTTGAGTGATTTACTAAGCACTCCCTCCTTAGCCCCAATGCCTGAAGTACAAGAAAAAATCCAGGTAATCATATCTTCTGTTTCTGATACATGTTTCTCTCTTTCATCTATTAAATGTAGTCTTGCAATAAAACTTGCCTCTTTGTCTTTCTGGGGTTTTTGACTTTTTTTTTTTTTTTTTTGAAGAACCATGTGTAATTACTGATGTTTACTATTTCTGATGTCACAAACTTGAATTTCCACAGCCTTTTCTAAGTTCATGGTGTTTGGGGTTGCCTTTAAGTCAGTGTTAAATTGCCTATCTTCATTAGCATAAATTTAATTATCATCTCGTTTCGGGTTTTCCATTGTTTAACAAAAAACAAGAAAACCCTAACATTCTGCATTTTGAGTATTCTTTTAACTAAACTTTCAACTCTGTGCTGTAAAATAATGTTTATGTGCAGTTTTTAATCCTGTTTTTCTGTAGGAGAAGGTGAAAGAAGATGAAAAGGAAGAGAAAGAAGAAACAAAATCAGAACCTGAAAAAGCTGAGTATGTAATACTTTGACCACTGATCCTACAAGAAAAGAATTGCTTTGTTTCACTGTGAAAAACTCAATTTCATTTTTACTTCTTTGTCTTTAATTTTCTGTCCATTCACATTCCAATTTGGTTGGGGTGTTTTTTAACAATCCTCCTCATCTGTACACTTTTGCAAGGAAATGCCATGTAATACACCACTCTAATAATTTATTATTCCCAGAAGCATCCTTTGTAATATCTGTTTAATTTCTTTTAGAATGTGCTTAATTGATTTTTTTGGTTTTTTGGCAAATCTCAAATCTAGAAAAAAATTTCTTGAGAAATTTGGAAGAACATCTTAGTTCCAAAGACTTGCTATCAATCAGTGGTAGAGACCGAATCTGCTTTACCCTCTCCCATTGACTATGACATGTTTTGAGTTATTTGCATTTTGCAAAACCTTCACATTCCAGTACAGTTTTAATGAATTACAGACTACTCTCACATCTTTAAGAAGAGATTAGATCAATGATAATTTAAACCCTTTTAAGACATGTTAAAATCTAATGTTAATCCATTAGCTCAGAATAATAATAGTGGAAAGCAAAGTATAGTGCTTGGTTTTAACCAGTAAAAACTGTGGATCTTCATCCTTGTATTTTATGGTTCCTGATACATGTAGGTTTCTGTGTACAGTTTCTGCAGCTGATTTATCACTGACAAAGATCTAAGATGATCCCTTAATCTCAAACTCTAATGATTACTTATCTTCTGGGATGACAAGCTCTTGTCCATGACAAAAAATCTTCTTGCAGTAAAAAATCTTCACTGCAGTAAATTTCTGACTTGGCCACTATAATTTTGTGAGGGCTAGTCCTCCTATCTTCCTGAGTTTTGAAGGTCATTCACTGTTGATTGCCCTGCTTGACTGTGTGAGTTGCAGTAATACCTGTATTCTCTGCCAGTACAGTGCCTGAGACTATTAGCTGCCCTGAAGCTACTCCTAACCTGACAAACTTTAAAGGGAAAGTTCATCAAATGTCTTCTAGGAAGAGGAGCTGGCTTTGGACATCAGCCATTCTGTTTGTAGATAGGAACAGAGAAATAAATAATGTAATTTAGATGTTGCCTCTCACTCTGGTTTTGCTTCAAATGAACTTCTGTGATCTTTTCATCTATTATGCTGACAGTTCAAATTAGCTTCTAAGACAATTCACAGTTCTTTAGATCATGTGTTTGGAGAAGGCAGCCCAGGAACTTTGGCTTTCTCTAAAGAGACAGCACGGTGATAAGCTCACACCAGATGATGACAGAATCTTACTTCATCTCTTCCTGGAATAGGTACTTATGACTTCATCAGGTGGGCAGAAATGCAGAATTTAAAACTTGAGGTTTGACTTGTAAGTGCAAGAAGAACCCAAGGTATCTGCAGCCTTTGTGGGAACTGGATTGTTTAAGAGCATGAGGTTGGTGGGGACCACTTAAACATGTAGGCACTCATGCAGACATAGAGCTGTCAGCTTACAGACATTTTGTCACTGCAAGAATCAGCTGCAGAATTATGAAGAGCCTCTGATACCAAGGTTGGCAGATTTTTGATTACCTGCCTCTACCAGCTAGCATTCCCACTTCAGAGTGCCAAACCAGTAAGTTCATCTGTAGCCTTAACCAGACTGTTACCTTTGCCAGCACTTTGGGCTGAAGAGGGATATTTGTCACGTGCATGAACTGCATGAGTCATGGTTACTTGAGCCACATTAAGAGATGCAACATTCTATTAAAAGGCTGTGCTTTTAATTTAGTAATTTTATTAATTTGACATATTATTTTGCCTTCATTTGTATCCTAAGAGGAGAAGATGGAGAAAAAGAAGAGAAAACCAAGGAAGACAAAGGGAAACAGAAATTAAGACAACTGCATATGCACAGATACGGAGAACCAGAAGTCCAGGAATCAGTTTTCTGGAAGAATATCATTGCATACCAGCAGAAGCTTCTTGTAAGCTGTTCTCTAGCTTATGTGTTTAGTCGTTGTCAGAAACATGTACCACCATATTCTAACAATGTAAAGACAGATAGCATCTGCTGGACCTCATTTTTCTATCCACCGTTGTCCATAAAAAGGACATTAAAGCAATGGTTTAATGGGAATGTTAGAGAAAAGAAACACACAAATAACTTAGTGTGCAAGATATTAATTCTTAGGAAGACAATTATTGTCTCAGACCTAGACATTCAGAGATGTCTGTGCATCACTGTAAAATGTCCATGCATTTTTCTGGGAGTAAAATTCCTGAATTTTTGCAGCAGCTGGTGAGACGACAGTATTTCTCCTTCCTTGAGACACACCTTTGGGAAATTCCAAGCTGTCCTATAAAAAGAATCAACTAAGATGCAATGAAGTAAATAAAGAAAACCTGAAGCAAATAAGAGAAGAGGTTACAGATTTTGTTGGTGGTGTTTTTTGTTTTGTTTGGTTTGGGTTTTTTTTTTTGTTGGTTTTTTTTGTTGTTTTTTTTTTTTTTGTGAAATAGCCAGTTAGTAATTGTTAAGCTTTTCAAAACCTGTAGAAAATAAGACTTAATGAAAATGTAAAACTGCATCTGAGAGTCTCTCAGTAAAATATCAGGTAATATTTGCTCCATAACTGCTTAAAATCTATGCTTTTATTAGCTAGGATGTTCCATTCGTATTCTCTGAGTGAAATGCAAAGCAAAAAAGAAATACACTTGTACTATGTATATAGTATATAATTGTGTAGGGATGGCCTACTTCTAGCATGAGAATGTAGCAAAGCTACAACACTGCAGTCAAAATCTTATTAAGAAATTATATGTTTAAATTTGGCTTTTGAACGGATATATTTTTAGGCTAGCCACATTGCAATCATGTGGATTTAGCTTTTTTTTTGTTTTTTTTCCTAATAGTCTCATTTTATATTTCACTAATAGTCATCTATGATTAGGGCAGAAAAATGGCAGAATTCCTTTTGGAGTGTTAAAGCATTCTAAATGTGTGATGTAAAGGTTTGTGAGTTGTCAGGAAGGGAAAAGGTACATTTCTGTAGTCCTTTTGATAGCATCAGAATGTCAGAAAAGCTTTATGTTCATGGTACTTGGGTCACACATGAATTTTTGCTGGCCTGGTAAAAACTGCAGGTGATTTGGAATAGAAAATATTTAAGATAAACTTATATGCAGTATTTTTTATTTTTTGGTAAAAGTAGCAATTTGTTGTATGTATGAATGTTGAACTACAGGGAAGATAGAGACTTCTGTATTACTACATTACTCTTACATTGTGAAGTCTCTGTGTTATCTCCAAGTGCATTGAGAGGACAATGAAAAAGATGTAAGAGCCAATTAGTAATCCTTCATCCTTTGTGAATGGAGTGCATGCTGCACATGTGGAGTAAGAGAGAACTTGTACATCACTCCAAATGTTTGTTGAGGGTTTGTTTTATATTCATTATTCTATTAAGAAGTTCCATAAGGGGAAAAATACCATCTCAGCAGCAACTTACTAATGATGGTTGAATCTTTATTAGGCAAAGTATATTTATGTTCTGTTCTCTTTTCAGAATTACTTTGCACGAAACTTTTACAACATGAGGATGTTGGCATTGTTTGTTGCTTTTGCCATCAACTTTATCCTTCTTTTCTATAAGGTAAATTTCTCAAAATATTGCTTTTCAAGTTGCACACTGGAAGACATCTGGGTTTTGTAGTCAATATGCTAGTAAAACTGCCTAGCCTTACAGGTTAAATACTGCTTCATCCTACCATTTCAGAAATCTAATATGGTGACAGCCTGAAGTGTTTGTTTGAAGTAAAAATAGACTTCCAGTACACAAATAGCTATTGACAGAGCATTGTGCTGGGATAAAGGCAACCGGCTGAGGCATCACCCTTGCCTCAGATGCTCCATTTCCCAGTACAGTGAACCAGCCAAGCTGAGCATTCATAGGTAACTTAAACTAATCCATATCAGCTGAGATGTTTTCTTGTGCCTGAAAGGGTATGTACAGCCAGGAGTCACATCATCTTAAACTGCCTAGAGTATCTTGACACTGGTTTTGTCAAGACTTTTGGTATCATTAATGCAGCTCTAGAGTCTTTGGACTTAAATAATTTTCTGGCAGAGAGCCGTGATGATAAAGACTCCTGTCAGGGGTTTCTTCTAAGAGGGCTGTGCCCTTTCTTGAATTTGAAGTGATGAAATTCATCATGCATCAAATTTGGTAACATGGACAGACAGTGAAAGAAAGGGGTAGCAAAAGCATCTTATCGCAGACTGGTGTAACAAGACAAAAAGGTCTTGCTGAGGTATTCTTTGTGGACATTTTTATGCAAAAAAACATTCTTTCTTTAAAGTTTCTTTACAGTTGTATTGTCCTGGTATCATTTTTTCAGCTCAACAACTTAGCTTGTAGTGTTGTAAAGCTCCTAGCAAAGGAATACAGCTGCAATATTAAGTGTTTTAAACAGGTCTCCACATCTGCTGTGACAGAAGAAAAGGAACTTCCTGTGGTATCTGATGGTGAAAGTACCAAGTTGAACATCCTGGAAAGCGATGATGATGATGAGAGGGTCATTGCAGTGCATTATGTGTTGGAAGAAAGCAGTGGCTACATGGAGCCCACACTGAGGATACTGGCCATCCTACACACAGTCATCTCATTCTTCTGCATCATAGGGTATTATTGTTTGAAAGTAAGAAAAAAATCACCTCTTTTTTTTATAGGTCTAATCTTTTTTTGTATTTCTAGTGTTATAACCTAGAACAAAGTCAACCTGCTTAAGCACCGTGGCAAGAAATCTGGCACCCTGTAAAGAAATCTGTTTTGTTAGCGTAATGTACACAGAAAGTGTGTGTTAGGAGATGTGTCTGTTCAGGAAGCTGTAGGTCAGAGTCTGATTTGCTGTCAGACAGTTACAGCAGTAACCTGCTTCAGAAGCTGCTTGTGACTATCAAAGGCAAGATGTGAACGCACATGAAGCAGATGGCAGTTTTAGATGCTGCATTGCTAGTCTGTCAATTAGGTCATTTGGAAAGATTGCAGCATTTTGGACTTCTGCTGCTGCATATTGTAACTCTATAAAATGCCTGCTGTTCATACACACACACTGTGCTGGTAGTGTTTTGGCAGAAGCCTGAGCAACTTTTAAAGGAATATCTTGGAGAAGATCTCTGTTAGGGATGTGAAAGCTAAAGATGCCACTTTCATTGGTGAAATGATAACTGTGGTTTAAGAAAACCAAATGTCATAAATCTCTGGAGCTGGGAGAGTTATATCTGACATGTAATTTCCCCATTTTTGCACACTTCCAGGGCAAAAGCTCTAAGTCAAAGTGCAGGATAGTGCTAAATTAAATGGACCCTTGATATGACCCAGCTGCTCATTTATCCTTATATCTTTATGTGGTCCTTAATATTTTTCTTTTCCTCTTTTAATGGCTAATAATTTGCTCTGTGCTAAAAGACATGATCTGCATTTGTAGCTCAAGGAAGCGTTCGTTGTAGTGCTACATTTAATGCTTATTTTCATCTCTAAGTATCCCTACAGGTCAATAGATACTAAACCATTTTTTTTTTTGTTGCATTGGTTGCCATATAGTATGATATCTTAGGTTTGTGGGTTTTGAGATGTTTTTTCTCTCCCAACTCATACTTTTTTGTTTCTACTATGACTTTTTACACAGCTTTTTTTTTAATGCTTATTCTTTGACTAGAAGGGAGAAACATTATTATCAGTATTTATCTTAATTAATTGCCTTCTTTCCAATTCTGAAACCAAAATATGGTCCAAATATGGTTTCAGTCTCTATTTTGGGGATCTTTAAGTCCAAAATCTTCTGAACTTCAGGCCTGTGTGTGATAGGTTTGCTTCTAAATATTGCTCAGCATGAAATCCATTACATTTTTCTCATTTAACTGCCTGGAAATAGTGTTGGAACTCTTTTTTTTATCGTATCTAATGTAATCACCATATTGTTTGAGTAGTTTTGATTTTCCTTAGTTTTATTTCAGTATATTCATGTCCACTTTTGACTACTGTTACGGTCAAGGTGGATAATGCGAGGTGGGTGCATTTTGGGGACCTGCGAAATAGTTCCAGGAAGAGTAAAGTTTACTTTTTTTTTGGTAACAGACTTCTTAGAGAAATCCACTTAACTCAGACCACTGTTTACATCTGCTGTCTTGAAATGTACTTTTGAACTCATCCAGCTGGTGAAAGTGTGTTGTAGGTAAAGCTGGGCTCGGTTTCTCAGCTGCTGACAATTCTTTTTTTGTTGCTTACAGTCTTTGCTCTTTTCTGCAAAACACTTTGTTTTCCACTGTGAAACCTCAAAAATTCTTTAACAAATGAAAGGAGCCTCTAACATCTCTGGGTATCAAAATGAAATCCAAAAATGTCATCTCAAAATAACATTTGGAACTAGAATTTCTAAGGATTAAAATATTTTAGCTCTCTTTCACTTGACTACCTCTAATCATTTCATAGTGCTGAAAAATTGTTTTTTATTTGAAGGATCCCTCTTCATGTGTTTTGACCATCTTTTTGCAGCTGTTTAGTACACTGTAGTTTAATGAATCTGAATTACTTGATCCTAGAGTATCAATACCTTCTCTATGTTCTGAGGAATTAAGTATTTTAATTTTTTTCAAGTATTATTTTTGCTTTCTTCAGCTTTGATACTTATTTATTCATAACAACCAGCTTTTCTTAAAGTCTGCAGAAATATCAGTGCATTTTACATAATTCCTGTATTTTCTTTCGACTACAGGTTCCACTGGTTATTTTTAAGAGAGAAAAGGAAGTGGCAAGGAAATTGGAATTCGATGGGCTATATATAACTGAGCAGCCATCAGAAGATGATATTAAGGGACAGTGGGATAGACTTGTAATCAACACACAGTGAGTTTTTACTTACTCATTATAGCCTTGCAAGTAATTAATTGTTCCTCTATTTCCACAATTACATACTTATCATTCATCTTGTCTGAAATAAGCAATTATTAGGGAAATATTTCTAGCAATGATATACAAAATTTTCAGGCACCTGCAGGGCTAATGCTTACTGTAATTTTTACTATTACTGTTTAATGTTATGCATTCACAATTTTTTTTTTCTTAAAGTTATTTCTCTTCATAAAAGAAAAAATAAATGAGATGCATTTGTTTTAGCAGTGATGATGGTTGTGCATTGTTGTCAGTTCAAGAATGAGCTGTGCTTTGCATCACATATTTGTATTTCTGTTGCCCTGCCTGGTGGGACTGTGTGGGGGATGCAGCTGCTCTAAAATCCTGTCTGCAGGCTTTGGCTCTGCTATGCTGCTCACATTTCCATGGTAGGCTGAACACCATTTGGCAACTCTCACTCCATAGGGTTCACAAGTAACTAACTGGTGATGGCCACCACATAGAGACTCTTAGAAACACAATCAGTATATTTTTATCTAAAGTGTAATCTTGTTTATCTGTGGTTTTCAGGTCTTTTCCAAATAACTACTGGGACAAGTTTGTGAAAAGAAAGGTAAGGCTTATTTTTAAAAATATGGATGAGGTTAAAATAAAATTCTAATGCATATTTCTGTTCATGTTTGGAGGAATGTGGACTACTACACTTCTTTGAAATACAGCTTTGATTCAGAATAAATGTTTGTATTTACAATTTTAAAATATACAGAATCTCTTACCACATTCTTACAACTATTTCAATACATTTCAAACTTTTTCTACTTAAAGATTTTGTGTAAAACGGGAATTCAAATACATTTGTGAAATTTCATGAAGAATTTTGTGTGTGCTTGTATGTGTAATGCAAAGTTCGTAAAATATTTTGTCTGTATTTGTGTATTCCCCTCCTTACATGAAGAGCAGTGTCCCTCACCAAATAGAAGGTTAAAAAGTAATTGATAAGAAGACAGGACAGATTGAGATATTTAGGCACAGAGCATAATCAGGCAACCATAACTGCCTAAAAGGTATATTCATGCACTGGCCTTTTTCTTGTCCCTTACCTCTCTATTTTCCCATGTTTTTTCTTTCCCAAGTTGCCTAAATCCATCCCTTTCTTCATCTTTGCTTTCTCCCTGTAACATCCAATAAAATGTCAGTTTTGAGATGCATAGTGTATGCATCCCTTGGCAGTAATCCTCTTAGTCTGACAGGTGATCTGGAGAGTTTTTACCAGTGACTCATTCTGATGGGTTTCATATTTGGGTCTGAGGCTCTCCTGGGACCCAGGAGAGGTCCCAGGGAAGGACCAGGCAGAGCATCCATTCACTGTGAATCCATAGTTTTGGTTGCTGCCTTGTATTTTAAACCTCTTGTTTTCAGATCCAGGCCAAATAACTCTGTCCTACCCCACTGATTAACATTTTTGAATATTCCTTCTAACTTTAGGTAATGGATAAATATGGTGAGTTCTACGGCCGTGACAGGATCAGTGAATTACTAGGAATGGACAAAGCTGCTCTTGATTTTAGTGATGCTCGAGAAAAGAAGAAACCAAAGAAGGATAGCTCCTTTTCTGCTGTGTAAGCATTTGCCTAATTTGTTTGTGTTGGTTTTTTTTGTTTGTTTGTTTCTTGTTTGTTTTTGTTGGTTTGTTTTTTTGGGGGGGGAGGAGGGGGGGCGGGGATTTGTAAGTTAAAATCAAGTGTTCAAGGTTTGTCTTTTGGACAAAACATCTGTTGCTCATTTATTTATATTTGCATAAGAAATCAATTCTTATGTTGAATGATGCAGTAAATTTGTTTAATTATAGATAATGTTCATGCAGCATTCCTCTGTTTTTTTATGTATGAAGTATGTATTTATTATGTATGTATTATGTATTTAGTTTAGTGCACAGCTTCTTGAACACACCACGTTCCCAGTCTTTTGATAGTGTCATTACAGATGGGCTGGAATCCCCTTTTCAAGTTCTCGGTTCAGCTCTGCTGGAAAGAATGGGCAAAAATGGCACTGAGTGTTCTGCTCATAAAGAAATTATGGAATAAATTTAAGTGCTAGTGTCCAGTAAAATCTGGGAATCAGATGATTAATCTTCACATCATTTTGTAATTTGTTTTCCCTGAACTATGCATTTTTTTATCATTTGGAAGACAGAAATAAAGAAAAGCCCCTAGACATTCAGAGTATTAAATTCTCCTTTGTAGGACAGGATCATCCTCAGCTTTTATACAGCACTAAAAAAAAAAATCCAGTTCTGCACTATAGAAAAGGTATTCAACCTGATACAATGTATTTTCACAGATGGAACTTTGGAACTTTAATGTTATAGAGATTCTTATGCAGGGGTTTATTTAAGGTTTTCTCTGAAATCAACATTTTATCTAGGGGTGTGCAAGAATTATGGGAAGTAGGCATTGAGAGTAAATGTAGATTAGAATTGCATTGAAGCAAGAGCTGATTTTGTAAGGAGGGCTCTTTCATCAATCTTTATAAAAGATGGGTATTAATAAACGAGGAGTCTGAACAATCTATCAGGTGCAGTGTAAAGGCTCAAGGACTCTGTGGCATTTCAGTAATAAACAAAATTTAATATTGTGGCAAAAGTGCTTTCCAGAATGCTTTCTTCCATGCTGTTTTGCTCCTGCTGGATTATAGTAGGACCCACACTTGAGTTTAGGAAAAAAACCCTACTACTTTTATTGTTGGTATAAAAAACAGAATAAAAGTACTTTCCCTTTCCTGTGAGCTCATACCCACACTAGGGAAAAAACATTTAAATAATGTTTCTCTGAATAATCTGGAAAAAACAGACCAGAATGAAGCAGATGGAGAAGGCTGATGCAATATTTAATTTAAGAATCATGTCTGAAGGATGCCTGTTTTTTTAACATCTCTAATATCTCTTCCACGTTATTTAGTTAAAAAAAAAGTTATGGCCTCATCCATTTTTCATGTTCTGCCTGGAGGAATCATTCCATACTCATAACAGACTAATATGTTGCAAGAAAATATAAAGATCTATTATAAAAATTTGCAGAACCTGTCACATAAAAAATATACTCTTCAAGAAGATACACTTATCCACTTTTTAACAGTTTCAAAAATAAATACTAATGAAGCTACTAAAATTTACACATATTCCAGATTTCAGATTTGACATATATTTACCATGCAGTGAAAAGAGGGGTGGGAAAAGCGTTGGAACTGACCCCTTATTGCAGTACTTTGGGAAGAAAATAGAGACTGGCATGACCTGGTGCAGGTTGAAGCTCTGGTGCTCCTGCCTGTGCCAGGAGGAGGTGGCTCAGGCTGAGGCCAGGCCAGATACCTGTGTCTCACAACACAGAAGGGAAGTGCACTGCGTAGTATTTTCATCTTCAGTACAAGTGAACGGGTCTCCTTGACCCTTAGCTCCCACTTTTCTCTCCTTTTCCTATGGAAAAATGGCCTGCAATTTGCATCTATCTTTTTGCAAGGAACTTAAAAAATTCTGCTTGCAGATGACCGTGCTTCTTCAAAAGCTTCTGCCTGTCCCAGTGATATACTGCATTAAAAAGACCTGCACTTTAGTGACTCTTGAAGAGCCATCCAGCTCATCAATGCAGCCTTGAATATTTTTAAAGTTTTGAAATGTATACATATTTTAATATTTAAATAATTATTTATATATGTCGCAATATTATTTAACTATAACCAGCTTAGAAGGATGATGTGGTTGGAGCTCCAATGTAGATTAGACAGTAAAGACAGTTCAATATTGCACACTGAGATTGGGACAGCAGTGCTGTTTTTCCACTGAGATAGTGGCTTCTTTTGGTGGTGGATGGATGGTGTTAAATGAGATGCATCATAGATGTAGTATATTTCAGAAAATAATATGGAAGACAAAAACATGAGTTAGTTTTCAGAGGTATCATAGTTAGTATTATTTCCCTGTGTCTTTACCTTTCTAACTGCTGTTGTTTCTGTGGTCATTAGTTTAGTCAGTCAACAGAGGAGGCAGATAAGGCTCGGGCATCTGCAGCGGGTGGTGACATAAGGCTAATTTGGAAAATAAGCAGGGCTTCTGTCAAATGCTCACATGGTAGAAGAAGTCTGTCATTTTCAAGAACAGAAAAATTGTAAATAACTTCCTCCTGAAAGATCCAAAGGTTTTATAGGTTGGCGAGAAGTTAAATCATATCCTAAATATGAAGTGTACAAACAATGAAAGCAGTTGACCTAAGAATGTGGAAGAATTTTAAAGGTCCTATTCTTCCTTGCCATGGTTTTCAAAAGATTCTGGAGTGGGTAATCCTGTTTTTAGTAGTGTAGTATCTCAGAGAACAGGATTGATCCTGGAGAACTAGCAGACTTTTTATCCTCAAGTGAAAGTTCTATCTCTTGCCCATAATGGCTAGTGAAAAAGTAAGGAATTCTACTTGCAGTAGTTTTTACGCCTGAAGTCTCAAGATTTATACTTGCTATGATGACACTACAGGATTTACAGAAGTGTGGATGTGCCTGTTTGTCTAAAGTAGAAGTGTGTATCTGCAGGTAGGTGGGGGCCTCAGCTGCTGTAGTTGATAGGCAGGCATAGTCACTGTTAACGTCCAAATTCCCACTGAATTCCTGTTCCACTGAAAGGAATGATGCATGTGTAGGTATCTCTATTTCAAACCTTTCCCCTTATGGATGCTGATGTAAAATACCTCCTCCTTTGATTATTTACTTGGGAATCTTAAGCCTCGTGGATCCTTGCAGAGGCTTTGTGCAGGATACCTCAAAATAATACTAATAATCTGTTCTGTGCTCTGTCTTCAAGACACACAGAAAGCTGACGGGCACCCTATAACTCATTGTTTTGTTTTGTTTTAGTTCTTTTTTCTTTCTTTGTTTTTTTTTTTCTTTCTTTTTTTATAATGGTCAACTGGAACCATTCTCAATGAAGTATCCCCTGTTGATGTTCAGTGACTGGCACAAAATTTTGACACAGTCCAATCAAAAGGGTTTTTCCTACGTAGCTGACTGTTAATATAGAATGTTTTTATCTGATGGGATGCTTTATACTTTACAAAAAGTAACATTAATAGAAGATTTTCCTAAGTACCCATATCAAAACTCATTAACTGGTAAGAATTATCGTATTTTCGTTGATGATTTTCCTTATATCCTTAGAAAAAATGGGTCAATTTTCTGAACAAGCTCTGAGATTCATCTGATCTAAATTTGCCTGTCTTTAATATCATCCAGTTGTGTCATTCAAGGTATGCTACAATCACTAAAGTAAAGAATTGGCATTTTAGGGTGAAAATTTGGTTACCTTTTTTGACTAGCTACTTCAGACTTAGTTGGGTTGCATTAAAAAGAAAATAAAATATTTTTTTCCTCCATGGATTTTAAAGACAGCTTATTTAATTTATTTCAGCATGTTAGCATTTTAGAAATTAATCAGCATTAGGTCTGATGAATTCAAAATAGTACATATTAATTTGATTTTCACCTTTTTTTGTTTTTTTTTTTGTTTTTTTTTTTTTTTTGTTTTGTTTTGTTTTGTTTTTTGACAGATTCATTCCAGAGTAAAAGTGTGAATTAGAACAAGGTTCTGATGTATCTCAGCTTTTGGAGAAATTGAACAGGTGTTGACTCCTGTTATGGGATAATACACTTCCTACAGATTGTGTTCTGTGTTTCCCAGTTGTGTTTTGCTCTAAAATGCATTTTTTTTTTTTATTTTTTACAGGCTAAATTCCATTGATGTTAAGTATCAGATGTGGAAATTAGGAGTTGTTTTCACTGATAATGTAAGTTTCATTATTATGTATATATATATGTATATATATATGTATATATATATGTATATATGTATATATATATAGAAAGAGAGAGAGATGTTCTAAAATGAAATATGCACTTGTAAATGCAATGTGATTCAATGAGAGGTGTGAAACTCTGGATTATATTTATTTTACCACAAGAAGAAAATCTTGGAAGCTTAAAGAGACATTGTCAAAATATTTTCACAGTTACATTGGTAGTAGTTAATAGAACCTCAGTCGATGCCTGCCCCTCTGTCTGATATGCTTTATTAGAAGCAATAAGAAAGCACTGCACTGTAGAATTATAAAACTGACTGTATAAATGCCAATTGCCATTTTTCCTATTGTTCATAGATATTATGAACACTTATATTTTCCTGGAGCACAGTCTGATCAATATAGTTAATGTATCTGGAAATGTTAAATTTGTATCACTGAAACCAATAGTAAGATGTGTCACAGAATGACAGAAATTATTTCAATAATTTGAAAAAGGGAATCTTTAAAAGCAAAAAAACCCCAAAAACCATGGAGATATGAACCAGACTGTTTAAATGCTGTTCAAGAAGTCAATCATACCATTTTTCAGTCTTATGATTATTGTTTGCCTAATTACTTAATGTACTGTTAAGAAAAACAGTTGGGGAAAAATTATTTTGGAGCTAGGACAGATGGAAAATGCAAGTGTAATCTGAAGGTATTCAGGAAAAGTGGAAACAGTAAGCCTCCTGGTCTAAAGACAGCATGATGTGTAAAAAGTGTTTGGGACTATTATTTTCTTAAGGAATGGAATATAATCTATCTTATAAGTACTTGTCTTTTAGTTCATTAAAAGTTAATTGATAGAGAATCAGATGAAATTTACATTTTTGGTTACTTAAATAATACTTACATTTTTAAATAGGCATTTTAGTAGCTCAAATTAATTATAAAATTCCCTTTGTTGCTTGCAGAGTCCTATAATTGTCATTAACTAACTTTAGGCATTACTATTTTAATGTAATTATTTAGAAATTATTAAAGAATGTAATTTAACTCAGAAAAAAATTACACTAGAGACATTTACAAATAAGGGATTAAGAATTTCAAATTTACTTTTTATAAATTCTGAATTTCTTGATTTTTCCCATATCTTGTTGACTTTGTGTTTGAGGTTTCAATATTGTTGAACCAATAGAAAATTCTCAACAAATAACTAGAAAATTCTCTGTTTAAAAGAACTATTTTCTATTAAAAACATATTTGAGAAATTTCCACTTTTCGTTATTGTCTTGAATTAATTTAAAGATGAAAGCTGTGAGTTTTATTTTGAATGTACATGTTTTCTTTTTTTTTTCTGTTAGTCTTTCCTTTACCTAGCCTGGTACATGACCATGTCAGTCCTTGGCCACTACAACAATTTTTTCTTTGCTGCTCACCTCCTTGACATTGCAATGGGATTCAAGACATTACGAACTATCCTGTCATCAGTTACCCACAATGGCAAACAGGTATCAGCTGTCATCTCTGCTCAGCTTTTTTTACTCAAGGAGTACACAGGAAAGTTCCCTTCATTACTGAGTCAGGTGCTCTGCAGGTTGACAACACAAATGTCCTTTCATCATGAACTCTAGAATTTGAGTTGATGAGGGAACTAGACAATAGGATTTGTAAGCAAAAGAAAAAGTATTCTTTCTCCCTTCTAAAAATAGTCCTGAAGTTTTAGCGAATTACCTATGAATTAAGGGGGCATTATTTATAAAGAACTTTACAGATCTGGGAGTTACACAAGTGAAATTTCAATTTACAGGATACTAAAGCTCCCTCCAAGTTGCTTTCCATTAAGCTCAGAAAAAAATCTGAATGATGCTGCAGTTGAGCACTGGACCACTTGCTGCTGCTTTTCTGAGATATTCAAATATTAGGAATGGGTTTTTTTTAAAATGTGTGATTTCACACATGTAAAAAAGTTGCTTTCCTATTAAATTAGTAGATAACTTTATTTCAATTAATTATATACTAGGTGATAGTAATATTACTATTAGGTAGTGAATTTTCAGATTTTTTTTCTCTGATTATGGGGATTGTATATGATCCTAATGCATTGTTTCACTGTATATCTATCTATAATATTTGTCTTCATAATTATGTTTCTGAAACAGTCTTTGATTAAAAAAAATGAAATGCACAGTCTTTGCATGAGAATATTCAGCTATATTACTCTGTATTACAGTATTGTATAAAAAGGAAAAGTTTTCCTGCTGCTAGTACAGTTTATTGTTACTTTCCTTATTATTTTTTTTTCCCTGAAAGGTAAGATAAACCATAATTCCATAGTGGAGTTACATCCATTCTGTAATTTTGTCTTCCAGCTTGTCCTAACAGTGGGATTACTGGCAGTAGTGGTGTACTTGTATACAGTAGTGGCATTCAATTTTTTCCGCAAGTTCTACAACAAGAGTGAAGATGGTGATATGCCAGACATGAAATGTGATGATATGCTAACAGTAAGGCTTACTTTGTTTTCTGGGCTTTTTTTCTCTTTCTCAAGCTGTTGTGGTTTTGTCCTGACCTTCTTGTTAATTGGTATTCATGCAATCATACCATTAGCCAGCAGGCAGGAAAGATTGCAGTTGAAAGAAAAGGGACAAATATTATGATCAAATCCTCAACAAATAGATAGTTCTTGTGTATGCTCCATAAACTCATTTATAAAGGAATAGAAGAAATGTGGTACTACACTTAGCTGTTTTGCATTTTTTGAACAACTATAGCAACAAGCTGTGTGGCTGAGCTGGCTAAAGGGCAGCACTTCTGAATCTTGAAACTCAACAGGTCATTCAGCAGGAAGGCAGTTATAGACAAGCATTTTAATAAGTAATGCAAATACTTAAGCTCTTGTTTAAACTTTGAAATCCATCAGTTTCTCATAGCATGAATTGCCATAGTTATCTTTAATAGGCAGTTCAGTAACTGCTGTGTTCAGAACCGCCTTTAATTGTTTTGTACTAACTAAGAGAGTGCCAGGCTTTGGAGTTATGGGTGGTAGGCAGAGCTTAAGCCACAAAGAATTTCCAGGGTGCATTACCCTTAATACCTCTCCAAAACAATCATCTATCACAGTTAAATGTATTTCAGTGTGCTACGGTACATGAATCTCTTCCAGGGAGTCACCAACGTTTAAATGCCAAATAAGTAGATAAACTGTTGAAGCAGAGTAGTGTGTCTGTATTTTTGTCTGGTTTGGGACATTTGGCACAACAAAACCAGGTAAACTGGAACAGGAAGAGCTGTTGAACTGTCAGGTGCTGGAGCACTTGCTGTGGGAGAGTTGGAGGGAACTGAGCTTGTTTGGCCTAGGGAAGATAAAGTCTCAGGGTGGAGGGTGTGTAAGAGAAGCTCCCAGTATCTGCAGAAAGATTATTGGGAAGAGAAATCCAAACACTTAACAGGAAGTGCATAGCAGGAGACTGTGGACATAAAGTAGAAAAATGTGTTCTGACTGAGGGGAGCCAAGCAATGGATCATGTTGCTCAGAGAGGTTATTGCGGGCTCCATCCTTAGGAAGTTGTAATGAACTGACTTGGCTAAAGCCTAAGACAATTTTTTCTGAGGTTATAGTGGGCCCTGTTGGAGTGGAGACCTCATGAAATCATTCTGAACCTGACCTGCTCTGTAATTCTCTGAAAATACACATTTCACAAGGGTATGATATTGTACAGGAATGAGTTAGAGTAACTTGTGTTATGCTGTAAAATCGGGGTTGTCTCTTGTAAAAACACTAAGACTTGAAATAGGATTTAAAAGAAAACGAATGTACATAATTTTTTAGAAATAAAAACCAAAACCTTTCTAGATAAGTAATAATACATTCACTTATTAAGATAATTATTACCTTTCAGTCTTGGAGTATAAACTGTCTCTAGAAGCTGTCAGAATTTTCAGGCAAGGATTAGTCAGCATTGTGTGCTACTATATCAGTTTATTAGAGAAGGGATTTTGGGGACAGTGTGGCACAGAAATAGATTAATGGATTTTTTGTATGGTAAGGTGTTAGGAGTTAAATATTGTCATCACTATTTTTTGATAGAAGGTGAGAACCCTTGACTTGTAGTGCATAATGCTGCTTAAAGAAAAAAGCCAATCCCCTGCTCTAGACCACTAGATACTAATACCATAATTTTCTATAAAATTATAGCATGATAGAACTGGAAATTTTCTATTTTCAGCATCCCAGGCAACTGCACTGACAGACCTATTATCCCACTTTTCATATCATAGTTTCACTGTATTATTCTCGGACATTTTCAATCATTAGCCTGTTCTCTGCACAAGCATTCAAAAAGGGTTTTTGCTTGGCTGTGGGTTTTGTTTTATTTTGGCTTGGGGAAGAGGGTTACTTATTTTTAAATTTGAATTTGAAACACTAAAAACAGGGAAAATCAGTCACTTTTGAGCTAGGAAATTGGAAAAGGAGATGGCTATGGTGGTGATGATATTTCCTATTTACACTGCTGAAATTATTTTACATTAATCATGGGGTGCTGCTGAGCTTCTGGTAGTTGAACTTTTGATCTTATTAAACTGCTACATAATGACAGAACATGAAATATTGCAGCTTCAGCTGCACATCAGCATTTCCCCTCCATCAAAAATATGCATAATCTCAAAGGAGAGAAAAAGATGGCTTGGTATGTCGTAGTTGCTAGACCACAGACCAGTTCTACCAATTACTGAATTTGTAACACTAGGTATTTTTGCTTTTAGCTGCAAAACGCCTTTGTATCCCTTCGTTTTGTCTTTTCTAGTGCTACATGTTTCATATGTACGTTGGAGTACGTGCAGGAGGAGGCATTGGTGATGAAATAGAAGATCCAGCAGGAGATGAATATGAAATCTATAGGATTATCTTTGACATCACTTTCTTCTTCTTTGTGATTGTCATCCTGCTTGCAATTATCCAAGGTATGCATTTGGAATCCTCAGTGGGACTGAAAGCATTATTTAGCAGTACAAAGATCTTAGTGCTGTGGTAATAAAAAACCTAAGGTTCAGACAGAACAGCAGGACAGATCATGAAGGACAGATTTATATAGAAAATCACATCCAGCTGACTCTCATACACTGCTCTTCTGAGTCTCTGTAAAATCAACAGGCTCTAACTGGATCAATAGAAAAAAATTCCCTAAGAATACTGAGAATACTGAATACTAAGAATAATGTCACTGCAGTTTCTGTCTTGTCATTGCCCTTTCTAAAAGCCTCCTATAGAAATCTTGGCACAACTTAAAATTGTCCTTAAGGGTAACCCATCCTACATGAGCTTTCATGGTCAGAATCAGTACTCCTGTCAGTATTTCCACTGCCAATACCATAAGTTCTTGGCTATCTAGCAGATTCTCAGATGGGTAATAATGGTGTGAATCTTTTCTTACATAAAAAAATGATGTTTTGTGTGATGTCTCCTTATTTGAGCAATATCTAAAGAGTAAAAGAGGTGCTTGATATGAAACAGTTTGCATGTAGCCTGGTTAATGGCAGTGGAAAGTTAGCTGACATTAGTTAGCTTTGGAATTTCAGTGAAACAATTTAACTGATAGTGTTTCTCACTGTTGTAATCTGGCATTGTAATCTATTGTATTTTGGCATGTCAAGGATTTTTTTATTATGTTTACGTTAATTGCATTCACTGTTATTACCTGAAGTACTTCAACCCCTCTTTGTTTTCATACTGTACCTTTAAAATATTGTCAAGAATGCCCAAAAGATTGTTTTTTTTAATTGAAGTTTGCACAAGTTAACAGAAGCATATTCTCAATTTTAGAAAAATTGATAAATAGTTTTGCTGGGTTCACTTGCTGTCATAAATACTAATACCTCATTTCTTTCTGACAGAAACAGCTGACAGATAACTTAGGATACTTTTGACAGCAGTAAGGGTGCTTTCTCACTCACTACAAGGAAATTCAAAAGGCAACTTTGAGTTTGTTGTAAATTGTTTATTACTCTTACTCAAGCAACAGGTTTCTCCTCAAAGGCTTGGGGAGGGTGGAAAATTTTTTATACCCTGAAGTGGCATATCTCATGTGGTTTGTTGCTTTGTTTTGTGAGTGGCTGAATAATAGAGTCCTTAACTGTCAAGCTTTGTGTACAGGAGTGTCAATAGTCATTGTGGAGTTAGTCCTTATTAGTATTGGAGTAAGTGAAGGGAATGTTAGGAGCTGTTTCTAATCTGAGCCATAGAGCCTGTGATTCTCCTTTTTTTTTCTTTGTCTTTTTTTTCCTGTATCTCCCCCCAAAAAACCCTTACTGTTGTCAGAGCTCCTACAGAGCCTTGTATTGCATGACAACCGTCTTGAGAAAGGATGCATGGAGCTGTGGGCCTCTGCCTCTGCCATGGAATAAATATCTCAACTCTGTTAAACGTACACCTTTTTTTTTTTTCTGTAGTAGGGCCTGAATCACTGTAAACCCACATATCTCTTAATGTACTAAGTCAAGATTAGAGTACTGGGAATAAAACAGAAGTCTGCTTGTCCCATTTTATAATTCAAAGTAGGACTGTCAGCCATGTTGCTGGTGTTTCTTTGGCTTGCTCTTTTTTCTTTGTGTTTTTTACCTTTATAATGTATATTGGCTTCTATTATTTCTGCAGAAGAGTCTCATTTAATATTCTTTATCAGGTTTATGTTATCCCTGGATTTCCAAATATTCTTTGTCACAATTCTGTTCTTGAACATTAACTATAATTTTAACCCTAGGTTTAATTATTGATGCTTTTGGTGAGTTAAGAGATCAGCAAGAGCAAGTTAAGGAAGACATGGAGGTAAGGACATTCAGTTGCTGAACCATGCCTATTTTCAGGTTTCACAAGTTTGTGTTTTCAATCAAAGTATGATTTGGCTAGTAGACAGTTTTTCAAAACAAAAGGAAAATACAGTCCTGTACATGGTCTGTTATCATTCAGTGTGAATTATAATGAATTGCATGCCTGTGGCTGTTTAACTCTTCTTAGAGGGTTCTAACACAAGTTATTAACACTGTCATGTTACATTTAATCTCAGATGTAGTTTCTTTAGTTAATATATGTGTTAAAGTATCTTGTACTTTGTGGTTTTCTATTCTGTCATTGAAGTATATATGCTTGAAGTCAGGAAAGTGTTGCAAACCAGCTGCACTTTGTAATGTGAACTTGGAGCATATTCAGTTTCAGCTGGAGAAGCATTAAGGCAAATATTGCCATGTGTCACAGTAAGTGCTGCTTAACATTAAAAAAGTCAGCTGTGACCATTGTGTGCCATTCTGTCTCCTGATACCTCTTCACTTAGAGCTAGAAAATATTTATGTTTTTAATCAGTAAGAAGCTATTCTGATGGTAGCTAAGCTTCTTTCTATTCAAGTGTTTGTACTGAGGTATCCAGTCTGAATCATTAAAATAAAAGCCTTTTTGTTTAGCGCATATTATATGTGATGCATTGCCATTTTCAGGAAAATTGTTACTTTTTTTTGCCTTTTCTGAAAGCAGGGCAAGTGTTATATGTAGTGTTGAAGTGCTCTCTGTTCTTTCTTCTAGACGAAGTGCTTTATCTGCGGAATAGGAAATGACTACTTTGATACAGTGCCTCATGGCTTTGAAACACACACACTACAGGAGCACAACTTGGCCAATTATTTGTGAGTACACTAAAAATGCATTCCTCACTAATTCATGATCCTTGCATCCTCCTCAGGTACCTGATTACCTCTCTAGGATAAGTAATAGTCGATACAGTTCGACTTTGATGTGCATTTATACTTTCAAAATGTGTAATTCTGTGGCAGTGACAGCAAGGAAGTAACAAGTATCATTGCTACTTTCCAGCTTGGTTGTGACACAAGAAGTTTGTTTGGGGTTATAGGAGGAAATGAGTTTGATATGTGGCTGTAGAGGCCGCATAAATCGTAAAATTAAATGAGGTGTGTAAGGTGCAGAGAAAGCAGTATGACCTGGCCTGGTGTCTGATGGAAAGAGATCAAAAACCAGAAGACAATAAAACTTACATTGGGCAAAATATTTTGTGTGGCATGCTGAGGCTGACTAAGAGAACCAGGGACAGAGAGGTAAGGGACAAAGAGAGGTAGGGGAGCTGTAATGAGGAGCTAGAGACGAGAGGGATCAACCAAGGGCATCAGGTTCACCTTTGGAAAATCCAAGTAGACCACCAGTGATGACTGAACTAAGTAAAGCCAGTTATCAGGTCTACAACCACTGTATCATACTGCTCATCTCATGTATGAAAATTCAGTGCCAGTGTGTATTTTATACTGGCGCTGTCAGTATGAAGTAAGGGTGGACTGTGTCTTTGTGTTTTTAAACTGGCACTGTATATGCACAAAATAGGAGACTGCAAAGTCAAACATGCCTATAAAAGCCTTCCACCTAGAAAACAGGTTGTGCAAACAAAATACATTGAAAGCACTATCATATGGGTTTTTGTGCCTATTTACTGAATACTGAGCCTATAGCATTCTATAGCATACTTGCTTTAAAGTGCCTCAGCCTGAGGAATTGTTTTTTTTTTTTTCTTTTTGTGCAAGATCATATTTTATGTTTTTACATATGTTTGGAGAGAATGTTTCTTATGAGTGAAATGTTGAAATTATCACCCAGTGAATGTCAGCTCAAATCCTCAAGACAATTTTTTTTTTGAAATTGCAAGTTCTTTTCTGCTCATGTTGATCTTACATGCACTAATAAAATAGCCCAAACCTGTAATTTCAACAACAGAAATCTCTTAGATATATTCAGTATCCTTTATTCAGTGAGAAGAGGAAAAAAAGAAATTTCCAATTATCATTTTCTGTCTGCTTCCAAGTGGGTTTTCATGGGCAAGAAAATGTCTGTTGTAATTTTTGGTTTAGAAAGTTTATAAAATCTTCATTTAAACTGAGTTGCTAACTACGTTGAGTCAAACTGACTATCATGCATTTTAATGCATAGAACATGCTCATTGAACAATGAATGTCAGCAGTGTCAGGAAAGTGCTTAATCTCTCTCAGAATATTATCCTAGATAGAAATCTGGAACTTGTAAGTCGATGAACAGCATTATCACTGTATATGATATATGGATATATGAATATCCATCTCCTTGTGGGTTACCTAATGCTTCCAAACATTCCATTCATAACAGCTGTTTCTTTGCTTGTAGGTTTTTTCTCATGTATCTTATTAACAAAGATGAAACTGAGCATACAGGACAGGTAGGTTGAACAACTCTATTAATGTCAGCCAATTCTAAAATAAAAATCATTCAGGCTTGGAAAAATTAGTATTTTTCTAATGGAGAGCCTGTATGGTATGGAACTTAATTCTTATTCTTCTAAGCAATTCTTCAGACTTTAGCTCCCAAATGTTAAGGAGTATAAATTCTGTAACACTTTCTTTTCCTTTTTTAGTATCTGAGCCTGTTATTTTAAGAATGTTATTTCCACAAAATATAAATACATACCATAAACAAAAATAATGAGAACCAGTACATTGAAGTATTCTGTGAAAGCAGCACTCTTCATTTCTCCCTTTAAATTATTTTTCAGTAGTCTTTGTCTTTTATTATTATCATCTACATATAATCTTCTATGTCTGCATTCCGTAATAAGTCCATATGAAAGAACTTGTGCATATATTTAAAATGAAAACTATGTGAACTTTTCTCTGAAGGCTTCTTCTTTGTTATTCTCTGTTCTTTCAAACTTCTGGTGCCCCCTTCAACTTCCTTTAAATATATTAGAAATCACTAAGAAAATGTATCAAATTTACAGTTTTTTTCTTTCCTAGTGATAGTCTTTCCGCTGACTAAGCAAATGTTCCTGTCTTGCAGATTAAAATCCAAAAGAACTGAATAGTATTACATATATAGCCCTACACATTTGGGTCAGAGGGGTGATTTGCTATAAATCTGTGTGGCTTACTGTTTCTGAACTCTGACATGTGTGCTGTAATCATCTTCTTTGCATAAATCTCAGCCTTGTCCAGTATGAAATTTTATGTGTTTGCTTTGCTGTTTTTGAATATCCATTCATCAATTGAATGATTTTTAGAAGTCTTTTTTTTTATTTTCGCTTTCCATTTTCTTGGCAGTGTGTCCTACTCTATTCACTGAAGACAGATTTCTACTAACTATTCAATTTTGATACTGTTAGGTGATAGTTTGAAAATTAAGAGTATTTTGTACTACATAACTTCTAGGAACATGCTTTGGTGGTGGACTTGGCACTAGTTTATGGTTGGATTCAATAATCTAAAAGGTCTTTTTCAACCTAAATAATTGTCTGATATTGTAACTGGTGTAACATATGTCCTATCCACTATGAAATTTTCATAATAAAAAACACATTTAAGTGGTGTGATTAAAATACGAATAAACTGACATATTCTTTACTATTCTTTGGAACATCTCGACACAGAACCCTACCCAAACAAATAATCAGAAAGGAAGAAATACCAAATGCCACTGACTCAGGAAATACTATAAAGGTTATTTTGGTTTATATATTGTTTGTAGACATGTTTTGAAATGACTGATGCAGAAATTCAGTCAAATTTCTATGACATAAATTATTCTGCTTACCCTGCTATTTGTCTTGTGACCAGCTTTAATTGAGCTTTACAGTGCTCCTCAATATGCAAAAAGAACTAAATTACCTAATGCATTTCTATAGTGCTTTTTGACCAGGTGGCAAAAACCTAAAAGCTATTCTAAACGAATCAAAATCATTAACCTGATTTTGTAGATTGATGATCAACAACCTGGCATGCACAGAATCAAATAAGTGAAGTGATATATAAATGAAAGAGAAAAAAAGGGTAATGGTTGATGATTTCTCATTAAATCAAGTTAAATAAATTGTGTGTTTCTTTCAGGAATCATATGTATGGAAAATGTATCAAGAACGGTGCTGGGAGTTTTTCCCTGCTGGTGATTGCTTCCGAAAACAATATGAAGACCAGCTCAACTAAGCAAACTGAGGATCTCTGGACAAAAATGTCCATGTGTTTCCCAGCTCTTTTGGGAATGTCTAAAAGATTTCTTAAATCCCCAAGGCTGTGTGCGTTTTGGAGCACCAAAGCTCTGTTTTTAATGACCCGACTGCACTTTTATTTTCTTGTGTATTAGCTTTGAGAACACTGGAGTAAAGAACAGTGCAAAATTACAGCAACTCTGGAACCAAACCAACCACTTGCACAGACAAGAGATGTCCCTATACATAACATGCACACACAAGTAGAGACTTGAGACAGCTTATTTTTGAAACTGCCAGATGATACCCTTGTCTAAATGATCACATATGGGGTGACATGGTAGCAACACTCATTTGGTCTGTTTATTTCATCATCCTGGAAGGAACTATATGTAGTTCACAGAGCACTGTAAAAGATTGTTGTGGACACTAAGTTGTGGGGAAATAGTGCCTTACTATATGTGGGTTGAGCTATGCAGAAGATGAGTGCATGATGACATCATTTTTTTTTTTTTTTCTTTATGTCTACCCTTCCAATTTAATACTTACTTTGTGGTTTTGGTGGGTTCAGAAGGAAGGGATTTGATTGTGCACATCTTTTAATAAGATTGGAGTGTCTCAGGACAAGATTAGGTTTTTCTCAAGTTCATTTAACATTTACCTTCCTCTTTAGCTTTTGCTCTTATTTTGGTAATGCTCTGATACAACACTGCTACTTTATGAAATCTTTGTATGAATACAAGACAGCTGCAAAAAACACTTTAACAAGAAATGTTTCATTGCATGTTTATTATGCAAGTTTAAAACAATCAAAAAACAGCCTTCAGAAACAAGTTGATCAACATGAAAATACATTCACGATAATTATATCCATAGTAATAAAGTGTTGTGGGCTTTATTGTACATCTGGAACAAGTGTCATCAACCAACAATATGAATATATGTTATGAAATTGACAGTAATTTTGGTTTCTTTTTTTTTCCTTTCTTTCATTTCTGCCACCTGTGATCGATAGTGGAGTTGAAGATTTTCTTGTTAAATTATTTTTTAAAAGCAAAGCTGAAGCAATATCCATTCAGGGACTCCATCAGTTGCATCATGAAACACCAATGATGTGTACATTACTCCATTTTGAGTCCTTTTCAATTGTAATGCCAGTCTTTACAAATAAAAAGAGACATTCAGAATGGAAAAATGTTGGTTTTGGTAGCATTTGAAGTCTATACTATAGAGTCTTTTTATCAGTCCCTGAATTAATTTCATCTGCTTCAAACCAGGATTAACCTATTCTTTCCTTAATGAAAGATTTTGGTACAGATTTTGGTCTTTTTCTCCTGGACTTCTTGCTGCTGTCCCTCATTTCTTTACAGGTCACAGTTTTGTCATAAAAGAAATTTTCTGTATCAGTATTCAATTATAACTAAACAAAAAAAAATTACAATTAAGGGAATAATCTCTGAAAAATGCTAAGGCTTTATTCTTAAAAGCTAGGCTTTCAGTTCTGAGGCCAGAGGCTGGGCAGACTGGTGACCGTGCAAGGGACAGGTACAGCAACTGCAATTTCTATTCAGTTTTGAACCGCTCCCACCCAGACTGGAATGTTCAGTCCAGCTCTGTTTCCTCCCTATTTGGAACAACTTCATAAAGCACCTTTATTCAGACTTTCTGGGATTTGTTTCTAAGACTTAGAAACGGGGGAGTTGTAGTGATGTTTCTTTTTGGGTGTACTGCATGAGAGTAGTTGTCATTTGACACACGTAGGTGCACAGGTTTCTTTGGTTTTGCACATTTTGTGGAAAAATATATAGCTAATGTTTCTGAGATTCCTTTATTTTCAAAACAAATTCAAATGGGTTTTGTCAGTAAATACCAGAATAAATGTGACGTGTTTCTTTAACCTCAAGTTCCAAGTCAAAGAACTCCTTGGGCATACTTCCTGTTGAAACCAGTATGCTGATCAACAAATATTTGTGAAGCCATGCTTAAACACTAAAGGTTTTTTATGATGAGATCTACTGATTATTTGGTGATAGAAAAAGTTTAAATTTGAAAAATCTTCCTTTATTAAATCAATGATAGCTTTCACAGAGCAAATTTTTATATCTAGGAGCTGGTCAGGAGAGTTTACAAGATTAGTGTTCAGTGCTGAAAAAGGATTTGGACTTGCTTTGATGGACTTCAGACCCTGGTTTATGCAGTCCCCATTGCAGTGGCTGTAGGCTTTGTGAGTCCCTGAAACTGAAACAGGCATTTCCTGTTTGATGCACTAAGTTTTTCATGGAGAGCCCTTAACAGGTAATTTTACAAAAATCCTCTAATGTGCACTTTAAACAGGATAATGCTATTCAAGCAGTCCACATACTGTATAATACACACTGTGTGGTAAAATTTAATGCTATTAAATTTGTTTTAGCCTTAGACAAAGATTAAATGAAGTTGAAAAAATTCTTAGGTTTTACTGGAAATTACTGAACTTCCTGTGACAAAGGCAACTTCTTTGAGTTTCTGTGTTGTAAACAGTCAACCAATAAAGACAATTCATGCCTTTAACTGTTGCATCAAAAAAAATCAACATTGACACAGGTGTCCTGTAAGCTAGCACAATGTACAAGAGCAGGTGATAATAACACGTCACTTAAAAACTGCAGTTTTAGGTACAAGAACTGCAAAAAATTGGTGTTTATCCATTTTATATTTAAGGTAAGCTTATACTTACACATACATTTGTGTATGCTAATTTTTTTTGCTGCTGAATTAGTTGAATTTACTAATTGTGTCAGTAAAACAGTAATTTTCAGAGGGAAATAAAGTATTCCCCATCCTTTATTGAAAAAAGCAAGGACAAAATTTTTGCTGTTTATTTCTGAATGTCAAAAACACTGAGAAGATCTCCAAAACTGATGATCCCAGCACATCAGTGTTGATTTCAGCAAAGGAATGAAGAAATGAAAGGCAGTGGACAAATGAAGTAAGATGAAAGAGTAGTTGAGGTGTGATTTAATTGTGGAAGTTGTTACCTCCTTATATGTTGCCCCCTTTAGAACTGACAATTTTCACACCTTCTTCCGATGATCTCTTCTTATGTCTTTTCTATCCCTTAGAGTTTGAAGCTTATCTGTATTTTTTTTTACTGAGACAATCACAGAAAATAGAAAAGAAGAAAACAATTCTGTAATATCCTTGGTCCCTGCATGACTACAAGATTAATCCTAATAGCACTAATATGCTATTTAAGTTGTTCAGTATTTTATTTTTTACTATCTTCCTACTGTTGCAGAGCTCTTACTAATATGAATTGCATTAATATTTATTTCTATAACTATGATAATATTCCTGCCATCTTCAGAGGCACTGAATAATTCAGTTGACTTACATAATCACCTGTGAAGTATTTATAGGATGTAATATTTTCTAAACTACAATATTTTTAAATTGTTTTGTTCATTAGCCAAAACAAATAAAACTGACATCCAAAACAATCATTGTCAAATGATAAGACACCTGTCATGGGTGGAGAGAGCATTGGTGGGTTCTTTGATTAAATCTAATATTTATACTCATAAATACATCTGCAGTCTCTCTCTCTTAAGTCATAGCTGCTTTTAGTTGTATAATTATTTGCTTATTTTTCATCTTTCTTCAGCTTTCCTAAAGTCATGCCAAACCATTGAAGCTAGGTTACAAATAGAATTTTGGACTATACAGATCTTAAATAATTTCTTACAGAATATTTGCAAGATATTTAAGCAGAAAGATGTATTTATACTTTTTTAGGGTTTTTTTAAGCTTTTTTCTGGATTGGGGTTTTCATTTTTGTCTGCATAACTTTTTAAATGTATCCACACAACTCCTTCCATTTTACTTCACCATTATCTTTTTGATTCGGACATTGTGAATTGGATGTTTAGGCAAAAGGAAGTATCTCTCTTATTTGGTAGAGAAGACCCTTCTCAGCAGTAATTTAACATCTCCATCAGCCAAACAGCATCCTTCTGCTGTGTCAGTGGAGGTCAGGAGTTGAGGGAATTCTTGGTATGAGCAGCTTGCTTTTTGTAATAACATGGCTATGGGCTAGTCTCAGTTAAAAATTTATTTGCTGCTGGATGGGAACACCTGAGCTTTCTCATGAAAATAACATATTGAAATTTTTGGAATGGAAGGGGGGGAAGCTGAAAACCTCACAATTGAAATAAGCTGGAGGTCCTTGCTGTCAGTCCATTGTGTAAATGCTCCAAGTTTGCATGCTGACTTTGATCCAAGATGGAGTCGCTAACTTTCTGGGAAGTGCAGTTACATAGAGTAAATAGCTCTCTCAGGATATGTTTTTATAAGGTAAAGCTTTAGAATGCTGAAAGGATGGCTAAAGATTTCTGGATTGTGGAAATTGAGAACTGAAGTGCAAGGAGGATAGAATGAACGTGTGTGAATTGATTGCACTGAAAAAACCGAGCCATACTGGGAGAGTCAGAGAAGGGAAACTTATAACTACAAGTGAATAAATGAAAGGAGTGTAAGGGGTCATGTGCTGTTGTTACATTTCTTTGGAGATGAATAAATTGCAGTAATTTTGAAGAAGTGTTGTTCTCAGTGTTATCTGCATGGCAGCACGGTGTGGCTCAGAGAAGTGTTGCTCTGTGAGCCATGCTGTGCCTGTCGTGCAGATCAGCGGGAAGGGAGGAGAATCGATGACATCTGGCTTAAACAGGGGCATCTAGTGAGGCTGCTGTTCCCTCCTGTGGTAATGTGCTCATGCTCTGCTCAGTGCATCCAGTTCTGAAGGGATCCCTTCCCATCTCCCTCAGTGCCAGGGAAAGGAAGACAACTGAACATCTGTGTTCTCTCGGTTGCGTTATCCTCTGGCAGCAGACTGTGCACTCCTGTACCTGCTGATGCACCCACGCTTGCAGACACTTCCCTTGTGAGAACAAATTGAAGTTAAATTGATTAGACAGCTGCTTGGTGCTGACAACGAGGCATGTCCTTTAATCATGTGGTCCATCCTAATGGAAGGAAACTTGTAAATTCACTGAGTAGGAAATAGAAAAAAAAATAATACCACTGGACCATATAGTGGCAATTGATTTTTGGCTCTGTCCAAATAAGTTAAAATTTCAGGCATTAGGTAAAATATTGTGACCTTTTTAGGTGTCGACAATCTATGTTAGAATAAGTGGCTTCATAGTTTTGATGTAACTACTGATCTGTTTTAAAGTGCTTTACAATTTTACCCTAAGATATTAATAAACCAAGTTATTTATTTTGAATATTAATCATACAATATCTCAAGTTGGAAAGGACTCATAAGAATCACCAAAAGCCAATGTAGTTCCTTGTTGTTTAAAAATATTATCATCCTTGATGATCATCTGTGTACCAAACTTTAAGCCAATTGATGTGATAGGGAAAATTATCTTTCTCTGAAGCAAAATGTTTTAGAAAAGAGCGGTGGTTCATAGTGTTCTGTGCAAATCTGGGAGACAACTCCGTGTTTAAATAAATCTGACAGAATGGAATGAGCTTTGGTCAGGAAATGCACTGAATTTTGGTTCTTCATGCTTGGACAAGTGTAGAATTCATAATAATTTAAATGCAAGTTTGTAAAGATACATCCATAATCTCACAATTTGTCTCTCCCTGATTCAGCTTTTATTATTCTTGACTGTAATGAGGCAACTTTTCTTTCTATTTGCTCAGACTTTTGCACCGTATCAGGAGGTTAATATCATACTTAGCAGTACTTGGAAGTGATTATATGCAAAGGCCAAAATAATAATGGATTATTCCAGAGAAAAATGCGATATATTTTTCCCAACTCATAGTCTTTGGCAATATATGAAATCCATTTCTTGTTTAAATTTTGCTTCTACAAATGAATTCAGAAGCTCTCTGGAGTGTCATAGGCAGGAAATAATTATTTTTATCTTTTTCCAGATCTTTGTCCGAGTGATCCTTAACATCTAAAAAGCATGCCAATATAAATTAGGGGCTTTCCAGTACTGAGTGCTAATAACAATCTCCAAAGTATATAATCAATAATCGATACACTTTTTGCTTCTATATGCATCATGGAGCTGATGTATAATTACTTACTAATTAGTTATAATGTTTTCATAAAGAACCTTTGTGCAGTCTGAATTACAGTAGCCTCTTATCTGGACTTTTTTGATTAAAAAAATACTAAAGTAATTAATATACCTGCAAGACTAATATGCATATTTCACCTAGATCATTTTTATGCAGGCTATGAGGTCCTTGCCATAGGAATCCAACAGAGTTACAAAAGACTGGTTAAAATAAGCTTCTAAGGGACAATCTGAATAATCTGATCAAAATGTTCTGCTTGGATGAATTGCTAAAAACAACTCACATTGAATTCTCCTCTTACTGTTTTCTGATTAATTCATCAATTGGGGCAGTGTAAACTACAAAAATCTGTAACTGAGAAAGGAAGTTTCTGTACAATGCTGTTTTTATTGTTAGTATTTCGTGTATATGAGCAGCTCTTGGCAAACTGTGGCACAGCTTGCAGTTTAACCAAGATTTGTGTGTAGAAACAACTGTGCTGGCATTGTTTTCAAGTTGACCTAGAAGCAGTAAACAAACTTATTTGTTGTGCTTGTGGTCTTAACCACTGTAGGCTGTTGAAACTCAGATGTCCCAGAGTCCTACTCACATTATCTGATATCTCTTTTTGTCTTTGCATCCTCATTGTACCTTGCTGCAGCTTAATTTGTGTTCCCACAGTTTGGATTATTTTTGCTACCTGAGATCCTTTAAAGTTTCTTCACTACATGTAGATTGTTACACGTTCCAGAAACTCAAGAGTATAGCCAGGGGGGTCTGTGTGATACACCAGAATTAACTGAACATGGAGGTGTTGGGATAAGATGGATTCTGGCTCAGGTAACTGGATCTAGGGTGCCATATTTCTAGGTCACATGCCCTGTTCTTCTTTTCTGTGGACAGGACATGCACAGAATAATTATAAACACCTGTCCAGTTGCATGGGAGCAATGATAGGTTTCAAACAATCATAAAAGCAGGAAGTGGCAATCCTGAAAAAAGAAATGAACCAACTCACAAAACTTCATATGAACCAGGGTACTAAATAGTCAAGAGCAGTCAAAATGAATTGTTTTGACAAAACTAATATTATTCCAGTCACATACCCAGAGACAACTGAGGAGCACAGAAGAACTAATGTGTGTGAGGAGGTAGATTTTCTGACTGTGTATATTCTGAGTGTCCTGTGCACGTATGGCAGAGTTAGATACATAGCAGTGAAAGCATGCTTAGCTGTGCAATAATGTATGGCATATCCTACTGGAAAAGGGAAGTTCTAGCATAAATGCTAGTTAGAGAAGAATTAACATTTTCAGTGGAAAATAAGCCTTTTTAATGCATACAGATATTGTTAGATACTTTATCACTGTTATTACATGGTGAAATTATATAGTACCCTCTTAATATTCAAAATTAACTTACTCAGTATTGGACCTAAAAAGATTAATGTTTCTGTACATCGCTTTTGCAATTAACCTGTATTCTTAATATAATTCAAATTCATTAATCTGGTCTAATTTGGAGGCATAAAATAAGTGGAAGAATAATCTTGGGAAGAAATGTTTATTTCATTTTGATCCTTGTAACCCCATAGCTTTTTACAGTTTAACTGAAACAGTGAATTTCCCAGATTTTCTTATGAGTAATGATACAATGTTGCAGCCAGAAAAGGAAATCAATTTCTAGGGTAAACACTGTTCATTTCTGAAAATTCATGAGGACTGTATTGATCTGATAAATATTTCTACTTTTCTCCAAGGAGAACCACCTTTGAAAACTATTGTTACTCTGTTCTTAAAGACAATTCCTTTCTGAGGGGGTAGTGGTGGGGGAAGTCAGCAGTACAACAATATGAAACGCAGTTTCATTAAATCATAATAATAATAATTGCATCTCATACTTAGTTTTGTTAAAGGTTTGACTAACCATCTTCTGAGCCACTTGCACTATGCGGGAAGGGCAGTTTCTTTGGACAACATTCTTCCATTTATAAAAGAGATTACTTTGGGAAAATACCATACCAATTAAATAAAAGAAACAGAAGTCGAGAAGATCATGAATATCCTGCTGAGAGTGTATGGGAATTGGTTGTGCTAACCCCAATCCTACGTACAGTGGACAAAGGGACTAAACAGCAATTCCTGAGATTTAGTCTGGAAATTAGGAATTTTTTTACTAGGAGAGGGGTGCCGCACTGGAAACATTGTCCAGGGACTCTCCTCATTGAAGATGTGCAAAGTTCACCCCTGAGTAGAAGCCTAGACTTAAATGCTGTCCAAAAGCACTACCCAAGCAAGACTGCATTGATTTTGTGGGACAGAGACATCAAAAGTGTTCTTACTCTTTTTTAAGCCTCCATTTATAGGGGCAATTAATTTTGGATACAAATTGCTGGGCTTCGTGTCCATTTAGTCAGACATAGTACAGCCACTCTCCTTTTGTGCTTCATTATCTGTCCTAAAAGTTTGTACAGAGCCCTTTTTTTCTTTCTTTTTTTTTTTTTTCCTCCACAAATTCACTGTGATTTAGAAAGGCAATGGGAATGGTAAAGGCTTTAAAAACTGGAGTAACTTTTTTTTTACCTGAAATAAATTTCCAAGTTTTTGAAAAAAATAGGAAGTAATTCTGTGATTTAAATTTTATGACTTTCATCCGTGAAAAGGAATGGCACAAATCCCCTTGGAAGGCAGTAATCTGAGTATATAACTTCTTGATGACAAAGCCATTGTTACGGGTCTGTGCCTGTTTGAAAGAGATTTAAGTGTGTCTGACTGAAGTGTTAGAATGCCTAACAAGTCTATTAGGAAACAAATTTGACAATAGCATTCATTTCTGCTTTTTTTTTTTTGCTCCTTTTCAGCTGTCATGGTCTTTATAATTCTGTTTCCCAAAATATCCTCCTGTGACCTATTATGTTACTATTCACAGCATTAAACTGTTTATCCTTAAACCCCAAAACAACTGGCTGCTAGAATGACCATCAATCTTTTTAAAAATGCAAATTGTTGCCCTCTCAAGATTAATTGCAAAGAACACTATCAGAAATTAATATTGCATATTACATTTATGAGAGTCTTTTGTTCAAAACAAGTTTTATGAGATAATACATGTCCAAGCATTCATTGGGTTGCAGAAATAAGTAGGTGAATTCAGTAAAATAAGATTCACAAACTAATCATTATCAATGGAAGAAAAATTAGCACTAATTATTATCAGAACCCTTTCTGGGAAGAGGAAATGACTTAGAAAATGTACTTAATGACAATTAGATGTGCTCCACAGAAGTGTAAAAAGCATTCAAAACTGAAAGCTCATTTATAAAGTAATAAGGTTTCTGAAACTTTTTTTTTTTTTTGTCAGGGAAAAACATTTAAAATGCAGGGTTTCTATTAGACTTCTTTTGAATGGTTCTTTTTTCAAGCAGAACAGGAAGCAACCTCTAGATAAACAGGACTTGGAAAAATAAATCTAGAATGCAATGACAAAATGTTTGTGTTGCCCCATTTTTAGAAACAGCATTATTCGGTAGAGGGCAGTTACACCCCTGACCACTGTTTTTGTGGCAGTATGCTAGTATCCCTTCTTGGTTGTGGCTGAAGTGATTAATGGACTGGATTGCATCTGCCCTGCATGCTGAGAAATGCTAAGCCTCTTTTATATGCTTGACTGTATGCCATCACCAGGCATGCAGCAAAGACCAACCAGTGGGGAATTAGAGACATTAAAATTATCTTCTCAGCTTCTCTGGCTTGTTGCAGACACAGGTAGAACACAGTTATTACCAGGATTTACCCACTGGGAACTCTGGAGGCTTTGCAGCTGAAATTAAATAATTGAACCATTCAGCCCGACTGTTAAAAGAGTTCTGGGGGAAAAAAATCATGAAAAAGCACAAGGCTCCCATACATCTTAGAGAGTTTGGAACAGGCTTCTAGCCCTTATTACACTGAGCAGCTTGAGGACACACCTTCATTTTTGGAAGGGATATTGAAAAATTTATCTGTTAATCTAGTGAATGGTTATGACTGAAAACTTCCTTCATATAAGATAGAATTATATAAAAGTAACCTGAGCTCTCTGATTAACAAGAATAATGGAAGAATAAATAATTTTTGTGTATAAAACTTGAAGCTTGATATTTGCAAGTCCTTTTAATAATGTGATTATTACTTTAGGAAAGCGACAGAAACAATATTCTATTTTAAAAAAAGAGAAATCCCAGTGAAATTACCAGGTTGTCATTTCCTCCCTTCATTTATGCCTAGTGCATTTGTGTTGTGGAATGTCTGATGCCCAGAGTGAGGTGAGTTCCCAGCTGAACAGGAGCTGCCATTCAGGCTGAGACCCTGGTGGGTACCAGCATGGGGTGTCTGTGGTAGAATCCCTTGGGGACCCTGATGTGTAGGTCAGGGAGATCAGTCTGGTAAATTAAATGAAGAAAACCCTAACAACCATGGGTACAATATGGCACAGTTACACAGCTTTCAGTTTTTAATCCATTGTTTCAGAAAGAAAATAATTTTAAAAACAACTGTTGATTCTTATATGAAAGAAGCCATTGCAGTATGTGACTGCTGTCTGAGTAGATACACAATATTTACTTTCTCTCAGTTTGTTGTCTGGAAACCAATTCCCAATTATCAACATGCTGTGCAAAGAGATTCTGGTGTTTTTCCTGTTTCCTGATTTTAAATTTGTGATAATTTCTTGACTATCAGAAGAGGAAAAAAGATTTCTGTTCAGAACTACCTACCTTTTATTGAAACTTAATAGCAAATATATGTTAATTTGCTTCAAATTCTTTCCCCAATCTTTTTTCATTGTTGCAAATGCTAATTTGTTTTTATGTTTCATAATTTTTGCTCGGTTAGTGGTTGACCTTTTTCCCCAATGATTCTGCCAGTCAAAAAAGTGTTCAACTGTCTCATGGAAAAAGAGAATTATTACTTTTTCACCTGAAAATTTGTGAGACTTATTTTCTCATATCTCTGTTTACTATTTAATTATTTTATTTAACTATTTTTTTTTATTTTTTTTATTATTAAGTAATCTCTAGGGTCTGTCTGGATACCAGAGTTTTCCAAAATAAATTTAGAGTAACATGCTAACCACTTAAGTGAATGTATGGTGTATCAGACACGAAGAAAGAGAATGCAATTAAAAATAATGATCCAATGCCATTCCAAATTGTTTATTACCTCCAACAATCACTAAATTTGGAATGTTATCGTATACTTACAGCTGCAATGAAAACATGTCTTCACTTGAGTAGGCTATAGGCTCCCTTTTCCAGCCAGGGAGGCCAGTGGCAGCTTTAAAGGAGGGCAGGCTGTGAGAAAGGGTGGCCTTTTAATTTTGTGAGATTACTGTAACTGAAAATGTTGAACTCACTTCCTTTCACAAATTTTTAAAAGAAAGAGCATAGATTTAATATTTTGTTCTAGTTTTTTATATAGAATAGGCCTATGTTTTATAGAGTCGCACATTAGAAATTGTATTTGAAGAGAACATATCTCTCAAACATTCTACTTTTCTTATATTAACAGACTCTACAGAAACAAACTTTTCCTTATTTATTTCAATGCTTGATCAGTCTGAGTTATAGAAATTGAAACCTTATAAATAAAGTTACTTCATCAGGTACAACAAAAAAGTATTTTTCTATACTTGACCTATCTAAACTTTATTTTTCTAAAGAACTTTTTCATACTCTATTTTTCATGCCCACAAAGATGTGTTTTCTATTGAGTCATGTCTCAATTTTGTTTTGATGAATTAAGCACACTGAATTCTTTACATCTTTCTCTGTAAGATGATTTCTTCATACCTCATCAATTTTTTGAAAAGCATGTTTTAACAAGCATGAGCAGGAGAATCATAGGTACTGTAGAAGCATACACAGAGAATCAAGTGAGCACTCATATGAATTCTTCATGCTGCCAGGGTTTGGTTAAATCCTTTTGGAAGAAGCATCATGCTGAAAATGTGACTGTATTTGCTGGAACAGTATCACGATTGCATATTTTCAAACCCCACTGCTTTCCAGGTTAAGGTGAGATTTTATTATTTATTTGTGTACCTGTGACTTCAAACTATTAAAAAAGGCCAGTAAAAATACAAGCTATTATGTGACTGTCTTATGCTCCTTGCTGTACTCTTTTCCTCTTGTAAGAGGGGTTGAGCTGTTTGGTAACAGTATTTAAACTCATTTCCCTTAAAATACTACTGCTGGTTACCCAACACTAATTCTAACAGAATGCCTTATGGGAGTTTTCACTTCTCTAAAATGTTGCAAGAAAATGTTCTAGGTTCAATTTATAAAAGGAAAATAATTAATAGTATATGTTCTCTCTTTATGCATGTAGTCAGTCTTTTAAAGGTATCTGAAAAATCTTTGGATATCAATATTCACCACTAATCCAACAGGTCCCTACTGTGCCTGGCCCAACTACCCCTCGGTGCTTTCTCTTCCTTTCCTCCGGCTTGCTTTCTGTGGACTTCCTTTGGAGGACATTTTGGTAATGACTTCTAGATGTTAGAGCCTTAGGAACTTCATTGGTATGGAAAGGGTGCTTTGCTTAACATTAGCTGAGTTTCCTCAAAGGGGCTGGTAATGCATTTTCAAGAATTATATTATGAATAGAAGCCATACTTCACCTCTCTTGATGACACGTCTCTTCGAAGGATCTGATCTTTCCATTGACATCTGTTATTGTTCCCTCCTGAATTCCTCTTAAAATGCTTAGGGGGCCCAGAGGAAATGACATTTTAGCTGACATTTGGAAGTAAGGTTTTTCACTTACTTAATTTCTTTTCTGGTTTTGGATGCAAAATCATTCATTTTATTTATTATTTATTTATTCATTCATTCCATTCAAATTAATTCCTGTGTATGTAGCTGAACTGATATTTTGTGGCACCATATGAATTCCCTGTGGAAGCGTGGCAACCAGAGCAGCCTCCTCAGGAAAAGCAGTACTCTCTGTAAGATAAAGCATGTGACCAAATGCCAGACCTGCCTCCTCCAGACTCTTGCTGGTAGCACGTGTAAGGAATTAAGTGTATGTGTAAGTTATAGCAGAGCCATTTGCTTGCCAAATTCCTGCCAAGGTTGAACATAGCAGGAAGACATAGAGATCAATGTCTTCAGTAGCTCTGTTCAGGACCACAGAGGTGCCATCAATATCCTTTAGACAGTGTTCTGTTCTCCACTTTCTTTGCAACTACCATGTGGCAATGCCAATAGCCCCTAGAATTATTCTATTCAGTGTTTCAGGGCTATTTTACTGGACAGTTTATACCTGTCTCTTCCGTGAGCTTTGGCTACTGACTTCAGATGTTAATTGTTTGATTGCAGTTATTTTTCTTTGTGTTAGAAATATTGTATCCATCTCCTGAGCTTGATGTGAAGACTTCACAGTAATTCTAAAACCAGCCTGTTGTGTTCATATGGTGCTTTCACTACACATTCAGAAACCATTTTAACAATATACTTTACATGGGAAACCTGATTCCAGAGCTTGAAAGAGAGCAATTTCACAAGTGAAAATAATTCAGTAGCACATTGGTTTTTAAAGACAAAAACATGCATAATAATTTAAGCATTTGTGTAGGCCTAACATCTTTTAATGGTTCTGACAGAACTGCTTGATTAAAGATGCCCAGAGAAGATTAATGACTGCAGTAAGAATACGACCTTATGGCATCTCACAAAATTGTTCTCTGAAAGTTTAATGTAGGCTTAATAAATAGTAATTATTCCTTCCTACCATATGGCTGGTACCAGATACATGAGGGTGGAACCCACTTGAAATACTATTCATAGTCTCGAGTAATTTGAATAAAAGCATTAGTTACTTTTAACATGAAGCATAAGAGGTGATTGCCCCTAGGGGAAATGTCATGTTAATAAAAATACTTGCTTTCAGTGTCAGAAGAGTTGAGAAATGTGAAGAATTTTTATTTCTGTACAGATTTCTTTGTGAGAAAACCAAAACATTTGAAAGATAGGTAGTTATTATTTCAATTGCAAACAAATTAGTATGAGAAATCACAAAATAAGAGCTAGAACTTGAAAGTTATTTTTGTATGTAAAGATAGATATAACAGGGTAAAAGATGCTGATTTTATGAAAGTGTGTCTAAGATTTTGGGTGCTAATTCCATTGATTTCAGTTGGAGGTAACCAAAACCAACCTCAGTGGCAAGCTAACAACCAGAATGTACTAACAGAACAATAACTCAGATATTTCAGCTTTTTCTGGAATCAGATTACACCAAAATCCTGTGCACATCAAAAGCAGGAGTCTAAGCCCTGGGAATGAACTGAATTTTCCTGAAGTTCTGTATTATTTGAGGCTAAAAATAGCATTAGAGATTGCTTAACTTTTAATCCTTGGCTGAGGTGATAAGAGCCAAGTAGTCACCATAGGCTGCATCTATGGAGTTTCCTTCAGATTATCTGGTCCAACGTCTGGAGAAAGCTGTTTTTCTCTGCTTGTGGTTTTGCATTCACTTCAGACCATATAGATCTCCATAAATGGTCATATTTCCACACAGGTAAATAAAGTATCATAAATTATTATACCTTATTTTATGTGTGAAGTAATGATATGTTTTGTGTCGGTAGCATAACAACAGAATAGAAAAGCTTGGAAAATGCTCATTCTCCTCTGTGATTTTTTTGTTATATTGCTCTGTCTTAAAATAGTCTTGCATGGTTTGAATTCCCTGCAATAATAATAGTTACTTATTCAGAGTCTCAAAAGAGTTAATGTTTGTCAGACCATATTAATCAACATCTGTCAGATTTATTTATCCTCATCTTCTCTCTTCAACCTAGAGCTTGTTTCCCCTATCTTGTATTTGTTTTCTTTCTTCTATGAGAGTGTATCAGATTTCTCTTATGAAAAAATGGGTCAACAAATAATTTAAAATGACAGTTTGACATAGTGCCCTTTAGAGAGATGCTCTTGCAGTGAGTTTATAAATATAAATACTCCAGTAAAGATCTAGTTTTGTGGTCAGAGGTAATATATCAAAGGTTAGCACTAACTGATGATAAAATGAATCCCACTGCTTAACTCAGTAGAAGCTGAGTTATTCTTCATGCATTAGAGCAATTTGTCACCCTTAAACAGAGTTGGATCTAGCTAAATTTACTGGTTATATTGAGGTGTTTCCAAGTAGTTTTTTCTACATGTGAAGAGTGAGTGTATGCTGTATGTTTTCTTGGCTTTACAGATCAGTGGATCCCAGAGGAAATGTCCTTATTTCTGTTGCGTTAATGTTGGAAGTTCATTTGTTGCAAAAGTTAACCTTACTGTAGTGCTTTTTCACTGGGAATCAGACAAAGTGAGCTATCTTGTGACTCCTGTTTGCTTGTATACCAGCTGAGGCTGGTCTTTCTGCTCTCAGTTCTGTGTGACTGGGGTAGAAGGGAGGACAGTAGTGCCAGACTTCAAGGCAGGCCAAAGTGGAAAAGATGAGGTGTTGTCCAACCAAGGACTTCTCCCCATCAGTGGAATAGTCTTCCAGTTTATTGTAGCTCAGTGAGAAGAGTGTTGCTCGTAATGCTAGTTCCAAATCTTTTAGTCACTTTGATTTCACATAATCATCAATCAGAAATATTGTGTTATTAAATCCTTGATGAATACATATTTACTTATTTATACAGACACATGGATGCTTTAGTGGTGGAAATATGTTGTAATAAAAATAATTGGCCAGGATTCAGTTTCTTCATGCAGTAAAGCCAATTCTCTATTCACATAATGAATTTTTATATAGATTTTACAGATTTCGTGTTGAACTCCCATTGGTTAATAGTTTTCTTGCTATTTAATTCATTGGTTAGAAGGTGTTTTTGTGTGTATGTGCTGCAGTTCAGGTGTTTACATTTTTCCTTTGTGGATTCTCATGGGATATATCTGTTTATACCGGTGCACTTCTTTTTCCTTCCCAAGAATATGTTATGGTGTTAACAAACTTTTTATACTTAAGATTGTTTTGCATGGGAACTTGCCAGTCACACTCAGAAGTGACAGGCTAGCTTGGTAATTCAAAAGAGCAAGGCCTGATTTCAAAAGGCCTTTCTTTTGTAACATCATTTACCTATCTACTACATATATACTATGGGAACTTTGAGAAGAAAGAAAAGATCTGCAATAGCAAGTTGAGAAACTTAAAAACATTGCCAGTGGAATCTTTTGAAACATGCAATTAGGAATGTTGAAATGAGAAGAGCAAGGAGCATGATCCCTCCTTCAGACACATGTTCATTCATTTGCTTCAACATATTTTATATCTACTTTTTCTTAATTGGTGCAGTGTTATTCAATTTTGTATGAGTAATGCCAGAGAGATGTAGTGGACAGTTCATTAACCTCATTAGACAGGGCAGCTGCAGCCCAGGATAATAGTGAATGAATGACACACTGCCAAAACACAAGACAGGCAGAATTGCTTCACTGGCTTCATTACATTCTTCTGTCACTTTGGGGGAGATGTTAAAACTGATATTTGGTTGGAAATTGTTCTTGCAAAAAAACAACTATTTGCCTTTTCCTTCTTCTTGAGTGTTCTGCTTTGTAGCAGCCTAAAATCTGAGGGTGGCAGAGAGTCATGGATCATGTCCCACGTGCCTGTTAGTGACAGCCACACAAGCCTCATTATAAAACCTCCTGTTAGAATGCCAATCAATTTATAAACTAACAACTCCTCTCTGTAAATTCCCCATTGGCTCTATAATTATCTTTGCTACTTAATTATTGATTATTAGTGTGCCAAATCCTGGCTTAATTTCAGTGAGGATTATAGCCACTGGCAAGATAAGGATATAATTTGGAGATATGAGTGTAAATTGATTTTTAAATAGCAATCTTTTCTTGAGTGGAACAAAAAGCTGTTTATGTTTTATGTTATCTCTCTCTGTGGTTGTATATGCAGTAGCTGCTGACAGACTTGCATTGGCTTGCAAGAATCAGATGAGAAAGGTGCAGGCTGTGGAAGTTATGGTTCAGTTTGTATGCAGTTTTGTGTTACTTCTCTGAGATTAGATTTTACTCAAACTTCCTGCTCATAAAAAATCTCTCTTATGAATCTTCCAAGATTTTCCATAATTTAAGAAGCTGTCTTCAGCCTGTACCTGAGAGATTATGGGTCAGATTGGTAGAGTGATTTTTTTCTAACTTTAAGCAATAAAGCAACAGCAGAGATGCAAGAATAATCCTTTTGTCTATTAGTACCAAACCAGTAGTGTGTTTGTTTCTAGAAAACACTTGCAACATCTTTGCTCTGTTGCATGAGTGTCTATTTGCCAAAATCTGCCTACTGTAAGATCAAGTATGTCCATCAAACCCATGATCTCTGTCTACTATGTCCATGACCCAAATGATACAAGTCTTTATACTGAACGCTTGTCTTGGCTTTTTTGTGAAATTTGGGATTGGTTCTTGGGACTTTGGTCTGTCTGACAAAGGAACATGTTCTAGACTGATGTCAGAATGAGTAGCTATGGGGGACTTTTCTTCTTTTTCATCACAGTGAGGCTTAAGCACAAAATGTGATGACCGGGGTTTGATGCTACTTGCTGTGCTAAATATTAAGAAGAAGATGTGATGCAGTTTTTGGAAAAGTTAGGGTGTGTTTGAAACAGCTCTTGAGCATTTGGGTTTTGTCCCTGTCTTAAGGGTACATGACCTCGCATCCATTAAACTGGAATCAGCCTGCCTTGTAGGTTTAGGAAGCCTCATTTGAGGAAGTTAGTTTGCTTTTTTTACTACACGATGTCTGTTTCAGTCATAGTTTTCAGTGTCTTTGCAACAAAATTTAAACATGAGCAAAAAATAAACTCAACGTGTGCTTACACAAAGACAAGGAGAAGAGTAAAATAACAGCTTACAGAGTAAAATGAACCTAAATTTAACCAGAATATCCTTCCTCTGGGAAATGCCAACAAAAGTATTGGCTTTTAGTCTAGTAAATAACAAATTCTCCTGGAAAATGGTTGTTTGGAGAAAGGGTTGTCTCAGTTTTCTTACTTTGACCTCTTATTTTTAAAAACTACAAGAAATTTGAGAATTTATTTGAAACCAGTGAAATGCTCTCTGTTTAGAAGTCTACTCTAACATCATGTGGAAGGATAAGAAGGCATTGAAACAGCTGAAAATTATCTTTTCAAAGGCAGAACTGAGAAGGCAGAACTGAGAAGTTGCTCTTTGCAAACAAGCATAACACCTTTTGTACCTTTCTTGCTAGAGGAAGTTTTATAATTACTAGGTGTGTGGCTCTTTTCATTCTGGGTAATTAGCATCAAGAAAATGTCCTACCAAAGCAGGAGGCATTCTGTCTTGTTGAAGTATTTTGGATATGAAATACAGGCAATTTAAACTTTTTTAAATTAACAATATAATGTCTTTGTGAAATTCAAGTCATATGTATCTTCTTGGACGGGAGAATATCTCCTCAGCCTTAGTAGTGTTATTTGCTCTACGCGTAAATTTCATTAATTTCACAGAAAAAAAGTAGATTATTTGTTACGTCTCCAAAATTTTATCTGTCTTAAACAATCATTTATTGGCAGTACTTTCCTGCAAATAAAAGCTGTCTAATAAACATTAGTGTATCTGGAGGATTTTTTCAGCAGGTTTGATTCATTGTGTGATTCTTGATATTGGCCTATTATTTACTGCTTTGCTTAATTTAAAAAAATTGTGCTAGTAGTTGTATGAAGTATTACTGATCAAACAAAGAAATATCTTATTCTGCTCCAGTTGATGTCAATTAGTTTTTATTTGATAAGTAATGGTAATTTTGCAGTCTTTTTCTGAATAAAGCATTATCTTTCTTACTTCTAGGTCTCCAACAAGCAATAATTTGGTGTCAGACATTGCACTCAGGAAAAAAAAAATTAATCCACACTGCAGATTGATCCTACTTTCTTTAAAGCTGACAGACAACACTAGCCCCACTCTCCCAGGCTTGCTCTTGTTGCTGTGGGTCCATGGCAAGGATGCATCCACTCTGGATGGGGTCTGTGTCAGGGGAGCTGCTGTGGTGCTCAAAAGCTGACAGTGAGGCACAAGCACCTGTGCTGCAGCTGTGCAAGGGGAGAAGGACATGTGGGTGTTGTTACCATGGTTTGTGTTCATGTCTGATGCCAGGAAGAACATGCAGAATCCAGACTGGCTTCCTGACTGCCCTAAGGGGGTAGCCCTTCTCTGTTGTCTGTCTCCAACTCCACTGAAGTCATCCTTCAATTTGTTTGTCATCTTGTCCCTTCAGGTGACTTTGTTCAGCTTTCTCCTCACTGATGAATTGATGATCTGTCTCCAGTGTTACCTCATCTAGATCTCTTCAGTCCTGCAGTCCAGCCTATCTCTTAGGTGTCTGTCCTTGAGCTTGTTTTGTGGACTTCATGGTAACACTAGCCGTAAGTCTGGAATAACTCTAAAATAGACAAAGAAAATACAAGCAGGTTTTCATATTCCCCTGCTTGTTGCCTTTGTATCTGTCCTCTTCTTTATGTGTATTAGCACCTACACATAATGACTATAAATCCATATTCTACCTATGTGTAACTTGACCTTTATACTTAATTCTATTTTTGATCCTTACAGTGCTGTGTGTGGACTTCACCCTCAATGTTCTTCCACTGGAGAATTTATTGTATTTTATTTGCAAGATGCCTCAGTTTTCTAGGAAAAATTACTTTTTCGTAATTTCTGTTGTGCTGCTTCAAGTGGATCAGATTGATAAATATGTTACATACTATTCTCCTCTTTTCTCACATCATGTCTCCTTACCCTTTCTGTATTTTGTCCATCCATCAATGCAAGGGTAATAATTTTCTGAATGTTCAAAGCGTGCCTAGCACATAAATCTCAATTCATGACGATGTGTTTGGAATGAAGATGGTGATTAGGTCACATAGTGCTAAGTATTAGCACCTGTTGGATCAGCTTTGATGTATACATAGTTGCAAATGAAGGAAGAGGGCTTACTGATCTCTTTGCTGGACAAGAACTCCCCTAGGCCAGCAGCAGCTCAGGTTTTTGAAGGTTATCCAAGAGACATAGAGATTTTCCCTTTTTTCTTTTTTTCTTTCTTTTTTTTTAATGCAGTCTTTTGTACTGTGTATATTTCATTGTGTGAACTGTTAGAGAAAAACAAACAAACAGTTTTGGCCACTAATACACTGTTTTCTTACTCTCACTAGTACATCTGATCCTGCTCATTAACCACCTCTGTGCTGCTGGTTTGTGGTGTCACATGCCCAAAATAGCTAAGTCTGAGTATTTAATTATCTTTTCAATTTCTGTATTAGGACTCTTTAACATTATTTTAGCATGCTTAGAAGCTTTGTTCCCGTCAGCAGCAGAGGAATTAGAGCTCAAAAATTTCTGATGTATATTAGTAAAATCACAGTATATGGACAGAAGAAACAAAATAGCCATGGATCTTGCATGGATCTGGGTAGGATAGGGTTCAGACATGGTAATGTGTAATATTTCTTTATTTTAAAACAGTGGGATTTTAACACTAAGATTTTATGGGATTTGGCTTCTGACAATTCTGCTCATTTTCCCATGCTGTCCTTCATCACTGGTACATCTTATAAATGTCAAATACTTCCTTCCCACCTAATACCTGCTGGTCAAATTTTATCTAGCTCTTGAAAGGTAATTAGAAGTAATTCCAAAAAATAAAGCAAGCTGAACTTACAGGAGGACTTGCTCTTATAGAATACCAGACCTTTTTTGTAAGCATGTGTTCTTTTTTATGTACCACAGGATTCTGCAAATTTGTTTTTATTTTCAAGCTGATTTTGAATGAGAAAAGAACCTTAGTTCTCTTTTTTTTAAGAGATTTTTCTAGTTCTGATATAAGTGAATCCTGAAATTACTATGAAGGTATCCATGATATCCACCTGCTCAGTAGAGAATCAGAAAAAGAAAAGGTTTCTGTTGCTTCTAATTTCACAAAATAGGAGCTGCACCATTTGAAGGAAACACTGGCTAATGGAGAAATCCTAAGATGTTCTATATGCTTTCTTCATGTGATGGGCTGTAATGTTTAAGATGGCTCAAGAAATTCTCAAAGAGAGGAATATATCATTCTTACAGTGAAAGGCAATTAAATAATGGAGTATATTTGACTCTCTGCTTCATCTTTTTTTCTCTGCCTACAAAGTTTCTTTTCTCTCAACAATGATGGCCCACTGGTTTTGTGCCCTGCTTGTTTTCCTTCATCCAAGTCAGATGTTTCTTACCGAAGATCTTATCTCTTCCTGGCCCTTAGCTTTCCGTCCAGTCAAGCGTAAAACTGTGAAGGCAATTTCACAAAAATCTCTCTGATAGTAGAGACTGAAACTGGGGAAAAAAAGATACTGACAGTGCAGGAAACACTAGCTTTAAATGAAATAAAACAACATTGTTTGGAGTTGGGAACAACATTTAAATTGTACCTCAAGCTAACAGAGCTGTGAACACATACCATCTTGTTGACTAATGGTCGGCAAAGATTTTTGTTTTTCAGTCTGCCTGGGCTATTCTGAAACAATCAATGCAATGTTGCTCTTCTCCAGATGTCCCTATTCATCTGCAAAACTTTTAGCACAGACTGTTCTCCTATTTGTAAACAAATTATTCAACAATCCCAGTGTATCATGAGAATGACAGACAAACAGATGTGATGTGCTATCAGAAGTGGCTAATTTGAGATTCGATAATTCTTCTGTGCTTAGTGCCAATTAGCCTTAAAGAGTAGAGGAATGCCTGGCAGAAAAATGCTTCATTTTACAGCCATCTGGTTTGTTATCGAGCCTTGAGAATCTTGTATATATTGATGTTAAAAGAGAAGAAGCAATTTTTATACCTTTTCTTTCTTATTCTTCCCAGTCAATGTAATTTTAATGAGCTTAAGTGATTTATGTTGGGCCTTCTGATCTCACTACAAATTTTCCTCAACGTTACCTTGTTAAGAAAAGAATTGGAACAGAAAGGAGTGACAAAGCTTTACATCCTTCACCACTTGCTATTGCCTATAAATTGCCATTTTCTTTTAGAATAAACAAAGCTAAAACCTGTATTTGTTTCATGGCCTATTCTTAGGCATCCCTTACTGTCTGAAAAAATGTTACAGCCAGACAAAGCTTCTCCCTAGAAGATATCAAAAGGCTAGATGTAATGAAATACATATTTATGGTTGTGTCTCTGAAGAAAATTGTATTTCTATACTTTACTTTTAAACATTCCCTTTTCTCTGATTCTGCAGACATTTAAAGTTATGTGCTTAAAATCTTATTTATTTGCTTTCCTCTTACTTAGATAATAGAGGCACATGTGATCTAATATTTTAGAATATATTATCCTCCATTTTAATGATCATAAACCCTGCTACAGAGATACTGCCTTGAGCAGGGAAAAGCTAGGCTACCTAGCTTAATTGTTAAAGTCTATGGATGAGAGTGGAGAAGGAAGAATCTGGGAACTGTAGAATCTGGGAACTGTAGTTTTCTATTCTTTAAATGTATTACACCTTGCATTAAAAACTCATCTGAAAGCAGGTTTCACACAATTTTGTCTCTCTCTGCCTGTTTACTGTTGTATTCTTGGCTGTGTGTCTCAGTGGAATACCCTGGGGTTTAGGAAAGCTCTTAAAGGTTGTGTGGGGAGAGTGGGATTTCATGCAAAGGTGATGAGCAGCATTTTCATTGAAAGCAGCTGAAAAACTTTGCTTCCAGTTCCTACCAGTTTTTAGTTGCTAAGTCCAGTAGCTGCTGGGTCTGTGCTGTCCAGCCCATGACTCTAATTGAGAACCAGACATTTCACCACCTCACTCTTCAGCTGTGTCATTTGCTAGTTTGCACGGGAGTGTCATGTGATATATAGTGCCAAATCCATGCAATACCCTCGGGGTTTTGGCTCCTGAAGCCTGGAATTTGAAGCCTTCCATCTAGAATACGAATTCCAGAGCCCTGTGTTAGCAGCTTGTAAAGTCTCTCTAGATTAGTTTCTGTCTAAAAGCTAAATGCATTAAGGACATTTAGGCTGTACTTTATAATGTTTAACTTGAGGTGTTCAGAGTCCAGATACATAGACTCAGAAAATGCCTGGTTTGACTTTGTTCATGAGGAAGAAGTAGGCATTAAGTTTTTTACTGTCATTTCTTGGTGGGCACATAAGTAACTCCAGGATTCAGCAGCTGTTAATTAAGAGCAGCTGTTTTGGACATATAAACATCAGGCTTAGGCTTCATGCCCCTTGCTTCAGATAGTTGACTCTCTTTGTTGCTATAGCTCTCAATTGTGTTGTTCTATCAACAGTGAAAAGGAAACAATCAAAGTCTCCATGTGCACACAGTTTTGTTTCATTTAACTTACAAAAGTGTAAATGAGCAACTGAAGTTGATGAAACTGCAAATCTAGTTCCCTAGTTGAAATAAACTGATATAACTTTGTTGAAGGTTTTGGTTTTTTTCCATCACATTATGTTGGATAAACTTTTATTTTAGCATTATATACCAGCGTCTCACAATTATTCCTATGGGGCTTGAGAAATGGGAACAATGTAATAATGAAGATAAAAAATGTAACCTTAGGAGGCAAAGTGTGCATAAAATAAGTACTTGATTCTCTTTTCATCTAGGATTCATCTTGACTTATTTCTGATGCATACTTTGTGTCAATTGCTAGAATTATATAAAGCCTCTGGCTGAACTTCAACCTTTTTTTTTGTGCTTAATCAGGCAGTTAAAAACAAAGTAAGGTTGATTCACTCTCCAGTGAGACCAAGGTAACTCAAGCATAACCTAGAGGAGGAAGAAGAGATATACTGTCACTGATTCCTTGCATTGCAGGGGAAGCACTCTGTAAAGAAATTCAGCAGCTTTTCTGTTTTCACCAAATGGTTATATTGCACTATGGGCTATTGGATAACCTTTTTTGTTTTGCATAAAGTGCTGTAAATTTTAGCTTACTCTGAATTTTTTGTTTATTCTTTCTTTAAATAGCATTGGTATAAAAAATAGAAAGCTTTAATTTGAAGTATTAAACATGTTGTCACAATTGAAGTGATCAAAACTTGTTAATTAAACCTTAATATTTATTTTTCTATGAGTCCCTGTTTACTAAAAGATTCAGCTCAGATTGGTCCAATTTTTGCTATGCAAATTTCTTAGAATTCTTCCAACGAGACAGGTCTGGTAAATGGAAGGCTGGGCTTCTAATTCCTCTTCTATATATCTTTTGTATTTTTATGCTATGTGCAGACAGTAAATTTGGTAACGTACTCTATTCATTTCCCATGAAGAAAATCAATATTCTATTACTTCAGACTGTCCTCAAGTTGACAATAAGCCTCAATACTTACCTCTCACTTATGTTCTCTCTTCAACTTTTTCTATTTACTGCAGACCTTACTTTTGCTAGAAGAGTGTCACCTTTATCCCTTTAAACTCCCTCTGTGTAAGCTTTCTTTCTGCTTCACTCTCTCTGCTCTGTCTCTTCAAGGAACCTGTTATTTGCTTTCCAAGTAGACTTCAGCCATTCAAATTCCTCTTTACCAATGGAATTAGTTAGAATCATAGGTCTTATTCAGAATTTCTTGCTGTTTTTTCTGACAGAAGGATGTGAGGAAGCAGGTCTGAGCTGGAGAGAGTGGGGTCTGGCTCAACAGAACTGCCTTTTATAAACTACCTCTTTCTCATCCCTCAAGCAATGCTGACTGCAACCACCAGTAGTTGTTTTCTTGCCTGTCAGAAAACATGGTCTAGGCATTTCCACTCTTGTATGTCAACTCTGATATTTTATACGAAGTAGAATTTATTCAGTGCACATCTTTCAGCTTTCTTATGTGAGAACATCCAGGAAAATTAAGCCTAATTAGTTTTCTACATGGATTAGTTAAGCAGTGCTGAATGCCTATCCAAATGCTCCAAGTCAGAACAGAAATGGTTCCAATGCTAGTCACTTTAACTTGCTTTGCAAATAATAATACTAAAATCTAATTAAGGCCATTTTATCCTGAATTGGTCTTTAGTATGGTATATAAAAAACATTAAGAAGGAGCACCTTTAGATAATTTGGATTAATTTTTCTCAGTGACTCCATGTTGCTAAGTCCTTATTTGCAAAATTCCATCAAGAAAAAGGACCTTGATGATTAGGTTTGTTTAATCACTCTCAGGTTTTAACAGCACTTTTTCTGACATGAAATTTGTTTCTGTGTTCCCCAAACCAAACTATCTGCAACCACTACTGGAGCAATGTTCTGTGACTTTATGTTGCCACACAAAAATAAACAGAAAATGCCTGCTGAAATCCAACACTTGGGTGTACCAGGTGAGATAAAGGTAAGAAATACTTTTATTCAAGAACAATTGAAATAGTTGCCCTTTTTGTTGGAACTACTTTGTCTCATTCTTCTTCTAATTCTGAAGAATATATTGCAGGTAAATTAGGAGTAACTTTGGCCCCATATGTTTGGAAATAACTGTAAATTCCCTCTATAATGTAACAAGAATCCTGCAGTTTATCTGTGTTGAGTTTAGAAGCTGATTAGTTTTGCTGGACCTTTGTTAACCAAGACCCTGCTGTAGCCAATGAAAAAAGCAAAACATATGTTTTTGCTCCAACCCTGTGTGTAAACTAGACTGGACTGCATTTCTCCTGGATCATTACAAATCCAACAGGTAAAACCTACATTAGTAGCTATACATGCCTAATTTTAGATGCAATGACCTTTTGCAGTAGGTGCTATGAAGGCAGAAGCCAGGTTCCATGTGATATTTTATGATTTTAAGAGTGGTAGAGAATCCAAGACAAATCTGTGACAATTGTACCTGGGTGGTGACCATCTGAAAGGGATTTTGTAGCAATTTGTGAAAAAATTCCCTTGTTGTTCAGGGGTAAAATAGTTAACTACCATACAGGAATAGGATGAAACAGTGGTTTGCAGAGGTTAACAGATGCTACCTATTTAGCTGCTATTTTAGCATGGGCAGAAGTAGGTAGAATGGCAGGAAAAAATAAATCCATATAGTTTTGCACTTATTTTAAAAAAATAATCTTAAAGATTGAAAAGACAAAACAAAAAAACAGCACTGAAAAAGGAAATGTAAACACTTATCCTATTAATAAAGTCAGAACAAAACTGGGAAAATGATGTGCTTCAGAAGTCTTTTGTCAAAAAAGTGCAAGATGCAAGGTTTTAAAATCCTGTGAAGAAAAAATGGAAAAGTAATACTTTTAGGTATTCTGAAAATGTGAGAAACAAAGGTCTGAATTTTAGCTTCTCAAGTACAAAGTATAGCCAAGAATTTACTGCAGTTTGTTATTGTAGGAGATTGGTCTCAGATATATAGTGTGGGAATAGCCAGAATCTTGTATCCTCTGCCACAATGCATAGACCCCCATCACAGCTGAATATTTACAAAAGAAGACTTTCAAAGAAAAATATCATACTATGTTTGAACTGCAGAACTCCTGAACTGCAGAAATGATGTGCAAAACAAAGAGACTTCACGATTCAGTTACTGTGTTGTAGAGGAGAGGAGGCAGAGACATATGTATCAAAATAATGGCCGTATTTCAGTGTCTGGCAAAAAAAAAAATTCTAAATGCAATATGTTTAAGTAGCGTGATATTTAAGTGATTTGTGATTCACCTAGATCAATGATGCTACAGAGATGTGAAATCTTTGTCTTCATTATGACAAAAGGATCATTGTATGGCAAACAGTATGAATTATGAATGAGAAGACAGCCTGTTGGCTTCTGGTAGAAGTGCTTCAGATAGTCCCACAGTAAATATGACAAATAGACCCACTGTACTGCAGCAGCAGTCTGCTTCTCTGTGCTTAATGTTTCCACTCAATTGTTACTTTCCCTCCAGGATGAAACACCTTTCTATAAATGCTACACTTATTTTTTTTAACCTCTGTCAGTTCAAGTATTTCTTTATACATGTTTACCTACACCAGCAGGAAAAAATATGTGCCCATTTAGTCCAATCTCTACCCTGGAACAGATTTTCATTATTTTTCAACAAATCTTGTCATCATTTCATCTAATCTATATAATATAATCTTGGAGACCAGTGAAGGACCAGTGGTGTGGTATGACTTTCAGGGTGAAAGAATAATTATTTCTGGTTCTCTTGGATAACTGCAAAGGGGAAACTTCCTAAAGTGATATCTTTTTCCACCAAAACAACAGCCCAACAAAAGGCAGGCATAGAAATCTATTTTGCATTCTCTTTGGTATTTATCAAAATATTAGAAGTTTTTTTTCTATTCTTGAAAACTGTAATTCATAGGTTATCAAGGAAGGAAGCCAAGGACTTGATGTTGTGTCCAAGAGAATTGTTTTCCCCAAACTTGTCTTTTCTCTCTTAAGAGGACCTGAATTCTTCAGGAAAGAACCAGACATCCAACGACTGTGTTGAAACACTGCTTTTCCAGTTCTCTATGTGTTTGCATTTGCCTCATGAGGAAAAGTTCCCAAGTTTTCAAAGGATGTAAAAACTATTTTTTCAATAGTCAGTATTTTCTGGGTTTGTGCCTGAAAAGTGGCTGGTTTAGTTGCCGCCAGAAAATTAAATGCTTTCCATGGAGCAGATAATGCAGCCCAAATTCAGTGTTTTCTTTGATCGTTTTTTACTTATAGCAGCATTCAAATTCTGAATAGTTTAAAATACGTGCAACTAATATATTGTTGTACATTCACAGAAGTAGTTAAGAGTTTGCTTGAATTCCATCTTTTGTAAATCAGGTTTATATAAGCTAGGCACAATCACATACACAGTCTCTGTCATCTAAATATAAGGAATGCCAAATATAAGTTCGTGAACTTAAGTACGCGAAGTACTACATGAAATATGCGAGACAGAAAAATTAACCTGCGTAGGTGACTTTTCTGAATGTTCTTGACTTTCATGTACTCAGAAAAAGCTTTATCATATGTGTAAGAAAGAATCACTTATTGAGCAGCTCTAGGAAAAAGAACCAAAACGCCAAGAGATGTGGCTTATTTGAACTGTCTGATTTTTATATTTTGTTAAATCTACTGCTTTTCAGAGGTTGCTTTTGAAAGAATATCTTTAATAACTGGATAGATTTTTTGGGGGGAAAAGGGATAAAGAAAGGAATCAAAGTAGAAATTGATTTTTCCAGAAGCATTTGTATATAGGTGCTGACCTTTTCTGAAGCCTAAAATCAGAGATTATCCAATGAAATTAAAACCAATATTTTTCAAAATAATAAAGATTTTTTTTTCAATACGAAAAGGCATCTGAGAAGCCTAGTCTGGGAATTAGCAGTTTAATATTTTTTCAGAGAAAAGATATTTGGATGGACAATAGGAATAGTACAATAAATTTCCTAGATTATAGATTATGTACTAATCAGCACTTGTATTTATTTGCATGCAAGTTACCAAAGAATTAGAATTATGAAGCATTCCTGCCCTTTGGATGTGACTTCATGTACTTATCTCTGAACCACGTTAGTAAGTTTCCTACAAAGCAAATATCCAAAACAAGATCTAATTAAAGAAGATTCTAGTAGAAGTTGTTAACATGCATAGGTGAACAACCATCTGTCTTGAAAAATCACTGACAAAACAGACAATTAAACACTTTTGATCCTGTGCAGCCTTATGCTGCTAAACTTTGAGTCTTAGTGACAGATGATTGCAATCCCATGGTAGGAGACTGAATTTTACATTAGCTCGCACATTTAATGCTGAGAAGTGCAGTTTTAATTTAATTTGGCACCATAAGATCAATGTCTTTATTAAGATACCAATATTAATGGTGCTGTTAACGGTATATTAATGTAACTTCAAGGGTCAGATGTTATGTAAAGGGGAATCATTAACTGAAGAAAGAGCAGTCCATAAATCCTTCAAGAAGTGTTTTGTACTCAAAGAGTAGGAAACAAGTTCAGGTTATGCAATTATAGAATCATGGAATGGTTTGCATTGGAAAGGACCTTAAAGACCGTCTAATTCCAACCTCTCTGCATTTTTATTTTAAGGGGGGGAAAGATTTTACAGTTCATACCAGCAATTCAATCCAGTCTTAGAATATGTACTGTAGTCAGCCACTTTTACTTTCCCAGCTTGGTTTATACAAGTGGAACAGTTTTGCCTGGGTTCTCTAAGAAGAGTTTTGTGCAAATGCACAGGAATAATCCTTTAATATGTGTGCCATGGGTAAGCTTCTGCCTAGGCCTTCCTTACTCCACAGAGCTCCACTTCTGTCTGTATGTACAACATATGCTAGTTAGTAACTAGAATTATGAGTTTAATATTAAAAACTAGAGATGACTTATTTTTTCTCATTCTGTCCAAATATTTTCCTTTTCTTCACCTTGTCTTCAGAGTCACCATGGCAACAGAGCTTTCTTTTCTTCACTTAAGGCTGCATTCGAGCCTCTGTCCCCAAAGATAATGAAATGACATTATTATTATTATTGACTTTCAGGAGAACAACATTTCATCTGTGTTGTCTTCTGAGAGAAATGCAAATGCTAGTTCAAATCATCATTATATTGGCACTCTCCTGTGGTTGAAACATCCTCCTTGTTAAAATTTATGTTGAGGAAGTAGGGTTTAAAATAAAATAAAGAACAAAGTTTTTAGGATTTAAAGTCTAGGGATTAATTACGGAAGGTTTCTGTCACAGCACCTAACTTCTAAAAGCACCTAGGTATTTAACAGTCCTGAGAGAAGGAGACTGCAATATTTTTGCAGAGATAGCTGTGAACAGAAAATGCTGTATTGTACGAGAGGGGTCTACCAGAGTTGGAAAGCAATGATCAAAAGCAGTGAATGTGTAATGCTTATGCCCACTAGTGCTTAAGAACCCTACTTAAGGTCCTCTTCTTGGCATCTGTGCAGCTCCACAGTCCAACACAAAGTATTGAAGAAGTGGTAAGCTCTTCTCTTAAGACTGTTGCTTGACAGGAGGATCTCAACTCCAATATTTCTGCTGGTAGATCTGACCACTAAGCTGAAATGTCACATATTCCTTCTCTCTTCTAATCTAATTCTAATTTTACCTAGTGAGGTAAAATGAAATCTGCAGTAACAGTGACAGTGCAATCCGCAGTCAAGGTAGGTAATGGTTTTGACGTTTATTCTGCAGGTGGGTTCAAGGCTCTCTCCAGTCTTTGGGAAAGGATACTTGTTGACCTGCACAGGGGACAGAACCAATAGTAACTTCTCTTGCTTAAACCACGTATAGACCAAGCTCTAAGAATAACTTAGAGAAATACTGCCATACTCAGTAATACCAAGACGCACACAGATCTTTGAGTATTGAATCAATCAGTCAATCAATCAAACACAATTTTTAATAAGTCCTATTTAATAAGGGCCTACTGGCTTCAGGTAGTTCCTGGATAACTGAGTGAATTTTGAGTCTATGAAACCTCAATTTGTATGCCAAAAGGATATGTTGACTAATCCAAAAAATGCAAGTGATTTGGAAAGTTTCGTTTTACTCCTCTGTGCTGGAATATGTTCCCATCCCCGCTGTAAGAGGAGCTGGGGAGGATTCTTTTTGACATAGTTCTTGGACAAAAATAAAGCTCAGAAGCAGCAGATATTGTAGCTGAGAACGGGTTATTGATTAAGGATATGGTCCAGACTAGAGGGGGATTTACTGCTTTTATGTGCCAGGGCTCCTCCTGCAGCCTGATTCCCTGAGAATTTTTTCCCAGGCATCCAGGGGTCTGCTGCCTCCAAGGGGGAAGTCACTGGCAGCTCAGCTGAGTAAGTTTTCTCTCCCCTGAGGAGCTGTCAGGCAGAGTCTCCCCAGGGACAGAGCCTCTCTTGATTTTCTCCCAGATGTTTCCTGAACCCGTGGCACCTGCTGAGGCTCCCAGCACGTGTGCAGCACCTGTAGTTGTTTTTCACCCCGTGTAGGAAACCAGATTTGTAACATATGTTGAGGCAAAAATAAAAATGAAATTGGTTCTTCATAACATGTAAACTGCAAGAGAAAGTCAATACAATGAAGTGGTGTTTACAGAAAAGTAGAAAAAGTCTGAAATTAGTTTAGGGCATTGAAGTGATAGAAATTACTCCTTTGGTCATACTCTCCTGCTTTTAATTAGATTGTTTTCTGAAAATACCTTCTAGGGGAATTTGTTTTGTGAGTGTGCAGTGACTAATTTCTATGTTTTGGAAAAGAAACATCCAAGAAGACACACAACAGACTATAAACTGACTTCGTAAGTTTTGAACAACATTGAGACACTATAACCTAATCAAATTACTTATACACTTAAATAAAAAAAAAAAACAAAAAAACCCAAAAAAGTAAAACCAAAGAACCCACAAAAATCTCACGCATTTTTCACAACCCACAGAAACACCTGCTGTTACTGAAATTTTGTCCCTTGTTTGCTTAAACTCTTCAACTTTCTACATCTTTTCAGCTTCCACCTGCAGGTGTAGGACTTTACACCATTGAAATTTTTTATCTGATGGTCAGGGAGCTCTAACATGGTTTCATTTATGGCCTTGGGATGAAAGAAGAGAACATTTTCTAGAACAAAGTAATTTTGATGGGAAAGCCTGTTGCAGAGGAGTTGAAATAAAGGTGTGTCACGGTATGATTTGAGGGAATGGGCTGATGAAGAAATTCTGCAATCTTCCTTTAAATACCTAGCTTACAAAACTACTAAATTAGATATAGTAGGTTAATTAAGTACATTTAGATCATATGTTGTGTTAAATCCATTTTTTATGCTTGGTTCCATTTCTGTAGATTGAATGCTTCACTTTGAGGAACTTGTTCTGAGTGCTTGCAAAGCTACAGGTCATATATCTTGACAGAAAGGTTTACTGGAGGAGCTAAATGTCATTTGGTCTGTTGCAGAGATGGAATAATCAAAGCTCTGAGTCCTGTTTTAGACTCTTTTAAACCAGTTAATGCTGTGAGTTCATTATGTCTAGTGGGAGGGGGAGAGTGCAGAATTTCTTCTGGTAATAACTCCTTTTTGTGAGGACAAGCATGGATATCACCCTCCTTTCTCTTGTCTTTTACGCCTGCAGTCCAGAAATTTGGATCCTGTAAAGGCTTCATTTAGAGAAACACAAGTGAGAGGGATGAAACTAAGTCAGTAACAGATTCATTTGCTTTATGTGGTTCTGATTTAAATATAGAAAATTAAATTATGGATAAATAGCTTGCCTGCTGTTCCTTACTGATGGAGTTGCCTTTGGATATACAAGCACTCATACTTCTGTAAGTGTGTATTCATAAATACAAATATAGATATACTTTTACATATTAAATAACCTCAGGTACATATATTTGGCTAAGCAGTTCTGTTGTCAGATTAGACTGATTTGTCTGTTTATTTTAGCTTGAGCAGTCAGGGAAAAATACAAAAAAATGTGAAAAAAAAAAAGCAATGTGATTGATGCCAGTTTGTAAAATTCAGTTTCAAAAACTATTTTAAACAGTTTATCAAAGGCTTTTAAAGATGGAATATAATCAAGTTTTATGACTGATTATAAACTATAAGATCTTACTATTATGGTGCTTTTTTGAAACTTGAGATATGAACTTCTTTAACTGAATAACTAAGTTCCTTAAAAATAAAGTGAAATGTTTGCTACTTCTTGTAGAAAACATAAAAGAAATTCAATTAAATTCACAACTGGAATCTTTATAGACTGTCATGGCAACTGTGGTTACCACTACAGTTTTGTGGAATAAGTATAAACTCTGGGTGTAAAAATTACTGTTGGCATGTGAGAAATGAAAGTGAAAATATATTATTAGTTACACTGTGATAAATCTATATGGTAAACATACAGTATTCTCCAGGCATAACAGTAAGACTAGTTAGAATATTTTATGGAAGAAGACATCTGTAAATAGGATTTTTTAAAAATGAAGTTATTTCTTCTAAGTCATGGTTGTAGATGTCTGAAAATGCAATATTTCAAGGGTTAAAATCTTTCTTCCTCATCATTTCATGTGAATTTCATTGCAAATGCAGTTTTAGTCCAATAGGAAATATTAAGGTATTCCCAGCTGGAGCACTGTTGAATTCTAAGACAGAATTGGCTTGGAAATTTAAGCCAAGCTCTGGAGCAAACTAAATGACAACTAGAAAAATTAATTAAAATAAAACATACAGTACTTTTCTACACTATTAGGGAAGGATTCATGTTTCCACACAGGAATTAAGCAGACAACACCTCACTGCTTAAGTTGTGCCAGTCCCTCCACCCTCAGCTCTGGCACCTACCTCACATCTCAAAGCATGGTGAGCTACATTTGTGTGTTAAAAGTTCCCTTCCTGTCCAAAGTACCTATCTCTCCTGATATGCACAGGAGTGCCACCTTCTGTTCTCCCCCTGCTTCTGGGAACTTCATCATCCAGGTCCTGTGGCCCTACATCTACCCATGCCAATCATCTCATGTCAGCAGGGTTCAGGAAACAGGTTCACGGAGCAGAACTGGGCATCACAGGTGAGCTGGAGCTAGTTTGAGCCTTTGTGTTAGTGGATAGTAGGCATGGAAATACAGACAGGCTAGCAGTCAGAATTCAGATGGCATCAGCATGTTCATCAGGAGAGATTAAACAGTGATAGGATTTGGGGGAAACATTAATGCGAGGGTATAGACAAATTACAGTGGCCATATCAAATTTTATTCCTTAGTGCCATGGCCTGCACTATCTTGCTGTGTGTAAAAGCTGAAGCAGAAAGCAAAAGCTTGCATACATTCCTTAAAATCCTGACTTAATCAACCCTATTTCTAAAGTAAAAGTAGTTACTTTCATACATGATTGCTGAATATACAGTGGCAAAATATGATGACTGGCAAATCAGAGAAATAGTCCTTATTGAGAGAGCAAGGTTCAGAGAAAGGTTACTAATCCTATCATCCTCCCCTCATGAGCTGTTCATGAGCTCATCTTCTTTTAATGGGTGCTTGCTCTATTCCCAGAGGTCAGTCTGTTTCTGCTTCCATTTTCCTGACTGCTGTACCAGATTCTTCTGACCTGTCTGTGATGCTCAGATGGTCATGCTGCTAATTTGCCTTTGAAGTGAAAGTCTCAAATAATGTACTAGTGCTGCAACGTACAGAAGGAGAGGTGTCATGGTCACCTGAAAAGTTCCTGTGTAGGGTTTGGGGAAAGAGGGAGCTGGCAGCTTGTTGCTGATGGGGTAGATAAAGAAGAGCCTTCTATTGCTGATTTAAATATTGCACTATCTTTGATTGGTGGAGTAATTTCTGCCTCTGGTCATTTGTGCTCAGCCTATGGCTATTTTTCCTCTTCCACTGTGCTTGCTAGCTGTGACAGAAAAAAGTGTGGCTGCAGTAGTGTAGATATCAGAGGGATTCTCAATCTTTTATTCTCCACGCAGTTCTTTGGTGCTCCCCAGAAGGGTGAAAGCTGTGTGACGTTTTCACATGCTGTGTTTCTTGTCTCTAGCTGCCTTGAAATTTTCTGTTCTATACAAATCTCTTGCTTGGTTATGGATGTTTCTCAATCATATGGCTGTTGAACAAATATCCAGTCATACTTTTTTTTATTATAAGTCTGAAATTTAAAAACATTAATCCAAATCTTTATCTTTTTTTTCTAAATGCTTATAAACAGTATTGCAAGATTCTGACTGTCTAATAGTACCACAAATTGTGAGACATTAGAAGCAGACCAACTCAAAATAGTATTATTTAAGCTTTAGAAATAAAATCGCACACATTAATTTCAGAAGCAAGTACCTGTTACAAAAATACTGAATAAAAAATATTTTAATGGGGATTCCGTGGAAATTAATGTATTTAAAATGACAGCAGTAGGACAAAGAGTATATTTTGGTTGTTAATATTACTCTAATATGCATGTCCTGAGGAAGAAAAACAAGGAATCTATATGAATCAGTCACTGCATATAAACGCCCTGACAGGATGCTCTCAGTCTGGCTTTTCTGAGGCTCTTGATTAAGGGAAGTTTTTTTTCTATGAAGGTCACAGTATCAGTTTCATACCCATGCTCTCTATGTGTTCTCTGCAACATATCAGTGAGCTTAGATCCAACAAACTCATTGTTGCCAAAAAAAGTTCTGGAAATGATTTAAATAATAGTTTTCTAAGCATGAGTTCCAAGTCATTATCTTATTGCAGCCTAAGAATAAAATTAAATATGGACTTTACTCAAATGGGAGTAAATGGCAAATTTTGAGTAATTATTAGTGATTATTTGTTTTGAAGTTCAGAATAGATAAAAATTAATAGAAGGACAGTGGTTGTATATATCACACCCTACTCATCTGTTAGCAATGCAGATGATGTTGTCATTGAGATTTGCTCAAAATCAAATGCTAATTAACCCTGGACTGTGAAAACAGAAAGCTGTTTTCTCCTTCCCTTCCTTAGTATCTTTGGTAGGCTGACACAGGTATATATTAACTTTTATCTCTTTATTTATCCTCAGTGTCAGAAATCTCTCCACCATACGTATGGAGGTCAGGAAGTCTGTTCTGTCTCTCTGAGTAATCTTTGTATTTTAAATGTTTCCATTCTACCGCTGACTTTTCTCATCCCATTTGTCTCCAACTCAATATAGCTTATTTTTTGATTATTCTTGATAATTTATTTCTTTCAGAAGGAACTAGTTGATATCAAGTTGTTAATTGTCAAACACTAAAGGACTAATTTTCACTCTATCGTAAATATATTGTCTTTATGTGAGCACTCAGGCTATTCAGAGGTTTGTGAAACACAAATATCTCAGGTCCTATTTAATAAGACATTTTGATGATTCTGCTAATAAATAAGTACCTATTTGCCACACACATACATTCATGGTATTCATGCTTATGTCAAGACTGTTAAAATGTTGACCTAAAATGTTTGAGCTCAGCTAAGTGCAAAGCAACCAGCAGTTATTGCACAGACTCAAAAATCTCTGAATTTTTCTACCTGCCTTGTTGCACGTGGACCACTTGCAAGCAAGGGAAGGTTTTGACATGGATTGCAATATGAAAAGATTTATAGCCCTTGCTGGAAAGCAGTAAATGGCTTGATGCTGATTAATTACAATAAATAAATGTTTAGATACAGAGACAAAATGCTTGTCTCCTACCTTCTGTTTTCTTTTTTTTTTTTAATGTATGTATTTAAGGATGAACAATTATCTCTGTTTTAGAAATGTTAAAAGTTTAAATAACAGTCCTACGAAAATGTTCCTTCATTAAAAATACCAGATCTCAAATGTAGTTTTTAAATACATACATATATATATATATAATATATACACACACACACATATATATATAGCTGCTGCTAAAGACTTTCTGGGTGTTATAGTGAATTTACTGAAAGCTCAATTCCCTCTTCAGCCATGAAAATTATTCTTTCACTAGTATGTGTTTTGACATAATGGAATTTTTTCAGTGTTTTATTTTTTACTGGGGACATTGGACTGTGTTGAAAGAACGAAGAGTTTTTCTGGTGCCTTCCTCATGGCCACAAAAAGCACAGGTCCAAGAAACCCATCATTCTAATAACTTAATTCAGATGCTACAGCAGACAGGAAAATAAAAGGAATTTATTCACTTAACTTTAAGTGTTGAAACTTTGAAAATAAAATAAAGCAAGGTTCTGTAAAGAGGAGTGATAATGAAAGACATAGATAAATACAGAGGTGTGAGGATATATGTGCAGATTATCTTTGTGGTGTCATCTTTTGGATGTCACTTTCTCTGATCAAAAATCTTGGGTAGAGTTCCCTCAACTCTGTCAGGCCCTAACATTGTCAGGAGAAGAGACACCAGGACCAGACCCTGCCTGAGCCAAACCAGAGACACAGACCCCATGAAATGCCCATCAGCTGAAACTCCAGCCTCACTGTGCCACTAGAATACATTTCATGATAGTTCCTCTCCTGTTAATCACAATTCTTTAACTGATTTCTAGATTTCAATTAGCGTCATTTTGGCATGTTTGGGGCTTTTTTTGTCTTTTCACTCTACCTCATATCATCCCATTCCATTTAATTGTATTCACTCAATTTCAAAATTTTCTTTCTTTCTTTTTTTTTAATAGCATTTCATTTCATCAAGAAAGGCAGAGAAAGAATCCTGCATAGCAAATAAAGGCATCTTGATGAGAAATGAGTAGATAAAGCCATCAACCTACCATAATAATTAACAGCTGAAAACACACAGTCCTTAATATTGCACTTGAGTGGGGCTGTTGGAACTATCTTTGTTTCATGGGTGAAAAGCTAGAGACTATTTCTTTTTATGTTTTGCCTTCCATGGCTTGAATTGGATAAAATGGAAAGTCGTAGCCAATAGTATTTACTTTCATCTTTACCAACATGAAACTGATTGTGGTAAAACACTGGGGCATATGATTGAAACCAGCAGTGTTCTGAAAAATATTTCAGCAATTATTAACTGTAAGTAGCTTATAAAGTCCTACAGAAGCCATTGGAATTTGGACATGTGCGTACAGTTAAAGATATTGATATGTACAAGAGGGCTTAGCAAAGGAAAGACACAGTTTTTGTTTGCCTCAAATACGCCTTTTTTTCTTGTCCTCATCTTGTAAGCCCTTACGCCACCAAAATATTTTTTCATTTGTTTTTCACAGTTTTTCAAGTTTCATAATAACATTTTACAGGGACAAATTTGGATAGTAGCTGGAGGCAGATTGTTTTGGGAAAAGAGACTGAAATTGGCTGAGGTACTAGATAATAAATGTGTATAATGTGTGTGATATTAAAGGCTTGCCTTATTAAAATTCCCCACATTGGTGCTGATTTGATAAACACCTTTGTTAGGATATATCGCACAGTATATTAAGAAAGCTGTTAATGAAAAATGAATATTGCAATGTCTTTTGGGCAGGCTGAATGCTCTTTTTTATAATTCAGTTTATTCCTCAAAATATAATTTTACTCCTAGAAGAGAAAATAAGAACATGACATAATTACCATACCTCACCTTTTCCCTTTCCTAGCAGCACACATCTCACTGATGCCCACCTCCTCTCAGCTTTTCTGATGTTACTGTATATGTTACTCTATAATGACTCAAGAAAGGCTCAGGTTTTGACACGAAGAGAGGCCTGTTATTTTCTGAAGAATGGCAGATCTGAAGGATTGACCTTCATTTTTCAGACATGATATGTCTTATTTTGTTGTAGAACTGGTAAATTTATGAAGCTTCCTGTGTCTCCTGTATTTAGGGGAAAATGAACATCTGATTTGGCTTGCAGCCCATTTCCCTCTTTAAGAGGTCAAATAAAGTATGAACAGCAGAGATAGCATATCACCTCCTGACCCTGACAGGTCATCACAAAGTGCATAATTCTGTTTTCCTGACCATTTATTTCTTCTGGTTATCTCTGTCCAGGAATTCATATTTCAAATTAAGTTTCCTGTATATTTTTAAATTTTGCTCTGCTTGTTATTTTTGATGTGGATGTCTTCCTGGGATAAAAAGCTCTCTAGAAATCAGAGAAAGGAAAAATAATTAAACTGCCTGGAATGTTGCATTTGTTGGTTTACATATCAATTAGATTTATCTTTAGCTTGGCTTCCTAAGAGGTGGCTTTTCTGGCTCTTCTATCAAAGCTCTTGGGACCTGAGAAGAAGCTGGCGATGTTTTTGTATGGCTCAAGGGATGGAAGAGGTGATGGAGTTATTGTATTGGATGGACACCCATGGTCTTTGGGGAGAAGCTGCATTAATTATGAGAGCAGAGAGAGTTTAGGTGGCATAAGACTAAACTTGCAGGAAACCAAGCATCCCAGCTAATAAAAGATGGCTCCTCTCCTGCCCTCTTCCTGCTGCACCAGGTTTACCTCTGAAATGATTACTGCAACTTTCTAGACATTAGGATACAGGACTGGTGGTGTGCCCTGGTTTCAGCTGCAGTAAGAGTTAATTTTCTTACCAGTGGCCAGTGTGGGGCTGTGTTTTGGGTTTGTGCTGAACACGGGGTTGACAATAGAGAGATGTTCTTGTTATTGCTGAGCGAGGCTTGCACAGAGCCAAGGCCTTTTCTGCTGTTGTAAGGCCATGCTGGTGAGGAAGTTGGGGCTGCTTGGGAGGATGGAAGGAGACACAACCAGGACAGGTGGCTGAAACTGACCAAAGGTACATTCCAGACCATATAGCATTACACTTGGTATGTAAAGTGGGGGGGAAAGGAGGAAGGAGTGGGCATTTGGAGTGATGGCTGAACACCTGCCTGCCCATGGGAAGCATGGAATTAAATCACTTGATTTTGTGCACAGCTTTTGTGCAAAGCTTTAGATTCCTGATTAAACTGTCTGTAGTGCAACCCATGTGTTCTCCATCTTTTACCCTTCTGTTCTCACCCAGATCCCACTGATAGGGGGGGAGAGAGCAAGCGGCTGCCTTGGGTATGGCTGCAGCCTGGAGTTAAACCATGACATGGTGTTATGCTTTAAATATCAAAACTGTTTTCTTAGTGTGTGCATGTATTATACTTCAAGACATCTCAGACATTTCAGAAAACTGCAGGGTATGAGTCTGAGAGTCTCTGCTTACTTACTACCTCTGAAAGTGTGTTTAGATTAGTTATGTAATGACAGCCAAACTTTCTGAAACTGAGCTGGTTGTAAGAGTTGCTGTACTCCTCTGCATTCAATATGAGCCTCTTGCTAATTGCTCAGATGTCTGGGTCATGTATTGCAGATATCAAGCTGTAGGCATTCAGTTCCAAAACCAGCAGCCTTAGAGAATCAGCTTTAAAACTAAAACATGATAGAAATATTTTGCCCAGGTGACACAAAGCCCAAGTTGTCCTTAATACATATTCATGTGCAGTCAGAGGACAGCTGAGGAAGAAATAAATGTATTGGTTTTCGCTTGCACTAAAGGCCTGAAATCAGAGTTTCAAAGATTCTTTCCCTATAAGGTAAGAGAACAATAGTGGAAATCAGGCACTTTCAGCTGAAAAGAATGCATCACTGAAATTTAGCAGAAGCTGTTTTTATTTTTCGATTTTCACATTGAAAATACTTGCAGGATTCCTAAGTTTAAGAAGTGATATGCCCTTAAAAATTACCAATGAAGAATTGTTCAGGAAGGTTTCTATTTTGGCATGCTATAGGAATGTTAGTTTTGTTTGATTCCTATTGCTCTTCTCCCGTCTGGAGGCTTGAACTGGACTAAATTGAAGAGATGTTGCTTCTTTCATTTGTTGTTTTCATGTTCTGAGTCACAGGACATTTCCAGTAGCATGTTATTAGACAAACACCTTCCAGGTGAGACTCCCTTCAATACTTGTAATGTGTGAGTTGCTGTTTCTGAACACACTGAGCTTCCTCAGCCTGTGTGATAAGCTGGACCCATGAGCCTCACTGTGCTTGTGAGGAAGGGTCTGTGCCTGTCAGAAGCAAGTGCTGGATTTGCAGCTTGTGTTCAGGGTGATGAAAGGGCATTCCAAGACAAATACATCTGCTGTCCTGCAGAGCAAGCCAGGGAATATATCTGATTTTTTGAATGGAGAAATATGAATTGAAACTCTAGAGAGCACCAACCATGGAAGAAAAAACAGCTCCTGCCATTAATTTTTTATGGATGTTTGTTGTAGGTACCATTCACTCAGATGATTGAGGTGACTTTCTGTTGTGCTGAAGGAGAGCAGTATTACCTCTGAATGCCTCAGACAGTCAGAATTCAAGGGCTTCTTTGCTTTGGGGTAAAAGGGAAGAACATTTATACAATGTTATAGCAATTTCATCAGGTGATGAACACACTTTGAACAGATTGGAATAGAAGTGCTAGAGACTGCCTCAAGATATGGCTGTCTGCTTAAAAATTACATCTAGCATAAAGCCATTAATAGCTCATTTCTCCTGACTTATTCAAGCCCATCATCATCATCCATTTTGTTGAACATCCCTCTCTTGCACACAAAGACAGTTTTTGCTACAACTAGAAATAACGTCTTGTTTACATGGTTCAGATGTTAGAAAAGCCAGCCTATATTTCACAGTTTTGCAACTTGAAGAAAGATGAATTGTATAAAAAGATGTGAAGGTACAACTTGTCTCCCCTGAATGTGTAATAAATGTTGATGTTCCTGTTGATAATTGTTGGAATTAGTTTTTTAATTTCTAAAAGCAAAGTTTTACAAACAATAGAGGATGTAAGAGAGAAAAAGAGAAAGGTTTGCCCTACTATTTAAGGGCAAAAAAAGTCTCTCTGTGAGAGACTATTTTCTCCCTGGTTACTGAGGATGGCTCCTGTCACAGGAACTCACAATTGCAATAGAATGTCAGCCTTTTTCAGCTAACAGCTTGAAGCCGCACATATAATTTGCATAGAAATTATGAAATGCAGTAATTAACACTGCATTTTTTCTTAATGCAGTTCTGCCTGACAAAAGCAAACAGGAACCCTTTTGCAGGCTTTTACAGACTCCAGTAAAGAGTCTCTCAGTGTTATCTATGACCTTGGGAAGGGAAAAGAAGTGATACTTTTCAGGACCCTTGATATTCTTTGTGTTTCATAAATGCCCTGTATTTTCATGTCTCAAGATATGTCAGTTGAAGTGTGTAATCTTTGGATGAAAAAAGGATGAAAATTATACAAAGCCTGAATATCATTTTTGTTAGCAACTTCAAGCTGAAGAGCAAAAGTACCCTACATTTACTGTTAGCTGTTTTATGTTCATTTAATAACAGCCAGTGTTGTTAAGAGGGGGATGGCAGCATCATCACCTTTTGATGGGTGAAGAAGATACTAAGGTAGGCATGAAGCTTTATTTACTGCTGTGATAGAACTTGGAGTGGGTGGATGCTGGCTGGATGCCAGAAACTCACAAAAGCCCTCAGTCCCTCCCCTCTGCAGCTGGATAGGGGAGGGAAAATAAATATAGCAAAGGTGTCAGGGATTGAGACAAGGACCAGGAGAGATTACACACTAAAGGGAAGCGTTACCTTCCCTTTGCTCTTTACATATATATAGTATTGCGCATATACAGTGAGTAAGGGAGAAAATACATATCAGAGAGGTATTTTTTTAAGGATGACTCTTCAAAACTACTCAGAATTTGAAATAAAAATTTTCTTGTAAAACTTTAAGGCACAGGAGTTGAGAGGATAAAAAAAATTAACAAAAAAATATGAAAATTTAACCATATTGGTGAAATGTATCCGAGGGATGTATTTCAAACTTGTGAACATATGTGTAAACAATGCACCATCTCACAAAGCACAGTGTTTTTATAGCACTTATACAGTGCGTAATATAGATCTGGAAGATGTTTCTGACATCAAAATAATACTTCTATTGGATTTGGGAGAATGCCAAATTTCTATTGCTAATAATAAAGCAATAATAGCAATATTATTCCAAATAAAGTCAGGGAAATCAAAGTTCACATATCAGGGCATAAACTGAGACCACACACAAAGGCCCAATGACAACCTATGTTGCTGGCTTGGTGAGTAGAGTTATCTTTCTCCCCAGTACTCAAGACTTGCTGGACACAACTAACATCCCCACCAGTCTGAGTGCCATTCGTTTTTATACACCTTTCAATACTGCTTCTGACTTTCACCTCTCTGACGTGCTTTTAAATTTTGAATTATTTGTACTTGAAGCTGTACTTAGTTTATTGATCTTCATGTTTTGATGTTGTTGCCTTGTAAACAATATTGAACTTTTAAGGTTTCTGAAATCTGTGGAATGATTTTAAACCAAGAGTGTGACTAACCCCTGTAAAATCTGTGTTCCTCTCATGCAGAAATGCCTTCTTTATTGCATAATGGCAAGCAAGAGAAACAAAAAGAATTAAATTGAGCAGAAGAAAAATGAAGCAGAATAAAAAGGTGAGAAATGTATGAAACAATTGCGGATTGCTGAAAGTTCACAAAACCAAGGGGACATACAACAATACAGCTTTCCTGATCTGATGAGACTGCCCCGTGTGTCTTGTCCTATTTTTCTTCATTTCCATAATGCTGAATTAGTGACCCATTCCTAAATAAGTAAAGTCAAGCTCAATCAGTGTCTGGGTAAAAGACCTTTTAGGCTCTTACTTGTATTACAGTAATGGAGTAGATTTATTCTCAGGAGACCTTGAGTCATTTAAAGTGAATCCTATTGCCTATGTCAGGTATTTTTATGCATTACTGGGGACTCTCTTTCTTTTTTTTTTTTCTTCCACTTCAGAACAGAGGCAGGTTCTGCTGCTCTGACAAAGTTATGATTTGAAATTGTACAGTACTTGGCCTTATTTTTGAACTGATTTATTCGCATTGGTATCCATTGTCAGTCCCAAGCAGTTCTGGAATACAGCAGAGATTATTTTAGTGCAGACACATGTGAACTTATGTTACTCATACCTTTGCTACTAATTCCTGCAGAGGAGCACAGTGAATTTTAATGTAGCTTTTACCTTTCATTATAGCTGTATGATTTACAACATTCTTCATTTGCCAGAATCTCCTCCATTGCAATGCAGATTCTTGAAATTAAGTATATTTGAGAAGTGGGATATGAAAAATTCGAGGGGAAAAGTTGTTTTTAATCAAATAAAAAGCTGATCTTCAAAACATTATCAGGGTCCTCATATCTAGCCTATGCAAGTACAGTTTCCAGTCTGAGAGATTGTCTTCAGTGCTGTGATCAGGCCTCGGGTCTAAATTTGAAAAACATGAGGGGATTGAACTTGTATTTGCTTCAGTTTAAAGGCTTGATAAGGACAAATGGCATGATGGCTTAATTTAAATATTATTGCATACCACAGCTGCAGATGAAATTTTATTAATACGTTAGCCTAGTGGTGGTGATAATGAAGAGTGGCATAGGTAAAAGGGAGGATCTGTAAAATAATGAGAGTCAGAGCAGTTGCTTGTACCTATTTAAATCAGAGATCACTCTAAACGCAGAAAGGAAAACCTCATATAAACATAATCCTTTATAGTTCAAATGCTTCTGAAGAAATTATTTTATGTGTGGCTATAAACACTGTGCTCATAATAAAAATAATTTAACTAAACCAAGACAATTCAATAGACATATGTATTTTACATGGTCTTCCTTTTTTCCTGGTGCACTTTTGCCTGTGGCTGAGCCACAATCTTCAAAAACACAGCTCTCTCTTTTTATTTGCATTAGGCGTGGCTTACTGGTAGTGCTACTTATATGGGCTCTTAACAGTATGCAAAGGCACAGCACTCACACTTTCAGTATCTTATAGGTTTAAACTGGAGGTAAATTACAGGTGCTAGGTTCAGTACAAGGTTCAGGACAGACACATAAATCCATATAAAGAGCGAATGGGACTTTGCTGACAGAAACAGATACCCTGTCAGGTGATCAGTGCAATCTCCTGAGGAAGCAGGTTTATCTTTTGTTGTGTATCTTCCACTTTTCCCCCTAGAATGTAGAGCAGATAACCCATTTTATAGTGACATGTAACTCTGAATCCTGACCCTACAGTAATTTTTCTGTAGAAAGTATTTGCTGAACACTTTGAATTCTCTGACTGTTAGCAGTTTGGGCTTATGTGACGAAGGCATACAGTCTGACAAATGTCAGCTAGTATTCTTATAATTTCTGTATGCATTGCAGTGAGACTGCTATAGTACCAGAGATATGAACCAGATATGACAACAGAACTGAGTGTGGCTAAAGGGTTTTCTGGTTTTGTTGCTCAGTAGAAGTTACCATAAGGATGACAATGAATTCAGGTAGATGACTCTTCAGAAAGACTTAGCATTTTATTTCCTCATGTTTTGTGTTCCTTTTAAGCTAGAGGCTTTAGTTAGACTGAGGAAAAGCTTCATGCTTTCAAGTCTGCAGGCAAAAAAGAATCATTGCATACTATTACCTCTAAAAAATAAATCACTAAATTAATCAATAAATTTTCTGTAAGTATCCCCCTTGCAGATTACCCTTAGACTTAAGCTCAGCACTCTTGTGAGTGCTTAATTTGGTAGCAGCCAGACTACTCTGTATGTAGGATCTATGAGATCCAAAAAGGGTAGTAGACATGATATCCATTGTTATTGGAACTTGGAGTTCTATGGACTGTACACATCTGGGCAAGTTTTAATTGCTTGCAAACAGGATCATACCCAAACTATAAATGTACATAGAGGTTTTTTTCTTGGCTGACACACAGAGTGAGTGGCTGAAGTAAAGACACTGCTGTGCAGACAACCCCAGCAGAAACTCCTGCTGGGAAGGCAGTCATCAGCCAGGTAGGAAAGTGTCAGCCTTGGCTGCCCCTTAGAACAGTTTGAAGCCTGAAGTTAATGTGATGTCTTCTGACTTCCCACTGTCTTTCTAAGGACATTGTCACACTGGTTTATTACTTGAGTTTCTATTACCTATTCAGAAATTTTCCTGTTGTGTAAGTAAGAAAGTATTTAATTTTCTGAATGTGTGGATTGCCATGCTATAGAGACCGTAAATTTCTTCTAGAAGTCCTATAGGCATATGGTGGGGTTTCACATATTCATTGTTTCTTTTCGTTCTTTGTTGAATATGAGAAGAACCATTTTAAAGCTGACTGAAAGACAAATCAATTTCACAGCTTTGTAACAAGTTTTAAAGCTTTTTCTCAGTTAAATGCTTATTTAGATTCATTCTGCATGAGTGGTCAAAAAAATTCACAGTGAAGTGATTATCCTTTGGAGGCTTCCATGAAATTACTCTGATTTTTGTGGCTAGTCCTGTGGGTAATTATTCCTGACAAAAGTCCTGCTGTGGCTGATTCAGAGCAGGAGCATATCCAATATGGCCATGATGAACTACTCCTTTAATGGTGTAAATCACATCTTTCCATTATGAAATGAGTCACTGATTAATAATTTTGTAGGTACTTTCTTTGCAGAAACCCCCAGTCAATTTGCTATAACCTCTGTTCCTTTCCCTTGCACCTCTTAAAGCAGTGTGAAAATTCCAGTTAAATATTAAAAAACACAAAACATATGTAAAATATAAAAGCTATAGATGAGTTTTTATAGATGAGTTTTATTACCATCAAATCTTTAAGGATCCAAGTATATGGAGGAAAATATATGTAAATAAGAGCATAAAAACATTGCTAATGATAGCTAGTCTGTGAATAATACAGGTCAATTTTCTACTGTAAATTATCCTGTGGGTTAAATAATATTTTGCCCTCTCCAGTCCCTTTGGAATTCCTTTGATGTATGTACTTTGACATACTAGACTGCAGTCTCAGGAGAGGAAGTGTTAAGTTCATATTTGACACTCCACTGTGTACATTCAAGGATCCCATTTATGATTCTGGTTGACCATTTCACACTGACATTTCTGACAGCTTGGCACTAGGGCAGGCTATGAGTCACAAACAGCTGAGGCAGCTCTGTGAAAGTGGCAACCATCTGGAGCTTTCTGCTTTTTATTTTTGAAGTGGCAGCCTTGTTGTACTTCTTCTTTGAGTACTTTATTCAGTTCTCCTTCTCTATTGCCTATTGAGATGAGAAACAAAAGCAACGTTTTGCTCTCCACCCTCCTTGCCATAATTTCTCTGGATAATCATCTGGCATTTCTGTGTTTATGTGAGCATTTGATGCCAAGTGGGCAGAGAGCATTCAGGAGCAAAGCTGTTGTTCTTATTTCTGCTGTTAACCAGCAGAGACAGGATAAATGATTAACTTGGCACTGTCATGTCAGAGGAGTGAAGTGGTGGCAGGCTTCTTGGGTCAGAGTTTTAATCATCTTGTACAACTGAAAAAATGCCATGCAAGCTTTGTGTCATGCTTGCCTTGTGCTGGCAATAGCAGCACTGTGGACCCCAAGCAATTGAGAAACAGGCCCTTAAATCTCATTGCTGAGGCATCTCCACTGGTGCCCCATAAATGGCTTCAGCACCAACCCTCTGACATAATTTAATGGAACAATGATTCTCTTGATGTTGTGTATTATTTTTATTGTCAATCATTATACCATTGGCTTCCTTTGCTAACATTTCATTACATGTTCACACACACATCTGTTACTGAGTAGAAATATCCACTGGGAGCTGCTCTAGGTGCCATTATTCAGCTATGCCCATATTTTGGTAACGGTAACAATCTCAGGCAAAAACCAGGCATACTTTCTCTGTTTTGTTAAAGCTGGGGTTCAAAACTGTAGCACAAACCCTTTTTTTTTTTTTTCCTTGAAAAGAAAGGAAAGGGAATTAAAATAATTAGCTTTTCTGTGGGGATTTAAATATTCTTTTGTTGTTCCACTGTGTTTCAGAATAAAATGGTAGAGACATTGGCAAGGTTCACCTTTGGTTCATAGCTGTGCTGTAGCACTGAGCAAAAAGAAGTTATGTCTGCATTGTCAGCTAGTAACAGTGAAGTTTCCTGTACTGGGATTGTTGGTGTGATCAAGGACCTCGTGCAGAACTCAAAGTCTGAAATCCATTCAGATTTCAGTGGAGGTGAAATAATTTATCTTTGGCTCTGCTTTTCCTGTTTCTGTTTTCAGGATGTATTTTGGAATGTATTTCAGGCAGCTGTGCTAACATAGCTGAGGATCTTTGTCTGTTGGGAGTACTGGAAAGTGTTAGAGACATTAAAGCAGTGACAGCTCTGTGGGTTGGCTGCACATGAACCTCACACAGTTGTAAGGCTGGCTTCCCTGGTAAGGCCTGAACTGAGACCTTGAGTTCAAAAGGAATAAACCTTACAGCATCAAAGTAATCATAGTTACATATTCATCGTTGTGCCTCTAGATAGTCTGGCAGGTTTACGCGGGGTGATAGACAGTATCACTTTTAAGACATTTTTCAGAAAATAAAGGTTAAGCATTTCTTTTGAAGAAAGATCAGTAGTCAAATTTTAGCAGATAACCTTCTCCTGGCTTCGGGCATGCCAGTGGAGGTGTAATAGCTCAGTACACTGCTGAGGGAGGAAGCGTGCTGAGAACTGAGGCTTCTTTTCACTTCTCCTGTCAAGTCTTTGCAGTCTGAGAGAAAAGTTCAGTCTGAGAGGAGATTGCTGTTGTGTCATTCTCTTTTATGTCACAATGTAAAGCTGCTTCATTTGGTTATGAAGTCTTTTAAAGTCCCAACTTCCCATTCAGATGTTCTCAGATGTTTTAGCTGTTTCTGTTATCAAGCATCCCTCAGACAGCTGTATTAATATTTTCTGAGAAAAAAAATTCAAGTTTTTGTGACATCAGGTATAGATGTTTTTATTTCAAGGTCAGTTTTAAAGCATATATATATATATTTCAATATATACCCAAATCATGGAAGAAGGGCCAGTACAAGATGGTTTGCAGATCTCTCCCAGAAACTTGCATAGGTACTGATATACTCATAATTACTTTTAGAAGGTTTTCAATTACTTTAAGTTTTCTGAACAGAGGGATGCATTTTAGGGATTTTCTGGAAGGGTGATAGTATGTCTTTGTTTAGATGAAGAAAGGAGCCCTAGCAGGGGTATAGAGGTGTGATTAGAGGCAGAGCCAGGCAGGCAGAATGCAGTTTGGCCAAACTGGTATTTGTGCTTTGGATACCACTAATTCAGAAAGAGTTATCTTGAGTTTCACCAGAAATCAGCGGAAGTAAGATTCCTAACTGTCTTTTAAATACGGAACTCAGACTTCCAAGTTACTCACGCACTGTTGAAAATATTCAGCTTTTGCAAATCAATTGGTGTCTATGGTTGCATTTATCTGTGGTAGGAGCCTACAGATGAATCTTCCTTTATACTTTCTTGTTATTGTTTATTTTTGATTGAACAGATTTGGGGAAAAGATTTGTTGGTTTTTTTTTTTTTTAGTGTCAGACTCAAAAGTCTTAAGGAAACCCAAAGAACTGGGGGAAAAGGCTGTTTGAAGAGAAAAAAAAAAAATGCCACTGTGCTACATTTATCAGAGGCCTTTCTAGTACTTCTGTAGTTTTTGGCTGCGTAGTCACAAAGCATAGTAAATCTATGTGCAAGTAAATCTATTGTGCAAGTAAATTGTGGAAACAAACACATTTCTTTCCTTCTTTAGCCTTTCATTAGGAAAAGAGAAAAAGAAAGAACTGCTGGAATGGCATCTCTCCATGAAGAAATAGACCATGATACTGAAAATACCAAGGTTGTGGGTTCAGTTCCCTGATGGGCCATTCTCTTAAGAGTTGGACTTGATGATCCCTGTGGGTCCCTTCCAGCTCAGAATATCCTGTGATCTGAAAATGGCTGGCTGGAGAGGGACACAGAATCTAGCTTGAATGACTTGATTGAATTTGGAACCACCATTCTGTAGCTCCACTGTTTTGTGACTCTTTCCACTCTGGAAGGTTTGGCTGCTGCAACAACCTAAGTGACATGTTAGCCAATGTTTCCCTCATTGTGAGTCAACTATATTTTTCATGACATAGTAGATTTTCTTCACTTGATTAATATAAGTCATTGCTAGCAAAAACATTTCTTGGTCAGGATTAATTCCATCTATGCTGTATGGGTTTGCAGTTTTGGCTGTGATGGCAAACCTTCACTAGAAATTCCAATACAATGGTCCTCAGAAACAGGCACAGGTAATACTGCAGCAGTGATCTCATGAGAAAATAGAGCTCTAGAATTCTGCTTTTCACTTGCAGACTGGTTTAAATTTGATCTATCATGAGTTTTCCTGTTGTTGTCAGTGAAGGGTCATGACACTTCCCCAGTCTCTATAGTATCACAGTAGCACTGAGATTACTTGAGAGGGTACAGGTTTAAGTCTGAAATAACTCCTACTGTGCATTTAATCTAGATGAAATATTGTTGGGGAAAAGGCTTGGTTCCTTTTTTTTCCTTTTTTTACTACTCTCTGAAGTTTCTGAATGTTGTTCATGTCCTTTCTGCAGGTATTAGGAACAGTTTCTATTTGTAGGAATAAGAGGCTATATACATACATATGTATATATATATACATATATATACATATACATATATATGTTATCAGAGGAACAACATAATTTTAAGTACTTCAGAAGCAGACAGATTATTAATAGTGAAAAGTGAAAGGATTCAAATTTTATTTGCTGCTCTTTTGCATTTGTACCACTTCCGTGTGGTCCAAAATAGCATAACCTTTCTGGGGAAAGCTTAGGAGGGGTTGGGAAGCCATTATTGCAAGCTGAAATGCTTCTGAGTGAAAGCAAACCTACTTTTATTGCAAATGAATCTTTATTGGGAGAAATGACACAGCATGATCTCTTCAGCCATTATGCATTCCCCAAAATTAAAACAGAAGGATGGGTCTTAATTAGGAATTTTCTCTTTCAAGTGTTCCTGTCAATTTCTCCATGATGCTGGGAAATTGGGGATTTTCTATTTGTTTGTTTGTTTGTTTGTTTTTTGTTTTGTTTTGTGTTTTGTTTTTTTTCTTGTATGGCTATACTGCAATTTAAAACTGTAACATAACCAGTTATCTAATTCAGGCTAAATTAGCAAATTTGTGCCCAATATAGTGCTTGGAAAGCACCAGTAGAATGATTGTGTTGCTGCCATCATTTTGAAACCATTTTGCCGTTCCTGTTGGAAGTTTCTGCTGCTACCCATGGATGACTGGTGTTACAGGCAGTACCTGCTACATTCTCTCACATTGCAGCCTATTAAACTAGTGTTGAATCTACAGATTTTGTATACAGGATGCTGTTACAGCTCCACTGAGCCCCTTTGGGTATATCTTGACAATGCCTGCTTAGGGAGACATTAGACTGTTAAATATTGATGTGATACACTGCAATAGTTCCTTGGGTGCAGTTAGTGTGTGTTATGTTTATGTGAATTTAGGAATTCTTTATTGACTGATGCAGGAGAATTATTACTTAGCATGGTAGATGAAGTTATTGATTATCCACAGTGCCACCATCATTTATAGGGAGTTAAATCACTCAATTCAGCATGTTATTTTTCCAGTTTTCTGAAAGAAATTAACTGATGCAAATGTTTTTTGTACTCTAAATGTGCCTGTGCCTGCTTCACATAACACCTCACCCACAGGATCCTGCTACCAATGCTGTGCTGACCCTGGCTCCTTTGTTTCTGACAGTGACCTCACTGACACCTACAGCTCTGTTTGCCCAGTTTTCTTGAGACAGTGCTACTCTGCACTACCCACAGGACTCCTTGGGTCTATCACTTTTTCTGTTCTTCCACCTAACGTGTTTTCCCCCCCCTACTAGAAACATCTCAGATGTCTGTTCCTTTTGCTTCTTTTCCTGATTCAGTTTAATTTCTTTCTGTCCTTCTCTGACTTTGGTCTTCCTTAGTTCCTCCCTATTATCTTTCCAGCAGCTTTTCTGGGATCCCAGGGAAAGACATCTCTCCTGTGTCACTCTACTTTCTGCTTTCTTGAAGTGTGTTGAAGTTGCTCCCCTGACGATCCAGATCCCTTAAGCATCTGATTATGATTATGCATTTTTCCTGACCTACTCTTTGTTTCATTCATTTCCTACACTGATGACTTGTCTTTCCAGCGCTGGAAAAAAGGCTGCGCAGCTGTATGGGGATGGAAAATGTTTTTCTTTTTCACACCTGTAATAAGGACAAAAGAACAGTGTGCTATGTCTTCACAACAAAACATGAGAATGAAACACATTTCACACCCGTTTTATTTCTCCTGCTCCTCTATTCCCTTTTCCCTCTTGAAAACCTTGCAATGAAAATGTTTTAAAAGAACATTTGTTATTGTTTGTAATAACTTTCCCAATTTCCTCCTTTATTCCTCATTTCTTCCTACATCTTATCCTCTTTCTCCTGCAGATCTGGCTGCTTTTCTTGATCCTTGCCACTCATCATGTTAGGTGGTGACTGCTGGAGCTCAGAGAGACTCTTTGGCAGATCAAGCTCTCATAGCCTGCCTGCAGAGAGAAAAAGATCTGCCCTTTTTAATCTTCAAAAGCTGAACTTCTAATGTCTTCCCTGGCTTAGTATTTTCACATTCAGGGAAATTCCTGCAGATTTCTTCAAGTTTTTGCTACTGTATTTGGGACATTTTATCTAAGCTCCAATGATAAGTCTTTTCACAATATGTCCTTGATTATTCTTGCAATACTTTCTCACCCCATTTTCAAATACCCATGGTGAAAACTACTCTCTTTTGACCTTTGTCTTCCTCTCTGACTTACAATTGGTGTTCCACAAAGCTGAGTCTGGTGTGGATTGAAATATTATTTTACAGTCCTCTGTTGCAACTAATCCCAGATTAGTTAGGGTTGAAAGGGACCTCTGGAGATCAATCATCCAGTTCAACCTCATTGCCAAGGCAGGGTCACTTTGAGCAGGTGACACACATCATCACATGTCCAAGTAGGTTTTGAATGTCTCCAAAGTGGGAGAAGACTCCACGATCTTCCTGGGCAGCCTATTCCAGTGATCTGCCACCCTCAACCTAAAGAAGTTCTCCCCCAAGTTGAGTCGGAACTTCTTGTGGTTTAGTTTATGGTCATTGAAACTTCCTGTGTTTTAGTAAATTCTATTATATTTTTATTACCTTTCTTATTCTAAAATACAGAAATATTAAAACTACCTATTTTCCTGTTTCCAAAAGTCATTATAGTTTTAAATTCCTTCACAGTATTTTAGGGAAGTAAGTGTTACTATTAGGACTGTTGATCTCTTACTGAGGCACAGTAAATTTTTATTATGTGTCAGTGAAATTTAAGGGCAGTTTGTAGTGTTCTTCATGGCCAAAGAAAATGGTTTAGCAGATGGCATTTCAGTCTAACAAGTCTAGCAAGAACCAGCTGTTAATCTCTCACCAACTAGCTTTCCAATGAAAACCTTCCCTTTTTGTACAGGATAGAAGCAAGAGTTGACATATCAGAGTTTTTGTCAGGACTGAATTTTCGATGTAAACTTTCCTATAATTCAAATTTTGTCTCCAAGTTTAGTGATGTCTCTGTGAGCATACTCCATAAAACAGCCAGTTGCTTTAAAATAAGCCTGCCATGGGTATTGACACTTGAACTAATTCTCTGGAAAACTAGAGTCAAAAGACTTTAACTTCACTTTTACTTGTGATCAAATATCTTCTCCCCTCTGCCTTTCTGCTCTTATACCTTCTTACTTTAGCTTCTTGTTTTCATAAGAGATTCAAACTGAGTTCCTAATAAAATCAGGGCAAAGATTACAGGTAAGTGAAACCACTTAGTATTATCAGAGAAAACAATCTCAGTGAGAAATCCAGCATATGTTTAAAATATTGATTAGTTTTCATCATTGCGACTGTTCACTATTTCTTGACATTTTGTTTTATGCACTTACTAGAGAAAATCTTGCTTCACTCATTACATCACTTTCAGAGCAACTAATTTAATTTAATTTCTGCTCTTAGGTTAGGTACCAGCTTGTGAAAATTAGTAGCTGAAAAACTACTACAGAGTAGATGGAGTTTTCAAACAATGATCCTGCTTCCTTTTACAAGCAAAAGCAATAAATTGTCAACTGAAAAAAAAGGTGACACGCAGGAAAGGGGCAAAGAAAAAAAAAGTGAGGCTCAGGGCAGTATTACCTTTTCCTTAAGGCTAGGAAAGGAGAATTAGTTAATGTCTCTAGAAGAGCATTAGTGTAGGATGCAGCTTGTGTAGGAGTTACAAGTCATGCTGCTTTCCCTCTTGTCTCTAATGTGAGTGCCCTGGGGTTGTGGCCCCTTGTGGGATGCTTACTGCAGCACAGACTTTTCCAGAACAGCAAGCAGTCAAAAGAACTGCAATTTTCTGTCATTGAAAACAGCCTTTTCTTCCAAAATCAAGTTTCTTTTATCTTGTTTGAAAACACATAAGGTTAGTACCTTGGTGCTTATTTGATGTGAGTTAGCAACCAATTGGTGATGCTGGCACCTGGGACCTGTCTGTATGTAATTGTGCAATTGAAGGATGGGAATGTATGCTCCTTTATGGATAGCCTGGTAAATCTGCAAGCAAATCCATGCACATCAGAAGAAATGTGGATGGAGCAGTGCTGAGAAAATTTGTACTAGTCAGATAATTCATGTAGAAAGGCAAGGATTTGGTGTGAGTCTGTGTACCAGAGTGCTGGATCCTTCATGGTGTGTGGGGACATGCACATGAAAAACCCAAATGCAAAGAGTTTTGGTATAAAAAACATTTTTAGTGCTCCTGAAAATATAACCTGAGATGCTCTAAAACGCTTAAATAATTTTTATGACTACCTTGAAGTACATTCATGAATTTGCCTTCAATTTAATCTTAGTATGAATTCGCTATCCACCTTAAAAGCTGTTCAAGTTGCTGAGAGAAGCTAAAAATAAATGTCAGTGGGAAAAGTCTGTGCTTTAATATTTTCCAAGGCTTTCAGGGTATTTTAGTTCACTCGGCAGCAACATCTGATGTCAATTGTTGAGGGAACCTTAGGCCAAATTTGTTAGCTTGAATTAAATTTGTAGTGCAGGTACAGAGTGTGAAAGAGCTCTAAGACCAAGGCAAATGTTTTTAATGCTTAGGAATGGCTAGTGTACAAGGACACACTATGAAGAAATTAAATGGCCAAGGCAGAACACTTCACTTTTTTTTACCTACCTTTTTTTTCAGTTTTATACACATGTGCATGTATTCACACTCAAAAAACCCCTATGAACTGTTTTGAATAATTTCAATCAGAATGAAATCCATATAAAATTGAGACCTTCACATATTAAAGTAATGGTAATGCACAAGAAAATTCAAAATAAATACTTCCTGGAAATGTAAGCAAACACCTGAAACAAACAAACAAAAAAATTCCTCTTCAAAGGACTATTTAAAATTTGTTTGGAGTAACTAATTTTAAATTGCTGGTCTCTTCTTTACTGTATGAGAACAATGTGGGGTTTTTTGGCTTTGAGAATTCACACAGGTAAATACAAACACAGCAATCAAAAATCTTTTTGTAAATTTATACTTCCTAAGTGTTGGAATAAATCAAAGTTCTTTTAAGGCAGAGCCTTTTAAAAGACAGCTACAAAAGTTTTAAAAGTATGTGATGCTGTCAGTTGTGAAAGGAAAGAAATCTGTATGATGGTAGACCAGAACTGAGTGATATCCCTGACGTGTCTTAAGTCCCAAAGAGAGGAGAGTTAAGTTTAAAACTACATAGCTTTAAGCAATGAAGAGAACCAGAAAGTAGTATTTATTTACATTATAAAATAGGAAGTAATAAAATATGTGTATCTCCTGGGTCTGGTAGAGTTTATGTGGAGTTAAAACCTTGATATTTTGGATTAAAAAAAAAATACTTTAAATTGCCTGGGGGTTTTGTTTGTTTGTTTGTTTTGTTGGGGTTTTTTGTGATAACACCTTTTCTTTTACACTTCAAATTTAACATTTATATTTATAATTGTCTCCACTCTTTCCCCTCACATACACACAGAGGACATTGAAGGATGTGGAAGAAGTGATTGAAAGTCATCAAGAGAGAGACAAGAAGCTAATTCATAGGGAAGCTGAAGAAGGCACTAGAGCATTACTGAAGGTAAAGTGTTGAATTTATTTTTTGATCCCTCTTCTCAGAGAGAGATAAGTGATCTCAGTTGAAAGTATTCAAAATTTTTTAATCTAAAAGAAGACATCCAACTTGAATACTAAAATGTGGCTAAGATAAACACCTGAAAGACAAGTTTTACAATAGACACCAACAAGTAATTGTAAGAATTGTGAAAAACAAACACTAGGGTAACTAAACTGTGAATCTGTAATTTCACTAAGAATAAGCCACCTGGCAAAAGTATTCTGTGTACTATTCTCCATCTCAAATTGAATAAACTGTATCAATAATTCAATAAATCACAAAGAAAAAAATAAGGTCATAGTAAACCTATTGTCCTCATAGCACCACAAAGGAACATTTTGCATGTAGATGTACATAATGTTGGACACATTTTTAATTGCAGTCATAAAGAGATTAATGTTCTACAGATAGGAATGTTTTTCGGGAGGTCTAAAGAAATCCTTCATGTGCCTACAATACTGGTTTTTGCTAGGGGTGACAGCTAGGAAAGAAAAATTAAATTTTATGGTAACATTCTCTTGTAATGGTTGAAAGTACAGGAAAGTAAAGTGATGGTGTATTGAAGAGTGACTCACATTAAAAGGCAACAAAACCTTGTCCTACCATTCAAATTCATTGCCTGTGCTCCATGAAAAAGCCTAGTGTCTGCTTCATGCTGTGGGATGTAGAGATTTCAAGCTGCCTTATTCTACAGTGAGGGTCTCTCATCAAAGAGCAAAAACCTGGTGGTGCAGGTCTTCCAGTGTGCTCCTGCATTGGCAGTGTGAGAAGGGAGAACTACAGTAAAAATGATTTTCTGTGTTGCTCTAGCAGGATCTGAGAGGATCTGAAATATGCTGAAATTATGTGGTGGGACAGGATGGGAACTGACCTGCAGCAATTTCTGTACTAGTCCCAGGAGATATACTGGCAACATCTTCACTGCACTTGGGCATCTAATTGAGTAATTATAACCCAAATCCCACTTCAAAGCACTATAAATCTTAGCATCAGAGACAGAAGGATGTACAGGGTCTGAGAAGTTAAGTGGATACCCAAATCACAGAGTTAAAATGTGGCTGAGAGTATAAGCCAGTGTTTCTTCCAGTAGGATGAGATGAATGGGCAATCTTTTCACCAGCCACTCTTGTAGCAGCCCAGAGGAACTCTTCAGCCAGAAGAACAGTGGTTTACAGAGCCTGTAAAGAAACTAAATGCTGCTTCAGGAAAAATATTTCTTCAAAAATTGAAATTTAGTACTCCAAAAGCAATTTTTTTGTATTGACTCAGTGATTCAATCCAGGTGCATATACATTGCTGGCAATAAAGAAGGAACATTGAATATTCTGCTGTCAGGTATTATCTGGCTTTTTTAAAACAAGAGCTTGATACTGAAAACAATAAAGGGATTACTGTAGAAATGAAACAAAAGCAGAGATTCCCCTCCAATTAAGTAATGAGGCCCAGTGGTAGCTTAGATCTGCTGGGGGTTGTGCACTGTGAGGAAGGAGAGTGAGCAAGCAGCATATTGAGCAGCTTCTTCACATAGCTGCTGCAAGGTTTAATGATAAGAAGCATCCATACATCCAGTCCTCAGAGTTACATGGATAACTTGTTGATGCTGGATTTTTTGCTCCTCAGTTCTCCTTCCCTAAAAGAGTAAAATTTTGATTATTTAAAAGAAAGACAAAGTTGTAGATGTCATAAATTATTTTTCAGCAGACAAACTGGGAGTGTGTGCCATAATGCCTGTAAGAAATAGAACAAAGAGGCCAGGAGTTTTCAGTTATTTTTGAGGGAATTACTTTCTTTCAGCATTTCTGCTTTCCTGCAGTTCTGAATCAGACAAAATTCAATTTGTCTGTAGGAAAGGGATGAAAACAAGCTGTAATTGCAGTTGAGGTATAAATATTTATCCTTCAAGCTCTAAGCCAGTTAGTGTTTTTTGACTTTTTTTCATTAGAAATTGCATCTTTCATGTAAAATTTGATTGAAGTCAGCTCCCTTAAAAGATAAGGGTGGGGAAATAAGTTACATAACAGAGAAATAAAAGCAACCTTTTTCTTTCATGTCTAAATGAAATATTTCAAGTTAACACATAATACAACTTGCTAGAGATTTTTCCCTGTTTTTTCCTCCCTACATAGTGTTGGTTTTACTTGAACAATTACATACTCATCAACTACTTGAAATCTTAATTTAACCTCAAAACCAAACCACATAATGTTATAACAGCCTTAAAATCAAACTTCATTTTTTCTTTCTTAGTCCACTGCCCAAGTTCATTATTTCTCCCATTGTGATGCACTCCAAAAGCTTCAAACAGAGATGGATCCAGCTGCATAGACAGTTTCATATATACATTTGAATGAAGATGAGCAGTGTTTCAAATAGCATAAGAAATGCTCTTTGCATTTTACTGTGGAGTCAGAGGAGGATAGCTGTTAGTCACACTGAAGGGTTTAGTTCATCAACTACATTTTTCGTTCTGACCCTTGCAAATCCATTGAAATGGCAAGAGTGTTCTTAAAGGTTGAAATCTAATGTGTTATTTTCAGCATGCTGAAACGAAATGTTTTGGTGCTGTCAAAATGTCTTCCCATCATTATTTTCTCTTATAAATATTTGTGGAATTTGACCTTAACTGGAACAAGTGTTAATATTCCCACATTCATATGGGAAGCCTCATAATTCTAGTCACTAAACATTTGCTGCAGTCTACTTCATGACATCAGTAATAACAGTGTAAGAATAGAAAGAAATAACATCACATTTAAATGAAAAAATGAGAGATAATATGTCAGCTGGACAGAGCAAAGGCATGAAGATATATGTTCATGGATACTCCTGAGACTGGTTGTCCCCCAGTTTCTTATTGCATGTTGGAGAGCTGGCAGGTGTTACCAACAGCCTCTGCAGGACTTTTCAGAGCCTCCTGTTCTTGATACTGCTTTCTGCCAGATCTGGACACTTCAGATGCATCACCTTCAGGGGATCTTGGTTGTGCTGGGAAGACCAGGTGCAGTGTCCCAGTTATCTGTAATCTTGTTACACTCCTGTGTGAGGAGTGCCCTGTTTTCATTCAGTTAACCATCATGGAGGTCAAGTTAAGGACAACAGATTAAGATTTGTTTAGAATATCTAGAACAGATAATGTTTTATAGTATATGTTTTCTTTCATGCTTTTGTTTAAAGTTTTTTTTTGTGGATATCTATCACTGTCCTGGAGTAGGTAATATGGATAACCAAAACTGTGTAGGATTAGATTTTTCTCTTTCTCATTAACTGCATGCCATCTTGCCCCTGAAATGGCCATGCATAATATTTTCTGGTTTTGCTCTGTTTTGAAGCTAGATTGGTGAGGATTTTGTGAACTATAAGGAGGGTTTGAGATAATGCTACAAGCATTTTCTCTTTCCATCTTATGCCACATGACTAGCCAGTGAATGGCAGAAACTTTCTGCTCAGCTGCTGGAGTTGGCCACAAGTTTCTTGTTTGCAAGGGACAGGTCTCTAATGCATTTCAAACGACAGGTAGTGGCCCCTAGGCAAAGGCAGGAACTCTACTCTCTAAAGTTCTCCAACCTGTTGCTTACCCAGTTATTCCTCCATTGGTTTTTCACATCTCTTGCAAAGCACATATTATTTCATGCCAGAGGTCTGTGCAATGCTTTTCTGTTTTGAACATGGCTGTCATGAGTTTAATAGGGCAGAAAGATAAGAGTGAATGCAGAATAAATCTTCAGAGCCTACTGAACAGGGAAATTTCCTGAGTGATGCTACAGGGAAACACAGAAGTCAATGGTGACAGCATATACTGGAGAAGTTGGCTGACACTAAAAAGAAAAGTAAGGGAGAGGCCACCATTTCTCTATTTCCAGTAATAAATAAAGCAAGAAATCACCAAATGCTCTCAATTTTTAAAAAATGCTAATCAATTTTCACATCCATGACTCCATTTAGACTGAACATTGGCAATGCTGTAGCCCACCTTTGTACCCCTGTAACCAACCTTTTTGGGTTTAATCAGGCATTGTTTTATACCAATTAAATATTCACTGAGCAGAGAGTAAACGGATTTTAACTGCGTGGGTAAAATCCTTCTGCCACTTTCTATGTCCTTAACTCAAAACTAAAAAAATAGGGCCCTAAATGGAGAAAAGTTATATTCTTTATACCTTTCTGCACAATCAATGCAAGATGGATAGGTTCTAGAAATTAAAACTCTAGTAGTAAACTAGATGGCATCTTCTCAAAGTAGAAACTAGTATCCAAAAATCTATCTTAATGTTTTTCCTTTTCTATTTGTTTTTTAAGATAGCAGCTAAAATGTGCTGAAGTAGCATTTTTACTCATAATAAGGGCAAAGATACAGTATGGGAGCTGCTAAATAGCAGATTTTGTTAATAGGGAAAGCCTGATAAAACACTAGACTACTTCTTGCCTTTTCTTCTTAATCTGCTTTCAAGCAATAACTTCATCTTCAGCTAATGATTTTACAGAAAGAAGTCTCCAGGTGAAAAAAAACTCTGGCTCATTTAGCAAAGGATGATTAATGGGGAGGAGGTTATAAGAAAATTTTCCAGAGAGATATGAAATCCTCTTTTGTTTAGTGCAAGGGTTTGTATCACGATGTCACTTTTTTATCACTTATGTTTTTCCTGTCTCTTCTTTTTAGGGCCATCAAGAATCCTGTAGTGCCCCTGGACTCTGCTCATCTGTATCTTTTTTCCATATTAGATAGCATAGCATATTCATTTCACCCATCTTCTTGCTGGCTAAGTAGTCCAGTTTATCGGAATTGGATAGATGTTCAATAGAAAGGGTAAATCCTTACTAAAGGTCGCCCTAAACAGTAGCTGATTTTATATCCTTATCCTTGCTCTCTAGAGATATTCTATTTTTTTTTCCTTACTAACTAAATAGATATATAAGCAAAAAATGTAACGCAGAAAATGGGGGATCAAAAGATGGTGGTGTTTGTTAAATGTACAGTCCTACTTTGTGTGCATATGTGTGGATAAATTCCTGTTTCCACTGAAGACTCAGCATGGAATTCTATTCTTACTCTTTCCACCCAGAAAAGCTCATGCAGCCCTGCTTGTTATGTCTGTGCCACACATGCTGACACAAAGTCCTTTGTGATCTGTTGAGTGCTCTTCCACCTAGACAGGAGGTAACTCCTAATAAACAGCTTGCCAGGGATTTTCAGACTATACAGAACCCAACTGCAGCTGAGGAAAGGACTTTACTGGAAAAAAAAAAGGCAGTTAAAGTGCTTATAAAGGTCCCAGTGTGTGTCTGTGATGTTATACATGGTTAAGTTTCATATGAACCTATTAAGCTTTAGCTTTCACCCTAATTGAGCGTTGTAGGAAACAACTCATCCCCAGGCCATTATGCTGTGAGACAACAGATTCAGACAGAGCAGTTTTGCTAGTGGTGTCCAAATCTCTATGGAGATTTGGGGTCTTTGTTGTTGGGTGTTTTTGGTTTTGTTTTTTTTTTTTTTTTTGTTTGTTTGTTTTTTCTGTTTTTTTTTTTTTGTTTGCATTTTTTTTTCCTGGTTTTTTTTTCTCTAGAAGAATGTAGCAATGCTCAATGGAGCTTATGTGATAACACTTCAAGGTATGTTAGCTGAAAACTGAAGTTAAGGAGAGGGCAACCTGAGTTCACAGGTGTCTGAGGCCAAGGCTTAGCATTGAAAAGAAGGCTTCTCCTGGGTCAGTAAGGTGACAGATCTTCACTCTGGTGACCTGTGCTTTTTTACAAGCAGCAGCTGAAACAGATATTTGGTAGAACATTAAAGGAAAGAAGTGAAGATCTTTCACCTGTAAGGCTCTTTATGTCTCTGTAATGATTTTGTAAATGTACCTATTAAGCTACTGTGCTCCATATTAACAAGCTTCTGTCATTCTGCAGCTTAATAAAGCATACTATTGCACAATTTATTTACTGCATTGTGGGGTAAGTGAGCTCCACTGTAGACTTATAATGTGTTCTGATTTAGAAGGATTAATGTTAACAAACATAGCCACACTTGGTAGTGTAAAACACTCTGTTCTTCCTTTACCCATATAGAAATGCTGATGCTTAATGCACTTTAAAGAATTTTGATGTGCCATTTGTGTAGACATGAAAATTTGGAGACAAAATCTTGCAGGTATTATTTTGGCCAAATATAAAATTTGTGTTGGGCAGAGAAAAACGCAGCTTGTATGGAATTAATGAACCAGAGATACTAATGGAAGGGATGTTTTCCTTATACTTTGCAAAACTGAACAAAAAAATCCATTTAGTAGGAAAATGGTCTGTTCAAAAATGTATGCAATATTATTTACTCTTAATAACTTGGTATTGCTGTAGTGCTGTTTCATGACTTTGTGGGGCATGGAATTTGTTCCAAAAATTACTTCAGCATTTAGAAATATTTTCTAACATGTTAATTTGAATGCCACCCACTTTGCACTTGAGTTTTAGTTATCTATCTAGCAATAGACAGAAAGCTCAGTTTTTGGAGCTGATTAGGGCTTCAACTTCCTCTCAGGCCAACCATGACAGCTGTTTATTACATGGCTTACCTTATCCCCACCATGATTAGCATTTAATTCCAAAGTGATATGGCTGTGATCCAGCACACTCCTTTTGAAATAAATAAGTACTGGAACCAGGACAACCTTAGATTATTTAATTTTTTGGCAAACCTTTCTTTTTCCCCCCTTAAAATAAAGTTTCATTCATATGATTAGAATGGCAGTATCAGGTCTGGGTAAATGAAACACTGAATATAAAATGGGAAAGAATTATGCCTTAAATTCATAGACTTGAGGTTCTTTAATAATTTCTTATCTTCCTTGGCAAAATGTGGACTATTTCTCTTCACAGGGAATCTTTTAGCTTGCTGATGGCTTTGTTGAAGAGATTCTACAACATATGATTCTGCAGAGCAGTGAAAGTGTGTCACTAGATTTTTGAAGTGGAAACAAAACTGGAGTGAAGAAAACTCCAAAGATAAATGAGTTAACAGAAAACAGTGATGGTAATTTTGGTATGGCTGTGTTGTAAATGGTAGCCAATTCATTGAATGCTTTTCTCATGTATAAAAATAAGAGGGAGAGACTGTCTCATTTTTCCTAAGCATTTTTATATTTGAATGAAATTAATCCCTGGTGCTACAGGAGCTCTCAAATAAACATTTCCTTAGCCAGCCTTATTTTGATAAAATAAGCCCTCTTAAAAATGCTCCAAGTCTTCTCCTTCAGCTTTCTATGTCTTTAATGCAAAGGAATTAATTCCCTGCAAGCTGGTGCTGATGAGCTATTTCTTACTTTTCTGACAAGCACAGTGTCACTGTTGTTCAGCCATTCAATGTAGCTGGGTAAGAGGCTGCTCTTCTGAAACCTGTGGTCTGTTACTGCCTAATTACTGCAGGTGTTTGAACTGCTTTCTTGCACATTAGCTCTTCCTCTTACAGAACACTCTGCAAATCGCAAAGATAAGTGTTAGTCCATTCAGTTTCCATGAGAAATCCATGGGTCCATCTATTGGCACCTCAGTCAGGAGCTCATTCCTGAAGTACAGAGAAATTTGTTTAGCCTGTACCCCTGAAACTCCCTATAGGCATTGCCTATGTCTCCTTTTGCAAGCAGTGTGATGAGAAGGAGCAGATTAGAAAGGTGATACTTTTGATGCTGAGCTTGAAATGGCCACAATAGTTTCGAGGATTCTACTTTTTGAACTAGAATACAAGAATTTTAAAAATACTTTTTTTCTTAAAGAGAAATTGCTCCGTATTTCTTCACAATAGCAGCTCCCTTGTTTTCTCCTCAAATATCCGTTTTTGCCTCTGATGTGTGATCAGTGGGAATACTTATGCTCAGCCATTAAATCATTTCTTCAGTCCTAAAGACACAGAAGACAAATAATAAACAAGGTGTTATGGCTTTTCCTTGTGGCTTTCTGATTTTTTCTGTTTTCCTTAACATTCAGCCACCCAGGTGATGTTTCCTTTTCACTATCCTCTCTTAAAGGCATTGTACTTAAGCCATTTCAGGTATGTGCATAAAGTGTCTTACAATTCTTGTAGGATTCTGAGCTGAGATTTAAGCATCACAACATGAAAAACATTTGTCAAATCAATGACTTCAAAATTAGATCAAGAAATTGTTGTACTAATCTATTCCTAACATAATGTGAGATGATTTATGAGATTCCTTGCTTATTTTTTTTCAACTTTTAAGAATAGATAATATTTGCAGATAATTTGTAGCAGAGGAAAAAGATCTGTGAAATATGTATTTTTTTTTCTTTGCCTTGCTTTTATACTTTTTTTTGTGTAAAAGAATATTTTTCACTGTTTCTGGTAATTTATAGGTTTGTCTTTATCTCTGTTCATATGTGGACTATTTAATGAGTTTTTCTGTATAAAAAATTCAAATTAATATAAGGAGATAGAGTCACAGATTTAGAGAAAGACCTATGTCAAATCAACCTGCTGTTTTGCTTGTCTTACTATATACACGAATGCCAGAAATGGACAAGATCAACTAGTTGCTCTTTCCAGTCTTGATTCTTATACAGAGAGAGGTGTGAAAATATCCAAATTTGGCCAGTTAGTTTGGTTCATGAATCTGAGCAACTGAAAAATTATCATCTAATCTGGTAATTGTGTTTCTTTTTACTCTCTACCCTCATACCTGCAAACCTCTTCTCTGAAAAGCTGTTCAGCTGTTATTCATCCAAAAGTATGTTGCTCCTCACATGAAAGACAACTGGCTATATCCAGCCAAATAATCTAAGAAGCAACATCAGAATACTGAAATATGGCCCAGCTGACTGACTTTTATGAGACAGACTCAATGCCTTTTCAAGTCAATATAAACTCACTGTTTTTTCTTCAAAGGACTTTTTCTATCCTTTATTGTTTACTGGAAAGCACAGAAAAGATGCCTTTAGGCACTTGGAAACCCCTCTTCCCACTGAAGTCCACTAAGACAAGAGTCATGGTGGGATACAGTTTCTTAAACACTGTTTGATGGCACTGCAGTGGCTTTAAAGCATCCTGCTTTTCCTCCAGCCTCTGCTCTGGCAGGCCATATGCTTCTCCCAAATCCTCAGGCAGGCCTGTGCTTTAGCCAAATGGTTCCAGTTATTTCCAAACAGACCTTATGTCTCAAGGATTGAGTCATGCTCTTACTTTCTGAACTATTACTATTGCCTGTATAAATGGATGCTTTTTGACTTACTAAGAAAAAAAAAACCAGCAAGAAAATAAGGACTGCTCTACCTTTGTGTATGCAACTAGCTTAAATTCAATTTGTCCTCCCACGGAAATACTTTTTTTTTAACCTGAAGACATGTTTGAAATAATTTGCAATTATAGCAGAAGATATATGCAAAATATATGTTGTATGGAACTTTACTGGGCTTAAATAGCTGTTATTCTGATTTTGCTGGGACTTCATTTAAATCAAAATCCATGAATAACAATTATTTTCAAACAGAATGTCAAATGTTGTATTCTAAAAACTTTGCACCCTGCTTGGCTGTAATTAAGAAGATTATCATGAGCAGTAAAATTCAGATATTCCTTCTAATATTACTAGGTGGAAGTACCACAGTTTTAATGTAAAAAAATGTGTGATGATTTGTGGCTGATCCTTTGACATGCTGATGGCTGCTAACCTTTGCAGTCAATGCAAGTGAAAGGCTTTAGACCCTGGCAGGAAATGGTCTGTGCCTTTCAGCACTGAGCCCTGGGCTGCATGTGCATCCTGTGTGCCTGTGACCTTCTTATAGGGAGGCAGACTCACAGCTGGTCTTGTCATGTCAAGAGAAACCAAATTTCCAAATCAAGTTTGAACTCTCAGGTATGACATGAACAACTTAAAATTGTGAACATATATTTTGGTACCTCTTTATCTTGGCTCTGCTCTCAGCTGGGTAGACTTCCATCAATTCAGTGCAGCAATGAAGGTTTGAAATTGCTGTCTGTAGTGAAGAAGTCCAATGAACAGAAATGAGGAAAGGATAGAAGCTAGACAGGAGTTTACTTTTACTTTAATGTTGAGTTTGGAACTAGTCTGCCTCCTTTCTAGTCTGTCTGGTCTAGTCCTGAGTTATAAGTTTATTGGAGTGCATTTGAAAATGGAGGTCTGAGAGTACAGTTTATGAAATGTGGTGCATTTCATAATAGGTATAATATAGGCATAATAGTGGGGACAAGTAGGCTTAACTTGTTGAGCCGTAACTCCTCTTCTTTCCCCATGGTATCCCTTCCTTTTATCTCTGTACTTCATAAACAAAGGTACATTAAAAAAGGGAAGATTTTTGCTCTGTGCCTTTGGTCTTTAATCCCTTTTGCCTTACAGGCAAAGAGAGAGCTGTCTTTATTTTCTGGAAGAAAGTAAAGCTTTCTTATGAGCCCAGGAGAAAAGATTCAGCTGGGTTATGGAATAAAAACTGCACTGGATAAAATAGCTGTCAGAAGAGTGTGGAATAGTCTTGTTTTTATTTTCTTGCTGTGTTTGAACAGAAGTGTAGGGGTTGATAATATTCTTTTTTTGAAGCCCAAAGTTGATGGAAAAAATCAGTTGTCCTCTTTCACAGTTCTTTCTAGGATATTATCTGAACAAATTTCAACAGAAATCTGGAAGGAAGTGCATAGGAATTATTGTAATAAGCTTCCATGAAATCTGCCTTTAGTTCCACATAACTCTTCCTATTGGTTGCAACCAGTGAGAAGAACTCACTTGGTTTTAGAGTGTTGACTGAATTTAACAACTCAATTAAACAATTCATTTAGGAGAACAGTATAGATGCATACTTTAATTTACTTCACTTCTACTTTTTTATTATTATTATTTTATAAATATCCTGCTTTCATGGTAATGAGGCTCTACCTTCTGAGATGCCAGTTCTCCTACTCTTTGTGTCCCTTGTAAGACCCTACTCTGTTAGTGAAGTAGCAAAACCACTAGGAGCAAAAGGGCAGAAGGAGCTGAGGAATGATTTTAGTCTGATCCTTTAGGTGTCACCTGTATTTTCTTGATGGCACAGAGGATGGCTAACTGATACACCACAGGAGTTGCCCTCTCACCTAAGGGGGTTCTCCAGGGCCTACAAATATCTAAGACTCAACACCTTCCTGGAAATGAAACAGATAAGTGTAGCTTTGAGCACCACTGGCTGCTGAAAAGCCTCAGGGCAGGGGAGACAGGCAGAGGACAGAAGGCAGAAGGCTGCTTTATCCACAGGAGCACAGAACTTTGCCTTAAGGCAGAAGTTCAGGCCAGTAAAGGCTTTAAAGGCCTTATTGTGATGGTGGCCAGACATCCAGCGGGGCAGGAATATTCCATAAAGCTGTTCCATTTTCTCTTCTGACCAAAAGAAGCAGTGGTGCACAATTAAGATGTGTTGCACTTCAACAGACACACCCTGAAGCCTGGGAGAATGTCTGATAGTTTTACTATATTTTTGTAACTGTTTTGCTTATCCTCAATTTGCAACAAGACAAATTTATGGAAAATAAAAAAAGAAATAATTTTACTAATATAAATATTTATGTGACTGACTTGGAGTGGTTGGTACTTTGGAAAAAAGTATAATTCAAAATGCTCAACACTTCTGCCCCAATGTTGACTGATATTTGATTTCTGTTAATGAAAACATATTCAATCTTTATATTTTTAATTTTCTATATTATCCAACAGGCAGTAGAGAGTGATTGTTACCATTTAAATACTGACAGTATTTTCAAACTATCTCTTGGGTCATAGTCATGTAGACTCCAAAGCAGTCAAAGAGAACTGTGAGAAGGTATGAAGCAATCACTCAACAATTTCTTTTCCTGTGTGTGTAATCTCAAAGCTGTCCTTCCTTAAGGAGAAATCATTCCACAGACAATAAGTATGATTAAGTACACACCAGAGCAACTCAGCAGCTGCAGAACTGAATGCATGCAATGAAATTTTAAATTCATTCTAAGACGCAGTGAAGAAACAGAAAGGGTTTTTTTGCAGAGGGCAGGAAATGAGATCTTGGCTATACAAACAAATTACACACGTCTCTCTTAACATTAGGCATAAATTCATATGTGGATCACAACTGTAAAATGTGGCAGCCAACTGATAGACTTCAACCACTTTTGGGGGAAAGAGCAATACAAAAGGAAGTTTCTGCTGTGCATTGTGGAAAACTTATGAAAATACATGGAAAATCTGACAAAGGAGGATGCTCTGATGGACCTCACACTTTCAGGAGAAGTGGTTGGGAATGCAAAGCTTGACATTCAGGATCCTGGCACAAACATGCCTCACTCTTGGTGGAGAAGGACCTGGTTAAGTAACTTTTTTTTTTTTAAATGGACATACACAAGTGTGTGCAACATTAAAAAAGACTGATGAAGCATGGGGTAGGAAAGTGGACAGTGAGGTGGATTGAAAACTGGATGGATGAATGGTGGAGCTCACAGCTGTGTGATCCAGCAGCACAAAGATGACTTGGAAGCCAGTCCCTAGAAGTGCTCCCTGGGTGTCAATGCTGGAAAAGTACTGTTTGCCATCTTCATGAATTATGTGGACAGTGGGCCAAAATGTACTCTCAGTAAGTTCACAAGTGATGCAAAAGAAAGATGGGTGGCTTATATACCAGGTGATTTTGCAGATATTCATCTCAACAAATCAGAGAACTGGACTCAGAGCAACTTCATGCAGCTCCACAGAGTTTTGCATGTGGGGAGGCATAATCCCCAAGTAACATACACCATTGTAATGGCAAAATAGCTCTGCAGAAAAAATTATAGGGGTCTGACCTGGTGTGCAGTGTGCCCTTGCAGCAATGGTGGCCACCTGCATCAGGAGCTACATTAATGGGTGATGTTGCTAACAGGTTGGGGGAGGTGGTGCTTCAGCACTGTTCAGCACTGAGTGCTGGGTCCAGTTCTGGGCTCCTCAGTAGAAGACAGATAAGCACTTTAGGGGATTGAGTCCAGTGAAAGATCACAAAGCATCTGACATAGGAACAAAACATCTGGAAGAAAGTTGAAGAGAGCTGCCTCTAAAACTTGTGTATTTTTGCTCTTCCACCCATCAGGAAGCTGCAGCCACAGTGCTTCTTACCCCTCCATTTGTGTCAGAGAGTCCTGAATAGCACACATAAGTGAAACCTGAATCCTTGACCTTGTTTGTCCTTTCTCTGTCATTTGATCTGTTCTCTTCCTTATTGCTTGTCTTGACCTAAGACTCCCTGCAAACTTTACAGAAGTCTGCCTTTGGCACTCAGGAAAGTCAAAACTTTTTTACACCTCTTTGTACCTATGGCCAAAAAAAGGAGCTAGAAGTAAACAACTAAACCATCTGAGAACCAGTATGGCCCAGGGGAGGCCAGGTCATGTCTTGGAGACTGGTAGAACTCTGCTCTGTCAATTTTCTCACAAAACTCTGTTGAAAACATAATAGTTTAAAAGGCAGAAATTGCCTTCTCATCTTTGTAATTGTTTTCTTTAGAATTTGTGTGTCTCTCTGTGTTTTACCTACAGGAGACATGATCTGATATTGATAACAGTATTTAGTGGAGCTTAATATACAACAGCAGATACCACATTTTTGCCTCCCCCAAGTATCATATGTAGCGCTAGTAGAAGAGAAGGAAAATCCTTTCTTCTGTTCTTCTGTCAGCTCTTAGCTTCTACATTCATAGAGAATTCCAATGTACAGTTAAAATTCAAAGCAGATTTAATACTTTAATGAAATGTTTAGTTTTCCTTTCATAGAATCTTAATCTCAGAATAATAGACATTCTTGTCTGTTTTACCACTGACAAAGGAGATCAAGAGTTCGTATTCACAATCGTAACCAGGATTTAAATGTCTGGACCTGTTGCATGAGAACATTAAGAACATAAGAATAGACATAATTTGATACTTTACAGAGGTCAAGAGTAAGAGAGATGTATTTCTCTTGTGATACCTTGCTGAAAGTTCTTGAGATGGATGACATTTCTAAGTATTTCTATATATCGCACTCTTCCACTGATTTGTGTAGTGCCACTATCAGGCTGTAGAATCCCTTATTATCCTTGACAGATTTGACAAGGAATTTAACATTTGTGCCTATTTTTTCCATCAAAATTAGTATAGTAGCACCAGGCAAAGGGATGCAGGATTTAAGGCAGGGAGAGCAACATAAGGGACAGATCACAGTGTCTGTGACAATGAAGAGATGTAGGGATGCTTTATGAAAAACAACTCTTTTCTCTTATAGTTCACAACAATTTTCACTGAAATTTATTAATAATTTATTTAGTACTAACTTTTTCAGCTTTGGGAGACTTCACCTTTTTTAAATAAAATGTACTTTTGTTATTAAATTACTGTCTTAAGTGAGACTTCTCCAGGCTGTAATGACTGAGGCAGGTGTAGGTTCCCAGGCAGGTGAGTACAAATTGATATGTCACACATCTCTGTTGCTGTGTTAGAATTGGACTCATTCCTGGCCAGGGAATATCTGATTTTAAATGCACTGACTCAAATCTACCTCAGCGTTGCACGTAGGGGGAAAGCAGAGAAGTCTACTGAACAGAATATATAGGGATTTCTCTCCCTTTAGCATGTAAGCTCAGAACAAGAGTATCCTTTCAGTGTTGATTTTGGATAAGGATGCTGCTTGAGAGATTTTTTTTTTAAGAGTTTGAAAGTAGTTGAAAAAGTTATTCATTGGAGTGTTATACCTTAAGGACTTGAGGCACTTGAAGATGTCATCCTTAATTTCTGGTAAGAGTTGTTAAATATATTCAAGAACCTTCAAAGTGAGGATTATACCACTAGAAGACGGAGGAAGGAGCGAGAAGACATTACGTACTGTGTGAGGATTAAAATCTCCATAGGAAACATTGCAGTGGGTACCCAGGTCATGGTCTAAACATCACATAATACATTTGACCTCACTGCTAAGCTGTTAGTCCAATTCTTTATTTCTCAATACTTATATAACTTCAAGGGTAATGTGTTTGATTTGTTATTAGGCATTAGATTTTCTATTGATTTGAGAGTAAAATTTCCTGCATTTATCTGAATATTATACCTGTATAAAAAGTTGAGAGTAGCTAAACTTTTATCTAAAAGCAAAATAAAGAAGAACAGCTCAGGGAACAGCTCTGGGTTTGAAAAATATCAAAAGAGCAGTAACAGCACAAAATTATTTTTAAGCTGGATCAGTTCCCTCATGGCTCTCAGTGTAGTACCACGATCAGTGATTGTTGGCCTTGCAAAATATTGATAAGATGAAGGAAAGGAGGGAGCCTTTAAAATCTGCTTCAAATCATGGCTTAACGAAGAGAGGTCTTCTTGCCCTATGTAGCAGATTAGAGTGAGGGGTGTGTTTTTAACCAGGAGTGGACATAATTTCTAAAGGCTGTTTTGATCCAAGGGGAACATTGCACACTGTACTACAGTACATTCCTACAGTGATTCCTATCCCACAAAAGGTGTCTAAGAACACCTATCTCAGGAAAATTCCTTGGGCTTCTCAGTGAGAAGACTGATGATACCCTGAGTCTATGTCAGTATTACAATGAAGATACTATCTAAAGATACTACCTAAAGACTTTCCAAACTATATAGCAAAGCTGAAAGGACTTACTGCATCATTACCTTGGCTAGAGAGATTCTCTGTTAAAGGCATATATTGCACATTGAGCAATTTTTCTTTCAGTACTATCAAAACACTACTGAAACTGTATACCCCTGGAACTACCAGGGGTGAGGATCTGGACCCCAAATTGAAATTTCTCTGCTGTTATAATATGCCGTACATTACACTATCATCTGTCAGCCAAATGTATTCATGACACTGGGGGATTTATTTAAACCATTTCTCTTAAGTCTGTCCTTTCCTATTCCATTGTATGAAAGCAAGCAGCAGCATTTTGACAGCTAGTTGGCTGCCAGTCCTTGCTGGAGAGTGAATCATTCATGGTGACATCAGGGAGATTCCTAGCTATCATCTCTGAGATGTACTGATGTCATTAACAGAGGTTATACATGGTCATTTGGGAGAAGCAGTTTGAAATAGTGCACAGGTGAGAATATGGAAAGATTAGAAGAGGACTACAATTAATTTCAAGGCTGATCTACATTTATTCTATATGATTTTGTGCTTGCTGAATTGTCCTTTGTGGGGAGTTCACTGGTGCTCTGTGCTGCTTGGAATTATTCTATTTTTGATTTCTCCATTTGGAACTTTTAAACATCTAAAATTGTAGCTGCTTGCAGTAATGATAACCATATATTTTCTTCTTAGCAGCCTGTCAAAGGCTTACTGACTTTGGAGCTTGGGTATAGAGCCCACCTAAAGATAAGGTAATTAATTTAAATACCACTCCATTAGGTGAAAAGTATGGTACAGACAGAATTCTAACAAATCTATGCATCCAATGTGACTTTTTTTGGAGGCAGTCTGTATCCTGAAAATACGGTCAAAATATGGCTCTCATAGCCATACAACTGACATCATATGATAATATGGATCACATCCATGAGTTTGCCTGAAAGCAGACCAGAAAAAAAAAATTGTATTTCTTTCTTTTGCACAGGTTTTTACCTTAGAATTTCTAATACTTTGGTGCGTTTTTAATATGGCTTTCATTATAGTAGCTATAATGAATATGTATGCAAATAGCAACGAGAGCTATATGCTTGCTATAAACATATATATTTTTTTACAATGTAAATTAAGATGAGGCATTTAAATGGTCTTCCAAAGGCTAGATGTCCCTATTATTTAGCTCCTGATTTGTTACAAATACAAAATGCATTGAAAAAAGTCTTTCATCAGCCATAAGTGTGACTTCTTTGAAATGAAAAAAAAAGAGAAAAGTCTCAAATCCTAGGGTTTTAATAAACAGATTTTTCCTTTTTAGGAATAGGCTTTTCAGCTACTGCATTTTCTCCTATTTTGAACAGACTCCACGCTGTAAAGCCTCATATCTTATTCCCTAAATACTTGCAACAATTCCAATGTTTATTGATCACAGTAGGGTTCCATAATTGGACTCACTTACTTAGGCTGCAGAAAAAGACCAATAGCAGCATATTCAAATTGAGAAAAAGCCTCCCACAGAAGCAGATTTTGTCAAACTCCTGACCTCCCAAAGTTAGGATCTGTAGCTCACACAGAGAAAACACAGGATTGCATGGAGAGAGAAGAAATAACACTGCTTGGTACTACAAAACAGAAATCATCATCATAAAATAATACTATTTAACACTTTTTGTCTCCAGAGCAGAGAAACAGTTTTCTGAGTAAGGTGATTGTCAGCCACTGGAGTAGCAACTGTGCACTGAGATTAGATTAAATTTTCTCCTAAATCTCTTTTTCTGTGACCATGTATATTTACATAGACTGCTTTCTGTATGCCAGGTAAATGAACAGTGAGGTGCCTCTGGATAACTGTGACCTGATATTAGGTTTCTAGCATATGAAAAATAACTTCCCATTAGTGTATTTATCTTCATTAGCCTGCAAATTCAAGAATCTTTTTTGTGTACTAGTGAAGGGCCTGCATATGTCCTGTAATCATCAGTGGCATTTTAATGGAATTTCTTAGATTTGGAGGTGATTTTACTTACCATGGGAAATTGTATTCTCTTTTCTTTTTCTTTACAGGTGTCCTAAATTGAACATTCACTGATTTTTCTAAATTAATGCTCCTACTAGTAAGCCTAATAAACACTTGCATTTACATTGATATAATTAGTATAGCTAGTTTGGCACATCCAATTTGGACTTGATTGTACTTTACTATGAGAACTGTATTCCTTTTCTGTCTCCTTCCATGATTTAATGGGAGTTCCCTGCCACAGGAAGGACTTCAGATGTATCCTGGTGGTGTTTTCCTCCTGTCCAGACATGACATACTTCAGGAGTGCAGGATAATGACAGAAGAAGGGGCAGAAGTCATGACCAGCACAAGGGTAAGTTGTCTTACTTTGCTTTCAGGACTGCAAAATAAAAGAGGAAATTATTTGATAGACAGCTCTGCTTTCCTTTACCTTCCTCCCCCTCTCTGTCTTCTCCAGGGGATCTGAGAACTGACGTTCCTGCCAATACGAAAATCAGAGTCCAAGTAAGCCCTGGTCATCTTGTCTCATGCTCAAAGATACTGAAGTGGTAGTACATGAGTACCCTGCCCAGTCCTCTCTTTGTCATTTATGTCATGAAATGAATGTGATGAGGAGCAATTTTTTTCATTTGGAGACTCACTGTTAAGGTAGTGAAGTTAGAACACACTCTCTGCCAATCTATTTAAAGCTTTATAAGAAAACCACAGTCCACACTGACTGTTTTTTCCTGCTCAGCCTGCACATTTTCCTTACTTCAGCAAAGCTCACTGAGTAATACCAATCACACAAAACCCAAAGTACTTCATGATAATTTATTGATTCTATCCAAACCTTCATATTAAACCATTTAGGAAGATGGGCCAACTGGCCCTGTCCCCTGCCTCAGGTTCTTCCAGCTTTCCCTGGCTTCCTGGAGGTTCTCCCCTCCCTCACCGACCCAGGGAAATTTTGGTGCTCCCTGGTCCCATTGCTCCTGGCCAATGAGCTGATGTGCAGGTAGGAAGCACCACCCTGGCTCCTGCCTGAGCCTCTGTGCCCTGCTGATCCCCAGAATGGGTGTCCAGAGATCAGCTGCATGTATGGTCTGGATCAGCTCTCCCCTGGGCTGCTTAGCTTTCTGCTCTTTTTTCCCAATAAGCTGGATAAAAAATAAAAAAGGGAAAATGTTGGCTCACCATGCCAGATGCCTTCTTGCTGGCTCTGGAACAACACAATGCAGTGAAATTCTGTAATATTTTCAGCTGTTTTTTTCTTTTCAGATTCTGATGCAAGATAACATTGCTCCTTAGGATTGCTTGTTCCTTAAATAATTTTTTATTCCAAATAGGCTTTAATTCCAAATCAGCTGGGAATAGATCAAGAAAATTCCATTTAAATTCTTTCTAGATAAAGAAGGATGCATATTAAACTATCTCCTCACTGCTTCAAGAAGATCAAAAGAAGTAATGAGTTGTCTTAGCAGGAGTAATTAGATGTGGGAAAGTTAATTGTGAAAACTGGAGACAGTCTTTGATGTGCATTTTCTTCTCCTTGAAACTGAGAAAGGATTTAACAAATAATCTTTTCTGGTTTTGCTTCATGAAGTTCAGAAAATATCTTTAGATTCTGTTTAATTGAAAAAAAATGCAATTTTTCTTTTATTCCTCTATTTACTTTCATTAGATGACGTTTCTCAACTTACGCCATCCTTCCTGGTGAAGGATTTAGAGGGTAAACCCCCCTTTATAGGGTGAGGAGTGACTGAGGGAACTGGGGGTGTTTAGCCTGGAGAATAGACCTTTAAGCTCTCTACAATTCCCTGAAAGGAGTGTGTAGCCAGGTGTGGGTTGTCCTCTTCTTCCAAGTAACCAGTGACAGGACAAAAGAACATAGCCTCAAGGTCTGGCAGGAGAGATTCAGACAGGACATTAAGATGGATTTCTTGGAGGAAAAGGTTGTCAGGCGGTAGAATTGGCTCCCCAGGAAGGCTACAGAGTCACTAAATAGGAGAAAGGTTTAACCCAGAATGCTAGGCAGCAATTTTCCATCATTTTGATATTTAACTTCCACCATGAGACTCTCCCCTGAATCCAAGGCCCCATTCAAAGAGACTGGCCAAACTCAGCAGGAATCAGGGGAATCAGGAGGAGAACTATAAATTCCCACAAACAGGGTGGATGATCCTTGACCATCCAGACAGCTGCAGGACCTGAAGAGTGCCACCAACTTTAGATTCTCTGCAGTCAAGGGGCTGGTAAAGGAACCAGGTGTTTCCAAAGGGCAGGCCTGTAGGGTGTACTGTAGTGGGATTTTCTATACATCTCAGTCTCTGTGGTCATTTCTCTTAACTCCCACTGAAAGGGCTTAGTAGACATTTTCCTAATGTTCAACTTTTATATTCTTCCTTATGTTCGCTTCCCACTGTGATTAGAGACTATAACCTAAGAGTGCAACAATCTTCACAATGACTGCTCTTATGCCAAATCCTGAAAAAAACAATTCCCGGAAGAAAAAAGAAAGAAATGCTATGCTGCCTTCTCCTCTATGTTCAATTTCCCTCATTAACATTGCCACAGCTCTTGGGATAATTAATATGTTGTCACTTTTCCACATCATTAATTTGGTAATTCACAACTATAATGGCTTAAAGTATAATTTATTAATTGAGGTCAATCCCTCCCTATAAGCATGGAGATGGCTCCATCACCATCTTAGCTAGCTGCCTAAATAGTGATATGTCACTCATTTCTAAGCTTGTCATAAAATGTGAGTTATAGCAGGAAAGAAATGCCTTCTATTTATCTTACTGTCCATTGCAATGTGTTTCCCAACAAAGAAGAGAAAGATCCCTGATCCTTATGTTCTCATATGAAATTCAAAGCCCAGACTGTCCCTTGCTTGGTGTAAATGCATCTGGAAAGCCAGGGCCTTCAGAGAGGTAACCTAAAGGTGTATGCTCAGTAAGGAGCTTGTTTAATGTTATGAACTACCAGGGTCATCAGGAAAACTGGTGTGATGAATCTGATCCCTGATATGAAAGTGGTTTTTATCCCCTTAGGATATGCATGGGGAGACCTAGGAATCCAGTGATGATGTGGAACTGGGCATACTAATCAGCAAGTTTCTTGAATTTTTGAGTTGAAATAAGGCAGCCACTGTAATGGCTGGACAGCCCTTGGCACAGGAACAGCAGTGGTCCAAGTACTCCGGCTCTGACAGCCTGAAACTTCTTCTTTGTTAGAAGTACCCCAACCTTTGGGCAATAGAGCAAGAGATGAAGCAGCAGGGTACTTTCATGCGGTCTAGTTGGAGCTAGAACATATTCCATCCAAAACTGCTAAATAATGAAACTACTTGGAGAACGAACAAAATGGAGTCTGATTTTGTGACCAAGCGAACAGATTAGTTTATGGATACCTTGTGTTTTGGCCTCCGTTCTGAAGGGAAAAATCTATAAACTGCCTGAAATCCCAGAGTTAAAAATAAAAATTATGTATGAATGAAAGAGGGAAAAACTCCAAGCACGACACAATAATTCTTTTCATCCACTGTATCCCTTGTACTTACCTTCCTACATGCAGGGAAATATTTATATGAATTCACTCTTGCTGTTACAAAGCTCTTGGCTTTCCAAGGGTGAAATTATTATGCTTCAGCAAAGAAGCATACAGATGATTCAACCCTTTTCTTACAAGAATTTCATGTCTATGATATGTCTTTTCAGACAACATTGTCAGTAATATTGTGTAATTTGATGGTACTCTTGATGGGGAGCAGTGTTTTGTCTGTAATGAAGTGCATTATTCATTAGTGTATTATTCCTGATAGCTTGTTTGGTTCTGAGAACCAAGTTCCCACTGTGTATCATTTTCCTTTATTGCTGTTATTATCATGAGATAATCCAGTGTGATTCATGGATTACATTTGATTTTATTGTTGTAGGTATTAGAGTGATAATTAACTGCAAAAGACATGGAGATCAAACTAATTTAAACTTTAATTAGTTGAACTAGTGCTACCATTTCTACTTGGCTGTTTTCACAGCTCTAGTGACTATAACTGTAAAGCAAAACTAGCAATTAAAAAATATTAGAGAAGTATTGCAGTGATCAATAAATATTCCCCTTAAGTTTTATCTGTAATAGGCTCCGTGCCTTAGTGAAGCATGTGTTAGATTAATGATTAGAGATTGAATCTCCTGAGCATGAGATTCCACATCATTAATCTCTTCAATTATTTACAAGAACTTCTTATGAGGATGGGTATGGGCACAGGCTTACTCCTGCAAGCTCTGCCATGGGAACACTTGCAGGGCTCCTCTGCTTCCCAGGGCCTTATCTGACTGATCTGCAGCACAAAGGAACAAAGGGGTAGAGAAAGGAGAGGACTTCTGCATGATTTACAAAGAAGTGGAGCTGAGTCATTGCCACCCACTTTACATGTGCTTTGGGAGGTGGGTGGGGAAATGTGTTGATGCACAACTTTGTGACTACAAACTAATTATCCAGATCAACTTGCTTGAATCCAAGCTAAGAACCTTGCTTCTGTAAATTAGCCAATATCATATAAAAAATGATTATTCTTATTTTGGTTTTGTTTTCACAAATTCCATTGAAAAACTATTCCAAACATAAGTGATTTGGAAATACTTCAATATTTTCAATGCCATTTTAAAACCACTCGGCATCTATTTATTTTATAATACTAGTTTCCTGATTGGGTTCCTCTTTCCTGTACGTATTTGAAATTAGTTCTGGCACTGATCTTTCCAAGCATGTATCACACCAAAGATTTATGATTCTTTTTTATTTTGTCCTCACAACTGCGTAGAGAAACTTTTCCTCTTTCTTATCTTCCGAAAGCTAAGGCTGAAGCTCACAGCAGAAGTTCTCAGTCTGTGTTTCTAATGCTTTGACATTTGGTTCTTACAGAGTTTATGCCAGCCCTCAGGATTTGTTAGCTCTTTCTGTACACTGTGCGCTTCAAAACTCTTAATACTGGTGCACTGCAATTTTGCTGCACCATTTTTAGCATTCTGGTTCTTAAAAGAAGAAATGGCTGTATGCCCTTCTTTTCACCTGTCTGGGAAAGAACAGAGGAGGTGAAAGGGATTTAGTTCACTCTTGAGTTTCCTACATCTCTAATTTACTTACATTATTAAGTTTTAACTCTGTAACTGCTGATCCCTTTAGGCCTCTTTTGAAAATATTGCATTTGTTATAAAGCAGAATTTTACACTTTGTTGGCAGGAGTGATTTGTTGATCCAGAAGGTTTTACTGGTGTGATGGGATTACATTCACATTTTCACCTTTGAGCTGAGAATGATAATCCTTCACACTAGCAGGATAGTGAGTGTGTGAGCACTCACATGTTCTCTCCTTGCAAATTGTGCTGCAAGAAAGAGCAGCTGACCTCTTCCACAGGCCAGATGCAGCCTGTACAAATAGTTCAGTGGTTTGATGGCTGGTTCCTTTCCACCCTTTTTTCTCTGTGGCCTATGGCAACACGACCCAATGCACCAGCCTCCCCCAGATCACAATGCAGATGAACCATTTAGAGATGAACTTCTCATTAGATAACTGCACATCAGGAATGGCTGTCAGGGGTGCCTCTTGGCTCTGAGACAAGCACACATCTGGTCACAAGTTGAAAATTTACAGTACTGTGCTCTTCTTGAATGCTCCTATGAGGGGATGTGAGGCATAACCTGGACAAAAGTTTCAGCGCCTCTATGCTGCTACCTAAGATCCTTGAAGAAAGATGACTGAAGGGGGAAAAAGACATCTCATCCATCTGACTCTTTCAAGTTTGTTAAAATAAAAGAGGAAGAATCTATCCCACGTGGGATTATAACAGCCTGGGTTTTCTGTTCTATGGATTGCTATTAGGACAAGTAAGATTTACAGCAAATATTTTCTAATAATATTTCTTTAATGGCTGGATTTGTAATGGAAGATCTGCAATAGCAGCAGGCTAACAAACAAGGCAAATATTGATTGCAAGTCAAAAGGCAGATGAATAGAATGGGGGTGGGTATAAGTTCTGCTGGGGATGCTATGACAAGTATGAAGCCCTTGTGTTCATGTCAGTGCTATCCAAATGAAAATACAACACTATGAGCAGCAGCCATCATCCTATCACAACAGGCCCTGCTGAAAAACCTGTCCTCATCTTCCATAGCCCCTTTTAAACAATGAAAAGCCTCCATAAGACCTCTCTGGAGCCTCTTCTTTAACTGGCTGAACAATCTCAACTCTTTCAGATTTTAGTCATAGGAGAGGTGCTCTGTCCAGCTGTTAATTTTTGTGCCTCTCCTTTGGTCCTGCTCCAACAGGTCCATGCCTACCTTCTGTGGACCCCACAGCTGGACACAGTTCTCCAGTTAGGCAGTATCTATGCAAACAGCAAAAACTGTCACTTACAGGCATGACCACGATATGCAGGTTGGGATTTCAAACATAGTGATGAAGAAGCTCTTTCTAGCAGAGACTGAGACATTTTCAGTCTGGTCCTCTCTGGGCACTTGGGAAGACATTACTCAGGACTTGGGGGGGATGCCAGATTCACAGCAGTTGTACAATGTAGACAGACAATGAAGACAACACATTTGTCATTTATTTGTAGCATTTATGGTTTAATTTCCCTGCAGTCCTGGAGCTCCAGATTCAGATTCTCTAAGAGTAAAATATTGCACAACAAAGGGAAACAATCTTTTTTTTTTTAAAAAAAAATCATTAGGACCTTTTTGGGTTGTAATCAATAGAGAGATATTCTCTTTTCTGCTGACATGAACTGAACAATTTTTACTGGTGCAAATGAAATCAGAATGCAGTAGAGCATTTATATGGGAGATCTTGAGAGTTCATTACTTTGGGATGTGAATTATATTTCCCTTTTATGGACCAAATTGCCAAGCCCTCTTCATGCAAGTAATTTACCTGTCTATACTGAGTGTAAGGAATTGTCTGTTCCCCCTTATGGGGTGTTAATATTTTTATAGGTGACAAGATGGCCAGCAATTTTCTTCCAAAATGTACTGCCGGGGAGACAGCCCAGTCATTTATTAGCAATATAGGTTAATTACCAAGCATAACAGGTTAAAGGATGTTTCATCCTCTTACTTAATATCTTTATTCTTTAACTTGCCTTCTATCTTATTATTTCACTGTCTGGCTAGGGAAGTAGAGGAACTCATGTGCAGAAGCACAGATGGCACCTATCTAGATTGGTGGAATCTGAAAAATCTCCAGTTAAAAGCCAGTTCTTGTTATTCTGTAATGTTTTGCAGCCACAATTACAGATGCCTGCTGGTACTGTACTTAGTTTTCTCTCAGGAAAGGTGCACCTGCATTCCCTCCCACAGGATTTAATCGTGAAGACCTGAGGCTCTTGGAAATTCACATGCCTTATAGATGGTACTGCTAGCAAAAGCACTCAGTCTGTGGTGGTATTGAGGTCGTTTATTTACTGTAAAATGGCAAAAGTGCCGCCACAAATCAAATCTGCTAGAAGACCCAACAGTAATGATAGTAATTATGTAGTCTTCTCCTCTGTGTCTTTCTGTGGTCCTACTCCTGGGGAGCTTGATACATGAACGTTTTATTGTGTGTAGTATAGATCAGTTGCCAACAATTCTCAAAGTAAGCTTCTCTAAACAGAGACTAGTTTTGTGCTGGCATTTTTCAGAGCACATTGTATTTTGCTAGCAGCTTTTAGTGTTCTGTACAAGAGATGCAATAAATTTAACTCTTCATAGGTCTATGAAAAAAATCCCCACTGGATTGCCCATAAAAATGTTTAATGTTATTCAGTACCACTCCTAAGAATAGGTGGACTCTTCAGACAACATCCTCAGGCGTTGTTGGACAAGCTTCTTATCTGGCCTTGGTACAGTGAAGCATTATCTGTTTAGAGTTGCTCTATCTTCTACCTGTTTAAGGCCCTTAATAATCGAAGTTTTTGTGGGAAAGTGAATAAATTATTACTATGAAATAGCCACCAGGTTGAAAGAGGGCTAATCAGGTACTACTATCCTGCTGACACCACTGTAGGTTGGAAAGATTCTTTACCAGCAAAGTAGGAAATGTTTGAAGTTTGACAATTATTTTTGGTTATAAGGCAAGATAATGGTGATATAAGAAGAAATTGAAACTGATTTGATGTTAGGGAATTCACAATCATTTAGCAGCAGAACTCAGAAATTTTTCAGGTGTTTAATAAGCATTTTAGTGTGAACCAAAAATGCATTTCAGACAAAAGTCTACATTTCCCTCAAATTGTGGTATTTTGTATCACATCTAAGAATGGTTTCACAGACTGAAAGTTAGATTTCCTTTTATTAAACTGCACTAGAAGTGTCCAAATAATGAGTTTCAGCCAACAGAGACAGATTAAAACAAATCAGAAGTAATTCCCTTGTCCCAGAAATGTGTGAAGAATGGACAACAGGATCTTAGAGATTTGGCACTGACTTATTTCTGCCTTTAGATCTTCTCTTAGTGGGCTGTGAGACTTGTTAGTGTTAGCATGCTTTGTTGTCTTAGTGCTTACTAAGCTGTGTTTGGTATCTCCTTTCTTTCAAATCTGCCCATATCTAAAAACTTTCAGACAAGTTGCACATGATTTTTTCCAGTCTTCTGCTTTCCAGACAGATGCCAGCTCTATCAATTTTTCTCACTGAAAGCAAGAAGCTATGGAAATACCAGGCATAAAAACATACAGGGGGTTGATTTTAAAGTTAAATCCACTCATTCCACTTGTCTGTCTCCCTGTTACTGAAAAATGTCTAATTGAACATGGGCACTTAGTTGAGCAGCAATGACCTCCAAACCTCTTCAGCTCTGGCTATGCACAGTGAGGCATGCAAAATCCAGGCGCTACCACCCATCCCATTAGTGACATTCACCACGGGTCCTAAATTACAGTGCTTACTCCTCTGCAGAGCATTTGCTTCAGAATTAGTATTTCCTCATTTTCACAGCTGGCCACCTCCTTGGAGCATTCAAATCCGATGTGAATCTTATGCCCTTTCTATGACTTACAGAAATCCCTTAGAACTGGGAAGGAAATATCAGGGGTGGATTTTGGTATGGAAATGCTGAGCTTGTATGACATCCCACTGTCATATGAGTGCTTAATAAAGGTGTTAGAAGAATGGCTGAAAAAAAATGCAGCCGATTAGTTAACAATGGACTAATAAGCATAAAAGCTTTCCTCCAAAAGGCTAAATGCTGTTTTGAATAACTACTGACAAAAAGAAACTGCAAATTTTGTTGAGTTTTATTTCTCCTCTCAGTTAAATTTTCTCCATATTGTGAATGAATGATACAGGGTCACTCAAAGTATTGCCATCAATTGTATTAGCAAAAGTAATTTTAATATGAACTTATAAAACTGAGATTTGACAAAGTTCCATGGCAAGATTCACTGTGTTGTTTACTACATGGGTGAAACACACAAAGGAAAATTCAGTAATAACTGATTTAGAATTAATTACACAGAGGCTGAAGATGCAAAGAATAAGGGCCACCCTTCCATTGAGTCGTGAGGTTCAGAGTGGACTCCCTAACTTTCTGAACCTCTGATAGAGCCTAGGTGAAGCTAGGTCTAATCCTAGCCTCACACTTGGAGAACGGTTTATATCTAATGGAAGAAACACGTGAATTTCATTGGTGTTGATTTAGCATGTTATCAGCAAATTACCAGGGATCTGCTGTGAATAAGGGGTCTCTGCCTTGGGTGAGGAAGGATGTCTTTGTGTCAGATGAGGAATTGAAAACTGAAGAAGTGTCCCAGCTGTGAGGGAGACCACAGCCATGCATCCACACTGCTGTGCAGAGAGACCTCAAAGAAGGTTCACTTATTGACAGCGGTCTTACTTTTGGGATAAAGTGCTTGGCTTATAATTAATTTGCATGGGAAGGGTACGCATTAGACTCCTTTTACTGACAATTTTCCTTGTGAGTCTTAGAAGAAGAATCTGCTATTCATGTGCTGGTCATACAGTGTTCCAAGCTCACATGCACTGATGTTCACTGCATCAATTTGTGGGATTGCTAGAGGAGGTCTTGTCCTGACTATACCTTGCCTACTTTGGAGTCTGCACCAAACTATGACTATTTTGATAAAGGAGATTGAACACATCCAGCACACTCAGTTGTTTGAGTAATTTTAATTCTGTTGTTCACATTATTTTCTTAGAATCTGTTCTATTGTTTTTAACAAGAAGTATAAAGCAGAGTCAGCTATTTCCCTCCTACTTTTAAGCTCCTCCAAGCACAATGGATTTCAATATTCAAATCAGCCCAGAAGTTCCCAATACAACCTCCTTTTTCCTTGACAGGCTGAATGAGGAAAAAAGCTGTATGCAGAAACTTGTCTGGCAGGTAATGATAAAGCTGATCTAGAAGTTCCACTAATGAGGCTCAAGAGAGAGAGGCAGGTAACCAGGAGGTTTGGATTAAAGCAGTAATATGATACACAGACATCTCTGTGTAGGTGGGGAAAGATTCTAAGCTGCTCAGCCCACACTGTGGAGCTTGGCATTCAGCAATTATATAATGTTTAAAACTAGATTTTTCAAGGAAATTGGCAGTGGCACTGAGTGAAGGTGTCAGTTTCCTAATAAAGAAACACCAACTTGCATTTGGTGAGTTGGGTTTCATTTCCTCAAGTTTTTAGGATAGGCAAAGGGGCAGAAAACTAGCTGTAATATTTCAATTTTGAAGCTAATAAGGTTTCAAATGTTCGATTTGAAATGAAAATTTTACCTTTGGGAATTAATTGAATAATTTTTAACAGTTAAACAAACCCAAAAGGTTTTTTTTACAGGTAGCTAAAAAATGTTAATATTCTTGTTGATTAAAAACATAATTATGTTCCCAATGCTCTTTGATATCCAGCACCGTGCTCTTTGAAAAGCATAATAAGAGCAAGACAACTTTTCCTTGACTGCTTATTTCAGAATATTCTTATATCTTTCAGGGAGTGTAGAAAAACCTTTTTATAAACTAAAACATAATTTTAAAAATGTAAGAAAAATAGAATTGTATTGCAAAGAAAGCCTGGGATTCAGTGATCTTATGCAGAATGCTGCTGTCCAGCAGGATTTGTGCAGATTGAGAGATAGATATGGCAGTGATGGATACTGAATGTGGATCTATACTCCAAAAGGAGAGTGCATTTTCTGGTGAACCCTGCTCTATTTGGAGTTGAAACCTTTATTTTCCTTCTCTGTACTTCAGGGGGCTAGGAAATCTTAGCTGGGTCTCCACTGATTCCTGACAGAGGCATAGGTCCTTTTAAGTCTGTGTGCCTGGGAACAGTCTTGTGCCAGATTCTTTGGTCTCTGAAATAGCCACCAGTATGTCTCTATGTTGGTGTGCATTATGTTCATGTTTTATAATACCCAAGGTTTACTTGTTTTAGGGAAACCAGAAATAGTTAATTAAGATGCCTGGTTTTTTTTTGTTTTGTTTTGTTGTTGTTTTTTTTTTTTTGTTTTTGTTTTTGTTTTGTTTTGTTTTGTTTTGTTTTTTTTTTTCAAATAACACAAATACTGAGGGAATGCCAAAATTACAAGGTACTGATCATAACTGACATTTGTGGATGTAGCATTTGTATTTCCACATTTTTGAAACTTTGTATGTTGGGGAAGCTCTCTTTTATTTAAACTTGTGTTCTTATTTATAGATAATCTGTCATTAACAAGTCTCTGTTCAGAAAATTAATTCTAGCTAGACCAGAGAAAGCAATCTGGAAATCCTTACAGTGTTTGGGTTAATTAATGCATCATTTGATTTGTTCACATGTTAATAAGCTCTTGAGGATCAATAAATTCTCATTCAGTATAAATAAATTGGATTGGGGAAGCAGTTAATGCTGTAAAAATCACGGTGCCCATATGGGCTGGTTTGTGTACATATTTCACTAGTTAATCACCAGTCAATTTGAAATGAAATGTGCTGCAGGGTCTGAATTAGTTTACTTCTTTCCACTGAGTCAGAAACAAAATGATCTGGTGTGAAAGACCTTAAAATGCAGAGTACCAATCAGGTAATTTTCGTCTTTCAATCCTCACATCATTTAAATGTCCGTCATTTAAGCTTCTGAAATTAATTCCAATGGTTTGGGTTGAGAATATTTAATCCTCATCATAATACCCTGTGCACATTTTGTTTCTCATCAAGATTTTTAAGGCAGGCACATTGGTAATGAAGACTGGTGGAACACAGATATTTTCATAGGGTGTTACAAATCCTTGCAGAAGGATATCCTGTGAATTTTAATTTTCTCTTAAAAATATTCACTTATTATTTGAGTACACTTGAAAGCTGCTGTCTTGATAATTTTACAGATCAAGGGATTATCAAACAACATCCTGTGTTTGCGACATCTCTCACATAAACAGAATCCCCATCTATAAGAAAAGTCTCAGAAATCTTACCACGGGATAAATATAACATAGGATTGTTTGTATGGTAGTGATCCTAGAAATAGGAAGGAAAATGTATCCTAAAATTATAAAAGGAATACAAAACCTACATACAATACACCCACTTGCCCAGAATTTTCTAAATATTTTAAGATGTGGATTATGAAATTAATGTTATGGAGATAATTAAAAGGTACTTAAAATCATCTGAAGTCACACATCTGAGTCAGATGTGAGGATGCTTAGCTGACTTTATAAATCTTAAGAGTATCCAGTGAGCTTATCTTCCTTTTTATGACTTTCTTTGCATTTTTTTCTTTCTGTGTACTTCACACAACTCCCTCATTCTACAGTGCTCTAAAAATGCTGCTGCTTCTATGGCATTTCTCGTCGGTACATTGATATTGACACCAAATCACCAGTGTACCCATAATTAGTATTTTTTATCGCATGCTATTTGACTGCTAACATCTCTGGTGTTAGGATTGGCAGATTTTAGATGGATGCATTGCACAGTGATCTTTGATTCATTAAGTCCTGAAAACAGATCTAAGGTCAAATGCCACAATGAGCACCTTGGCTTCTGCAGTTCTTTGTACTTGCAAATTGCATGAAAATCAATCACCCTTCAAGACATTAAGAGGTGTTAATGATATTGACAATTTATGAAGCTGATGTAAATACAGCTATACAAAAGAGATTATAGAGATTAATGCAACTATGCTTTTTTTGCTAGTGACCAATCTGAGGGACTGTTTTTTCCCCTCTGTGTTTCAGTAGTATGTGCTCCCTCTCTTATGGGAGTGTCTTTGCTCTTCACTATGTAACAGTGAAGTTTTTCAAGATTTGCACTCTTGAAAATTCAAGCAGATAAACCTCAAGATACTAACTGGAGGTCACAGTTAAACAGGCTTCACAGACTGAACATTTTGCCCTTATGTTCAAACAAAATTGCCATCAGCGAAGTTTATAACATTACACTTAATTATTAACTTTGTGCCAGTCTAGTGGTTATCTTAGTGACATTAAACTAACTTCAAATCATGACATTAGTATAAAAACCCCAATATGCTGCTAAATAATGATTTTATTCCTTTGTAGCATGACAAGGACAGAAGAATTGTCCTCTACTCATTTCACTGCCAGGAAGACATGATCATATTTTGACCTTCTATTCACCTTTGCTGCTTGCCATTCCCAGAATTTCCACATCTATGCTTGATTCCCTGCTTTTGGGACTGGATGAGGTTTGATCAGAGTTGGCTGTGGGAGCTGTGCAGTTCCCCTTTATGGGACAGGATGTGATGCAGCTGCAGCAAAGGGTAAGAAGGTCCCTTATTGTGAGGGAGCAGAGGTGCAGGTGTGGGGGGCCATGTAGCCCTTAGCCAAGCCTGCTGAGCTGCTGGAAGGTAAAATCATCAGGTGTGATGTGCTACACAACTGGCAGGTGCCATGATTTGTGTTTGTGGTTACACGTTTTGGAAACTGGAGGGTGAAACAAAGCAGATTGTCAATGGTATCCAGAAGGGAATTTCTGAGCTTTGATTTTGAGCCAGTATGGGGTTTTTTTTATGCCATATTGTCTGGCTTAAACTCAAGCCAATAGGACAAATCCTGGCTGTCATCGTTTGAATGATGGGTGACTGTGACCTTTGCTGGAAGAGGAGACCTTGGGGTTTTCCTTTGCCATAAGTACATTTGTATTTTAAGGCTTCCCTGTTGAGAGGTTTTTCTTCATAAAGATTACTGTTAAGGAAGTGTGCAACTGCATTCTGCCTGCTATTTTACTAACCAATTTCTATGGGAATCTTTCCTTGCTAATCTCTCTTGCAAATTACAGAGAGAGGAAGAAGAAAGCTTGTATTGACCTCAGGTGTTGGTCAATGAGTTTGTGTAAGAAGTCATGTCATGTAGCAGATAAACTAACACTAATCTTTGTAATCAATTACTTCTTGATTGCTCCCAAGAGATATATGTTTTGAGAGGAAAAAGGGACTTGTCTTCAGTTCAATTATGGTATGCAAACAAAGTTCAGGATTTATCTGAAGGAGATTGAAAAGGTGATGGGCAAAGTTAATGGTTTATGTTCACTTCTGAGAAAGTTGATTTTATTTGAAATTACCTACTGCCTATCAATGGAAACACTTTCCAATATGGTGTAATGTTAAGAGCATTGTGCTTTTTCATACCAGCACATGGCCTATCAATAAAAATAATAATTTTAACAGTTAGCTAAGTGATTCAGCCTAGCCATTCTTGCTCTGACTGGGGGGGATAACCAGAAGCTCATAAATTACTTTTAGTGCCTGGAGTGAAGGTTTAAGCTGTGAAGTTTGAGGCTGGCTGAGTCACACTCAGTTCAACTGCATTTCTTTGAACCATTTGATTTGTATACATATTTTAGTTTGAGATTTCAAATACACTATTGGAAATAGCTGGAAATAAATTTCCGGTTCCAGCTGATCATTGTTGAAAATGGTTGTTTGATGCAATTCTACTTTACAGATCCCAACAGGTTACCCAAGCCAACAGATATACAAAAGGTTAATTTCAGGTAATGTCTATCTGAGTTGCAAAACCTCTTGTGCCTGCTTCTACATTCAAAAAAGAAAAAGAGTTTTTACATATAAAGCTAAGAATTTGTATAACTGGAACCATAACATTCTAATGAAATAACTATTATTAATGCAGATCTAAGAAAAGAATGTTACTGAAAAGAAAAGGTCTGAAGAATAAAATGTAAGTTAAAATGCATATTATGTGGTTGTGCATATTTTGTGGTATTTAACCCTTTTCCAGATGTTACGTTCCTCATAGCACTGCTGTTTTTGTTCTAAGGCTGGTGGTGTGGTTTCTCTGGAGGAGTACAGTGGGAAATCAGCATCCTGAGCCCTTTGCCAAGAGGAAGATGGTGTTAAAGTAAATGCTTTCCTCATCTTCGTTCTAGGATCTGCTTTAGGTAAGTTTTATATGTTTCTCTTACATGTTTTTGCATCCTATTATTTCTTCATTTCTCTGAAAGTTCAGGTCACTCTGTATTCCATATGTTTGGTTTGGCAGGTGCTATTCTCATACAAGAATGGCTTTTACACTGAAGTAAATGCAGCAGTGAAGCCACATGCAGAATACTGATACTTCCCAAGCTCTAGCAGTATTCTGTTTAGCTCCATGTGTACTGTGCTCTCTATTGATAAATGTATGTGCATATCACAAAATTCCCTACCATTCTCGTTTAATGAAGTTTGGTCATTTTATAGATGCTTTACATTTTGCATTACAGATGGTTGGTTTTCAAGGGATATCAGAAAGAGGCATTTTTGACTTTGGCCAGATGTGCATAGTAACAGTGACATTACAAATACAAAGCACATGCAGCAGGAAATTTCTGTTATTTGTTCAGTCTGGCAGCTGTTAAATTCTACACAATCCTTGGGGCAAATAGCAGGTATCCCTTATTTCCTAAAATATTTCCTCAAATAAAAAAAGTGCAAAGATTTTTTTTTTTTTGGCATTGTTACAGAGGTAAGGTGTTTCTATTTTGGAATCAAACCCTGGGGTTTTTTTCTGTTGCCCAAATAGCCTTCTTTATTTAAAAAACAATTAGAATTTCCTGCATGAACATCTGGAAATAGAATTTCTATTACTGTATGCATCTCTAAGCAAACAAAGTATTGTTTGGTAAAGGATGCTGGTAATCGGGCTTCCTTTAAAATTTCAGATTGATAAAATATGTCTTCTCTTTTTATTCTTGATGGAAGATCTCCTGTGCAATTTCTTCTTCACCCCTTTTCTTTTTCCTTCGGTTCCTGATTATGTAGTTAAAGGGGTTTTTTGTTGTTGTTTTTGTTTTTATTATTATTATTATTATTATTATTATTATTATTATTATTATTTTGTTTTGCTTTATTTTGTTTTGTTTTCATATCCCACATATTTCCTGAAGGAAAAGGAAGAGAATGTTAGGGACATAGAATAATTTGGCATGCCAATAAAAATAAGAGTAGGTACTGTGGTCAAATGCTGCAGACTTGGAAAAGGCAATAGAGAGTTTGCCTGAGGAATGAGACTTTTTTATAAAGATGATAGGGATTTCTTTGTTTAGGAAAGAACAGCTCATGCAAGACTGACTCTGTTGCTTACAGCATCACTTCTGGAGTTATAAAATAGCAGATACTTATTGCACAGATGTTCTTAACAACATGGGTTAATTGTGGCTATAGTTGTTGGGATTTCCAATGAAAAAAGACCAGGTGGAAACGCTTTTCAAAACTTCCATCAGAGTGAAAGAGGACTCAATGAGAAGAAAGGATAGGTTATCCAGATATATTGTAAAGCCTTTTTTTTTTTTGTTGACTGAAAGCCAGTAAGAATTCCTTCTGTATGCAAGCCTGAATTCCTCCTTTAGCCACTAGTGTTTGATGGGAAAGTCAAGCAAATTGTGTGAAAGTTACTAATACTTATTAGCAAAAGGATTTTTCTTTATATTCTGCACAGGCCAAATTTGTTAATTTTCTATCTTCACTTACAATAATACTCCTTGTATTGCACTAAACTCTCTCCTATAAAAATATTATCTCATAATTAGATTTTTCTACAAAAATCTCAACTATGTTTAACTAGATGCAGGCCAGCTGTATCATATTTAAGCTTCTCGGGTATTTCAAGTAAATATGAATCTATCAACAAAATATGTGAATATTTTATTTTTCTGCTTTGATTTAAAATAGCTGACTTAGGTTAGAATTGACTGTACTAAGCAAATTAATAGTTATTGGAAGGACAAGATTGACTTAAGCAAAAATTCTACCACTGAATATATTTACAATCTGTGAATTAAATCTTTGCCAAAAAAGCTGGTTCAGTTCAATTCAGAGGTTTGCTACATGTGGGAATAAAAATGCTAAATAAAACCAAAAGATCTCTGGACTTCAGGAAATCTTCAGAGAACATGAAGAAAAGAGTGCATGATATATGAGGCAAAAAGTATGGCACTGTGAAAAGTAAGATCAAAGTTAAAATTCTTTCTCCCTCTCTTTTTGAGCTTTGTTCCTAAGCTAGGAAAAATAAAATTTCATTTCCAAAGTGGCAAAAATTTGCCATAATAAAAGAGATTACTTCTAATTGATGTGAGGTTTGAGTGCAGTGGTCAAGAATATAAAGAAAACAAACTATTTATGCTCTTTTCAGAGTTTCCTACCTAGATTTATTAGTATTAGCACCTAACACATTTTTATCCTGCTGTCAGGTTTTGACAGTACTGAAATAAGTAGAGCTATACTGATGTGACTACTGGAAGATTCTGAGCACTTTTCTCTTTGACTTGGAAAGTGAAAGGCACAGCCACATATTTCAAAAAATGTATGCTCCCTTTTGAAAATTTTTAACAATGTAAGATAAAATAACTTTTCAAGTATGAGTTTCTCATCAAAATGTGTCTACTGTTGGTTTGAAAATACTGAAGATAATTTAAACCCTTAAACAACAAGATATAAATAGATTTTCCAGATGCCATTCATTTTCAATGCTGGCAGTGACACTGTCTCTTTTCTTTTTGCACATCTTTCCTTTCTCTCTTCTTTCTCTTTTATTCTTAGAGGCAATATATATTCTGTCATTTTTTTATCTTCAGTGTGCACCATGCAAAGTAGGAAAAAATCTAATTAACCAAGTATTGAAACACATTGCTCAAGGGACGAAAAAAAATAACCCATTACCACTAAGAAGAAATCATCAAATCCCAAAAGTTTTGTAAAGGGAAAGCAAATACTGCCAAGGCATCCAAAACAATGCAAAATTGTTCCTCAGTGTTCACCTAATGCCAGTTACCTGCCTTGCCTGTAAATGTCTTTGTCAGCAGCACTCGTTTGCTGCCTGCCAGCTCCTGCCCTGCCAGACCTCTGCCCTTTCTCACCCCCTACTTCCAGTCACTGCAGCCCTGCCCCTGCTGGGACATGTGCTCTGGGCTTGCCATGCTCAGACAGTCTGATATATTCAGTACAAATACATCTATGTATGTTCTTCGACCTGTGATGATCTTCAGCACACAAACCACCTATTTCCCACTACATTTATCTTAATAGTAGAGTTTATTTTTGTTTTTCATAAATAGCACTTTTCTGATAAATGCTACTGCTTTGGATCATCTTATACCTTCTAACAAGGTTACATTTATATACATATATATATGAATTTATAGTCTCATCTTTACAGATTTGAAGAACATAAAAAGTAGGTCTGATGCCTGGCCTAGCAGATTAGATCACTTGGGACCTGAACCATGTCTTACTTTCTTAGTTCTTCTGATATACATGTCAACTTGGTTGGTGAAGGCTTAGTGAAACATTTTGCCATAGCAAAGCAAGAAAAGTAGTTGTATTTTGTCTTTCAGATCTATAGCGTCAGCAAATATGGTAGAAATGTCACATTTCTTTCTAATTCCTTGTAAACAAAGTTTCATAAGTTAAGTTTCTTAAGTTAGATCTGTGAAAGATTTTTTAATAATTTTAGGTCTTAATTCCGATCTTAGAAAAACTGCAGCAGTCAGAATAGGCTTTCTTGGGAAAAAAGGCAGCTCTGTACTTTCCAGCTTACTTTCTGTTTAGTTTGTTGTCATGCAGGTTTTTTGTAACAAGTAAGAAGCAGTATTATTTGTATAAAACCAAACACTTGTGATGAACGTCACTGGTAAGGGAGAGAGATCTGTACAGTTTTGCAGCCTCTTACCTGTCATTGACACAAGCAGATTTCACAGAGACCAGTTCTCGAGTTTCTCCCAGTCCAAAATGGGCTCAAGAATCTGAAAGAAACATTTCGAGGTCCAAAGCATACAAACTTCTTTCTTTCATAATTCTTCACTTGTCAAGAGTTCATTGTATAACATGATGTTAAAGTTCTTGGAACATTCAACGTCACAGCAAAGCCTGCAGAAAAGTGCAAGGCTATATCTTGCTGGCTGGTATTAGGGTATGTCATTGCAACATTTGCAAAGGCTGGGTGATCAAATAAGTCTGAACATGAGTAAAATAGGTCAAGAAGTAGCAAAAAGCTGACCAATGATTTCTACAGAATTTATATGTGTATCTTTTCTAGATGTGTATGCTTAAGAATAAACTGAATTAGTGGCAAAAATCCTTGGAAGTGTATCATAAAATCCATGGTTGAAAGAATTCTATCAAGTATTACAGGCTTTAGACGTATGTATTTTGAAAGCTGGGAGTGAAAATGGTAATGAAGCTTTACTTAGCCTCATTGCCTTCTACCCTTATCCTGGTTTTAGGTGGATTGATGCCTGGGAGGACGAAGGGGAATTTGGTTATTCGGGAATGATTGAGCTCTTTTTACCTGCTTGGTTATCTGCTGGTGGCAGAGGTGCTGCCGGCACCTCCTGAGAACAACTCGACTGTCAGTGCAGACACAGGCTCAGCTGGGCTGGGGCAGGCAGAGCAAGTCCAGTGCTCTCTGAGAATCTGGCATTTACCACCAGTTCTTTTCTATGGTGTGCCTGCTCATATTTCTGCTCAGGAGATCACGCGAAAATGGGAGCCTGGATACAGTTTATCACTTAGTGCATAAAAAGAGGCATTTCCCCAAGTTCTGTGTGCTCTCTATTTTATCTTGCTTTGGATCTGTCCTTGAAACATCCCTAATTTCAGCCCTCAGGAAAGCCAGGTGAAAACAGACCCTCTTGGCTTTGCCTCAAGACAGAAACACTGTGCTGCAGTCTTAGTTGGTGAAAACTTTTTTTTTTTAACCCAGGACTTTATTATTAGAAAGGACCTTTTCTTTGCTGTCTCTTCTCCTCTGAGTCTGCTAAGGGTCTCTTTAATTTTTTTCCTCTTTTCTGAACTGGGTAATTTTCTGTTCAAGCAAATCATAACCCAGTTGAGTTGAAAGAAAAAGCAATTTATAGGCTTGAAAGTGTGACTCTCTCTAGCCCTCAGGTGCTTGCAAAATAGCCAGGAGGTATACTAGGACAGGTGGTGGAATAGAAAATACTCTAATAAATTTAATTGTGATTACTAAAAAGAAATCCTGTGCTTATGCCTGCAGAGGCATTTTGTTTTCAGAGACAGTCCTCTATTAAAAAAAAAAAAAATAAGAGGAGACATTTTCTTTGTCTGAAAGAATAGGATTTGCCCAAGTAAGAGGATTTGCTAAAGACTATGTTAATGTATTTGTTTTCACTCAGTGGTGTCATTGTATTGCCTGCCATATTTGCATATTTCTGTTGCATGACTTTCAGGGAATTTTGCACAGATTAAAAGGGAGCTATGAGTATGCTATTATTTTGGAAGTTCTGGGAATGAGAACACTGTATAAATGGGAATTCATTAGGATATGAGTGGATATTGTTATTATATTCTGCAGTATGAACACAGCAAACTGTTGCCATCCATCTGTAATCCTTGTCAGTTAAAGCTGGGTGTGCAGAATGAACAAGAACTGGATTTAACATATTGTTAAAAATGAGCTGAGGTAGGAATTTGTGGCCCTGCTTCATTCCACTCATTCAAAACCAAACTACTTCCCCCTCAAAATCTTCGTGCAGAAACCCCTGAAACAGAAATAAAAGCAAGTTTATAAGTCTTAATGTTTTGTGTAGCATATATCTCCAACTCTGCAGGATTGCCCCTAGAGTAATTTTAGAGTTAAGAGAACTATGGGGGTTACCCAGCAGTAAGGTGGGGCACTCCAGCCATATGGGGCTAAGGTGTATTCAGACATCTTCAGACTAGTGTGTTTTACTTCTGGTTTTTTTTTTTTGTTTTGTTTTTTTTTATTCAGGAGAAAATATTCTCTGTCTGGCATGATAATTCTCTTCAAGTAGACAGGATATTCACTAGAAATTCACTGTAGGAACTCTAAATACTCTCTCTCAGCGTACCCCTGGAGTTACCTGGGGATCTCCAGCAGCTGTGGGAAATCCAGGAGACACCAGCAAGGTAGTGAGAAATTCATGGCTTTTCTTGTCCCATCTTGTACTGCATCCCCAGGGGCTCACCTTAATGTCTGAATATCACCTTTACATTTCTGTTTAGGTCTTAATAATTTATAGGATCCAACACATTCCCAACCAAGAAAGATGCTTGGCATTCTGATAATTTTGCAGATTTCTGCAAAATAGGGTGCCATAGGAATGATAGCAAAAAAGAAAGGAGAAAACTAGTCCCCCAGTGCTGAGAAATACCTGTGAAATACCTGGAATTTTTCAGGGTTCCTTGTTTTGGGGTGTTTTTGTGTTTGGTTGTGGGTTTTTTTGTTTGTTTTGTTTGTTTGTTTGTTTGTTTTTTGTTTTGTTTTGTTTCTTTGTTTTTATTTTTTGGGTTTTTCTTTTATTATGGTGTATATTTTTGGGGTTTTTTGTGCATTGGTTTGGGGCTTTTTCATTTGTCTTTTTGGAGGTGTTTTTTTGTTGTTGTTGTTTTGGGGTTTTTTTGTTTCTTTTTGGTTTTTTTGTTTTTTTGTTTTTTTTTTTCTTTTTTTTACACTTTGCTTCTGTAGCTTGGTGTGATAGTGTGTTAATAACTATAGCTCATAGTTCATGCAAAATTCATCCCAATGAGCAGTGCTGAAAAGCTTGTTCCAAATTAAGACCACTATTGGTTGCTACTTCCTTCCAGTGGTAGAAGTAATTTTCTGTGCACAGGAACACACAGAATTTCTTCTATCAGCTTTCTTTATTTTTTCTCCCTGTCTGGAAGCAGCACGATGCTAAGGAGGAGGTGATGCCTCATCTCACTTTGCAGCCTCAAGAGCTGTGCTCTTATGGATCCACAGCCAGCAGCAGCCCCTAGTCCAGACTCTGAATCTCTCCTTCCATAGTGCATTGCAGTCACTGAGGGTTGTGGATATGAATATCATTATCCTTGGGTATATATGGGGGGGGGGGTGGGGGTGGAGGGGGAAGTATGGCTATCCTGGAATTTTATGGACTTAAAAACTATGACAGAATAACTTCTGAGCATGGAAGACAAAGAATGGTGACTCACTTCGTCCTTTACAGGCCTATTTTTCCAGTTAATTCTCACAAATTTTTAATTTCTGGTCATAAATGCAAATAGATAACCTGAAAACAAGTTATGAGTGAGTCAGAGAGGAGATAAAATACTTTCTGAATTTAGAGGGGTTTATTCTCTCCCTGTTATTCGTCATTATGGTTTTTTGGTATCTTAGTATAGAGTCACTGACCTGTTCTGACACTGCTATTTTGATTTCATTCCCTTTTCAAGCAGAAAATTCTTTTAATATATAGTAAATTCTGTTATGTTGTGACTAATACCAGAGTTGCCTTTGAGCTGTGAATGGCCATACAGTTGGTAGACAGAAGTATCCTTAATTGAGGTTATATTTTGAATGCAAATAGTAAGAAAAAAATCTGCCATCTGGTGAGCAGATATTTACCCTGTCTCTCTGTGCTATCTCAGTTGACTGTTAGGGTATGGATTTGGACCAGAATTTTTTAATTTTGTACATTCGAATCAGTCTTCAGGCTGGTCATATGAGGTGTAGCAGAGGAGAGAAAGCTGGACCATCCTCCAACTCCAGACAAAGAAATACTATTGAAGCAGAAAATTATGTCTGTAGAAACATAGATAAGAATTCAAATACTTGTTAAACCGTGAAGTGGCAGTAAATATAACATTGGTTTTTTCTTTTAAATACAAAGAAGCTTACTAGCCTTCCCTATGTAAATCAGGGACAAGCTCTCGGTATGTAACTTCCTGCGATGGAGGAGGTTGAAACCCACCCAAACTTGAAATCAGACTAAAGTACTTCCTCAGGACTGCTGTTTCATTTCATGTAGGGGGGTGCTTGTTGTATCCAGGTCAAAACACTACAGCCCATTTGCTGACTTGCCTCCTTCCTCTCCCTAATACACTTCTATATTTCTGTGTCACCAAAACACTCTGTACTGATGAAATTCTTCCACAGACAGGAAGGTCCTGTGCATATTCAATGAGGCACCTAGGGATGGGAAAGAATGGGATCAAGGACTGTAAACATGCTGAGATAGTATCTGCATCCTCAGAGGAACTTCATTCCAAATTAAAGGGCAGAAAATATTTATGGTTTTGTTGATCCTTGAGGCATGATAATGGTATAAAAGCTTTTTAAAGTGGCAATAAATAATAATTATTATAAATAAGCCTTGGAGTCATAAAACCCCGTCCTTGGCCACCTGGAAGCTTCTTTATTGCCATTATTTCAATATAAATAATAGTGGTTTTCTTAGACCAAAATATATCATACAAATGAGTGCTTTGATCCAAGTTGTCTTATTTTTCAAAAGGGTAATGAGTGATACATTATTTATTGTAAGACTCGGGTTAATCCTAGTTTTTCCCAGTTTCTGAAGAGAAGTTTAAGCTAATCTCCAATTTTTTAGCTGCAGATGTTTAAAAGCACAGAGAATACTAGTGTAATCAATGGCATCAGAATGTGTATCATGTTTTTAAAATCAGACTTTGTTTGTTTGGTTTTTTTTTGTTTTTTTTTTTCAGAAGGCAAGTAGAGACTATGAAACACTTCAAAGCAGAACAGAGCTGTCCATTAAAGGACAGACAGGGTGTCTATTCCTCTCTAGTAGAATGATTGATACTGAATAAGGTGGAAAACAGCTACCAGAGAACAAAGCCTTTCAAGGCTTAAAGCTTTGAGGAAGAGAAGCAAAATTGTAGCTCTTATATGTACATATACACTGCAGCACAGTCCAGCCTTTTAGCAATATTTATCAAAATATATCTAAATATATTCATTCGGATGTGGCAGCATAAGGCCACAGCTAGTCCTGTCATTACTGGTGGCTGTAGCTGGTCAACAACTGTTTAAAAGGGTGCATGTGTTAGAAGCAAGTACTACAGTGCCCTGGTAGGCATTTCTAGTTTAGTAGAACATGAGAGTTTGTTGTGATCTGACTGGTGGGAGGTGCCTCTGCATCCTTTTTCCCAATCTTTATTCACCTTTTCCTAGGCCTGAGAAAACTTCTGGACAGCAGTACTCCCTTTACCTTTATCTCAAGTTCCCATTGGGGGTGAGCTTCAGCAGTGGTCACAGATGCACTCTGTCCCATAATTTGGGGTCATTTTTCTTTGACTGGTGGTATGCACATGAGCAGTTGCTTCTTTACACAGTTTGCCACAGGGGAATTTTTGAAAAGTTGCATTCCACAGGATGTACTAACCAGATCTCACCTCAGCCAGGCCCTTAGTAATGCCATCCTGTTGCTCTGTTCTGCGCTTGGCTTATTGCAAAGTTCTTCTGGCCTTGAGTGTATGAGATGAGTCCTTACAGGACTGCGTCTCCATGTTGAGAGAAAAGATAACAGCAAACTGTGAGTCGTATGCTGGCTGCCAGCACAGACACTTTCAGGATTCAGTTTTCAAATCTCCTGTTTTTCTTTTGGCACCTCAGTGCATGAAAAGCTTCCAGGAGTTTCTCAGTCTTTAAGATCATTTTTCCTAGGAACATTCTTGACAAATGAAATCCCCAGCATGCTGCCTGTCCATGTGACAGTCAGTCAGCATGGTGAAACAGAGTAAAACACACACTAAATTGTACCATAATTTTCCAGGCAAAGCTAAATGTTATAATGTATTTTCCCCACAAAATATTTATGTATGCATTACAGTATTCACAGAACTGGAACACATCAACTGTTGGCCAACTATCATATTACTACCCACATCACACTTAATCACAACTTTAGCCACCAGGATGAAGTTTGCCTACTTTAGACTTCTTTTAAGAAACAGCAAAATTGCTAGTAGCAAAACTGTTATTCATCCCAGAATAGATACATCTGGAATATAATGCTGAACAGCACCAGAACCCGTTCTTCGCCCTTGAAACCAACCAGAATGTTTTGACTGTGCCTATATCTTTGAAACATGCAAAACAGAGGGGCTGAAAATGGTCCCTGACTCATCAAATACCCTGGATTTTCTTCCAGTGGTTATGCAGTGATTATGTACCAAGATGCTGACATTAATGAGCTTGCTCATTTAGATGTAAGAGCTATATGCCTCTGAAAATTCAGTTTTCCAGATGAATAAAGCATGAAAAAAATATCTGAGTGTAAAAGCACATGTGTGCTCTCATATATAAGAGAGTGCTGTCATGTATGAGCAAAGAGTGACCATTTGCTGTGGTCTATATGTTTTTTCTGCTTTGACTGCTCCCATAAAGGACAAAATAGCTTCCCAGGCTTTTTTTCTGATTGCCAGATCCTGCTGGCTAGACTACTGTAACAGACATTGTGGCATTCCTCTACAGTCCTTTAGATGATGATTGGGTGGAGGGACTCTCAACCCATTTCTCACAGACTTTTTGGGGTTCCTGGTAGCTTCTGTGATCTTGGTGTTGCAGGACTGCAGCATCTCTAACCACAAATTCTTGGCCAAGAGGGCATCTTAAATTAATGTAGCACCCACTATTGACTCCTGAGCTTGGGTTGGATTGAAGCTGTGACTTGCCAGCACATCAGCAGGACAGGAGTGATCACTTTACTGTCTGTTACTGGGATGGTTCTCCATCCAGACACCTTTAGACATCTTCTCTTTTAACCTTTGGCTCTTTTCTGACTGTTGGGTGTTCATCCTGGATGGTCTGGAAGATAAACTGCAGTCTTCCTTCCCAGCTGGCAATGTCTGGGAGACTCTGTTCTGAATATCCAGGTATTCACGTATCTAAGTCTAGACAGATGAATTTCAGGATTTACTTTCTGAGGATCCAGCTTTGTGATGTCTAACCATAATCAAAAGTACCTCGTCTCCTTAGCACTCCCTGCTATTTCCTTTCTGCTCACTGAGAACAGCACCACATTTCTTGGATCTCAGAATTGTCTTCAACCAAGCTCCTGCCCAGGGCTGACTTGAACTTCAGTTTCCTCTTGCCTAGTAGCTTTAAAACACAGATGCTGTTCTATACCTTCCACTAGCTCTATCCTTCAGGCTTTTATAATTTGATTATTGCAGCCTCCTCTCTTCTTGTGTCCAACACTGCTCACATTTACCTACAACACTTCTAGCTCCCTGCTTTCCTGGTTAAGAACTTTGGCCCTATCTTCCCTGTCCATGTGCCATTCTTTGTTCATCCTCTGTCCATTCTTTGTTTGTCCATCACACCGGACAAGCATCTATTTTTTTGCTAGGAGGTCATTATTGACTCTGTTTTATCTGCTAAATAGTGCCTGGGTAAAGGCAGAGGCACAGAATTAGGCTGCTTGCACGGTTAAACTGTTCAAATGTCCCATGCACAACCATGCTGTGTAAACAGTCTTCCAGGTAATTCCTGGAATAGTTTGAGAATTAATATAGGAAAAACTATTAATTCTGGGCAGTTTGGATATGGCCATCCTATTTCCAGGGAAAGTTTACCATTCCAGGGTGGACATGATTATACTGTGCCACCTGATCTCAGGACCAGACAAGGGGCTCAGAACATCTGTGGAGTGCTTCAGACTTCTGAAAGTCTGAAACAGTGGTAGATTTCTGCTGCAGAAAGCTAAAGTGTATAGTAAGAAGTAATTGGGATGTGTAATAAAAATTGTCATTGTAATATGTTTTCTCTTGGGACTCCCACTGTGTTGCTTAATTACTGCTGCTTAATATCCCTGCTCTAAACAAGCTCTTGGTTCCCCCGAGACAATTTCAGTCACCTTTGCCAAAGTTTAATGGTCCACGCAGTGACTATACTTTTGTTATCTAGTAATTGCTCTTTAAAAAAACTGAGTGTCCAGACTTTAAAAGTGAGTAAACCTCTGACTGCAAGTTACCTTTTCATGAAGAAAGGAAGGATACTTTTCCAAAAATTTCGTCAGTGGTATAATCACAATCATACTGCTTTTATGATCTCTTCTTGGCGTCTCAGATTTGCCTTCTCTATGTGCAATGTAATTTATATATTTCACACAGATGTTTCATTTGTCAAATCTGTTTTTACACATAAAGTATTATTGAATTATAATGTTGCCTATGAAAGAATGGCTAGATAACTAAGCTTCATGAGAACAAGCCTCCAGAGTGAAAACTTCAAAACCATATTAATATGTAGGAAAGCATCTGAGTGGCAAATTTTGTTGCAACTAATTATGGAGGCCAGCCATTTCTCTCTTGGTCATCACTAATTTGCATTAAAAATGTCTCTACGAACACTTGAAGTGTCAGACACTGCAGAGACCACAGAACTGTAGATACCTACTGTTTTCCAGAGGTCCTTTGGTTTCAGAGACATGCGAATGATTGGGTAAAGATGTCCTTTGGCAGCTAAGATATCCAGTCATTTGCTGCTAAGGACAGAATATTGGGCTGGGATTCAGGAAACTTAGATTTATTTCCAAATCTGTGTCGGCCTGATGGATCGCTCTGGGCAGTCACTCCGCCTTTTGTGCCTTATTTTCTCTTCTGGAAAAGCAAGGCTGACCCTGAAACCTCTTGATGAAAAGTGAAATATAATAAATAGCCATTTTTATTACTACTCAGAATATATTACAGAATCCTTTTTCTTTTTAATTTTTTTAATAGATAAAAAATTTTGTGTCTATTTCACAAAGTAAATGTGATGACACAGTGAGAACCTCTGATTTTCTTCTGTTCCTTATTCTGCTTTAAACAAAGCCTGAAGAAGCAGGAAGACAAGCATATGGAATCGATCCTTCATTAGTATGGGTTAGATTATGCATGAAAATTGTAACTATTACTATTTTATTACAGATTTCCATTACTTGTTAGTACTTTTCCACTCTGGTCATCTACCTTAGAAATAGTACTTGCATCCAAAGACTGCTCACTGTATTCAAAAAGAAAGAACTTATACTATATATAGCATTAATTAAGCTACAGAAGTAAAGTTGGAAGGTTACTGATCACTGAAAATGATTTGCACTTCTGTGGAGAGGAAGGGTGAGATCAGTCTGGGCGGTCTGTTGCAGTCTGGGCTCTCTGTATAGTCCATCTTCCTTCTGAGGCTGCAGAAGTGGAAGACAAACTGAACTCTGAATTGTGACTGCTGAAGTGAGTTGTCCCAGCAATGTGGCAGATATTGTCACCTTCTCACAGTATCATAGGGCTGTTTCACTTGGAAATCATCACATACAACTGCTGACCCAGCAAAGACAAGTCCAGCACTGAACCATCTGCCCAAGTGCCACACCTATAGAGCTTTTAAGTACCTCCAGAGACGATGATTCAACCACCTCCTTCGGCAGCCGGTTTCGATGCTTGACAACTCTTTTGGTGAAGAAAATATTCCTAATATCCAATCTAAACCTCCTCTGGTGCAGCTTTGGGGCAAGGGACTCTGTCAATCAGTTTCTTGCACAGGCCAAGGTCTGCCCTACAGAAGTCCAAGTGAGCAGTTCTGCTGACTGTTCTTACTTTTCCAAGAGTCTCTTACCATTTCATGGTAGCTGTGCCCAAAACAGCCTCCAGCTGTCCTGTCACCTGCCAATCCTTCTCTCTTCAAAAGCAACAAGTCCAGTGGGACACCTTCCCTTGCTGTCTCACTGACTGGCTGTGCCAGGATGCTATCTTTCACACATTCCAGGAATGCCCTGGACTGTTTCCTCTCTGCTGTGTGCTTTTTCCAGCACACATCTGGTAAGTCCCCCACACAAAAAAGGACTGGCACTTGTGAAACTTACTGCAGCTTCTTGGAGAGCATTTCATATACCTGTTCACCTGGTTGGGTCATCTGTAACAGACTCTTACCATGACATCTGCCTTCCGCCTCTTTTATCCATAAACACTGAACTTCATCATCTTCACTATAAAACTCCAACTTTCTAACATACAGCGCTAACCTGCCACTACTTCCTCGCATATGCCTTCTGAAGTATTTATAGTAATTTGTTGCAGAACCCTTAGGATCTGGATCCTTCAGAGGATCTGTCCCAAAACCTGAAGGGCATCTTTTCAAGTGGAAATGATCTGCAGATTTCTTGTGATGACTCACAGATGTGAACTGGAAGAGAGGAAAGAATATATTTTTCATGTCCTGGCTCTAACCCATAAAAGCTCTGAGGCTCAGGACAGGAATATCTCTCATCCAAAAGGTACAAATTGAAAGTTGTTTGTAGTTTCTAAATGCATTTGTTTCTCTCCTACCTAGGATCTTTTCCCTTTATCGTCATCACTTTCCCCTAGAATGTTTTCTTTCTTAGCCAGCGGCAAATCTTAAAGGCTTAGGCAGTGAAATGATTGATGGAATTTTTCAGAGAAATGTGAGAAGTGCAGGCACTTTTGTGTTTCCTACGTTTTGCTATTTTCCAGATTAACGTAGGCTCTGCACTGCTCTGAAAGATACAGCTGAGTATGCCATGGGAAAATCCACAGCCACATTTTGGCTTTGTGCTGAGATTCAAGTTGCTGGAATGCAGATTTTGGTGTGTGGTACAGTGGTGTCTAGGAGCCCTTGTTGCTGACCCTTGTGCTGTTGCAGTAGATGTTGCAGACTCAGCTCTTGTTGTCACCTGGCTCTTCTCTGGTAGCTGTGTGACATCACACAAAGCCTTTCCTTCCCTAAGTGCATCGGTGGGTGAAACTTGTTTGGCACCATGCAGGGCTACAGAGGGATCAGCAGAGCCTTGGAACTTCATGGCTGTTTTCCATACAAGTGATAACTGGTTTTGAGTCAGAACCCCTTCTGAGAGAGAATGATAGGAGTTCAAATATCTATCCTTGTACCTCCTGTTTCCTCCTGGCTGTGTCTAAGCAGCCATGGATTCATCCTTGCCACATGAGAAGGCAATGTCTATGTACTTCCAAGCATGAAGTTACAACCCCTGAATCCTCAGGGCACTCACATAGGTATTTATATCTTCCAGTACTTCCTTTAGACCCGGCTTGTGCTCAAAGTTATGCTTGTGCTTAAATGATCTACTATCTATTTAATGTTCCATAAGAGTAGTAAGTTGCAATTACTCAGAAAACAAACAAACAAACAGAAAGGACTTCTGAACTCCTTAATAATTTGTGAAAGTTAGGTCATTGTGGTGTTTGAAAGAACAAATAACATGGTGGATAAGGAGTGAAGTCTCTTCCCATGGAGGAGATCTGAGAAAAGAAATCTGGAAACTACTGATCCAAGACTGGCTGTGTGGGTCTTGCCTCATTGTGAAGGCATAGATACAAGTTACATCAGTGACAGAAGAGAGAGCATTCACCTCAGGCTCCGGCTTCAGTTCATTGGCTATTTCCCATAGTAGATTGATCCAAACTTTTCTCAGGATATGCACATAAGGTATTCATGTGAGAGAGCTTCATTTCAGTTAGAATAAACACCACAGGAAATCTTGTAACACTCCAACGAAGTACTGTAAGTGACTAGTTAAGAAAATTGAAACCAAAACAAAACCAAATGAAAAACCCACCTTGTATGAAATAATGTATTTGAAACTTCTGTATTTAGCTATATTTTTGTGATAGTTAGCTACCTGCTCTCTTAGTGTCTTTAGCCTTGCTAATGTATCTATCAAAAGACACTGAAGACCCTATTGATTGATGCTTCTAACACAGTTGTCCATGGAAACAAGACAATCAAGTAGCCTGTAATTCACACCACTCGAGTTCAAATGAGATGTCCGTTGCAGCATATGAGGAAAAAAAAATAAAGGAAGACTGAAGTCTCCTTTGACTAATATTTCTACTCTAATAGTTCTGGAAAATTCTACAGGGAGCTATATGTTTCCATAGCATAGCAAAGTCATCAGGCATTACATATTTGAGCAGATGAAGCATGTTTCAGTGAGTCAGAAGTCAGTTGACACAAAATAAATTCAGTCTGAGGCTAAAGAAAAGGTTTGGTTCTCTTGGTGGAAAGTGAAAGTTATTTTTATTATCATTTTATCTAAGACCTTTTAAGAACTCAATATATTGTGAGTCACTTTCCCTATTTTGTGTTATTTTCCATTTTCATAGTACCTCCCTTCCTGATTTTAGCAAAGCAAGTTCCTAAGTACTGTGAGAAAGGCTGTGCTCCTAATGATAACACTGATGATGTTTTCAGAGCTGGAAGTTTAATGAGGAAACTTGTTATGCAGATTCAGGAGGATCAGATAAGCCTCTACTTCAATGGGATCAAAAGTGGAATTACCTTTTAAGAAAGCATTCAGTATGTGTTTTTGGATTTTTGAGTCTATTTTAAGCACACATGAAGAGAGGTTCAGCTGAGATGGATCATGGTGGGAAGCTCTGCCAGTCTACATCTGCTTAATACCTGCTGCTGCAAAGTTCTCCCAGTGCTCTTTATTAATATTTCAGCACATGAAAAAACTTGGGACTAACTCAGTGGAGTGGCTTAAATGATAATGTATAAAAGGTGACTTGTAATGTCTGTAGACAAAGATATCTGACTCCTACTTGGAAGTAGTTAGAGGGTACAAAGGCAAACAGGTGAGGTAAAAAGGACATGTTGCCAAGAAGCATATTTGAGAAATAGAATTAATGGAATTTTTTTAAATTCACAATTCAGGACTTGTTTAATCAAGAATGACATGTTTAATTAAGTTGTGATGGGACCTAATCAAGAGGGACTTCAAAATGATCTAACAATTTTGGTGTAGCTTTTACTTTATAATAGACATTACATGCACAATGCACCATATTCTACTTCCCTGGTTTTTTTTTGGTTTTTTTTGTTTTTTTTTTTTTTGTTTTTTTTGTTTTTTTTTGTTTTGTCATTGCATGCAAGTGACTGTTTCAGCAGTTTTAAAATCAGAATGGGTAGCATTTGCCTGCAACAAAGATTATAGATTTTCCCTTTTAGTGCTTCAGACTGAATACTTTCAAATCTTCTAGCCATTAATTTCCTCTGTTAATGGGCTTTGCAGCAGATGGACAAGTCTATTATTTAGTGAACATGTTTGATTAGCAGCTAAGTAATTTCTGTAATTTTCTTAACACTTACGTCTGCTTTCAGTTTTATATATATATCCTTAAGTCATCTTTTAGTATATATACACCAGACTTCCTGCTTTTTGTGGTACCCTATTTATTGCATAGTAATCTGTCTTTTGATGGAAACACAGGAATCCCCACTAGGGCTGATAACAAAGTGTCTGCCCTGATTTACTGGAGTGTTCTGACTATTTGCATCCCTGTAGACTTTTCATGACAGCACATCCAAAACTCCACATGGTCTACAAAGTGTTGGCTGCATACCCCTGAGCCACAGAAAGTACTTTTTAATTCTGGCAGCCTATGATACTGTGTAATCCTATGTATTAGTAATAACCTTTGCTTATACAATAAGCTCTGCTTCATGGGCTGTTATTTATGACTACGTAGAGAGTTGTGATAAGTCTATGGTGCTTTCACTGTAATTTTTATCAATTGCAGTTTCCTGAGCCTGACAAATGTTTTGATGCCATATCTTACCTGTGAACACACTTTATATTAATACCTATTTTCATTCTGGGCTTCACATTCTAGTGCTTTTACTGAAGCAAAATTCGTGTATACTATTGTGTTGCATTTGTACACAGTAAATTTTTGCCTTGCTGACACACCAGAACAAAACACACAGGAAGTAAATTTAAACTGTTCTCCTTTTAACAATAACTATAGAATTTTTCCTCCTCTGGGGAAGTACTTTGTGGCCATCTAATGAAAGGTACTCTTTGTGTGACAACAACAGGCAGTTAAGATATAGAAAGAGTATTTGATACATCTTGTGAAATTCTTGATCCATTCTTGAAAGCAGACTTGCACCCAGTTTTTCAAAAGTGTTAAAGACAGAAGGAAGTTTAATAAGCCTTTTTAACTCTTTTGTAACAAATTCAGTGTTCTGTACATTATCAAATATATGCTGAAGACTCAGTAAAGAATAAACCTAAAGGAAGGGATCAAAGAGGGGATGGGGCAAGTGTCTCAAGTGGCTTTTGAAGCTCTTTGGAGCTCTTTGGCAGGAAGGGGTGTCTGAGGCAGGGCTGGGGATAGGGATGTAGGTGCTTGGTGAAGGTGGGAGCCCTTGGCGCTGTCTGTCCCTTCATTGTCAGAAGGTAGAAATTGTGGTGATTATTCACAATAAGGAGGAACCTGCAGCTTGCAGGGCCTCCTTCACATGCTGCTTTTTGTAACACCCATGCCCTTTCCAGCCATAACAAATCCACCCTATGACCATCCCAGCTTCTTCTACTGTGTTTTGCCCCAATATATTTTACAGTATTGTAATTTTTCCTATCTACCAATGGACTCTGATCTGTTGGTTATGTATTGGACAGAACCTAAACTGACATACAGGGTGATCTAAAGCAAAACAAACTTCCCTGATACTCAGGAAGGTATATTTGGAGCCCAGAGCCAATGGAGCTGGTTTTATTTACCTTTTTGAAATAATTGAGAAGGTAATCACGCAGAAAAGCACATCTGCTGCTCCCTTACTGCCAAAGACATTCAGGAAGTTGAAAAGACATTTAATATAGGAATGTATCTTCTCTTGTGGAACTTACAGAGTTATTTTCACAAATATATTAATTTACCATAATGGTAACAAAACACCTTGAGGAAATGGCAGTACACGTATATTAGTCCTGCTAACTTGACTGGGCATATCCAAGGGGAGTATATGAGGAATACAATACAGTCAGTAGAATATTAGAGGTAATGGTAATATTTTTTAATAATGTAAAGCCATCAGATTGCATTTTACTGTTAATTAAGCATGTGCAGGTATGTTTGATAGAGCAATAGAGACCCAAATTTTAATTCAGGGCTATTTAAAAATTGCCAGGTTCTTCTCGTGTTGTCCTCATTTTATTGCTGTGCCCTACTTTTGTCTCTTTATTATTTTGATTTGTTATTATTCTATACCCACTGTAATCTAAATAGAGACAAAAATATTGAATCTGTGCAAAAATTCTCTATTTTTTTTTGTTTTCTACCAGAAAAGCTGGCAATAACTGCAAGAACATTCATCAGTTTTGCAACTTCTTTTGTAATTTAAAATGTCATCCAAAATAGTTTATTTTCAGAAGTGTGAGGGATTTGCAGAAACCTTATGTTATTTTCTTCTCTCGAATGTAAGAAATTGAAAAGTGAAACAGAAAAAAAGTTATTTTTGTTCAGTATAAAAATTAACTGTTGCAACCATGTTAACTACCTGGCAATGCATGTAGATATAAGCTAGAAATAATTAAAATGTAGAAGTACTTTTAGCAATTTAGTAAAAATAACATTTGTTAAACAAGTTCTTTAAAATAACACATTTGTATCAATGTAGGCAGGAAGTGACAGGGAGTAAGAATTTCTACCAGAGAAAGTTAAAAGACCTGGGCCATAAATGTAGCTCTGTTGTTAACAGGTGAAAATTAAGTTTTATTGCAATGTCTCCAGCTGGAAAAACAGAGTATCAAATTCACACATAATTTGAAGAGCTTCAAGATCACAAATAGCAGTGCCTAAATTATGAAAGTGTGTTGGTATTCTTATACATCTTACAATGTGTGTTCTAGGATAAGAGCACACAGTGAAATTCTCCTTCCAAATTTCATCTGTTGAAGCTAGATATAGCAGAGGACCACTGTTGTGAAAAAACAGGTCTGATCTAGAAGCCCAAGTTTTAGCTGTGTTGTTAGCCTGCATAAGCTGTTTTGAGATACCTACTTTCCTTCTGACTCAGTCTGAAAACTGGCACATAGCCTTAATTTTTCATTCTCACAGAAAGCTAAATTTGTAAGGTGACTCACCTGATTCAGGAAAAGTAATTCTTTATTAGAGACTGTGAATGTTTATTGAGATAGAGCTGGATGTTTCATATTAATTTAAATGCATTTACCCATGAAAGTATCTACAGTTCTTCTGCCTGTCAGGATGGTGTGGAAAGTACCTTTCCCTCTTCAAGCTCAATAATATTCATGGGAAGTGTTAGAAACTTCCTGTAATTTCAGTTTTCCCCAGTGGGAAGGATTTCCTGAACCTGGTGAAAAGGGAGACTCAGAAACCACAACAATAACATGTGATGATGATGATGAACAAACATGACACCAAGTAGTCTGTATCTAAACAGAGGTGAGGTAGTACAGATACGTGCATCAAAGATGGTAATGGACAATACAGGAGAAATTAAAATGGAGCAACAACAAAAAGATCTAATTGCTTTTTATCTAGTCAAAAAACCCCTACCTAAAGCAGTCAAAACTTTCAAGTGCAGCTTGGAGTTTGGGGACTGACAGGTTGTTTGTAGACCTCTCGCTGACTGGAGAAGGTGCTCTCAGATTTAAGCCTTCCCTTTGTTTTTGCTCACAACACAGGAAATGACTGATATGTTCAGAGGCAAAATAACAATAGTCATTAAAATGGTGAAAAAATAGAATTGTGCTCTAAAAATATGTTTAATGGAAGTGAACGAGCTCTTTATCACAAAAGCCAAATTTTTCTAGGACATTGTACAAACATTCCTGTGTGAAGTTGAATGCTTAACTTGCATTGCTTTTTCATTGCACTTTAAAAGATGCCAAATGAAAAAATAAAGGACAAATTTGAAATACGCTATTCTTTAAAAGTATAGCAGGGTTCTACTCCCCATAATGAAATTGAATGTCCAAATGTAGGTAGGAAGAAAGCAAAGATTGTTTATCTCTTAAAGACAGAAAATGAAACTGCTGTTTTGCTAAAGCCTAGGCCTTTACTCTGAGAAAATAAAAAGGCCTGCTTTGTTTCAAACCCAGTTCCAAAAACTTTGAATTGGTTAGCTAATTGGAAATGCTTAAATTAAATGGTGTTTACTAGCAATTCCCAGGGTGTTGTTTGGGAGTGCATTCTTCCCTGTGAGCTGAACTGCTCAGGGGACTATACAGCCCAGAACATAATGAAGAATTCCCCCCTGAACAATATCATGCTCTATGCCCTGAGATGAGCATAAAACTGGAGAGTTTGATGAGCTGGCTTGTGCTTCATCTCCTGAAAACCATTGCAATTTAACACTTACAATGAAATCCTGTGCATCTGCCCTAGACTGAATTGGAAGCTTTCTTTTGCTCAGAACTTTTGAAATGAAGATTTTCAGCATATTTAAAACAGAAGTATTGGAATATTTTGTATTGTGTGCAAACTTTTGATATTCTAGATCCTGTCTATGCGAAGAGTAACTGCTGAAATACAGATCTCCTGGAATGGAAATTTGAAATTTGGTTGATGTAAGGTTTGCATGTATTCTAAGCTATAGTGATCCTAAAGAGGGAGTAAAATGTCTGCAGAAATATGTGTTTATTTATATTTCTCACTGTTGTACAGGGCAAGGGAGACTGCCTTCCTCTGGAAGAGGAATTGCTAGCTAAATGATGGGGCTAAATGAGCATTTCTTTAGGCCCACTCACAGAAGGGAAAAAAAGTCAAGTTTTCAGTATCAACAATTAGACTGGTGATGAATATTTCCTGTGATATGAAGGACTTCCCTCAGATGTCTCCTTTGGGGCAACCCTGAAAGGACAAAGTCATTTCAGAAATGAAAAATCTGAGCCAGTATCTCAATTAAGGACTCACCCCTTGGGTATCAGACACCTGTTGGCTACTGTCACTGTTAAACTGTGCACTTGCCTTGTTAGAAGGCTACAGGAAATGCATTTCAGTATGCTCTGTATTACTGTGTAGTGCAATAGAAATGAACTCAACTAAACACTCACTAAATGTTGAAACAACATAGACATCCCAGTGGATGCTGAGTAATGACAGAGTCACAGGCACAGGAACTAAGACTACGGCAAACATTTTCTTGCCTCTATAAACTTAAACAATTATATTTAAACTGTCAAGAAAATTAATCTTATTTAAATTGTTCTCAGTAACACCACTGTATGTTTCAGTAACTTGATTTGTGTTCCATATAAGCAAGATGGAGTGTTCTGATTTGTGTTGAAAACATATTCATAAAATGATGCTTTTTTTTCTGCAAACTGAGCTGCTTCCAATGCATTGCCAGCTTCTTCAGTCTCAAATGATGCAATGAGCAAAAGACCATTAATTTCAATTAAGTTATGATAATTTATATAAGTTTAGCACTTTGATCCTCTAGATTCCATAATCAGAGAAAAAACGAACAGATTTGTGGAATTATTTTCTTTCACATCTCCTCATTTTGTCTTTGCTGGATTTTTGAGTAATTGATTCATAAACCAGTCTGAATTAAATTAAATGTAATTACTGAGTCCTACCTTTACATCTGGAGCTCAGAGATTGCGTTAAGGGAACATTCTGCTGGGATTTTTTCAGTGTAAATCCACCAGATGCATAATCATCTGCAAATCTCCCTGTTTCTTCACACACATGAGCAAAAGGAATTAGGACCACTTTGTTGTAATATGTGGCCCTTAAACCCCCAAATTCTCGACTGAAAGACATGTACAGCCAGCTACACTGTTTACCAGGAAAATTATTAGAACTTTCTATAACTGACTTATAAAGAACTGCCCAAAATGAGCAGAAAGAATAATCCTGTTCTGGTAAAAACAAACTTCAGATGCAATAACTATTATTTATTGGGGATAATTACTTTCTTTTTTCCTTCTGTGAATATAAAAAACACTGTAATCAGAAGCTGAATCTTGGATACAGGCTGAAGTAATGTCTTTTATCATATGTTCACTGCAAAAAAAGCCTAGTAAAAAGATTAGACACCATAAATTACTGCCAAGCACTTTTTCCATGAGCTATATATTCAGTCATTCACTATTTGGAAAGCTTCAGAATAGGCTTCATGCTATCTTATTTACTTAAAATATACCATAACGCAGACCTGGACTCATTTCGCCTTGGAAAAGTATTCCATAGATTCAGAACATTTCCACACATTCAGAGAGCTTACCATCAGGTAGACTTAGCCAAATATTCAACCAATATGGACCTTCTCCAAGTTTCATCATAATTATTTGGTTTATAATCATCAATCTTGAAAGTTTAAATATTTGATTACAACTCAAATTTTAAAACTAAAATTAAGATAAGATAAATAACTGAATTAAAAAATATGAGGTACTGAAAATGCACTTATGTTTTTTTCATGATTGGATCTTAGATATTCTAGGACTCAAATCAGTTTTTTACAGTTTTTTTTCCTTGCGTTACCATGGTTGCTTGTCATACTCTATGCTGTAGAGTTTTACCTTCCCCTCTTTGTGAGCTGGACTGCACTTTCAAGCCCTTACAAAATTTGTATCCTAGTATAAAAACTAGGCTACATTTAAATTATAGTATCATTTGGACTGGCCAAGAGTAGCCTATCAAGTAAGTGCCTTTAAGCCAAAAAGATTTGTACAATGATATTGTAAAAATCTACAGCAAACAAAAGGCTCATGGCATTTTCGTTAACAGATGAGCCAGCAGAATCATTTATTTGGTTAAAGAGTCTGGCGTCCATGAGTTTCCTAGCTTCAGAACATAATTGCATTATTTACTATGATACAGCAGTGGGCAAAGCAAGTGAAAAACAAAATTACATCAAAGGAGAACATTTAAAGTAGAAGGCAGCTTTTGTATTAGAAGTTACTTTCATTTCCTTTTGCTTAATAATTCTTTTGTGATAGTTATGTACAGAGACAACCCAATGTACTAAACTATGAACTGTGGAAGCTGCACAAATGTTATCACTTGACAATAACTAATTCCTGGGGAATATACCATGACAAAACTCATATTTCCACAGTTGTGAACATTTTATTAAAAAGGTGTTTCATAGTTTACATTTGCAAAGTGAATTTGCACAGTGAATTTATATAGTAAATTTCAATTCACATTAGTCTTATTCATTTTTTAAAAAGCACTTTTAGAAAGCTGGACAGATAAAGGTTTTATAAAGACTGGATGAGAAAATAGTGACAGAATAAGAAAAAAATTGGCTACTTACAACACAATGAAGACAAATTATGTTCAGATTTTTGTTTATTCTTCTACTATTTTTTTTCTGCTAATCTCAGAACTGTTTTCTATCTGATAATAAAGGCTATCACAAAGTGTTAAAACAAGCATGCCAGAAACAAGCAGCAAAAAGTGAAGTGACTGTAATTCTACTATCCCTAACCTGCCAAAAACATTGAAATATACTGAAAAAATAATAATAAAAAAGAAATAATGTTTATTATGTTTTCTTTTTTTATATAGGTTTCACAGTTGTGGTTTTTTTTCAGAAACTTGAGCCAGATTTTGGAAAAGCTTAGAAGGTATGTGATAGAATACAGTTTGGAATAAATACGACACATTTAGGGACTGTGGTCACACAGACAGGTATGATAAGAAAATGCTTCTTCGTTTTTCAGACCGGTTAAACAACTAAATTTTACTGAATGCCAATGGTTAATCATATAAATGAGGAAGAGCAGCCCAGATTTATTTTACTCTTAGGGCAATATGACAAAATTTCTTTTGTACGCATGTCTATGAAAACACATCACGAGCAAAATAACTTCAAATTAAGTAGATGCCAGTTCATTTCTTGAAGATTGTATTGTGTCTGTTTTTTTTATTTTTTTCTGACAGATACATGTTGAAAATTTACACCTGTGTTAGGAGCTGAGAGAAGCAGCTGCCTCTGGAGGCAGTCAGCTATATATCAGCTCATACTTGGGCTGTCTCTATTAAAGGCCATTTTTTGCACAGTTTAATGACAAAAGAAAGGTCACACAAACCATAAATATGCATAAAATTAATATGAATAGGATTTGTAGGAATAGGGTTTTTTTGTATTGAATAAAATTTACACAAAGGCTGCCCCACCTCATTTAGTAACTTTGGTGAAAGGTTTTTCGGAAGAAGAGTTTCTCCTTTTCTTGATTGCATTTTCTTCATTGACATTTGAAATTTTGGATTTATCTGTAACATCTTAGGAGAAGTAAACTTGTCTGAACAGCTTGTTTTTGGGAATACCATAAAACAGATCATGATACCACTGTAACAATCTCCTCTTTCTAATGCAAGACCACACAGGAGTTGTGTTGAATGTCTCAATAGAGATTTATTAATTTGTTTTTATCAAAATAATAACTGAGATATAATCCATCACTAAATCTCACTGTTGAATGCTGGATGTAAAAGGGTTTAAACTGGAGAACAGTCTAAAGCATGCACTAGTAAGGACTGTCTGGTCTTAACTGAGTGAAGTGTGTCCATTAATTTATCTGGCTTGGGATTCAGTCTCTGTGAGCAGAAAAAGTATTGCAACACTCTGTGCTTAACTGCAAGTAATTGGGGTAATCACAACCTTTATGTAAATTTTTTGCTTGCTCTCTGAACATTAAACTTCTTGCATAGGCCTTATTTTCTCCTCTTCATGAGAATCCCACTCCACCTACCTCTTCTAGCCTGTCTGTCTCAGGAAAACAAATACTTAAAGATTTTTGAAGATGACCTGTGCTCAGGATTGTCTTTCTTGTGAATCCACAAGCAATCTTTTACACGATGACCAAGGGGAAAGGTGATCAAAGACATCTTCACAAATACCAAATCTGGGCACATTTGAGCAAACTGAAATCCCAGCTATGCTCTTTCTGATAGCAGGGACACCATGAAAGACCAAACATAATGTGTATCTTCCTAAAATGCATAAAGACTGGGACGTGAAACTTGTTAAGTTATTGAAACTTGAATAGGTGATTGGGAAAAGTGTTGGTACATATAATAAAAGGGAAGAAACTTACAAGAATTTTGTGTTAATAAGTGATACAGAATGTATTTAATACAACAAAATATATTTTATCAGATGTCTGTGATTCTTAGTCCAGATCACTGGATTAAGGTTTACAGCAGTAAGCGATAATAATTGTTTTGTCAAAAAATGTGTCTGATATTGGGGGAAATGTACATCAGGCAGCTTTAAAGAAATGGGGTTCTTCAGAGAAAGCAGACATATTTTCTTAGTTTTTTATTGACAATTGCTGTCATTCATATTTTAATTTTCTTCTTTTACTTCTGCTTGATTATCACAGTAATGTTAATTGTGGAAAAACTCCTTCCTCTGTAGATTTGCAGTAGATCCTAACAGAGGTAGGATCTAGAAAGACTCTTGGAATGCAGGAAGTGCCACTTGCTTCGTCTGTGAACATGTTGATGGTCTCCAGAGAGGAAAAATGAGAAAAAGAGGAGCTAATTTTACTTGTTGGTCATAGCGGCCAGATGGCCAAATGTCTCAGGCACTGTTTGCTGTGGACAGTTAATTTGAGTCAGTGATGTGCTGTGCTAGATCTGGGTAGGATTCAAGAGTCTTATTTCCATAGGGAAAAATGATCTATGACCCCATCTCTTCTGTGTGTGACAGGGTCTAGTAGAGGAAGAGCTGTGGCTGAACATCGGTGTGGTCTGGTATCCTAAGCAAAAAAAACCAAAGAAATAATTATTTTGAGCAGTAACTTAACAGAAACTCTGTGGAGGCATGCCCAAAATATCAAGAGACTCCTAAGCTAAGGAAGACTTCTTGCCTGCAAGAAAGCATGTCTGCTTCCCATCTGGTAATGTTCAAGTGGTAAGTGTCCCCAGACTTAGCTCCTGGGTTCAAAAGTACAGCTTATTTAATGTGGAAACAGTGCAAGCAAATCTCGCTGCTTTCATTTATGCTTGGGCTCCTTCACAATTTGTCTTTTCTGTGCAGAGCCAGGGCTGGATCCAGCTGCTCCATGGGCAAGTCATTGTATGGCTGGCAGCAAAACCACACTGGAATGTGCTAGTTCTCCCAGCAGGCTTTGTGTTTCTCTGTTTCAGTAAGTTTAAGATCTTTAAATATTTACTTGGCTTTTGCTTTGCTGATAGAAAATGGTGAAGCCATTTGTTTCAAATATTTTACAGGATCTCTTCAGCTTTTGAGTTTACCTTTCCTTAAATGACTAAGCATGATCTATACAGTGAGGGTTGTGCAAGAGGTCATGCCACTTTAAGGCTGAGCCAGAACTCAGGTCAAACAATCCTGTGTTGCTGTTGAAGGCATGGGGCCATCCCACAGCAGGATTTTCAAAGTGGTTCTGAGGAGTTGCATTCTTAAATCCATTGCATATTAGCAGCCCTATTAAACTGCTGTCTTTCCACAGCATTTTGGAAACTGTAGTGTCACCCAGCAGGAAAGGGAGCTGTTTCCTTCCTTTGGGAAATATAGGGACAGGCGAGAGGTAATGGAAACAAACAGGGAGAAGGTGTCCAGCACCACCACAGCTGAAATCTTGCCTCACAGAAGAAGGTTGCTGCTTTAGGAAGAGCGATATGGTGTCCTGAGCCCCCAGCAAGAGGAGAAACCCAGATACAGCTGGAAAGAAAGGGCAGAGATGATGGCAAGGTGAGATGGTAACAGAAACAGCAGGAAAGAGGGAGGACAAAACGGCAGAGGTGTCCAAAATGGATGGTGACCAAGTGAAGCATGCGTAATTAAGTTGGATGTTTTCCAGGCAGAAGAAAACATTTGTTGATTGCTCTGTTAGAACTGTATTAGAGTAGTTGTCAGTCATTACTGAAAAACTTCTGAAGACTACAGGTAAACAATAATTGTATTACAATATTTAAAAAAAATATATATGTATGTGTATGTGTATATATTTGAATGCAAGAAGAATGCATGTTTGCCAGGTCTTTTTCTTCAGAAATACAGTAACTCTATAGAAACCTTGATATCCTTTACCCCATTAACTGAAAAATTCTTCAGCTATGATTTTTTAGTTTTTGTTCATTATATTAATGTCAAGTGTGGCTTCAGTAATCACGTTACTACATGATGGGGAAATTCAGACATATGGAGTTCAATGATTACTGTGAAGAAAAGAGCATAGTTTTCCTGGTGCAGGTGTGATCAAAGACTTTAAAGTACTACAGCACATGCAGAAAAATTATGTCCTGTATTTATGGCTGAGTTAGTCTTGGGAAATAGAAAATAATACTTTACTGGGAGCAGATCAAGTCCTGGGATCAGATTCATTGATATGGTCTGGCTGCTCAGTGCTCCATCAGAGGGTAGAGCTGGTTTATGTTGTCAGGGCAACAGGACAGTCAGGAATTGCAAGAGACACTGGGCCAGCATAGGGGCTTTTATGATTATTATTTTTTAAAGTAGAATAAAGAAAAGCAAACATTGTCAAGCATAACAAAGCAGATACTAGCTCTGTAGTTAATTTGATATGACAGACTGACTCTTCAGAGGCTGCTACAGTTACTTAAAACCAAACTACTCTTGAACATAATTGCTGTAGCAAGTACCCAGCCACTAGCCATGTGCAGGGATGTCCTTCACCATTTCTCTGCAAGCAACCAGAAGCCTGATGTACAGCCAGGAGTTTCATCCTGGATTTGGCAAGGTATTTTCAGGCCACAATTCCTGCCCATTCTGTGCTGTGTGTGAGTTCCCTGTAGCATGGGGCGATTCAGATATCAAAGTGCTGTTCCAGTTTTTAATGGGTACTGAAAATGTGACTGGGAAAGGGTTAGCTGCTTTGAAAGTGTTGATCTCTGTGACATGTTGAGGCAAAGGTGTCACCTCAGTCACAGATTTAGTCTCCTGCACCCTTTAAACTTTAAAGGTAATTTGTGGTTATCTGTGGTTATTTACAACTGATTATATAAATTAAAATTTGTGGCAATATTATTGTTTTTGTTATTGCCTTAGGTTTTCTTTTCAGAAATCTCTATTAGCTCACCTTCCAGTAGTGATTCCTGTGTGCTTGCTTCAGTTTGCTCCAATTCAAATGATTTCACTTGCAGACATGCTGTGTTGTGACTGCTTAAAGCAACCTAAGTCATTTTGACAAAAACAAATTATGGACTGATTGCCTCAGAGAGGTTGGTCAGCAGATGTGACCGAGAAGTGTCTTCCAACTGAGGTCAGTCAAGTGCTTTAGCCTCTTTAGCTGGCATAGGGGCCTGAGGACTGTGTGTGTGCACTGGCTCATCAAGCCTTCTGGTCATCTGCCTTGTGCCAGCTGCTGGCCTCTGCTTGGGATTCAAAGCCCTGCTGAAACAGAAATAAAGGCAAACAATGCGGTTTCATTGATTATGTAAAAGTCTGCCTACAATGATTTCTTAAATTGTCATCCCTTTGATATAAGCTTATCTCTACACAGGAAAGACCCAATTTCTGCCAATTTTGCAGAAACGATGCAATGGATGGTAACTGTATTAGATCCAGGTGAACAGAAGAGCCTAGAACTGCTGCAAAGCAAATCCCCAGAACAGGAACTTTAGATGACACTATTACTCAGAGTAGTATGGTCATCTTCTGTATAAGATACCTGAGTCATAGAAGAGATTTTATGATATTTTTTTTTTCCCCAGTTAGTTGGATCCTTTTGTTTAGTTCTTAGATTTACAGGAAGTATGTGCTTAAGAGTCCCCCTTTCTCTACACCTGGAAAGTTCATAGCCCCAACTTTCTAATGCACTCAGTACCATCCTGGTTAGATGAATCCTACCATGGACATTTAGGAAGTAGTCAGACTGTCAAACAGGCCCTGTAAAGCTGGCAAATAGAGAAAATCTGGTTGTCTTGTAGGACACCAGAATAAAAAAAAAGATATGGATATGTGTTTCTATTTTTATAGGCATGCAGACAAGAATATCAAATCCCTTGTTTTATTTTTTGTTTTGTTCTCGCTGATTAGTGAAAACAGAGGGTGAGATGACCTAGTGAGTCTTGAGATCGGATCAGTAATTGAGACAAATTCCAGATATTAAAGGACTGCCTGATGCTTAGAAATCATTAAAGGCTGAAAACTTCTCTCTGTGAGAGAGGGCTACAATGAAACAGTTCTTTGGAAAATAAACAAAAAATTTAGAAATTGCTTTCAGAAGTTCTTCTGTAAGGTTGATTGTGCAACTGCTGGGTTTGTAAACATTTAAGTTATATGAATTAATGTCTTGACAGCAGCCAACAGGCAGCAAAGGGCAACTGATCTTGCTTCTAGATATGTGATGATCAGTGACTCATTAATTGGCTTGGCAAAATTAGAATCTGGTGCTTGTTTTTGCTAAGCAGAATGAAGTTACTGCTGGTATTGCTATGTAATGTATGCAAATAAACACACATTACCTTTGCTGTATAATTTGTGAATGATTTTGTTGACATTTTATGATTGATTATCCTAATACCAGTGTATGCAGAAAGTCATGCCTAAGAGGGGTCCATTTGTTTTGGGTTTTGCTTTCTGTTTTCTTTTGGTTTTCCATAGTTAAGTGCTTTACACTAGACTCTGGTGAAAATGATTTGTAGCATGTTTGTTTCTTTACACATTTCAGAGAAATATCAACAGGAACATTTTACTCGGAGAGAGCAGCTTATGAGATCTCTTTCAGAGCAAAAGTGTTGCAATTCTCAAGAGAGCTGATTAAATCGAGGGCATCAATCTCTTTCAGAAATAGAGCACTTGATGTACTGCAGGACCTAATGTTATGGGGCATTGCTTCCTCTTTCCTGCTGCTGGCTTTTCCTTAGTTTGCTTAATAGTTCATGGAGCAAAAGCACTCACCAACATATGGTAGGTTCTACTGAACTGGGAGACCTAGTAATTAATTTGTGTTGGCTGAACAGAGGGCTGGCAATCTGTGATGGCCAAGCTGACCATCTGGTTTGTGGCCACCTGGATTCCACAATGGTCAGGCACAGTGTTGAGTCTGTCTGTGGAGTGTGGGATGCTGCAGCAAGCTAAACTCCTGTGCTTTGTCTCCTGATGGATGTTACCTGGGGAAGGGCTGGGACAGCAGCTCTGAGTCCATGGGCTGGCTGCCTCTCTGTTGCCACATAACAGATGAACATCACTGTTCACCTTATAGTGTGCTCATTTTTATTTCTCTGGAAGTAGCTTTCTTCTGGAATCAGGACAGAAAGCACTGATAAGAAAACATTTTCTTCTTTATCCTTCCCCCTTCTCATTCACTTGTCCTTGCTTCAGGACCTCTTTATAACTTAAGAGGGTAAACAAATCTCTACATAATGCTGTCCCTACTTCCCTAAATCAGAAATCTTCAAGATGTCCAGACACTACAATCCAAATCTCCATCATAATTATAGTGACTTCCAGAACTTTTAGTTCTCCTGCTGTATTATGTCAGGTTATAATGATATAAGGAGTATAGAAGACATTTTGCACCGGAGTTGTACGGCCTGTAGAAGGTAATTTAGAGGAGTTAAATTAAACCTTCATTTTCTGCCTCCTTTCTAGCAGAGCTCTGAGAGATATTGTCAAGGGGGGGCGTGGGGTGGTGGTTCTTTGGGAGGTATGCCATCATAAATTTTGTCACAGTGCAAATTCAGTTTATTTCTCAGCATATTAGTGCTTTGGACTGGGCCAAAGACCCATATCTTGAGTTCCAGAACAGAGAGAAAGGCAGATAAAACCCTAAGCCTTTTGGCTGAGGGGTCAGCCAGGTTAGTTTTCTTGGTGCACAGTCGTCGTAAGCTTGTCATTCTATTTCAATAAATACCACTAATACGTCCCCAAAATAATTAATAATTAACCTAAAAAATTAATCCAAGAGCAGAAAGTCATGCAAAAAGGTATTTGAGATTATTTCTTGCTGTGAAACTGCAATATTATAGAAACAAGCAAACTGTGCAGCACAGCCAGCTACTGGTAACCATGCTCGGCTTGTGCTATTAGCACCTGGAAGTTGTCTAAAGCAACAGCTGCCTGTCAGGGCAAAATGGTCATACATGTGGATTCAAATACCCCAAATTGATCCTACTAAATTATATACTTCAGAGGCTAAGGAAGTTTATGGATATGGATTGAATATCATAACATAAATAGAAGTGTCACATCATATTGGCCTCTGAAGCTAGTGTGGACTGTCAAACATGTTTAACTTCTCTGGAGGTTATAAAATTGGCTGGTTTTTATTCAGATGGCATGATGATTGACAGACAGAGTGAATGTTGCCAAAATACTTGCACAGTTACTGGATTACAATGAATTCTGTTCATGTACCTTCAGTTTAATTTTGGGTTTGTTCCTCACAAACATTCAGCTTCTGCAGTTTCTAGAGCAAATATTTCCAGACAATGGATTTCAAAACAATTTTCCTGAAATTGCCCAGCACTTTCCTTCTGGGTATCCAGACAGCACCTGCACACCTTTCTCAGGGCCAGTTTGTCAGGGAGAAGGAGGAGGCCCCATGTATGAAGAAGAGACCCAGGAGCCAGACTGGATAATCAGCCTGACGTTGTAATATCATGTCCAACAACTGTGGGAAAGAAATATAATAGGTCTCTCTAATTGGTAAAGCAAACAGAGGAAGGTGTAGCACAACAGTGACTTTACTGTCTCTAAACCTGTGCAGCTGGGTTAAGTTCAGGATATTGTAATCAATCCATATTGTAAAGTTCTAAAAGATAACCAAATGAAAATATTTTTGATGCTGTCACCTTGTGAATGGAGGAAAGACCTAAACTGAGGAGTACCTTCATGCATTCATGGTGCATTATTACTCAACCCTTGTTTTGCTTGCAGGAATTCAGTCTGTTATCTCTGCTGGTAAGCATATTTCCACAGTTTTGAAGTGAAGCCTAAAAATATCCAAAATGACTAAATAAAAAAAAAAAAAAAAGTGTGATAGAAGTACTTAATACTTACTACATGTTTTTATTTGTTTTCTGCTTTTCATCTGTGTTTTGACAAGCAGAGCTGACATTTAAAAGCAGCAATGGCCAATCCCATTTCCTTGAAAATCAATCCCCCAAGTCCTGTTGCAGTAACATGAATTCAGGTGAAGTTTTTAATTTCTGTAAGCCCCAGAAGGACTTCTGTGTTTACATGGATGAATAGCAGGATTTAAAGTTTTATTTCTTTTAGTACGCCAAGTTCTGATTAGACGCCACAAATTGTCTGTAAAACCCTGGTTAGATGTTTGCACATAAATATAAGTATGCTTCTATTTTCACTTCAGAGGTGTTTTTCACTTTCCTCTTAAATTCCCTGCTGAAACAAATTTTTACTTCATACAGAGAGAATGATTGAAAGCATATATATGACACTATTTATCTATTCATTAAATATATAAAATATTTTAAAAAGAAGAAAGCCTAGGCATTATTTTGTTAGCTCAAATGGTACCACTTTTTCTTTCAAAAGTGGCTGGCAGCCATCAAGGCACTAAATGGCCAAGTCCTTTGGTTACAGTCTAGAGATGTCTTGGTGTATGAATATTTTAGGGAGAATATGACTAAATATTTTTTTTTTTTTGCCAATAATGAAACAGGTGGTTCCCATTGCAAAAGTTTGTCAGACCTATAGCAAATTTCATATACAGCCCCAGTGGTAGTGGATTGGAAAAAAAAAAAAGAGGTTAGACTGAACCAGAAAAGCACACTAATCTAATGGTTGCAGTGAGGATAGGAAAAGAAAGTTCTTTTACTTCAGGTCATCCTTAAACCTCGCATGAACTCCCTGGGTCATCTCTGTGAATCATGCAAGCATACCTTCTGATTTATTCTAGATGTACACCTATAAGCAATTAGTAATTTTAGAATATACTGGAAATAATGAATTTAGAATGTCTAACAGCAAAGACTTGCATAATTTAAAAATAAAAGCACTGTAAAATTAATATTTGTTCTCTTCCACTACTACAACTATTTCACCTGATTTCATAAATTCTGCTGCTCGTCCAGGGGTCAAAAAAAATTAAAATTCCAGCTCACTGCATGTAGGACAATGTATATTAACATAGTCACAGTTTTGTATGAGGATTTAATCCCATTGTTATACTGTCTAATATTTATAAAAGTTGTATTAATTAACTTTTTCTTACATCTTTTCATTTTGAGGCCCTTTTAAATGAATTTATACATTCACCTGGAAATCAAGTATACTGAATTATTTAGCTCCATGTTTAAATGTTTTAGTCTGGATGCATTTATTAATCACTCTTAATCCCTACAAAATGCTTGACAGTCTCAGCAAATAATCATATATTGTAGAAATAATTGAAACGGAAGTAAAAATACTGTTTCCTTTTGTAACAATTCTATCAAGGGGTGACTAATTGTTAACCTCATAACTAAAGGTAGTTAATTTTTTATGTCAGAATGATGCTGAAGTTGTTTTGCTATAGCTGTGCTCTTCATTGCCATATTCATATCTATCTTATTTTCTCACTGACCATCCAGTTACTAGGTAGTAGTTTTAATAACCAGAAAAATAGAACATCTTCCTGCCACACTACTCTTTAGCTCTTACTGAGGAAACAATGAAATGCGGGAATATTAAAACATAGCAGAATTGTTTTTCTCTCCAAGTAGTTCAGTGGTGCTGTTCTTACTTTTTGGCTTCTGTTCTACCACAAGGCCAAGAAAACTCTGTAGTGTTTCCATTTCTAATTGCAAGTCTTTCCTCTACCTACCTTCTCCCTCTGATGTCCATGGAATTTTACAAGTGCTCCCAAAGAAAAGCAATATTTAGAGAGTTTATTTGTTGAATAAATTCTTCCTCTCTTTTTCAACCCTGCCACCACTCTTGATACAGCTGATGTGTGCTGAGGCTGTTACCAGGTTAAGGTACAGAAGCGAACACAAGTTAAAGGAGAAGCGCTGGGCATGTGGAGTCATTTTTTACTGTCTTGGTACACTTGCTGCAATGACTTTGTATCATTTTCCTCAGGAAGAGTATGAGATACCTGTGAAAGCTATTGTTTTTTATGAGGCAATTTACAGTTTTTTCATTTGAGGATAATTCTTTACTTTCTGTCCTTGGATTGCAGTAACATATGGTGAGGAAAAGAAATACTGCAGTTCTTAGTATGCTGAGCTAAGGTTGATCTTGGCTCCACTCAGCTTGCTTTATTTCAAAATCAACGGAAAAGTAGCAGTAAGGAAAAGAATAATGAATATGTACATATTGAAGTATTTTTATATTACAGCCTGGGACATGCAGTCAGAAAAATTGCTGGTATACAAAATACTGGCTAATGTACAGACACTGATACAAAAACACATAAAGCATGGGCTGCAATGTGAAACTTTTCACTTGAGCCTTTCTTTGAGGCCCAAGCTGTTTCCAAAAAGCGCCTTTGCTTTTTTACAATAGGAAAGCAATCCTGTTAAAGGAAAGTTTCTTTCTTCCATGGAGTCTGTAAAACCTCTTGGATTTCTGTCTCACTGACACCCACTTAACTTCTTCAAGTTGCATGGTGTTACCTGCAGGAGAAGGGTGAGAAGGAAGGGCTACACTGTCCAAGAGGAGGGGTGGAGAGATGGTCCTGGGTAGATCTTAAGAGTGGTCACTCTTCTCTTGCAACAAAGGAAGACCATGAAAGGGAAACAGCAGAAATCACAAAAGCAGGGAAGGAAACTGTTTCTCTTGTAAATTCTCTTACAGAATGAGAAACTACAAAAAGCCAGGCTTTTGTGGAATGCATTACAGAAATCTGCCCTGTTTTGGAGGTATGATATATATTCAGGGAGCACATGAAAATTCTTTATCTATTGCTATTCAACGTTTTTTCCCAGCTCCCCTACTGTATCTCACAAGTAAATTCTTGAAATTAATTCACTCAACTTTCACTAAAATCAAGAGAACAGCATGGCATTTATTTCATGCTAATAATTTCTCTGACTTGCACGAGGAGATAGCTAATTTATTTGCAGAGAGTGACAGATCCTGTTTAGATTACAAACAATGTGGGTAAAACATTACATTTGTGGCAAGAAAAATTTCTATAATTATTTTGGTGAAAATATTTGTCAAGGAAGGTATTTCTTATGCTGTTTAAAATAAATTTAAAGACTGCTAGTCTTCCTTATAAATCTCTTGAATGAGACTATTTATATGCATGAACTTGTTAAAATACTGTGTACAGGATCAGCAAATTTGAAGACACAGGACAAAATTTGCTCTAGGGTGTATTGTTATCTACTATAAATTGCTATCAGGATGGAGTGGTCTTTTAATATTAGCATAACTATGCTGTTGTCAAAGCTATCTTTTGTCCCTCTTAATATGGGGTTGATATCTATTGAAATCAAAGTGTGGTGTGCTCCCTTATGCTTGGGGCTCCATGTTGTGTTTAGCAATAGTTTCCTGGAGTAAAATGAGCTTCTCTCAGCCAGGCAAAGGCATTGCCACTGGAATTGATTGTAACACTGAATTTTGCACATAGAGATTAGACAAACTAATTTAGTGTCTGTGTCTTTGCCTGAAGCCCCAGGTTAAGACAGACCCTTAGGGTCTCAGTCTCAGCCGTAGTTTGCTTTCCCATGAAGCCCACCCTTCCCTGTGTCTCCTGGGGAGTGGGAGAAGGGTACAGCTGTGGAGTGTGGGGTTTTTTTTTTCTCTTGATGTAGGAGTTTTTTCACTTGTGGAGTATTTTGAGCTGTTGTCTCTGTCAAGAGAATGTGGCCATGGATGCTGTTGACACTCTCTCTGTACACCAAGGCATTGGGCGCCAGGCTCTGAGCCTCTGCCTCAGACAGTACCCTCTGCCTGGTGCCTCCAAAGAGCTCCTCATGCAGCAGTCCAAAATGTACAAGCATAAGTAACAGTTTTAGATGAAAATGTTTGCATCTGCATTAAAAATCACATGTCTTTGGCTCAAATCAGAAAGGTTTTTCCTAACTCAGAAGGGATTATGGTAAGGTTCATGCCATGTGACAGTCAGCAATACAGCAGGGGTACACCCAGAACTGCTGCATCTGCACATGAAAACTGGTGAGTCCAAAATTTTCTCTTATTCTCCTAGAAAGCAGAAAAATATAATGACTTTTCTGTTGCCTGATGATATACTAATTTTTACAACCTGCTGACTGTATTCCTTCTGGATTTTTTTGTCTCACTGTTATGCCTGCCATCATCTTGAAGGTGTTATGTTTAGGGGTGGAGTTGTACCTTGGATAGAGCCATCTGTACAGGAGTGTTCTTAACTCCTAGTGCAATGCAGAATAAATAATTGACAGAACTAAGTTTATGATATACACCAAGAAACACAGATGCTCTGTGTTGATTTCTGAGGAAGCATTGAAAGATCCTACTAGGCTTTCCAAATTCTACCTTAAGCCTCAGATTGCAAGCCAACTCAGCTTTTGAAGAAGAGTGTCTGTTTGTTTGTTCTCTTTCCAGGACAAATAACCTGCCCCAACTATGGCTGTTAGCAGATGTTGTACCTTTCTAACATGTGCTTTGATATTTCAGAAGAAATAGAATCTGTGAAATTCTGCCACTTGAGGTCAGGCACTAGGAAATCCAGTGGGGATGGAAGTGAAAGGGATTATACAACTTTAATTATGGAGCCTGCTGTCTGTGGTATCTGGCCTGCTGTGAGGCTGCGTCAGGGCAGCACATTCCTTTGAGAGAAAAAATTCTTCCATTTAAGCTGGTATCAGAAATTAGGTGAAGATGGATGCTGCTTCCATCTGCTTCAAACTTTTCAGATTGAACAGGCATAATTTCAAATTACAGCACATGTTCTAGCTATCAAAAAAATATTTTAAACTATGAATTATGCCACATAATCAGCATTAAATAAACTAACATGAAATGATACAGATCTTTACATCAGCCATCACTAACCACACAGACATGTGCTTCTTCATGAGATGGCTTGTTCCATGAAATAAAGAGAAATGCTCCATTTCATGAATTATAACATCATTGGTATATAAGCTCTCTTTCTGATGCCTACTGTAGAAACTCCTATTCAACTTTTTCCTCATTATATTCTGATTTTTCTAGCCCAGTTAAGTCAGATTTGGCTTTCTGGGTTATGAAATAAGCTATTGTTCACATGCTGGCTTTATGCCTTAAGGTTTAATTTTCTGAGCTTTTACAGGTTTATTTTGTGGTGTTACTATATCAGTGTCAGAAATACACAGGTATTAAAAAGAGGCTTCACAAAAACCCCAGGAATGCAGGCTAGATGGAGTTTAAATTGTTCAGTTTCCTCCTTTACTGTCTTTATTAGTTTTTTTGTATCCTTCAGTTTGGCTTCAGTTCAGGGAAGCACTCAAGCAAGTACTTAACTTTGAGAATGTGTTTAAATTCAGCTGGTTTGTTTTTTTTTTTTTTTTTTTTTTTTTTTTTTTTTTAAGTGGGAATGCAGGCTCATACTAAGTGCTTTGCAAAGCAAGAAATGTTGCCAGTTTCCTGCAGGGTGTCCTCCATAATTAAGTCATATGTTTGCCACTTACTTTAAGTTAAGATTTCTGTACTTCTATGTGAAATACAGAAAATAAAGCTCTAAGAGTATTGGATGAATTCAAATCTGTTTTCCTATCTTTACTCATATTTTTAAATTGGCTCTTATTCCTATAAAGGGAATACATTTATTTAAAATAGAGCCCAACTGAGCTTGAGTGGTTTTTATCTGCCTTTAAAAATGGTATTACTGTGCAATTCTAACAGTCACAGACACTTTCTCAAAAGGTATTATCTTCCTGGGAATAATTGATCGTCACTGAATCTCACAAGATTGGACAATTTCTGCAGTATTCAAATTCGTTCACATAAAATTTGCATGAGGAAATTGAAAGTAGGTGCATATTTTCTTCATCACAGCTTACAGGTAAGCAGGGGAAAAAAAGAGCCTCAAAACTGGACGTGAAATATATCTGAATTCATGCTTTCTCTGGCACCCTATCTTGAACATGATTTTAAGCCTTGAGTTAGGGGAATTATCTGTCCAAAGTTTGTTCAAGGGATTCATAATTGAGAAATTTTGCTGTAGTAAATACTAACTTTTTTCCCGTCATTAACAGCCTAGCCACCAAAAAGAGGGAAAGACAGCAGTCGTTCAATTCTTTTCACTCAACAAGATATGGTGGCAAACAGAAAATTTATGTTTTCTGTATTTAAAAGGATCTGAAGTTCTGAATAACATTTTTTATTTCTTTAATCAGTTGTGATAAGACTTATTTGGAAGCCCTGAAAGCTAGGCTTTTTAGAAACTCTTTTGCTGCTATTCTTGGCCTGCCTGTTCTTAAAATGCTAAAATTAAGAAGATGATTAACAGAATTGTTGTTTCATAAAATAGTATCTGGAGGTAGTTGTAGCAGTAAGATGCAAACATTGAAAAGAATCTATACTGACAAAATAAAATTACTACATTTAAATATGTCACTTATTATAGCATTATCAATATTGTAAGCACCTACATCAAAATGAGGTGCTGTTAGAACAAAGCAAGCAGACTGATTTTATAAGTATTTAGTGGATGAAGGGCTGCACATTGCATGGATAGTTTTCATACAATGACTGGTTAGTTCATTGCATGACCTTTAGAGATTTCTTTTAGTGGCGAATCAGAAATCGGAGTTTGGTGTGTGGTATCACTCATATTTCTTGAAGTTAATAGAAAAGCATATGAAAAGATTGATTAATGGACTGGACAACACACTGGTGATAAACAAGCAGAAAAAAGAAAAACCTCTCCCAGATCTTCTAGAATAAAGCATGATTGAAAAGTTTTTAAAAGTACAGAAGATTACAGACTAAAAAAAAAAAAAAAGTAGAAATGTATGCTACAAACATAGAGCGCAATTCCTGACTAAATCTTCCAAGAAGAGACAGGGGGTTTTTTGCTTTGTTTTGTTTTTTCTTTAATTCATGGGCTACATTTTTATATATATGTAGCCCCTTGTTTGATTGAGTGATTACGGGAAGATTTTTAATAGCAATTAAGAATATTCGGTGAATCTGCACAAATGTTTGTTTTCAGTGAAATTTTGAGTAGGTGACAGAACTAAGTTGGTTGTATTCTTACAGATGATTATGGAAACCAATTCTGCAGTTTGATTGCATGTCCCTGTGGGCAGGAATACACTCACTGCTCTCTTTCTGTACAGTCAAAGCATTTCTGGACACGCAGAAATGAACAAAGATATTGACATCCAGGCTCATTCATTTGGCCCTGATTTAGACTCCAATTAACCTGCATTTGGCCTCAGGAGAGGGATAATTATTTCTACATGGCAATTCCTGTAGCCTGCTCTGGGACCTGCCTTGAGACAGGTTGCTGTGTCTCCTAGTAGAAGATGCTCCTGATGATTTCAGCAGATGTTGGACTGGATGAAATTTGAAGGTCCAACTCAAATTATTCTATGCTTCTATAATTAGTAAAGGTGAACATCCAATTTTCAACTACCTATATTTATGAAAGAAAAATTCTACTATTTAGGTATATCTACTCACAGAAGAGAGTGAGCAAATGTGAATAAGTAATTACTTCCCTGTTTGGGGAATAGCATCCATTCTGTTTATGTAATTAATGAGAAACACAATCCCCAGTGAATTATTTACCTCATCACACCACTGAGGGCTGTCTTTAAAAGTTCTGCCTTCTCTTCTTCTGACCTCAAATTAGAGAATACAGTGGTACAGTAAACAGGATTTGTTTGTTTTATTTTTAATCCCTGGATAGTTTGTTTGAAGTTCCTGCTAGTGTAAACATTTCCAAGTAATTAATTGTGTGTAGATCTCTTTCCCTCCAGGCAGAACTTGTGAAGATAATAGTATGTATGTATACATATTGCAAATATATTTCCATTGCAAACATGGATGATAACTGTAAAAGGACCATTCTTCTTCAAAATACTCATGGGTATAGAACTGAAGTGTTGTGCAGGTAAAAGCAATTTCAAACACAAAAAGAGATGGTGATGTAAAAGAATTACAGCTGATTAGGAGAACTGACAGAATATCGATTAATAGAACAATTCCTGAAGTTTTATCCACTTTTTCAGTTGATGAAGGATAGTATTACTCCCTATAAATATTGTCTCAGACACCCTCCAACCATCATGGAGGCAAAGGAATTGGTACTAATGAATCTCAGAAGCTTCTGTGAGAAATACTCCTTCAGGTCTTAAAGGTGCATGATGCTTGACTGAAATTTCTCATGTTTACTCCAGCCATGTTATGTCATGAACAAATGCAACTAGAAAGGCATCTGACAGCAAATAGAGTATTTGGTTTCTATTACAGAAGGCTATTTGGAGACATATTGGCATTCATACATCCCTAAAGGCAGCTCCCGAAAGATGTTTGTTTCTATTTTCCAGAATGCAGAATGATCGATGGTGCAGTCCATGGAGCTAGAAGGAGGAAGATACATTTTAAAGACAGAAAGCAATGTGAAAGCAAATTGGATTACCCATCTTTCTTCCAAATAAACTTTATGTCCCACTGGCATCGAAAGGTATGGTTCCTCAGTGCTGCAGAAATTGATAATTCACTTTCTGAAATGTGTTCTCTGTTATATCATATTCCAGAGAACCCAATGGTGACTTTAACTGTCAGAAACTGGAGAAAGAAATTGGGTCTGCTGACAGTTACACCTACTATTCTTTTCTCCTTCTGAATTAAGAGTTTTATCACTAGTTTTTTAAATTATTACTATAATACAAAAAAACACCCCAAAACATTATAGATTTCAGGGTTAATGCTTTAGGATCTGCAAAATACTGCAAACTAAGACAAGTGTGGTTGGATAGCTCCTTTGGGGATGGGTTAGAAACACAAGGAACTTGTGCAAAAGGATCAATCATTAGGGCCACAGCCTGCAGTGACAGCACTGCCACTGAGTGAGACTCCTGCTTCACTTGAGGTGGCAGAGAAAAAATGAGAGGAACGAGAGAAGCATCTCTGCCTGCCTAATCAGTTCATCTACAAATCTGCTGTCCCTTGCAGGACACGAGGAGAAAGCAAATTGCACCCAGCCAAAACTCCCTCAAAGAAGAAGAGATAAAAAAGCAAGTGAAGTGTGTTGTATGTTTTCAGGTGGAATATTTTTTCTTTTGGTTTTATAAGGCTCTTCATCATTCCATTGCTAATGTGCCAAGTGTTTCTACTTTGAAAGTCATCTTTATCGAAGGTTTCAGAAAAGCAAAGAGATTCACTTATTTAGATATAGGGATGCTTAGAAATTCTTCAGTTTTATGTCACAGGCTATGTCTTGCATACTTGTCTTTTAGATTTACATACGATTATAAGGGATGTCCAGACCACAACACTGTTATCAGTGGTATTGTTATGCATGAAGTCATTATTAAGCCAAAAGGTTTTAGAGTACTCTTAGGAAAGGAAAATAATAGGATCCTGGCTGCATGGAATTTTAGGTGACAGTCTAGTTTGTTCCAAGGGCAGGACAGGAATCAGTCTTTCTCAGAGGCAGTGCTTGAAGCTGGAGGAAGGAAAAGAGAAAGTCTTCCCCTTCCCCTTCCCCTTCCCCTTCCCCTTCCCCTTCCCCTTCCCCTTCCCCTTCCCCTTCCCCTTCCCCTTCCCCTTCCCCTTCCCCTTCCCCTTCCCCCTCCCCCTCTTTCTTCTCCTAACTTTTTCTCAAAATCTACGTAACTTAAAGCTGGATGAGTTTGAGTTTGCTAAGTCAGTGCTTTGTGAGGTGCCTTGCTCAGTTGGATGTTGATTTTTTTGAAATTTTACAAATAACTTTACTCTATAAACTTTGTGAGCAAAAGTTTGCAATTCAACCTCTTAAGAAGTTTGTTGTCTTCTGTGCTCCACCCAGTGGTGTCAAAGTACTTAAGCTCCTTTAAAACCCTCTCTGGGTGAGCTTGGGGCATAACAAGGCAGGACAAAAGTGTTTTGAGAACATTTAGGGTCTTGTACACCCCAGATTCTTTTCTTTGGGCCAATTAACCTCCTTTAGGTCCTGCCAGGGTGAAGACTGTGTTTCTGGGAGAGACTCCATCATGGCCAAGGAAGTGAAATAAAAGTTTAATCAGATGTAACTCCCTTCCATTAATTCAAGGACAGTGTCTGATTGTCTAAATGAGTTTTTGCTCATCCGTTCTGTGCTTCTGTGGCATACATTCATTTGCAGAAAATGGTTAGGAGCATGTTTAATTTACTAGTCATGGCTAGCAAGAGCATAGAGAAACTATGTCAGGTGGGGACATGAAGCCCATCTCCTGACTGTACAGTAACCCACATCCTTAGGGATCTGTATTTTCCCTAATTCGGAAAGCCTACTGGAACAGGAGGAAAAACAGCACACACACCTGCAATGTCAAACAGCTCTTCTGACATGTTTGAATAGGTTGCATTGTAAATTGTAAATGAGTATCAGGACTGTTATGTTTCAATTTTTAAGATAACACAAAACACAACATTTGCTATGGTGGTTTTTTTGTGGGGGGTTTTTCATGCTGAAAGTTTTCAGATAAATTCAGACTCCATCACATGAAAGTCAAACCTATAAGTAAATTATGGAGACATTATAAGCAAATTAAAATCAGACTTCCTAATATAAACTGTTGAACATATTTAACAAGACACAGTTTTCCAATGCAAGTCTATCTTAAACATCAATGTCTTTCAGGTCCACTTCTAGAAATAAACTATTCAGCCCTTTGTATTTTCTATTCTAATGCTCACCTATTCATATAGCTAATTAATAATAAAATCATTTATAAAAAACATGAATAATAAGATTTTTCTTTAAAATCTTAGGAGTTATTCTTCTACTAACATCAAGACTCTTTGGTGTATTGTAATTTTATTCATATTAACCTAAATTATTATTATTATTTTATGGTCTGAAAGAGATGTATCTGAGACTACTTGAATGAATTAGTGTAGAACCCAAAATATGGCAAATATACTCTGTGCAAGGTTACCAGACTTAGTAATTAGTTCATTACGTAATTTAGGGAAAAATGAAAATTTGCAGTGTTTAAGATGAATAATGAAAACTTACCAATGGCATGATTTATTACCACTTCCTGTAGCCCCCTTTTAGGAAGAAGCCAGTTTCCAGCAAATCTGAATGGAGTAGCTGACCTACTGAAAATTCAAAAGGCTTAAGGAGTTTCGGGATTACTGCAAAGTTCCTATGAATATTTAACCAGACAACCTGTCTGACTGATAGATGCCACGGAGACTTTTAGAAATTCATTTATTCAAAGAAATGCTATTTCATTTTGTGAGAAGCAAATCTAATGGACATGTCCTTTTAAGCTGGAACTTTGATTTGTGATTTTAAAGTTTTTGTTGGTTGGAAGATTCCGTTTTGTTTACTGAATTTCTCAGCATGAAACTGCAGCCAAAAGGCATGTCTTGCAAAGAGTTACAACAAATTTGAGTATGGTTTTCTTTGACTAGACAGTGACTTCACTGAATTTGTGGACCCATTATGGTTGCTTTAGAACATGGTATATGAAACATTTGGAATTTGTTATCCAGCAGTAAGCTGTCTTTGCAAACATTCCTCTGAACAGGTTCACTCTTCAGCTGTTATATGGTAAGCTGAATGAGCCTGAACAATTTCTTTTTCTGTCAGAGACATTTGATGCATATCCTATATATGAGAAGTTCCTGGAAGAAAAAAATAGGAGCTGTCTAAAAGCCAAAATGGGAAAAACAAGAAAAGTTCTCTAGGGCTGATGTAGTTTCCTTCTATGACTGCTGAACCTGTGGTTTTTGAATGGCAGAAGCAGGCGTACCTCTTAATCTTTGTGAAAGTTTTGATGTTTTTTTGTTCCCCAATGCTCTGAAGAGTGAACTGGGGAGGTAGGGCCAAAGTGGAAAAATGGTTGGGTGGGTGCAGATCTTATGAAATAACTGCACCAGGGACATAGGAAAGTAGGACAAAGCAGTTATATTATTTATTTGATCATACACTCCCTTTTCTTTTGTTCCCCTACATTTTTTATCATATTTGCTAAAGAAAAGTTAGAGTTTCCACATGGAATTTGGAAAGTCTTTAAAAATAAGAAAATAACTAATTTCTCACTTCCTTGTATCTAAAGTATGGTCTGTTTGAAAAATAATCAGTTAAAAGCCTGCCTGGCCAGGAACATATTCTTGTCTTGTGAAGGCCTAAATTTGATTCTGCATTTCAAACTCAGCTGTAGCAGTTCTATGTCTACATTATCCCTGACTAGGCTAGATATTGAGACATTTATTCATAAATAGCCCAAGAAGAAAAGGAAGACATTATATGCAAAAATCAAACCTTAATGAATTTATGACAGTTCAGTTTGCAGTCACTATATGGCATAGTAGTCAAGTAGACAAAACCCAAACATTTAAAATATAATAAACCTATATTAATATCACCCATGTGTGCTATTCCAAATAATTTTATAATATATTTTTGCTTGTGACAAGCACCTGGGACCAAGCTAGATCCTTTATTGATAAAATCAATCCAAAGAATAAAAGAATGCTAAAAGCAAATTTAGAACTTATTGAAAAAAAATTTATGTTAAAGCTTTTAAGGGTATTTAACTGTTTTATACTGCTTGAAAAAGTTAAAATGTGTAAATGGTTCTAAGAGTACAGAGTTGGTTAAAGTATATACTTGTCTGATGGAGAGGTTTATGCAGAACAGGCAAGGGGAAAAAAAAAGTATTTCAGACATTTAATTAACTGCTACTCTTAAAAGTGTGTACTTGTGAAGTAAAACACTCTTTTATGTAGCTAGAAGGTATTTTAAATTCATGTTCTGGTCAGGTGGAAGGAAACAAAATTAGTCCCACAATATTATAATGCTCTGTCAAGAACCTGAAGGACAATATGAAATGTAAAGTAATTAAAATTTTGCACGAAAAAATTACTTTTCAGTCAACACAATATTTGCTATCAATTTAAGGGACTAATAGAAATATCTTTCATAGAACAAATGACATTTCTGATGGGGCATATCTTAATACTTAAAAGTATTGCTAGACTTACCGTGACAGGCAGCCTGAAGGTCAGAAATACTTAATTCTCTCTCTTTCAGCAAAATTTTCAAGTCCGGTTTTGGCTGTAGCCTTGTAAGAGGCTCGATCTTTACAAATGATGATTTTTTTTTTCTGTAAGAAGAACATATGAGGGCTCAGAAAGCTTGGAAATACATCAGCTGGGGAGGGAAAACCTCACTTGTTTTCCTCAACTCAACAATACAAAGAAAATAAAGTGATTATTCAGTTGCTTAAATTAAACAGATTTAAGCCAGAGGAAAAGTGGAACAAAACCAAGCAAGAATATTCAAAGAACTATTGGTATTTCTTAATGTCTCCTAGATTTTTACTGTGAATTTTCTCTTTGTTAGAAATTTGTTTATCTTATGCCAAGTAAGGCAATTTTTCTTCATTTGACAGCAATTTTCTGTAAAGTTTTATGGCTTCAATCCATGTCAATACTTGTTTATGTCCTTGCCCTCTTAAAATGAGTATGAAAGCAATCCATCTTTTTAAATTTTTTTTTTGTTTGACATTCAAAGATAATTTCTCTATTTCACAAGGATTATGGGAAAAGAAGAAAATGTACTAGCTTGCTTTGTTTTCCTGCTCCTCATGCAAAACTGTTTTGTCAGCAGTCAGAGCTGCCTTAAAGTTCTGCAGAAATACAGAAGCTATTTAATCTTCCTGTCTTGGACTAGGTTCAGTTTGCTATCTGTAAAGCAGTGGGACAGGACAGCTGAGAGAAACAAGTAGGAGCAATATGGGTAGGTGTAAAGGTGGTGAGGGAGAGGTGAGGTGAGTCGATGTTTTACTGGCTGCTCTGGTTTTTGGGCTTCCTATCAAATATTGGAAAGAGATGGCAAGGCATAGAAGCTGCAGGAGGAAAATATTCTTACCCTTTTTAAATTTGCTCCTACTCTTACACATTTCTCAAGTATGAAACGTCCTTCACTCCTCTAGTCACCTTTCACTATTCCTCATTTTCATTAAGTAGAGGACTCCTCCAACTCTTTATAAATCAGTTACTCAGACTTGTGTGCCTCAGTAACTCTCAGAGCTGGGGACACTTCTGGGAACTTGCTGGACTGGATCAGCTCCTAGGATTCAGTAACCTCTGCTGGCTTAGAAAACCATCTAGCATATCTTTTTGAATGCATACTACAGTCAGAACTCTGACATTTTAAGGATGAAGTAAACTTTTGTTCAAGACTGGTGTACAAAGATGGAAGTTTACGTTCTGCATCTTAAATCTTGTGACACTACTGTACTGAGAGCTGAAGCTGCAGACAAGAACACTACTGAGAGTTTCTGCCAAATATGGAAATAAGTTATTACACATAAAGACAGCATTTAGATATATTGCTAGGACTGCATCAGGACATGGCATCTTAATCTGAGTTAATGATGCAAATATAAAAGGAAAAAAGTTTCATAACTCTTTCATATAGCCTTCAACATTGGTAATAATGTATTTCTTTGGGGAGTTTGTTTCATTCTTGTCCAACCTAATTCATGACTGTGTAATACTTGTCAAAGTTTTAATGGTGGTTTTGTGTCTGACCTTGTGTCTGACTGTCTGTATGAGGGATCATAAAGCTGTTTTTGCACTAATTTATGGGAATTTGCATTAATTTATTCGATTTTTTAAATGATAAGTCATCCAGAAGATTTGACTGTTAATGTCAATGGAAAGAAGAATGACATGGTGCACATAATTCCTCAGAATTTAGCTACTGAAGTATTTTAGCATATTTGGACTTAAATTCCTCTCCTTATCTCCATTAATCTTAATTTCATTTAAAAAGAGCTCAGAAAGGCATTTCCCAAAGGAAGAATTAAAAGCTAATTTGAAAAATAACCCTCTAGACAATTATCTTGACATAAAATATGTAACTTTTTGCACAGAATGACAAGAAGCTGCAGAATTCTTGACTGAACAAAATCAGCCAACAATATTAATGTTATTTCTTTAAGTAACGCATTAATGCTTATTATGTAGAAAAAATAATGATTCATATGTTGCTTCTTAAATTTAAAAAAGGCATAAAAATGCCATTGATATGTGGGAGTAAATTACTCTACTTGCCTTTTTTTAAAATTTCTCTTCAGGATTATTAATTTTCTTTAATAATTCTCATTTAAGTTAAATTTTGCAGACTCACATCTGTAATTCAAAATCTTTACCGGGTACTAAGAAAATCCCTTAATAGTCCTGTCCCACAGAAAGAGCATGATGTTATTCAATGTTTCTATGCAAAGCTGAAAGGAGCATTCAGGATGCTTTGTGGGAAAAAAATTAGTTGTAATATATCAAAACTTTTGTACTTTGGTAACAGAGGAGCATAACAGATAATTGTAACAAAGAGAATATTTGATACTTGAAAGAAGTCAAAGCTCACATGCCATGCCTTGTGTCTCCCAAAAAGAAATGCAGTCATAGCATGACAATTTGATTGTTGGATTATTTGATTCCTCAGTGTTTTTTAACCATACTCATGTATTTTATGTTTCTGTCTTTTACCAGATAATTCTGTAAGAAATTCCTTTCAACGTTTTAAAGACATCACACATTAGATTATTTGCAAATAAAATGAATGCCAAGCATTTTTTACGCAAACACTCTTGGTCGGGTTTTTTCTTAATGTTGTCTTTGTTATGTTTGATTTATCCACTGAGAATCAAACACGGTGGGTTTTATGCATTCCTAGTGACAATTTTCTCTTTAGTACAAACAGCACTGGACTGCAAGGGAAATGCAATAACAGCTTTAAGTCATTTGTATCTTCTGTCATTTATCAAAAAGCCCTTGAATTTCAAAATGCTTTCCTTTGCATTGGTACTTAAATGCTTCATTTTCCTAGCTAGAAAAATTTGAGAAACTGAAACAAATCTGTAAAGTTCTTTAAGTTCCAGCAAGTGCAACAAACAGATTTTAGTGTCAGCTTTCTGCTTTCAAATTCATAATTTGAACTATGTGATCTCTTTGAGTAGCTCTGCAATACGAAATTATTACCCTGTGATGCAATGGAAATGAACCAAAGGGGAATGCTGAGAATAAACAGCACACTTCAATTTCTCAAAATGACACATGTTTGGAGAAAGCAAATGCAAATATTGTTCAAAACCAGCAGCAGCTTCCAGTTCCCCTTTTCAGCCACGTTGCTGGCCTTGTTCTCCACAGGGGTGGCTTCCTTCTTCCAACACATCGTTTATCAGTTGCCTTCATTTAGTGCTTTTGACACTTCACTTCGTTCGTGCTGAGTGATCAATTTATTCCACTGACTTAAATGAAGGACTAGGCAGGTTAGCAAATACCTAAACATGGCCATGCTTCACTCAGAGATTTTTTTTTTTCTCTGCATTTATGGTCAGTCTTCACAGTCTACTGGAAGTCCCAGCGCAAAGACTTCCAAGGGATCAACCCGTGTCTCTTGTAGGAGACGCAGGATATGAAGCAGGACTCTCCTATTTTCCTTCTACTGGCTCGCTGGTCCGTCTCAGGCTCTTGCATCCTTCTGTGGGAAATCTGTGTCTCCCATCAGCACTCAAGAAGAAGAAGAAGAAGAAGAAGAAGAAGAAGACATTTCTACCAAGCTGAACTACTGTGTTTGGGGCAGGGAAGAGCTTGCTGCTTAACAAAATGCTTAAAAAGAGAGTCCAGGGATTTTTTGACAGTTGTGCCTCTGTGCTTCTTTATGGGCTTGCAGATGAGCTTTTATCACTTAACCTGTCAGGAATGACTCCAACTATGAATTTGATTCCATAAAATGATGAATTCTTATTAGTCAAAAGAGTAAAGGGTATTGTTATGCAGGTGCATTTCCTTTTGTTTTGCTGCCTTGCTGAAATTAATTTCCATGATTACACTGCCCTCACCAAACTTTAAACATGCAAAAAATTAACCTTTCATCTGGTGCTACTCAGTGCCAAGAACAGGAGGACTGTTTTAGTAGATAAATAATGTATTCCTCAGAAATGAGCGCTAATGCCTGCAAACACATGAAGAAATTAGGTTTAATTAGCACTGTGTATAACTCATTGCCATTTTTAAGCTGTGTAAAAGATACATCTTTAATAATTAGTTTATGTACTAATAGTCTAGTGGTATCTCTGTGGGTGTTGGGAGGGCTGGCAGCAGAGCATCTTGCTCCTGGTGCAGATTTGGCCAGGGTGCAGATTTGCCTGGGTTGTCTTGGGTCAGAAAACACAGAATAGACTCAAAGTGCTGTGTATCACTAAGTAAGGTATTTGAGTAGAGATTTTTTCCTCCCCTTGATGGACACCAGCAGTGAAAAATTTTGTAAAACCATTTGTGTGGGCTCCCTTTTTGATATGCTTGTCCTGGCAGTGACCCAGGTAGCCACACTGATGCCTTGAGTGTTGCAGAGAAGATTGTGAAAGGAAGAAATGGTGATATTCTGACTCAAGTTCAGGAAGGCAAAAAGCTACCATGACGTGAAACAATCCTTTACACTTTGCAGCTCACTTTCCTCCTCACCACCTGTTAGGGATATTTTGGACAGTAAGGCAGAAGCAGATGTTTTAGTGTGCCTTGCACACTGCAGTTCAACCTGTTGTACTGTTGTGATTCCAGCCTTGCTTGTGGTTAAAAATCACATGGAAGCTTATATATTTTCATTTTTCCTGCCACTGTATGGCAAGGGTGCTTGGCAGGAACACAGTGTGGACAGATGGACCAGCAACCTCCTGAATTGACCTGTCTAAATACCCAGCACCCCATGACTGTGATTACTAACAGAATAAATGACTTGAGATCACTCAGAAGTTTAAAATATTCTGTGCAGGATGCAGCTTATTATTTTCCCACCTCCTCTTTCTACTGGTAGTCATCAATATGTGTTGCAACCAGATATAAATTACTTGCTTTTCTAAACTGTTTGATTTAAACTACTTTGCAAAAAAAAGAAGACTAGCTGACCTATTTCTCTCATACACGTCTTAATTTAACTTTAGTTTTATCTTGGTGATTGTCAGATTCAAAAGCATCCTTCAGTACACAATTTGATGGGGACAACACAGAGGTCTGTTTTTGCAATGATAGATAAAAATCCAAGATCTTATGCCAGAGATAGAATTCTAAGTGAGATTCTGGAGTCTTGTTTTGTTTGTGGTTCGTTTTTTGATCTTGGTCTTTGGGGTTCTTTTTGTAATTGGACATTATAAGACTAAATTATTGAAGTTGAAGAGATGGAAAAACAGAAACTGTCAATGAAAAAGAGGGCAAGACAGAGGAGGATTTCTAAAGGCTGTGCCAAAGAAACAGTTGGAGAGAGAAGAAGAGAATGAAAATCAGTAGATGATGTTGTGGGCACCAACTTTATTTTAAGAAAGAGCGTTTCTGGTTGTACTAAGACAGCTGACAGGTCCAGATGGATGAAGCTGATCAGGTTCTGTGGTTTGGTGAAGAGGAATCAAATGGAGATTTGGAAAAAAAACCCCAAAAAATGGCTTTTGGTTATTATGAACTATATTAGAAAGCACCTAAATGAAACTGGAAAATAAAGTCTCCAGTAGAGGCAACTAGAGCAAACTTACAGGTATGAGAAAGAAGGTGGAACAACAGCTATAAATAAACTGGATCTGTATTAATATGGGTTATTAAAAACAGTGAAAAATAGCCTGTGATGAGATAAAGACTGGAAGGTATTCAGTGCAGGGATGCAGAATGGGTTAACCTTTGGTAAAGTAAGATGTTCTTGTTATAAAATCTGTGACTACTGTGGAACAGTCCTTGGAGCAAGACCTTCAGAGTGAGAAAATAGCACATGAATGAATGAGGGAAATATGCATCAGATTTCTAAATATGTGTTAGTTGGCCTCCTTGTTTCTTACCTAGCCTGTTTTTCTGTGAGAGGTTATCACAGTGTAGTGATAGTGAGTAGAGATTACCATAGTGTAGTCCTGTTTTACATTTGGAGCCTGGTATGTCTCTTAATGCATCCATACACTGAGAAGATGGAGAAAGAGAAAAGAGAGTGCATGTGAGACCAGAGGAGCAGAATAAAGTAAAGAAAGCCTGAGGAGACATAAAAATCCCCAGATAATGTTGGGGATGTGCTTTACAAAAGCAGCAGTAAGGACAGGGGAGGTGGGTCAGTCCAAGGCAGAGGTGTAGGAAGGGCTGCATGCTGCCCTGCCAGGCTGGGAGAGCTGTGCAACCCAGGGATCAGCAGAACTGAGAGTGATGGCATGTTTGCTGGAGGCAGACTAGAGCAGGACTTCGAACTCTGATACTCTAAAGTGTTAGGATTTTCTACAGATATTGGTATGTATATATTATTATTATTAATAATAATTATTATAGTAATAATAATAGTAATAATAGTAATAGACACTACATTGAAAAGCTATAAAATTCAGTGAATCTCAGTTCCAACTTTAGAAAATTAAAGGTAAAACATAGTCATGTTGAAAATGTAGTAAAAATTTGGCAATAAACCTTCCTTCACCTTCTGACCACTTGTCACAGCTGGTGTTTAAAATACAAAACCATCTGCAGAGGGTAGACTCACATCACTTCTTTTGTGTCTGCAGGGTCAAGACAGAACCAGCACAGGCATGTACTTAAGGGGAAACACTTTTCACTGTATTAATTAAAATACTTGATGAGACTGCATCTCAAGTCACGTACCCAATTTTGGGCCCCTCACTACAAAAAGGACATTGAGGTGCTGGAGCAAGTCCAGAGAAGGACATCAAAGCTGGGGAAGGGTATGGAGCATAGGTCTGATGAGAAGTGACTGAGGAACCTGAGGTTGTTTAGCCTGAAGAAAAAGAGGCTCGGGGGTGATGTTATGACTCCCTACAACTACCTGAAGGAGACTGTAGCCAGGTAAGTGTCAGTCTCTTTACCCAGACAACAAGTGACAAGATGAGAGAAAGTGCCTTAGATTGTACCAGGAGAGGTAAAGATTGGATAGTAGGATATTTTTTATTTTTTTTTTTTTTTTTTTACAAAAGAGGTTGTACAGCTTTGGAACAGACTGCCCAGGAAAGTGATGGAGTCACCATCCCTGGAAGTATAACAAAACATGTGTGGCTGTGGCATTTGAGGACATGGTTTGATGGTGAACATGGTGGTTAGTTGGACTTGATGGATACTTTCAAACCATAAAGATTCTGTGACTGCAGAGTACAGGAAACCAAGCTCACAAATATCAGCTTAAACTCATGGTACACTAGAATCATAGAGTAATAAAATCATAGAATGTTTAGGGTTGGAAGGACCTTAAAGATCATCTAGTTCCAACCCCTCTGCCATGGAAAGGGGTGCCAGTGACTAGTTGAGGTTGCTCAGGGCCCCTTCCAGGTCCTAAACACTTTCATGGGTGGAGCATCTACAGCTTCTCTGGGCAACCTATTCCAGTGCCTCATCACTCCCCAAGTAAGGAATTTCTTCCTCACCAAGCTAAACCTGTGCTCTTTCAGTTTAAAACCATTGCCCCTTTTCCTGTCACTATTTGCTTGTATAAAAGTTCTTTGCTTCCTTTTCATAAGCCCCCTTAAAGTACTGGAAGGCCACAGTGAGGTCTCCCCAAATCCTTCTTTCCCCATGCTGAACAGAAGTTGACATAGAGCACTATCTGAATGTGTATGTAATAAATCAGAGTCTGGGGAAGACAGGACATGAGGGTTTAGAGAGTTTTAAGTACTGGATGATGTAAGTATGGTTACTGTGATGTAATTAATGATCCCTTTGCAGGCACATTCTTCCTGTGGTCCTGGGTATTTCCAGATGCATGGGTAATGTAATATTTGTTTGCTTAATACATAACATCAAAAAAGCTTCTGAAGCAAAGTATTCCCTATTCTTCAGTGTTTTCCTGCTATTCTGTTACTTTCAGTAACATCTCTCATTTTTTCTTTTATTTGTTGTCATCTCTAGAATTAATTCAGTCCACATACTGAAATTATTCCAGAGTGCTCAATCATTTGATTTTGCAAGTGATTATATGGCTCAGAAAACATGAATGTATGAGAAAAGAGGATTTTTCAGAGCTCTTCAATTTTTCTAAAATATTTCCTCAAAATTTACTAGAAATTTAAATTTTGTGTTCAGAACCTTTTACATTTAGAAGTCTTCTGTTACATTTGTCAAACACTTTGTCTTGGTGAAAGTTGGAGCAGTTTAATTAGGCCAGACCAAAGAACATAGAATAATGCACAACCAGGCCTAATAACTTCAAATTGCCATTTTGCATGTGTTCATTCTTGTGCTCGACTTTCTTCTTAGAGCAAGCCCAGTGTCAATGCAAAGAAAAGCCAAAGCACTGATTTTCATTCAAGGAAAAGCTGACACATCCTATGCCTAACAGGTATCAAAGAGAGAGCCCAGGCTCCTACTTCTGTGCTTGATACCATTTAGATAACATTTTCTATTAAATTAATTACTTGATTTATACCTTGCCAAATACTTGTTTCAGAGACCCAGCATGACATGTCTTCAACATAACAGAAATACCTTTAATAATGTTTTCATATTTGTAAATAGCGAACACAAACCCAGCCTTCAGAATTCTGTTTCAGTTTAGACAACAGGTGAGAAAATGGTGAATTTGTATTTTGTGATTTTTGGGCCCACTTACATCTTATACCATCCTGATGCTTCACATTTCAAAAAGCCAGAAGGGCTGGACCCATTTATCTCAGCCTGCACTGCATGTCCAGATGGTAAATCTTGCATTTATAGAGATCAGAGCATGACAGGTGACTTTGATTGCTAATACCAACGAAATAGAAAAGTATCCAGCTCTCCCTCCTTTCTCCCTTCAGTCTTCTAATTCCACCTGCTACACATATGAAGGAAGAAAAGTGATGCAGGAGCTGGTGGTTTCCAGACCAAATGCTCTATTTAACTGTCTTTATGTCTGTGCTTTCAATGACTTGATAAACTTGCCAAATGCTAAATTTTGGGAGTGAAATTCATGTTTTGTCATGACCTACAAATAAAATATGCCCTTTCTATATTAAAATCAAAATATTTCTATGAGGATTTGGATTACTATATTTAATTTCTGGTTAAATTAACTAACAAATTTATCTTGAACTTTCATTAACTCTATAAATTAATGATTTTGCACTTGTCCTCTTATAGGTACAAAACAAGACTTGATCATTGTGTGATGCTGTAATTAATCGCTGCTGTTAGTCTTTGCTGCAATAAGAAAAAATCTCATTTGATATTAAATATACTTTGATATATAATTTGATATTAAATATATATCCTTAATCCTGATTTTCTCAACTTTTAACTCCTTATTTTTTACATATTATTAATATTCCTCATTTAGATAATGCAATGCTCATACATAAAAGAGATATTTTTTCATCAATTTCCTTGAAGAATACAATCTCTTAATGCAGTCTATAGAAGGAAACACTGGCGATACTGTCACTAGACAGTAAAACAAGAAAGCAGTTTTTTTATTTTGAATGACCTTCACAATGAGCTTGCTATTGAAAACATAGTGAATAGTCCCATATTTTTGACACAGAAACATTCAGAAAAAAGTATTATAAAAATCATTTTCCTACCATTTACATATGCAAAATATCATAACTCCAGCCCAAGTTTCTGCCAGTGAATCAAGAGAATGAAAAATACATTAAAGAAATGCCATATGTAAACAAAGCACATTGCCAATGCTTCTTAACAATGTGTTAAAAATAACAGGAGGATTTGTTCCTATATTGCTCATTGTGTCCAATATCATTTAAATGTGACTGAAATTTCTTACCAGGTGATATGCATCTCTTCATGTTTTATAATTTGAAGTGAGCATTTACACCTATTGCAAAAATTAGGGCAGATTTTCCATAGTCAAAATCTGTACATTCTGAAAAGCTGATAATCAGCTAAGCTGATAAATCTTATAATTACAGATGGTGTTGTTAAGCATAGCCTCAAACTACTGTTGAAAGAAAATTTGAGTGGCTGATTGGATAGTCAAGGTCAGGGGCCATTTAGTTTTCCAAAAGTCTAGCTATAATTGCTGTGCCCCTGCTCTGGACTACTGTGTCTGGTAAGGATGCACATATATTAGCTTATCATCTATACCACCTGCACAATATATTAATTTGAGCAGTTTAAAATTTGCCCGTACATGTACTGGATTTTCATTAAAATGTTGATACAATGAAAATTCCTTTTTGAACCAAACCTTGTACAATGCCAAGAGCTGTAGTTTCAAGACAATCATACACATATTTATGTATCAAATTGTATAGTCGGTTTTAAAGCTTATGAAACTATATGAAATATACATCAATAAAAAGGATCTTAGAACTTAGGTGATTAGAGATGGTAAATAGGCTATAAGTTTATATAATCTGAGGTATTTGTATATTACTTTATATTACTAATTTTACTAATTGTAGTCAGCCCAGTATATATTTGGCATTAGAGACTTTAGGGAACTGGTTGCTTCACCTATGTCAATCCTAAACCAATGACTGTGTTGATTCTCCCTATTTATTCCTACTTCTACTTGGCAAATAAGCTCATTTCTTTTTTTTTCCTCCTTCCTTCCTGGAAGGAATTTTTTTTTTTACTTTCTTCTGAATAGTATCAATCATAGCAGAAGCTGAGTAGCAGGACAGAATGTCTAGATCATTTTGATTTTATTTTTTTATCATTTTTTTGATCTGTAGCCTGATTATACAGATTTTAGTATGTATACAACATGAGATACTGATTGCAAAATAATATTACTACTACGACAACTTCACATGGTACCCATTGATTACTTTAATGCAGTACTTTACTGTATTCTTCCTTTAATCTTTTGAATAAAATTAAATTTAGAAATATCACTCATTTGACAGCAATTCTTTGCTGGTTTCTTTTCCTTTTTCCACCATCAAGATGTGTTTTGTTAAGGCTGCTACCTTTTTACCGTTCTCATACTCAGTAATATTGCTAATAGTTATTGCATACCTTGTGCCAACAACCAGTTCAGAAAGAGAAATATTCATTTGAAATGCACATAATTTAGCAGTGGTAGCTGAAAAGCAGCAGCAGTAAGCAGAGACAGAGTGATTGAATTAATTAGAATTATAGCCTTTGGGTTTTGCATGTGCTATTGGAATTATAGGAGTGCCTTTACTGTTTCATCCTAAATATCAAAGGTAAGTGTGAAATCTTACTTCTTTTTCTATTAAATGTGGTGCATTTTTATCATCCTTGTTATATATTTTGCTGCTCTTCTTCAAGTATTCCAGTTTACCATGGACTGATTTCAGGGTAATTGTCAGCTGATTACCCACACACTTCTTTTACCTGTAGGACAAACTGTCTTGGTTTAGGAGTCATAAAAAGAGATGCAGAGATTTTATCAAAAAATAATTTCACATTTAGGTATAGTGTAATGACAATGGTAACTAATGGCTCCAAACTAGACATACAATGATGACAGGACTCAAAAGTTGTAAGCAAGAGAGTGAAATTCCAAATGTTTTTCTCTGCTGTACTGTTTTCATTTAAATAGACACCAGGAAGCATTATGGAGCTAGAGGAAGACTGTTCCAGTTCAGGCAGGATCCAGTTTAAAAAGGAAAAAAATAATTCTACAGATATCTTTTGTTGCAAATTCCAAAACTGCCAGCATATCAGGCTGGAACTGTATACTCTGAAAATGATGCTCTGAAATTTGAGAGGTCTGGTTTCAGTTTCTGGCTTGGCTACAGATTTCCTCTAGGCGAATCACTCACATCTTGCTGTGGCTCAGTTCTCTATCTGTAAAATGGAGATAATGATTCCCTGCCTTGCAAAGGGTTTGTGAAGATGAGTTCATTAATGTTTGATAGATGTAGTGCTGGAGACCACATCGCTGTCAAGCAAGTGTGGAATACAGCCTCAGCAGTACCTCCTGAAGCTTGTGAAGGGCACTCTTTTGAGGAAATATACTTTGTTTTCACCAGGCTGGTGAATGGCTGCAACTTTCCCACTTCACACACTGAAACATAAGCTGGGGTGAGCTGAAGTGAACTGGCCGAATATCCATATGAAGACTCAAGATGTATGAGGATTAATATTTCTGGTTTTCTTAGTCCTGTCTTTGTCCATTTTGCTATTGAGACTTGTTGATATATGCAATTGTCTGACACAGTGAGAGGCTTGTCTGCTTTTTACTGATTTCTTTCTATCCATTGCAGAATGCAGCAACGGTTGCTTGCTCAATGAACAAAAACTAGATGGAATTTATTCCCTTCCCCCTTGCATTGCTGCTATTCAAACAATGCTTGAATGACACCATTTTTAAAATCTGTAAAACTGGAGAACTACAAGACTTAACATAATTGCTACATTATCTAGGTCTGACAGCTCTCTTATTGTATGATCTAAAGGAGATGGCCTGGGAAGATGTTACATGTGTTATCTATCAGAGCTGAACTTTCAAACCCTCCCTCTGTAAGTTTTAGTCTTCTGACTTCAAAGGCAGCTAAGAGGAGTTGGTGGATTCTCTTAAGAAAATCCAGCCAGAGTGAGGGGGAGGGCATTAGGCCTTGGACCCTGGCAATGCCTTACCCAAGAGATGTCATACTAAGCAGTAGTCATAAATCCTCTATGAATAATATTTGTCACAAAAGGACCAACAGTAGGATGAACAACCTTCATGCTATTTTAGACAAAAATACACTTCACACTCTCTCCGATGAAGCAATAGTAGCTGCAACATTTTAGGTATGAACAGTTTCATCTGAAAATGTTGTGAGAAGGCAGCACTGAAATAGAGAACTAAGCAAGAATCAGATTCATGTAGCTGTCATTGTTTCCTCAGTAAATTCAGCTGTGGGAAAAATGAATGCCTTTCTTGGAGAGAATGGTCCTGTTTCACATGGTGATCATCCTGCATTTATAGTTTTTCATTGCAGAATTTCTTCAAACTTCCAACTTAAATCATAAAAAAATGTCAGGTAACTCAAGAGACAAAGGCAAATACATCTTGACTAAGGTGTTAATTAGTTTGAAGAAAAAATTGGCAGCAGCATGTTGACAGCTTGTGGGTGGTTTCAATGATAACTGGCACTTTCTCTGGGAATATTACCCATTTTCCCCTCTAAAGGATGCCCCCAATATCCATTTTTGGAATGGTATGGGTTTGTGAATATTGCATCCGTGGTTCACAGAAAAAATCATTTAAGGAAATGTAAGAAGAAAATTCATAGTTTTTTTGTACCTGAATTCATTGCTTTCTGTAAAAAACCCTCCATAATTGGTGCAATTACATAACCAGGCCTGTAAGAATATTTGAGGACATCTTCTGTTTATTTCTTTAATCATCTGCCAGAGGAGAAAAATCTTGCAAATCTTCATTCTCCCAATCTTGAAAAACTATTCTATTGCATATGATTCTTGCATGCCACTGATTATTAATAAAGTATCAGGGTGCTTGCTACTCAAATAACAAGATTAACATCTACCATCTGCAGTTCTTTTTCTTTTTCCCCCTCTTAACTTTAATGTTTCTCTAAAATGGTTTAATTGATATCAATGGGAACGGTTGCAGAATGAATCACGGTGTCACTCAGAATGGGTCATGTTGGGAGGGACAACATGGGCTCATCTGATCCAACCTCCCTGCTCAAGCAGGGTCATCCTGCACAGGATTGTGTCCAGGTAGTTCTTGAACTTCTCCAGGAGGGAGACTCCACAACCTCCCCTGAAAATTTGTTCAGTGTGCAGTTGCTCATACAGTAGTTTTTCCTCATATTCAGGTTGAACTTCCTGTGCATCAGTTTCTGCTTGTTGTCTCTCATCCTATTGGTTGGTACCACCAAGAAGAGCCTGGCTCCATCTTCTTGGCATCCTCCCTTTGGATACTGATAGACATTGATGAGGTCCCTTCTCAGTCATCTCTTCTCGAGACTGAACAAAGCCAGGCTCCCTCACCCTTTCCTCGTGAGGCATGTTCCATTCCCCTGATGAACTCTCCAACCCTCTGGATCTGCTCCAGAAGCTCCATGTCTCTTCTGTACTGAGGAGTCTAAGACTGGACAAAACACTCCAAATATGTCCTCACCAGAGCTGAGGAGAGGGGCAGGATTACATTCCCTGACCTGCTGGCATTGCTTTTCCTAATGTACCCCAGGATACCACTGGCCTTCTTGGCCACAAGGGCATTCTGCTGGCTCATGGGTGAGGTACATTTCAGTGTGATGTAAGAATTGGGGTTGATATAATAAGGAATGAGAGAGACAAAATGAGAAGAACAAGTCACTTTGCCCATCTCTGCACTAGAGTGCAAAAAGAGCTGTATTTCTCCCACTTCTCTCTCTTCTGCAGCCACTAATTAAACAGTATGAAAACAAAAACAATGAAAGCAAGTTGGATCTAATGGTAATAATTCAGTTTTGCTTACCCTGAAGCCTGGCTTCTGTTCAGCACACTATTTGGCAATTTGTGGAATGGGAGACAGGCAAGACCTCAGTGTTTTTCAAGTGCTTAGGAAGAAAGAACAAAGACCCTGCTTTTATATTGTTAAGGATTCCTAGAATCCCTGGAATGGTGGTCTGTGCTCCATAAAAGCAATACAATATTCAACTACATGCCTAATCTTCTTTTGCTGGGGTTATACTTTTCTGTGTTTGGAATTGTTATGGTTAATCTTTTTTAAGCAAAGAACCAAGGATCAGCTGTTAAAAAGATTTTATTAAAAATATGTTAGAGAATATGATGAAAAGCTGGTTTTAGATATATATAAAAAGACTGTATTTGGCACATATAGATGTATATTTGCCAAGTGTATGACTCCCAGAAAATATCAGTTACTTATTCACAGATGAAAACAGAGGATCAAACAGGCACAGATTGTCGTGCAGCACTGCAAGCAGGGAATCTCAAGTGAGGCATTACTAAATGCAAGCAGAGTGGAATTTCCTCCTTGGTATTTGCCCATCAAATTATATCTTTAAAACTGCACCTGTCAAGTTGCTTAATGTTAGCTTGCCAAGGACAAATAGTTATTTTTTTCTCCCAGTAGTCACTGAAGTTCACTATAAAGCCCTATCCTCTGTAAGAAAAGTAAGTGAAAGCTGCCTGCATTTAGGTCTTGGGCAGAGGAATCAGCAGAGGGCAGGAACACCAGCTGGAGCGGGGCAGGAGGAGCAACTAAAGTTTTCTAAAATATAATACAATAGAAACTGTCATTCCTCTTCACTGGGATATTCCCCAGATGCTAAAATTTATCTCACCCACCTAAAGAAGTTTAGCAGGATTTTTCTGAGTTAGTTTTGACAGTTTGGGGATTTATCCCCATTACATTATAAATGTCATTTTGCTTGGTAAATAATGTTCCAGCACATTCACCTTAGTTCCACCTGGCAGGAAGCAGCAGCATAAGTCACAGATGAGAGGAACTATCCCAGAAAGGTGATGCTGAGGGCAGGGGAGGGGATCTTCCTCAACTACAGTCATAAACAGAGGGTCCAGAGGGATTCTCTGCTAGTGTGACACTGAGCCCAATGGACTGTTTTCACAGAAATCCACATTAGCTGATGGGAAGGGGAAACCCCTGCCACAAGCAAGTAGGTGGAAAACTGGTCTTTCAGTAGGTGGAAAGACTGGTCTTTCAATGATAGTCTGTACTCCAGGTGGGAGACAAGTAGCTACTACCTGAGCAAAAGGCCACTGAGATGTTTGTTCCCAGGAATTTCTATATTTTTAATACTGTACCTTACTATTCTAGAAAATAATAAAATTTGATTATATGCTACAAAGTGATGTGCTCTTTTGGTATCAATCATCTGTAAAGTCTGTAGCTGGACCTAGACTTCATATTCCCAAGACTCATGCAACTTCTCTAATAGGAAGAGTTGTGTAGTTTGACATATTTTGTCCCAGTGTAAAAAGCAGTACAAATTTAGAGGAAAGTGGAGAGGATTGGTGAAAAGCTAGCAGCATAGGAAAGTTGAAATTCCCACCTGTATGAGGTAGCAGTGCAAGAGGTCATTATTTAACATCATTCAGGGAACAGGTCAGCCCTTGCCCTCACCGAGAGCTGCCATGCAAATAAATAGGCCTTTGCTTCCAGCAGTGGAACAGGCTTATCTCTTCACAAACTGTGGATGTTCATCTCTCTTTGTCTATGATTCATTATTTACAGTTATCCAAAATGCTTTCATAATCTAGTGAGGAGGACTAGGTAATGCTCCATAATTTAAATGACCTGTCACACTACATGGAAAAAGCCAAAGCAGTTTGGTGATGTTTCTTTTTCAAGACCATTTATAGACTCTAGGTTTTCAAGCTGTGAGCCAAGCACTTCTGGTAGGAAAAAAAAATAATGAAAACAACAGCAGCAACAACAAAAAGATAGAGACTAGAATTCAAATCAATCTATGCATGAAAAATTTTGCAATGGCAAAATATGTTGAAAATTTATCTGGAATGTAAAGAGAAGTAATGGTTGCCTGACAAGTTAAATGAAAATTTGTAAATATGAGAGTACTCTTCCAGCCCTGAGCCTGGCACCAGCAAAAAGAAGTGGTTTGACTGCAGCAGTCATGGGGGCAATTAGCTATGTGGTTATGAATTAATTAATGCTTTCACTTGTTATTTTTGCTGACAAAAGCAGCATATTAGAAAACACACTGGTACTTCTCAATGTCCTTGGATTGGAATTTAGGAAATCTGCATCCTTGTATTAGAGCAATTTTGTTTCAAATGTGTTCTTATCCCTGCAAAAGGTGAATTACAGGCACAGTGAATGTACTGAGTTCAGCTCAGGATCAACTACATAATTGGATGCTTGGCCTTACAGAGTGGTTTGTATTGTTACCTAATGGGTCACCAAGAAGGATTTTCATCCTTTTGTTCATAATTGCTATTTCAAGAAATGAGGATTAAGTCAAAATATTCTGTGTCTGTTTTACCCTGTCAACAGTTTCACTTGGTGTAAAATAGCATATCATCAGTGGTGTTATTTTATTGTACTAACTAGTTACTAATCCTAGTTACTGATTAGGAGTTTCTGGCACTAGCTCAGTTGCTGTGTGATGCCCACAATAAATATTTTTACAGAACTGTAACAACTGAGCAGATTGCCTAGATCACAGCCAATAAATTATATTGCTGCTACAAGCTGAACCCCATTTAACCGTCACACAATGGATGCTTGAAAGTGAGGTGTTCCAGCTTCTTGTTGTGATTGTGATTGTTCTGAATGAAGACAGAAGTTTAAGTGCAAAAATATACACCAGTTTTTCAGCCTGAACAAAGTGCATATGTTTTCAAATAAACTGTAAAGGAGTAATTAAACCTAAAGCAGTTAGTGATTTAGTTTGTGCTTTATGCACTTCTGGTAAACTCCTTCCTCTTCTCCTGCTGCTCTGTTATATTCCGAGTGGGATTAGATACCTCATAGTGGAGACATTCCTGTCAGGTAGTGTGAGATATGCTGTGAAGCAGAATAAGTTTTTGCTTGGGGGGAAAAAAAAGTGCCTATAGGCTTTTGAGGGGTTTTGCTTTTCTTTGACAGTTTATTTGCTTTCAAAACTGCATTTTTTTCTCATGAAAAAGTTTCTTAGACATGTACCTTTAAATCTATGTGGCAAATGAAAACCTTGAAAACAGCAGATAACTGCTATCGAGGCAAGGAAGTAGGAGTCTATTATTAGCTGTATAGTAATACTGAATTTTTTTACCTCTGTACCAAAAAATAAAATAAAAAATCAGTGAAAGGGGTTCCTCTGTAACTGTTATGAAACAGATTATAGGAGATTAAATTTAATTTTTCAGGGACATACTCTACCTTCCTTGCAGTAAATGCATCTGAAAAGAAATTTTGTGTTTGAAGCAGTGTTCAGATCTTCCTTTGTCAGATTTACAGAGTAGAAAAACCATAGAGTTAAAAAGGCAAAGGTTACTAGTTGTTCTGAATTGTCTCAGTTTCTGTTTGATCAGTAAGAATATTAAAACCATGTGCTTTATGCTCTAGCAAACTGAGCCAGAGTTATCAGGGATAAAGGGCCAAGGTCCACAAGTTCATAAGGGTAGACAGTAATTTACCTTAGCCAAAGATCTAAAAGAACTAAATAAGATCAATATTATTTTGGGGATGCATTTTAGAACTTCTACAAAAATATTTAAAAGGATCTATTTTCTCCTATTAAGGATATCCATCTTCCATATAAAAACCATCCTTTAATAGGTTGTTCTGAAATATTTATTCCTGTACTGCTTTTCATACCATCTTCTGTCTGACAAGACCATGACCTTCAAAGGTATGAGGTATCAGGGATTACAGAGACAGATGTTTGTAGTAAGGTGAACAACCACAGATTAATGTTTTCCTGACAATATTAAAAACATGTGAACAGTGAAAAGCCAGTAGCAAATGAGACAAGATGCTAACCAAGCATCTGTCTGATGATGAAGTGACTGATCATGAAAAATAGGAGGGGAAAATACTTAGACAAATTTGTGAAGTTTATTCAGCAATTTTTTCTAGATTTGTTGTTAGCCTTTGAATAAAATATTTTAGTGCTGATAATCAAATATATACTGTATACAGAGAGAGAGATCTAGTGGTCCTGGAATTGAAAAGGAAGATACCACTTTCTCATTCAATTAGTCAAAGCATCCTTCAACAGCACAATTTTATCTGAGTCAGTAAACTTAAGGTTACATTAGGGAATCTTGTTGTTTTGGTTTGGGTTAGTTTTTTTTTTTTTTAAACTTTCAATTTTCTTTTATACAGACATGCTATAAAGCCTTTGAGTAGAGGATTATCCTCTAAAAAGTTACTTTCTGAAAACATCTGTAGTGTCAGCCCTTAGACATAAACCTTCGAAAAGTAACTTGATTATCTGACTCCCTAAGAGTCTTCTGTTTTCTGATCTGAGTAATGAAGAAAGATGTTGAAAGAAAAGTCAAGTTTTCTCACTGAATTACATACATAATGAGACTGGAAACTCTTGATCCTATAGATACGTATGAGAAGATAGATATACTAGAAATGGGTTGGGGGGAGGAGGGTAATAGAAATCCTCAATAAGGATGTAATGTTTTGGGATCAGTTATTTTGCATTTTCATAATGGACTAGCAGATAGAGAAAGTATATGATTCAGATACCAAAAATTGCCACTTTTGTCGACGCTGACGATCTTACTGTGATTTTTTCTGACACTTTAAAAGTTGGCATGCTCAGTTAGAGGGGTGAAGTCATGTTTCTTTTTCATTTCCTTTTAAAATGCTGCTTTTCAGCATTCAGTATATTTTAATGGACAAAATATGTCTTCAGACGCTTGAGTATGCTTTAAGTGACTGACTGTATTTCTGATGGAAGATTAAAATCTGTATGCCTCTTGTGAGCTGATCTTCAGCATGTCAGATCTTGGGGAAAACTGCCATCCTTGTCCTTACCGACAGTTGTCATCAGATCAAGAACAAGGATGAACTCCTAAGGAACCACAATGAAATTGCAAGGTTGGGCTCATCTGTACGTTTTACACTCTGAGACCGGTCCTAGTTTAGGTAAAGAGAGAGTCTGTTCCTGTTAAACCCAGGAAGGGTTGGGGAGGAAGCATAAGAGCTGTTGTGACCCGATATGAACCAGCACTCCCAATTCAAAGGAGTGCTCAGCCAAATGAGGGTCTTAAGCAGAGCAGTTTTTTCATTATGAATATTGGATTATGAATCATCCAGAACTGCTCTGTCTGTACATTAAACATATTTAGCAAACCCAATGAAAGATTGCTTTTGTCATTTTTCTCCCCTTCCAATATTCTCAAACCTGCTCTCAGTACCTCTTGCAAAGACATCTGTAAGCAGACTTCACATGCTAAACAGGGATTTCCTCTGAGCAGTGTTAAACCCAGACCAGGCTGATGGTGCCTCTGGTCAAAGGTGGATTCCAAGGCAGGATTCTAAGAATGGGCCTCATGGCAGTAATGAAACCATCTTGCAGTTACTGCTATGGTCTCACAGAAGTGCTTCTCTCTGTAGGCACTGAAATTTCTCCTTCACCCGAGTTTACAAAGACGATGTCAAGGAGGTTATCTTTTCAGCTATAAATTCATATTCATATTACTGCTAAAACACTCCTCTGAGTTTTCAGGCATACCAGACTATAGATGTAAGTGAGAAATGCCACTGACCTCTGGAGTTCTGCCCCCAACCCTGCAGTGCTCTACTGTTTTCTTTCTGTTTTGGTCTTCAAAAGCCTGTGTAAGACCTGAATTTAGGGATATAAGGAGATCAATCACAGAAGCACTGGGCAGGTCATGGCTGAACAATGGATACAGGTTCAAAATGTTACAGTGCAAATCATTCAAGACACAATGAAAAAAGCAGAGATAAAAATGTGAGGAAGTCTGTTCCTTTACTAGGACACAGACAAAAGATCTTTCCTTTTAGTGCAAAATCCTCTTGCAGAAGTTGAGGACCAATTTTATTTAATACAAACAGTGAAACTTGTACCTATCTCCATCATTATGAGGTACACCCAGATTAATCAATAGAAGTCATCCATTCACAGTGGAATGATTTGCTTTTTGAAGGTTTTGAACTGTGTCTGAATACTCTTCAGAGATTTTTTTCTTTCAGCTATGTTATTGACAACTACTTTATTTTTCTGTTAAAAGCAGCTCTTTTTTAAAGTATTTTTTGTCTTTTCCTTTAAACCATAGCTTTACATTTTTCATAATGTGTTCTCTTGCTACAAAGGAAGATTTCATGATTACAGATTAAGATTAAGCGGCAGGAATGCAGAAACTGAGAAACAAAGTACTGCTCTACAGCTGAATTTAGGGAAATAGCAGAAGAATAAACATAAGCAGAGTTACCTGAATTGACATTTGTTTTACATATTCTATTTATTTTCAACAGATTTTTTCAAACAATGGCAAAATCATTAACATGTGTCCACTTCTTATTTAAAAGTATATTAAATATTTTTCATTTTTTTAGTTGGAAGCTTTCAAAGCTACATCAAATATTTCAACCTACTTATGATTATTGTTAAAATTGGCAAGAAAATCTGCATTGAAAGAATTTTAATCACAATGATTTTATAGGATATCAAGAACAAAGTTTCTATTGCAATATTTTCTGAAGTTTTAATAGAGTGAAACAGCAGCACAAGTCTTATATATAAATAGTTTATAGACGCTTATATGAATGTGTCCTATATGCACAGCTCTAGATATAAACCATCCTATCCAATCTAGTGTCCCAATCTAATGGCTGTGTATGTAATCCACAGAATGTGGATTTGTGCCTATGCTGATGATAATTTATAATATGCTGTACTGAGGCCAAGAAAAATGCTAACAAAGTCCTCCTTGGAAGGCTGTTCACTTTGCTGCATAACACGGGTTTTAAGTGACCAGACATAAAAGCTAACGAAGAACCCAGTCCCACCCAATGCATCCAAGCCTCTCTGTGAGACCAAACTTGGATACAAGCAGCCCAAACCCACCAACTCGTTTTTGCCATTTTTAAATCAGAGTTTCACAGCCTGCAGCACAGCTTTCCTTACTTCAAGGAGAGCAGTCCAAATCTCTCCTTTGCAGAGACTCTGACTATCTCTGTGTTTCTTCCTTTTGTTTTTGAAGACTTTTTACATGTCCATCATCACTCAGTGGTGAATGTGGTGCTGCCCAAAGCTAATTATCTGGAAATTTCCACACCATCAGCTTAATGTAACACTGACAGCTGGCAAAGGAACAGAAAATATAATGGGCAAGATTTTAAGCAAATCATGTTGAGTAAGTAGAAAAATGGTGAGGAGAACATTTTGTATTTATTCAAGGAATACCTGCCACTGAACAAAATGCAGGAGTAACATGATTTTTTTTTTTTTAAATTCTGTAAATTTTTCTTCTTCGAGATCTTGGGAATATTTTTGAGAGGAAGACACAAGTAGTTCCTGAATATTTGGGGTTTGGTAGCCCCTCTGTGATATTCTGCTCTCATTTGATGACTTTTGTCACCTTTTCTGCATGTGATTTTGTGTAAATCCATAACCAGCACGTAAAATGGAGCAAGAACTGTTTTTTAATGCATCCAGAGATGTAATATTTGGTTTTCATTGAAACAGTTTTTTTGGGATGTGGTGGGGCAATAATGGGGGTGGGTCCTGTAAGACACCAAACCAATGGCAGTTTGAAATGGCTCCAGAATGGACGTGCCACTGGACACAGCTGGGGCAGTGACTGCTGCTGGTGGCACTGCCTCTGTGATAACGTATTTAGGAAAGAAGAACGTGCTGCACAGCACCTGTAAGAAAGGAATGAGAATATATGACCAAAAAAGCCCTGCAGATACCAAGATTAAAGTAGGAGGAGGCAGTGGAGGGGCTCCTGGCACTGGAGCAGCGATTTCCTTGCAGTCCAGTGGTCCAGTGGAGAAGACCATGGTGATTCAGGTTACCTCCCTGCAACCCTTGGGGATTCCAAACCCATTAGGGCTAGGAAGTATAGGACTGGGGGAAAAGATCTATTTATGTAATTTATTTTTGTTTTGTTATGAGTTTGTTTGTTTGTTTGTTTGTTTGTTTGTTTGTTTGTTTTTAATTACAGTTCTGTAAATAACTACATTTTTTGTTCTTAAAAAGAAAAAAATATACCAGAGCTAGACCTTCATGCAATTGTGGACATCTGTGCAACAGAGGTTGACTATGCCTCAGTGTACTCTTGTTTAACACCAAAACTTCACTGTTTCTGGTGTGTCACTTTCCTAACCAAAAGGGCAGAAACACTGAGGAGCAGCACAGTCACAAGGGCCTGTCCAGAGAAAGAAGCAGGAGGTGTTAATGGTAGTAACTTGGGAGCTTAAGTATTATGATTTTTTGAGAAAAGTATATGAGCTTTCAGTGGTTTTCCACAAATAACACAATCTTTTCTATGGAAAGGAAGAAATATTTCCTGTGTCCTTCTAAAGTGAATGTTTACTGTTATGGAGTTATTGCAGCATTTTAAAATGAATACCCAGGAACTTTCCCCTGTGATTAGCTGAGAATAAGGATAAAAAGAAATTGTCTTGGGACTACTTCAAACATAAGCTGTCACCACCACAATGATGAAAGCTGTGTTCCCATTTCTGAAGGTTGTGTAAGTGATGTCACTGTGCTTTCATTTTTCCGTCTTATAGGGAAAGGGTGCCCTAACTTATCCTTTTGGGACCGAGGCATTCAATCCCCTCTCTTTGCTTAGGTTATAACAGACAGCTAAAAGAAAGAGTAAAGAAATGGTTTTTGATAGCAGAGAGTATCTTTAGGGATTATTGTCAAACCACATTTGTAGGCTGCTAGTACAATGTTAATTGCTTAAATTCATACCTGAAGGCTTTATAAATTTCACCATTTTCCTTGACTGTTATCAGGCAGTAATGATCTGATCCACAGCACTATGCAGTCGGGGAAAAAAAAAAGGCATCTTATTACCTCTTGGAGATTAAGATGTGGATTGCATAATAAATGAGAGGAGAGAGTTGCAGGTATCTGAGCTGGGTTACATAGTCTTCAACGGGCACATAACTCACATTGTTTTTTTTCTGTTCTCAGACTGTAGTGTAAATAAACATGATAACAAATACAAGTTTTGGATTATGGCTAGTCTAATATGTGATTAAAGCACTATTTCTGCTCATATTCCTGCCACTTCTCATTTCCTAAAATACCAGGAGGAAACAGAAAGAAGGCTAGAATACTTGTCTTGTGGATTTGTTTACAAGCTGTAATTTTAATATCTGTGGCAACCTTCTGCAGTGCCCTATTGTTTGATAAGTGTTTTCTTATCAAGCCATATTGGTTGAATTATTAGCAGTGGGCATGCAAGGCCCTAAGGATAAGGAAATTGATGGCAGTTAGTGCCAGCAATGCTACTAGGGAGGAAAATGTACTGAAAAATTTAACAAGGAAGAAAAAGAGTGCAAACTCAGGATCATAATCTAAAACTAAGGATTGTTTTAAAAGTCTATGGTGAAACTAAGAATAATCAGCAAATATCTGTGGAAAGGTGTGCTTAAAATGGAAACAGTTACAGAAAATTTTCATATGCATGCCAAGTCATCTTGGGAATATCTTATTTTAAATAGGCATAAAACACATGCTTACCAAAAAGTCTTCTTTTTCATGGAGTGTGTTTTGTAACCATATGGGTGAATTATCTTGGGTGAGGAAACCGACATAATTTAGCAAAATTTTGAAGTATTAATGTATACTGAAATTGTTGGAAAACACTGCCTTCTTTTTTTTTTTTTTTTGGTCTTTTTCTTAGATGATTTCTTTGAGGTGATGCTGGGATGCTGTAATCACGCTGCTTGGATAAGTCCAACACATGTGAAGGCATCCTATGTCCTTTAGCTGAGAAAATGAGGCACAGCTGTGTTAGCAGGTGTCTTTACTATGGGACAGGAAAAAGGAATTACTGGAGAGTTCTCTTTAATGGGACTTCATGCTTCCAAAGCTGCTGACATTAAAATCTAAGATTTTAATCTAAGTTTTACAGTACATCTGAAAAAGGTATTGGCTCTTCTCTTCCTTTCAGAGAATTTAATGATGTTCTCCAGAGAGTGCTCAGAGACAAAGTGTTGCCCTTAATTTTCATTGTGACACCTTGCATCATTCGAAATATAAGATCATGAATTTTCTACCATGAATCAACATGGTGGTCTAAGAATATTTAAATGCTAGCCAAAAAATATTCAGGCAATAATATGGAATATCATTGATTCTCAGAAGTCCTGTGACATTTTTTATGTGAATATACTTGACATTTCATAAATATTTCTTCAAATTCTGTGAAGAAAACACAGGAATATTTGTGAGTTTTACTTTGTACTCTCACCTCCAATCCAAAACCCTAAAGATCTTTATGTTACAAGAGAATGAAGAATCTCCATAAGGCTGCATTTTCTTTGGTTTTGTTTTTGTTCTCTTGATTTTTGTTAACATACTCTGTTTAACTGCATTAATTCTCACACTGGAGGTATTGTCAAAATGTTAACTAAAGATTTAATTTTATACTATTATTACATATTTGACATACACTTTTAAACATAGAAATGCCATGACTTGAATACAAATCTGAATCTCAACAAAAGCAGTTTGTTTTGCTATCAGGTTTCTAGCCAAGTGGTACTGATTCATTCAGCTGGATTCATCCTAAGACTAAAGAGATGATGCATGGCAATGCCTGAACTTCCAAGGAAAATCAGAAAATATCATTCCAAATTAATGTAAATGAACAACAAAACATGCTGTCTTTCTCACTAAATGGGGTCCAGTGTGGACTCAATTCAGCAGTAATTTATGCAGTAAGGCAGAGCCCCAGCATGGGCCTGTGTGCCAGTTCAGTGAGCATTCCTCTTCCAACAGAAAGGCAACTTGCCTGCTCCCTTTGTAAAGGAGAAATTGGATGGACATGACCAAATACTTCTCATACACATAAGATATGTTTCAACAGTAGCATGTTCCCATATGGCGTCTGAAGGAAAGAGACTGCCACAGAGAGAACTAGTGCCAGTGTTCTCCTCTGTTGGCATCTCTTCCATTTCTGGATTTCCAGAGGATGCTAAGCCAAAGGAGTAAAGTATTATCATGCACTGATTTCTGGATGGCAGCATCTTTGCACAAGCAACTGCACAGAAACAATTTTCTGGGACAAAATAATCTTTAGAAGTTCCTAAAAAGAAAGGTTACTTGAGAAAAAATAAATAGAAAAAAATAAGTGAGTAAATAACTGCTTGTCCAATGACCCATGAGCACTCACCAGAGTTCAATTAAGGAAACACCTACTGTTTCTGAACTTTTCCTGTTGCTGAACTTAGTATTCAGGTCAGCTTTGAAGGGAAAAGGATCTCAGGTGAGCAAGAAAAATAAATTTGCACTGACTTCATCCTAAAAATACCAGGTGCTATTCTTATATATAATATTTCTTTGCACTTCTTCCCCTGAACTAGTACAAGAACATATTTCCCTTTAATAGAAATAGATGCATCAAAAGTGTTAGAAATAATGCTCCATGTAAGTCATGATGTATGATAATAATCTTAATAATTGTAATGACATTGCAATCATTCTGTTCATGATAAATTTTCTTCCCCAGCAAAAAAGGAAGTGTATAAGATTTTGCATGTCTTTCAGCAAATTAGCTGAAATATAAACATGTAGCAATATTGTCCTGAAGTGGAGCTTTGAGCTACTTTACCTTTTTCCCACTGCAAACATTTATTAGTTTTGATCCTATAAAAGGTTTTCCTTTCTGTGCTCCTTTGCCAATTAAGGCCTTTTGTGGTCCCCTTTAGATTGTCCTCAGGCTTACATGTTTCTTCTCTCACACAATTATTTGCATACTCTGAAGTGGGCACCAACTTACACAGGGTAAAATTCAGTGTGCCCAGAAGAGATTATATTCCAACTATCTCAGCTGATGTATTTTTGAGAGCTACACAGCAATGCATAACAAGAAAGATTTGTATTCATGTTTAGAGGAGTTTCAAGGCTCAGGACAGAGGACATTAAAAATCCTGGGTCAGCCCCAATGTTTTCTCTTTCGTGATGTAGCATTAAGGGAAATTCTGATGTGGTTTTCTTCTGAGCTAGCAGAAAGGGGCAATTACCTAATTGTCTATTTATGGAAACAATGTACAAGCACCATAATATTCAATGCCTTAAGACATACTTTTTCCCAATGTCAATAAAAGTGAACAACTATCTATTTACTTCTTCACATCCTGAGTGCCATTTATAGCTATGGCATTGACTTCTAGTTTTTCTCCTTCTGTAGAATTGGTCTTGGGCCCAACACGGCTGTTTCACTTTGACATAAGTTCAGAAGTTCATGAAGTTCAGAACAAAGAATTTCAAACAAAAGAAAGATAAAACACTTGTAAATTCCAATTCTGTGTTTGAAGTCAGGGTATTAAGGGAGACTGGACAACTCATCTCTGAAGAAACTTAGGGGAGCTTTATTTTTGGCAGGTAAGACTCACTAACTGTGCTTACAGAATATGCCTTTTGAATCCCAGAACATATGAGTCACTCCTGTCTGGCTCATGGCAAAAGGCTAGGGAAGAATGGTTTCTGAAACACGAAAAACAAAGAGAGAGAAAATAGCATATGGTTAGTGCATTGACTAGAGAAGAAATGTGGAGGTTATTACTCTAAAATCGCACACAGAATTCTTAAACTGGCCTAAAATATTCATGCTTTGTTATTCTTTCTTCTTCAGCAGAAGACAGGGAGAGGGGCGAAACAAAGCTTCTCAGAAACCTCTTGTATTCAGTGATGATTTACTTCATTTGCTGAAATACCATTTCACCTTGTCAGTGTGTGGCAGCCTCATGAAAGCAAAGCAGTGTTAAAAGCTATTTCTTTTCCCCTAACTTTAAAGCAGGTTAGTTCAGCTTTTTACAATCCTCTTTTGATAATTTTGTTGCTTTTTTCTTTTTCTATCTATCATTTCAGGCATAGATGCAAACTCTAAAATTATGTTCTTAATGATTTATGTCTTATACCTGCAGTTTTTCTGATGACCTGTATCCTATGTGGAAAATTTCCTGTATGGAAAAGCACCAGGCAAGATCTTATTGAGCATTCTGAGGTGGGTAATGCTAAAGTTTATGTTTTGTGTTAGATGTTATGCAGTAGAAATTGTGAAAGACATATTTGGCTTATAAGCAGGAAGATCATGCTTTATTGCTTCCTTCTGCGTTGTGGATATGACCTTTAATTTGTTTTAAGATTTAACACCGTCGCATATAGATTTTGATCTTTGAATCATTTGTTGTGGTACAGTTAGGGTTTCTGTGTGATTCTTGAGACTACCAAGGCTCATCTGATACCTAGCTTTCTTTTTCTCAGGCACAAAATTCATGTTAAAAACTCAGATAGAAATGAACCTGTGATACAGTAATTTCAGTTTTATTTTGAAAGTTTTTTTCCTTTTTTTTTTCCCCACCTTTTTTTTTTTCTACCTTTGGTTCAGTACTTCTACACTTTTTCCTTTATTGAGAGTTTTGCTTTCATTGATCCTGGGATTTATTTCACTGTATTTTTGTAATGAATTATTGGTTAATTTTCTAGCTTTCTTCGTTAAAACCAGAGAAAATAGTTCAATCTTCTGAAGGAGACTTCTGCAGGGTTCAACACACAAAACTAATCTTACACTGCTGCTACAAACTCTTCTATGATGAGGAAAGTTTTTTCAAGATATAATCTTGATGATGGCCTATATTGAATGGATATCAAGAAAATTGTTTTGTTAAATCCCATTATTCTGTTTTTATGGTTTGAAGAGCAAACATTCACGACATCTGCAGTGTGGAATAAAGAAAGTTTGTGCTTGAAGAGTATCCTTCTCACCACTGCACTCCAGGACTCCCACCATCTACCATCAGGGAGTGCTGCAGAGGACATCCAAAGAGAATCCAGGCTAAATTGTTGGGCAGTTTATTATTTGTTTCAGAGCAACACAAATTTCTTTCTCCATATGGGCCAGGGTAGTATATAGTCCACCCTCTCTATAGTGACCATTTCCTTCCTTAAGAGATATTTGTTGAACCTGTTCCTTTTCCCCTCTTTTTCTCTAAAAAGTCAGGATGTTTTCTGAAGAAATACCCAAAGCCTGTATTTCCTGTAAATCAGTTCAATGAAAAAGAGATGAGAGATATTATATAGAAAATTGAATTCATTATTCTATTTATTTCCCTTAGACTTTTTAAGCCAAAATGAGTCCAAATTACTAGAACCATTATGGACATTTTTTTATTTAAACAAAACAACCCAACCAATCAAAAAACCCCTGAGAAACAAAGCAAAAAACCCACCCAGAACAAAGTCAAAACTAAAACAACAAAACCCCAAGCAAACTCCAAACCAAACAAAACAAGAGAGAACAAAAAACCAAACCAATCCAAAAACAAACCACCAAAAACAAACCAGCAAAAAAACACACTAAAAATAAAGAGGGAAGCTTATAATCTAATTTAATATCTATTTAAAGAAAGCTTTCACAGAGCTGCAAAGGCATTTAGAACACTACATGCCCTGTCTCTTGTTCTGGCTCCTGTCTGGGTGCTGCTTTCTCATTCTGGTCATGTTGCACATCATTAGCATATAAGGCACAGAGAAATGTTACAAATTGCTGTTTTTAGAAGAACTAACCAAAAGGGTCAGGCCAGTTTATAGTTTACATTAAATAAAATAAAGCATTGGATTATCTGGGAAATGTTGAATGTGAGAAGTAATTGTTGCACATGAAAATCATTCTCCTTGCATTCAAAATTTGCCCTCACTTGAAGCTAACACAGTTAATCTGAATTTGTTAATTCACCTTGTGAACTGTAAGGAATCACTTGTGGCTTCCACTAGAAAGTTGATAGACTCTAGAAATGCTTGTGCTCTGATGAAACAACGTTCTGTCTTTCATGAAGATTAATGCCGAGTGATGCTGCACTGATTTTTTTTCCTCAGGCCTGATATCAATCATTACAAAACTGCCTGGGATGACTGTGTAAGTACTTGCAAGACATCTTGCCTGAGATCTAACTCTGCTATGTTAGCATGTGATTTTTTTTTCCTGTGGCATATTGAGTTTGTTTTAGAGCTACACAAACAGGTGAAATAGGTCTGTTATGTAAAACTTTTTGCTTCTCTGGTAATATACCAAAAAATTCAACCAAGAAATCTAAAAGCTTGTTGGTAACCTGGTTCTGGGGAAAATCTTGTGGTATTTGAAGATCAGTGTAATTAAATTTCACACAAAAAGAAACCAGGAAATATACACAGTTACTTATATATTTATATATATTCCTGGATTAAACTTTATATTCAGTTATAAGGCTTAGGCAAGGAACAAAGCCTTATAATGTCCCAAGAGGAAAGTATTTGGTAACAACTGTTTTCAGGAGAAAAAGAAATTTCCTTGACTTCACTACAAAATGTGTCCTGAATTTTCCAGTAGCTGAATGCCAGGAGTTCTAACTTGAATATCATTTTTATATGCATTCCAAAAATATTGAAATGGGTCAATAACTCCTCAAACACATGTGTTAGTTACCTGATTTTAGGGTGAAAATTTTGGAACAGTTGATCTAAAAGTCTCTGAACATGGAGTAGTTTATTTGCAACTTTGGGACAATGCTGCATTTGCAAAGTATTATGGAGATTATTCAGCTAATATTAAATGAATTTAAGACTTGTGATAGACTAAAAAGTATATAAATGGAAATAATCTAGTTACCCAATAATTGAAATATTTCTTCTAAATAAAATTTCATTCTTGAGTATACTTATTTTGCAAAGAGGAGGTAACTGGCCTAATAAAGGGTTGAATATTTCTCATATTTTTTGCTGTTCAGTATATTTTATATAATGTGATGCTCTAGTTATTTTATTGCAGATGTGCATCTGTTACTATTTATTGGGCAAAGAACATACATTGCAGGCATTTCTGGCCCAGTGATTCCGGCACTTGCCAGTTCAAATCCCAAGCCTAATAATTTCAGTGTCAGTTATGCAGGGCATATTCTCACTCTACAGTTGGTAAACAGAACATAAAATGAACAGAAAAAAAGCCAAAACCCAAATAACTATCAAACAAAATATAACCATAGCTGACTGCAGAGTGTGAATATAAGATGGCAAATCAATTAATTGCTGTCATTGTCCCCTGAGCTCTTCCTCATGGCACTGGATGGAAGGTCTGCACGATTTCCAGGTGCCACTCAGCCATGTGCCAATCACTGCTTTGACTGACCCCTGAACTGTTGAGATGCTATTAGTCTTAGGGGATATTTTCTTGTTCCTTTCCAACCTTAGCTGGAATTGGCAATCAGATGTTGAAATTGATTCAACTCAATTGCTTTTGCCAGTTCTTTGGGACAGGTGATACTCCATTGGCATGTTTTAGTCTAGGTAAACTGCTCATGTTTGTCTCTTTTAAAAGAGGGATTTTAGTACACAATGGCTCTTTCTTTTTATTTTATTACAGCTAAGTATTTTGACATCTTTGTTACATATCTAAGTATTTATTTGGAAAAGTACTTGAATCAGGAGTTTAAGTCTTACTCTTCTTCCACTGCCACTTCCTCACAATATGTTGTCAGAATGATGATGGCAGGCACAGGACCTCCCTGTTTGTCTTCTGAGACGTGTCTGTGTGCATGAACTGACCTTCAAAGGAAGAAAATGGAATCAAGCACTTTCTGTCCCTCGGGGAGTGCTCCAGCCATGAGGCTATCACAGAAAAATAAATGTTACACCCCTCCCCCCCCCCCCCCTTCAGGTAACATTTTGAAGGTGATAACTGGAACAGCAATCTGTGATACCTTGGATATAACTGGACACTTTCTTGCTGGATTGAGCTCCCAAGAACGATTTTGGCAATGGTATGTCTTGTTTTTGGATCCTACTGTGGTATTGGGATTTGGATTTTCTGTCTAGTTAAGACAATTTAAGTGCAATACAAGCTGGTAAGACAGGAAGAGCAATAAGGAGCACTGAGGAAGAGCAACAAAGCACTGAGGGATTTCACGTACTAGCAGTTGAAAACAGAGTGTTTTACAAAGTAACTGATTTGTATTTGAATGTCTAAATTCCATCCCACTCCAAATGATTCATTAGTGAATGAGCAGCAGGAAATTTTGCAGGTATTTCACCTAGCTGCAGCACCATGAAGAAGCCTGTAACATATTTTGGAATCATTCTGTGTCTCATATCTATGTAAGTGACATAGCTTCTCTAACAGAGCTACACATGACTGACTCCTATTGTATTTCTACAGCAACCGGCATCAGAGCTTTGGCTATAAGAAAAAATCTACAAGGACTATCTTCACAATGACTTTAATTATCATCTTGGCTCAAAAAGGCAATCCTACTGCAGGCATTTCAAAACAGTCTCAGAGACCGCAACACAGATTCTTTACATTCTCTGCCATGTGTTGTCTTTGGGTTCTGGTGGAATGATGGTATTGTCTGATACTGTAATAAAAAAACAGACAGTTTTGTACCTTTCTCATGGCTTCTATTAGGAAATAAACAATAATTTACTTTTTAAGCTTAAGAAGAAGAAAGGAGAAAGGAAGAATGAAAGGAAGAAAGGAAAGGAAGAAAAGAAGGAAAGGAAGAAAGGAAGAAAAGAAAGAAAAGAAAGACAGGAAGAAAAGAAAGAAAAGGAAGGAAGAAAAGAAAGAAAAGGAAGGAAGAAAAGAAAGAAAAGGAAGACAGGAAGAAAAAAAAGAAAGAAAAGGAAGAAAGGAAGAAAAGAAAGAAAGGAAGAAAAAGAAAAGAAAGAAAAGGAAGAAAGGAAGAAAAGAAAGAAAAGGAAGAAAGGAAGAAAATAAAGAGGAAGAAAAGAAAGAAAGGAAGAAAGAAAGAAGATGATGATGAAGAAGAAGTAACACTTTTTTCTTAGAAGTGTGAGGAACACTAGAATAAGAATGCACCTGTAGGGGACTAGGCTGAAAATATGAATTTTTGGTTTGATAAATCTGAGAAAACTATGAATGTTTTCTCATAAATTAACAAAACTCTATTTACCTCAGTTGGCGCTTAAACATATTGCTTTGGCCCATATAGGTCACAGAAAACCATAAAGAATAAATGCCACTCATCTCAGTTTGCCTCAACACTCTAGAACACAATATTTCCATGGAAAATTCTAGAATAAAATTCAGGCAGATTAATGACTTTAATTTAACCTTTAAAAATGTGTGTCATGTAACTTTTAAGGGGCTTCTGGTTGCATACAAGATGAATAAATGAACAGTATTCATGCAAAAGGTCAAGGGGTTTCTGCCTGCTCAGAAGCCCAAGAGATATTGCAGAAAAATGTCAAAGCACTAAGAAAAGTTGATGAATTTTAGAATTTTTTTTTTACAGGGTTATATCCAGAATGCAATGAATCAAGAATAAACAGAATACACTACATGGATATGGCATGGATAGAATCATACAGAGACAATGAAATCATAATGTATCTCATTTATCTGTCCTGAAATGACAATTGACAAACCTCATCCTCAGGGCCATATCAAAGTGAGAAAACTTAGTGTCTTCCTTAGAAATTAATTAAGTCATTCTTATTTTAGCCAGAAATTTAACCTTTCTTCTCTTTTTCCAAGCCATTTTTTCCTCTTATTATGCATAATCACTGAAATAACTAAAAGCACAAAAAATTGGCTAAAGTAGACTCATGGTTTTGTGCTCATCTCAGAAGGTTTGCTCTCAATACATGTGTGTCTATGGAAGAAGCAAGATGGTCATGGTCAACTTGAGTAAGGTGGTGTAACACTGACTGACTATTGTAAAAGCACTAAATCACTATTATCTCTTCATGGCTCTTGGCATTTTGCTTCTTAGTGCTTTTAATGCATTGCTTTGGTCACCAGAATGACATGCAAGGTAGCACTATGGTTCCTAAATGTTCTAGATATCCCAATTCCAGCACAGTAGCTTGATAACGAAAGATCTAGTCCTTCAACCATTTCATTTTATTCAGATTTGTAAAAAACCACGATTGGTATGTGAAAAGAATTGATGTGTGCAATATCTAATCCTCACATGCAGTGATTGGTAAAGGAAAATTATATGAATCAGCCTGGAATGATTTGGGCATCCAAAACCATTACAATATCATGAGGTTATATGCAGTCTGAATACCAACAACCCAGCATTTTAAAGTGTAAAGTCAGATGACTTTTTGTTGCACAGTTCAATTGATTTGCCAGGGAACAACGTTCTCCAGCAGTATCATTTATCTGTGTGTTATACAAAATCAATGTAGGCAGCAATAAATAACTCCAGATTTCAATTACCATAATGAAGTTACTGGAAAACTCATTGGAAGCTCTCAAACAGCTTTCAGCAGTACTTGCATGAAAAACTTGCAGAGCAGCAGCAAGTGGGGATATTGTTGAATATTCTGAATTAAAAACCTTTGACTCCAGACTCCAGCTTTTGACAGCCAGTGCCAGCCTGTTTCAAAGGAAGAAAAATCCAGTCAACATTAAGATCAGGTTATTACAACTTTTAGAGAGATGCCTCTGCCCAAATTAAGGGCAAATGAGGCTATATACTGAAGTCAATAATACGGATTTTACTTAACAGTAAATATAAGGGGGAGAGAGAGAGAAAGAAATAGAAAACATGGCGCGAGAGGGGGAAAGAGAGTGACAGCGAGGTAGAATAAGTAGAAGAATATCACCACTCCATGGATTCTGATGGAGTCCATTTAGCCCTCTTCTTCTGCTCTTCTCAGTGGTGAGGGTCCCATGAAACACAGAGTTCAATGGATTAGTGTACGTTCAGGAAAGTTGGGAGCACCCAGACACTTCCCCTGCGGTGTCTGTGGGATTAAAGTCTCTTATAACAGACTCTGGATATGTTGCAATGCTTGGATCACGTGCAGTCTGATGCAAGGCCTCGGGAATCAATCTGAGGGTCGCTTTGGGGGGTCTTTGATGCTTTATGACACCTCCTCGACTGTCTCTCACATAAATGGGTGGGGTGAAGTTTTGCAACAAGACAGTTCGTGTAAGTGAAGATGGGTGTTTACACCCTATGTCAAACTGATCAGGGGTTATACCATCACACCCTCAAAAACTCACTTTCTTCCCCTTCAGGTGAGGAGGACTCTGTGAAAACCTGGCCTCAGCAAATGAGTCTGTGGGCTTTGGAGGTCACTGTAGTTTTGCCATAATGGGCAAAGTCCTTCAGTGATCTTAACAAGGTTTAAGCCATTAACCATTTCAGTCTCTCATGTGCAGCAAGAATAGAGGTTTAGATTAGGTATTAGGAAAAAAATCTTTACTGTGAGAGTGATGAGGTACAGGAACCTGCTGCTCAGAGAGGTTGTGGATGCCATATCCCTGGAAGTGTTCAAGGCCAGCTTGGAGATCTGAACAGCCTAGTCTAGTGCAAAGTGTCGTGGTCCACATCAGGGACCTATAGCCCTTCTAAAAATACTTTATAAATTAAGCTCTTCCTTTCAAATGGGCAACTGGATGCAATTACAATCAAAATTTTTAAAAAAGTGTTACCCTTTAAAAATTCAATTAAATTTTTGTCTTTAGATCTAGAGAGGAGAACAGTAAAGTGAGCACTCCTTGATTATTCTACTCACAACTTTTCTGGTTTAGCAAGAACAATTAAAAGGACACAAATCAGATGTCTCAGCATGTGAAAGCAGCTTCTCCTTTAATGGATGTGTAAATGTATGTAAATATGTCCTTTTATGCCCAAGAACATCTGATGTACATGTGGTTTTCTGTTCACAAGTTAAACACACTACAGTAATTCAGTATAAGGTTGCTCATATTGCTTTGATGAAAATAATGTGTGTCCTCCCCTGCATTCTCCCCAGATAAACTCTTACAGTCTTATATTTGAGATGCTGTGCCCATGCTTCTAATAATAAATGTTCTTCTGTGCCTGCCAATGATGTTTACAAAGGCACTCTTAAAAGTGCCTCTGTCTGAGGATATCCACGACCAATTTTTCCAAGATACAAGAAAAATAGGCACATTTTTAAATTCAAATGATTTTAAAAGGATGATTGGTTTTCAAGGAATCAAAGGGTTTTGCCAATAAAAACTGAGAAAAATAAACCTCCTTCCCCCAGTGAAACTGATGTTTAACAAAATCAGCCAACATGCTTCTTTTTTTCAAAGGTTTAGTGTTTTATCCTTTCCTTTTTAATTTCTGTTACTCTGTTCACCTTGCAAATATGACCCAGAAAAAGAAAAAAAAAATGAGAGAAGACGGAGGGAAGAAAAAGGAAACAAACAAGAACAGTACAAACTATTCTAAAAGTTTAATTTTTTTAAAAATGTGTCTTAAGAAATTTTAATGGAAATACCATTTTGAGGCTTATCTGGTTTGCCATCATGGACAATAATTATGAAATAATATTACTTCTAAATTGTACTAGAAAAACCCTGATCTCACTTTGCAAGCGGATTGAAGCCTCTCAAACCGATTGAGATTTGAAACCATTTGAACCACGTGACATTTGAGTTCTAGAGTAGAAGGGGAAAAAAAATTAATGGTTCAATTTCCACTTCAGGTAATGAATAATTCATGGTGAGGTTTGAGTACCTTGAATAAATAAATTAAAAAATTAATTTCAAGAGGTTGAGATTGAATAATTAAGTAAATATTATTTGAGATAATTTAATCAGATATATTTCAATGAACACTGCTGACAGAATTATCTTCCATTTTTGAAAGGAAAGAGGAAAACCTGTGTGTCAATTAAATGTGACTCATGCCATTGGAATAATAATGAATTTCATCATATAAAATTAAGACATAATTTTGAGACTCATAAATATATTTATATATATAAGTGTGTACAAAAAACCATTTCAAGATGCATATGAATTTTGTATTAAAAATTTAGAGAATTGTATATTTGCTGCACTTTGAAATGCAGAAAAGAAAGAGATGAAAGTTTAGTAGGGAAGACCAAGCAGGTGTACAAGCACACTTGGTCTAAGAGCAATGTTGTATTGTAGAGCAATGCTACAATTTTGTTTATGTAAAACAACCAAAAGGTAGGCTCCACCTTTTTTTTTTTTTTTAAATGGAATTATGCAATTGCTGATATTAAAACCAGCAATGATAAACCATAGTGAAAGGGGAGAAGACTTAGAAGTATGATCTGATTTTAGTATAGCATGAAATCTTTTCAGCGTTGCTTGTCAAAGCAAAGAGCAGAGCACAGTTAAGTGGTTTCCCTTACTGAATGATGCCATATTTAAGGAGGAAGAAAATAGATGGAATGTTGTGGGTTTTTTTCTGGTGCTCTTTGAGGAACTGTGAAGCTACAGTAGAAAAACCCAATCTGCTTCCTCTTTGCTTCCTGTGTTAGAACAAAAGCCACAAAATGCTGACGCAAGATCCACTGTCCCCTGATTTTCAATTCAGCTGATCAGAGTAAATGACAGTAGTTTATAGGAGTTGAGGTTCTCTCATCCCCTTTATCCATGGGATCTTGTGCTTGTGTCTTGTTTGTCTATACTGTCCTCTTTGAAAATAACAAAGTTTAATTTTTTACAATAGCTTGATTTCTTTGATTATAATGTGATGTCTCACTAATTTCTTTGCATATCATCTTTTGGAGGGGGACTGTTATGTGCCCTGGACTTCACCACTTATGAAATATTTAATTGTTGCAAAACTATATTGACATCTTGGCAGTATTAAGCATTTTGCATACTTACAGTTGGAAAATGCATATAGGATCACTCATTTTTCCTTCATTTGCTAAATAGCATTGAAGTATTTGCTATATTGCTCTGCAACACCCCCTGGAGCTGCAAAGTATGGAGGTGGACATTAATAGCAATGTAGATATCTCAATAGCAGTCTTAAAAATAATGCAATGACATTAATAATTACATAGATATATTTTAGCACTCAAAGCATTAACCTTAATGGAAAATTAGTATTATGAATATATATTTAATATTTCTCTTCAGAGCTGCACAATATTTGGGGCAAGGTTCATACTTTCTCTGTGTTGCCAGATTTGTTACACTCACGTGCAGAAAAAAATAATGAGCAAAGGCACGTCATTTAGATCCAGATGGAAACATAAAGGTGCTCTGTGTCATATTGCTCTCAGCTCTCTTTGGACAAAGTGCTTTTCATCCCCACTATTTTCAGAGCTTTTGTGTTAACCAGTATTTTTAGTGCATATTTCACACTGGAAAACCCTGCTGGTTTATTTAGTCCATTTCTTCAGAGGAAATATTGCTTCATAATAAATTTGAACAATACTTTGGTAGAAAACAAGAAAATCAATATTGTAACTGCATGCTCAGGGAAATGGATATAATAATTTCACCACCTTTATATGCTGTGGAAGAAAAAGTATGAGTGCTTATTTTTTGACAGGAAATATTTATTCACAGAAAATTGCACAGACCCAATGACTTCAGCTGACTACGTTTTTCTTCACAGTTAATCCACTCCAGCAAAGTGAAAGGTCTGTAAAATGTGTGCACTTGGAAGGACTCCATCCCTTACCTTGACAAAGTACCTTAATGTTCCTTAGTTTAAGGGAGGATCAGTTGCTTAGGCCTGTGAAAGGGCCATTCCTGTTTGTCAGGGCTTTGATCTCAAGTTTTCAAGGACAGAGATGTTTATACTTGCAGCATAAGGAAGCATGGACAGATCTACAGCAATTACAAATCTATAGCAATTGCTGTAAAAAAAATTGATGGAGGGCACATACTAAATGTGTTCTCATTAATTTCTAATGTTTTGATTACCAACTAGGCTGTTCATTTGAAGAAATAACCTTAAACTGTGCTGATGAGACCTAGAGGTATATTTCATGAACATACTGATTCAGTTGTGAGGCATATAGATAGCTAACATTTACAGTTCTTGTTAATACATAGTAATCAAAATCTAAAATTTATATGTAATAATTGGAGCACAAAGGTTAAAAATAGGTAAAGTATCCTTCTTCTGGTGTAATTGTGCTAACCAAAATATGCATATGATTACCCTTGGTAAGTTTATAAAATGTGAACTTCATCAAAAGCAATCTGGTTAAACTGTGTAATTGTTATACCCAGCTCCAAAACTGGGATTTTCCCATACATGTTAATGAATGATACATCCTGTACTTTTGCTCACTGTAGTTAAACAAGCAGAAAATTCTGTACCATCGTATTGTAGTTTAGTCTTGGTTTGCTGAACATTTAATGGTTCCATTGGAACCCTCTGACTGTATCTATACTTATACCGTAAGATTAAATATGAACTACAAAGGTTTAGTGAAAATATCTTCAAAACTGAAACAATCAGTCCAGGTAGATCAGATCAGATTATGTTTTCTTTCATTGTAAGGGGTTACCCTTAATTTTTAATTCACCCAAAGGACTAATGCACTTAAAATAACTTAGTAATAACCAAAAATAATTCATTTCTAGTGCTGAAAGAAACTCAGTGAAGTAACAATGAGCTGGAACAGGCAATGAATCTGCTCTGGATATTCTTGTGGCTGTGAGGCGTGTCCTACATAATTGCTTTAGTAGAAGAATTTGAAATAGCAAAATAGTAAATCTTCAAAACTCTCCTGTATCAATAGATGTGATGAAAAGCTGTCTTTCCTTATTTAATGGAGTAAGGAATTTGAATTAAATTAAGAATTGAGTATGGAATTTGTTGAGGATCTTTTCAGGAAAAAAATGAGTAATGAGTATTCTCTGATGGTTTCATATTATTAAAGGAGTCCTTTCTTTTGGGAAGATTTCTGAAGCACTCTTTGGATTACTGTAGAAGAACAAAAAAGGACAAAGCCAGCCAAGAGAAACTAATTTCATGTTGCTTTCTCAAGGATAACCTTCAGCTTTGAGGCACCTGGAAGCTGAGACCTAGGCCAAAGCCCAGGAAAGATGCTATGTCACCTACCTGCTGAGAGAAACTTTTTTGTCAGTAAGAATAAAAAGGACTCTTGAATTCTTTACTAAGAGAATAAAGTGTAAATTGCATTCTGTCTCCACTTCTCTAAGCAGAGTGGCCTCATTGGCCTCATGCCTTGTATGTCCTTAGAAGTAAATTGTTTAGTTCTCTCATTCACTGACAATACTCCTGGCACACTTGACACATCTGTGTGTATTACTGCTGTTTCTGCATCATACAACTGCATCCTGGATAACTTTTAGTCCTGTTCAAATATTCTCACTACATCTTAACAATATCGTCCTTGATTTTTTTCAGCATTGAGATTTTAATTTTTATTCTGGGATTCAGAGGGCATTGTAACCAAAACTGGGAGGTCCTTATCCCACTCATAGATGGAGTAACACTTCACTGACATTGAATTTTGTCTGGCTGTAAAAAAAATGTATATGAAGTGAAGTGGGGGGGTCTCAAGAACAGTTTAGAGAAATGCTTGTCAGGAATCATCCAGCACTTTCCCCAGAGGTGTGATGGAGAGCAGCGTAAAGGGTGGTCTCTATGATTTCAGATTTCCTCTCACCCTACACTTCTGTGGGTTATGTGGTCTCTTGAAGCTAATTATTTTAGACACTCAATAATTATTTTTCCAGTACAACAAATCTCATGTCTTTTTGGGCCATTCTGTTGTGGATTAAATTCACACATCTGGACTACTTCCTTTATGTTTTAAGGATTCACTCAGCATTTCATATCTACAATGCTATTTGTTGGGATACACATGTGCTCTGTGCACTGTGTTCTAATGCAAACATACTATCCTTACAAGAAAACTGCTAAGAAAACTTTACCATTTATTTATGAAATATTTTAAATTACCTGCCCATTTCCAGCACTCTCACTCTTAGAGGCAGCTAAACCCAACAGAGTGGGAAAAATCTCTACTTCTACCTCTCGACTGAAATGAAGCCAAGCAGCAGGTAAGTAATTTTGTACTATATATGCAGCCTCCCAGACACTGGAAAAGGGGAAACCAGTTTTCTGGACAATGTGATTTTTTTTATAGGTGTACTTTTCTTTCTTCTTCACAGATATGCTAATTTATTCCAGAAAAAGGCTGAAAAATGATAAGAGGAGAAAGAACACATTTCAGATCTGGAACCTGACATAAGCGCAGTACATTTCATAAACAGGACACTTTGAAGTAAGAGATGTATGTTTGTACAAGTTCATATACCACCTAGCAAAACAGGCTTTTCACTTTCACTGAGGATTCTGAACTACCATGTTATAATTATTTAGAAATCTTTTAGCTGTGTCTCCATGTCTGCATACTTCTTTATATCTCTTGGGAATGCTGCTGTTTGTCATGCCCAGCATCCACTTAATGTTGATGTCACAGTGGGCTGCAGGGCAGTAGACTTGTTCTGCCTCTTCTCTAATTTACTGCTGTGTTTTCTTATTCAGCCCTTTTGTGACCAGAAAAGGGGGCACAAGAGGAATTTCTTATTCTGAAAAGAATGAATTTGTTTTGTCTGCATGATAGCACAGTCTCCAGAAGGCTAAGAAGCCCTGTTAAAAGTAACAGAGGAGTGAGTATTCACAGCCTCAAATAAGGAGTCTGGATGTTGAGCGCGGGCTCCAGTTACAATGAGCATAGCTCACTAGAATTTTTAAAAAATATGAGTACTTTGGATTTACGTTGTACTGAGGATTTCAACTGTAAATTCAACATATGCATGTTGTCTCTCTCTCTCTCTCTTTTTGCCTTTTTTCTTCCTACGACTTTCATCTTGATGATGATTTTGGATGGTTCTCAATTGTGTTTGTAACAGCTACGCAAAAGGTGCCCAGTGAGGCTGCAGATCCAGGGAATCTTGGGGGTTTTATCACAAAAGGAAAGCTGTGGTAGAGCTCACAGTATCACAGAAGGGCCAAGGTGGGAAGGCACCTCCAGAGATTGTTTGGTCCAGCCCCTTTGCTCACCCAGAGGAGGACATCCCATCTGGTTCTGAGTATCTCCAAGGACAGAGACTCTGCAGCCTCTCTGGGCAGCCTGTGCCAGTGCTCCTCATTTACCTGTGAAATTATTGTAGCCATACTCATGCAACTATTAAATCTATTCAGATTAGATAAAATAAGACATGTAGCATATGCCCATTTTACACTTTCTACAAGGTGTATTTAATAAAAAAAAAAAGTAAGGGAAATAAGCAAACGCATGTTATTTCTTTAGTTCTTGCAGAAAAGCAGCAATATTACAGTTCTGTTCTATACAATGCAACAAAGCAACACCCAAAAATAGTCAAGTGAGATGCTTGGTCTGAAGAAAAATGTCCTTTGCTGGGAATTAATTTGAAAAGAGTACTTAAAAGTACACTTAAGCAGATAGGCAGATGCAGCAGTACAGACATAAAAATAATTTTATGCAAAACTCATACAAGCTGCTTTTGTCAAAAAATTAACTGCTTTCAAAATAATGTTTGCTGTAGATCCCGCAGGTGAAGTAATGCTTGAATCTATTACTTTGACACAATTTCAGTGAACAAACAAGGCTTTTGTTATTAAAAAATATTTTAATTCTAATTTCTGTTCTTTATTACCCTTTGGTATTTTTTTGTAGACTTTGAAATGAAACATCCTATTTTTAAAATAATTTTTAATCAGTACATATTACTTAAGGGTAATGTGAAGACTCCTTAAGAATGAGAATGAAAGTTTGTGTGGCAAAATTTTTTCTCTGGCAAAAATTTTTAGTGGTGCACAGGAAATAGAGGAGTATAATTGACATAGTGCATCCATATCCAATGTACACTTGGACTTGGTGAATGATCCAGGCTTTTCCTTTATTATTCTGTTGATCATACGACTAGCACTCAGCACAACTTTTATATCGGGATGTAAGATGGAGAAAAAAATGTAAAATGGAGAGAATGAAACCAGGATTCACTTGAAAGGCCTTGGTCTCTGAGGGGGAATAAAATAGAGATTATGTCTTATCACTGAATGTTTTTTAGTTTAATGTATCAGTATTAGTAATTACTAGTAATTAGTATTATTAGTAATTATTAGTACAGTGTGATGAGAATATTGTTGCCACAGACTGCTATATTCTCTAACTTTTACAAACATTTTAGTTAATTACAGAATTTTCAGATTTAAGAAACGATAAAATTGAGAGACTATGTCTAAATTAGAGAATTTCTAGAAATTTTGTAGTTTAATTTACATATGCTTCTTGTTACCTATGTTGAATTGGCATTGAATAGTAGAATTAAACTAGTACAAATTAAATAAAACCACATTAAATTTAATAAAAATAAAGTGTACACTCTTTGTACCATAAATAATTAGTCAGTGAAACTGCTTGTCAGAAAATACTGTGGATAATTGCCTAATAGTATGAAAACAATAGGATATTTGACTAATATTGTACCTTATTGCATTAGCTAAGCTGGAAATGTAGAATGGATACCCATAGTCATAACACACAATAAAATATAAAATTACCCATTTAACAGAGTGGAAAGAAATGCTCCCCACAGACATACGATTGCATGTTCATCAATTATGTATTTGGACAGGCATAGTTTTTAAGGCCAGGAGGATTCATTCTAATTATGTCATCTGATTAGATAATGATTAGATGTTACAAATGAAATACTGATCAGTGGTCTAATCTTGGGATCTATTTGTTTGCATTTGTACATCCCTTAATTGTTTCCCAAAGCATTTCACAGGTACACATTTCAATTCCTTTTTGATATGAGGCATCAATGTTTGAAAATAAATCGCTTGCATTTTATAGGCAGATCATCTGCAGCCTAAATGGCGCTCTTTTTTTGAGATAAATGTTTATATTTTGATTTACATTAAAAAAAATCAGTGGTTACAAGACGTAATGATTAGGAAAGAAATAATTCATACAGTAGCTCTATATTTGTACTCCACTGGTCTGGATTTTGCTTTTGTTCTAAAGATAAAGTACAAAGATACTTCTAGTTGATGTAAAATTAAAATAACTTTTATGCAAAATTATTCATAACGGACAGTAGATGCTACAAAGAAATAGCTACCATAAAGGCATAAAACCTGAATTTATTCAAGTCATATATATTTTTTTGTGATTTATCATCTTCAAAGGAGTAAATAGTTTGATAGCCTCATGCTATATAAAAATTAAAGATGTTCTTTAGCATTTGAGCTTTATCTGTGTCTGTTGGTTCATTTGAACCCCATTTTTCATATCCTTCTTTCAGTAGCTTGGGTTCTTTTAATTTTCATTTTCCTATTTATCCTTTTGTGTCTGCTGTATATCATATTCTATTATCTTCTTTCCACAAAATGCTTTTACTTACTCATCCATTCCTTATTCTATGACTCATGAATGATTTTGCTGCCAAAATCTTTCCTATAATTTTTTAAGAGCACTCTTTGATCCTCTTGTCCTTGAACTTCACCCTGTGCCTCTTTGCTGAACCATCTTCCCCATTTACCCGCCTCCAGATATAGGATCATCAGCTTTTTCCCTACTTCCATATCATAAGCTCAGCACCTCATATTTTTTCAGTTCCTTGTGTATAGTCCCCGAATCAATGACTGCTGGATTCTCACATGCAGAAAAATTAGTAATTTTATAAAAGTCAGAACAAGAAAAGCTTTCTTTTTCCATTCCCTGTGCCTGTGCTCTCCAAAGACGGCAGATCTTATAGTGCTGCTCCCCATATAATTTTTGTGACTCTCTTCTCCCCAGTCACTTTCCTCTTTCTAATCATGCCAGAAGAGTGCTCTGATTTTTCCTAGTATATTTCCCAGGTAATGCTGTCACAGGAAAGATTTTAGTATTATTTTTGTCTAGGACAGGGACTTTACTGGTATTTGAAAGATGTGAGAAGTTGGATATTTGGGCATGACACCCTTTGGTGCAAAGACAAGAAGAAGCACGACATGAGATGGAGATGAAAGGCTCTGCCATGCTCTAGGAACTAGCAAATCATTGACTCACAACCATCACAAACCAGCTGTAGCAGGGAGAGTCTGCATCAGATGCTCTTGATGATAGATTTTCAGACTCTGTGAGTGGATAACGAACATCTGCTTTGATGCTTAGATCTGACCTCAGGCGAATTTGATATTCATTTTATATCACGTACACCTAAGAGAGGATATTCATCCCTCTCTTTCCATATTTTCTTTCATCCCTCTCTTTCAATACCTTCTTTATCTACTGAGACTTCTTTTTCCTTATAATGCATCTTTTGTGTTGCTTTATCAATTTCTTATTTTCTTTCCTTCTCCCTGCTTCAGGACATATTTTCATGTCTTCTGTGACATTCTGTTTTAACCAGTATCTAATTTACCTCTCTTTCTAACAGCACTGAGATGTGGTAATTGCTGAATTTGTTCCAGTATTGTGTAGTGCAAAAACAGTTTCTCTTCTATAAACTGAGGCATTATTCTGATCTCATATTGCTTAAAACTGTTCATCTGATAATCTGAAAGTCGTTCCTCTTCATTTATTTTAAGTGCAGTGAAGTCAAGCCCTTTTAATGGTATACCTGCAGCATTTCATTTTCATGTTTTATATGCTCTTAAAACATATTAAATGATGTGCTACAAACTCTGCTAACACTTATGACATTTTACAAGCCAAGACAAAGCTTGATAACTTATTCTTTTGGGGACAGTTTATCGGGAGGATGAAGAGCAATTTTAATTCCTAGACATCAGTAATCAAGAAACCAATATTTATTTATCCATCACTTCAGACTTTTGTCCAATATACAGATTTTGCTTTCATTAGAATATCAGTAGTGAATGTTCTGTTCTACTGTTTTTACCTAAAGAGCAACAATTATGACACTGTTTGAACACCTTGTATTTCAGTTTCCTGATCACCTTGAAACTCAGCAGTTTGGTCATCACTGGACCTGACACGTATTTCACTCACAAGTTTTAATCTTCTCCTGTTGCAAAGATTCTTCATTCACAGAGCGTTAGCCATGGGGTTCAGGTTTTGAACATACCCTCTTTTATTTCTTAGGAAAGCTTGTTGGGGTTTGTTGCCAGATTTGTCTTGAGTCTTTCCGTCTCTAGATCTACTTAATATTTTGTCCTCGAAACAGCACAAAATTCTCTCTATTCTCCTCTTAAGTAGAATCAGTGTTCTCCCCCTGCCAGTGATAAAGAGATGTGTCTGTTGTAATAGCAGTTTCCTCAACTTAACTGCCTAATCAAAAGTTCTTTAATACATCGAGATCTCTTCTTTGACAGCTACCTTGATTTCTTCAGCAAGCCTGTAGATTAAAACCAAGTTATATTAATATCTTTGCAATTGATTTCTTTTAACTGTGATATTTTTCAAAAATAATCAGTTATTTGGGGCTGACTACAGGTTTGAGGTGGCTGATATCCAGATCATTAGGCATATTAAAAAGTCTTTTGCAAAAAGATCTGCAAGAAAAATTACTGAGTTTCTGATAGCCTTTAATTCAAACAAGAGTACTCCATATGCACTATTATTTGAATGGCTATGGAACTACATTCAGAGATCTCCAGTGACTGTGAAAAAAAAAGTCTGAATTTATATGCTTTAGCTGTAGATTTTATAGATTATATTATTGAGTCCTTAGCAAAATGAGTTTCAATGTAATAGTTATGACTATATGATATTGTTACATATTCAATGCAGTGTTAATGGCTGTGTACTTCAAAGACAACTTTGGAATTAGAATTAATGCTTGTTTTCAAAAAAATATTGTTCTATCCCATAGATGGGGACAGAAAAAAAGGCATTGAGAGGTTTTAGGAACGGGAAGTTCAGTATAGTAGTTCCTTACAGATCTATCTTACAGATCTATCTTTTTTAAGGCTATTGAGTTAAAGAGAAGTATGAGAATAAAAGGAAAACAATGTAACACACAGGAGTTAGTTTTGTTTGCTTGTTTTATTTTTCACGATACAGATTTGCCAGGGAGTTTGTGGCTGATAAGATCCTTATCTAGTCTCCCAAAGGGCACACTCAATGGATGGCTAGATTACTCTGAGATGCAAAATTCAAAAGTAGAAAATTTTAAAAATATAAACTCTTATGCCTAAAGGTTTATATCCAAGTTTATTAGATTTAGATGGAAATGTATTGTGGGGGCATATGTTCATGCATCTTTGGCTGTGTCTTCCTATAAAACTTTTAGTACTAACCTCTAGAAATGGGATATTAGACTGGATAAGCTGAGAGTTAGAAACTCTCTGGCAGTGTTCTCAATATATGTCCATACTGTAGTTGCTGGCTGAGTTTGAATTTGCTGTGCTACTTGATACAGCAACAAAACTGTCAGTGAATGTGTATGTGTTAGACAAATTACCTGCCACTGGTCAGAAATAATTATTTGTTTAATTTACAAGTGACTTGTTTCATGGGATATGTTTTAGCTGAACAGTAAGAGATGCTTGTCATTCTGCTCACATCATTGGCTACGTTGGAAGGAGAAAAACTTGTTTTTACTTACTAAGATGATTTATATTCCAGCAGAGGTGTTTCCACATTAGTCACTGATTATTCATGTTTCAATAATAATAGATGAATGAAATGGAGGTTAACAATATTGGGATGGGAAGTCAGAGTGCAAACAGATCCCAGCACTCCTCACCTACCTGTTAGGCAAAATATGTGACAATTCTGTGACTTCTGCCTCAAACTGTAATTCTTCTGAAGATGATGTCTTGGAATCAGGTGTTCCTCCACACAGTGAATGCGCTCAAGATGTCTGAGTAATGGGCTGGAATATCATGTACTCAGACATAACATTTATTTTCACCTGTGTGTGCAAAGAGATATATTTGAGACTTCTAAATTTAGAGAACTTTGAAAAGACATTGAAATAGAGTAAACTGGGAAATAGACTAATAGCTTTTCCTCTAAAACAGCTCATGTATATTCAATGTATACAATTAAACTGGGATTGCGATATATTTATTACATTGCAATGGAAGTTCCATGCTGTTTCAACTTATAAAATAAAATAAAAAGTAAGAGAAAGTAAGCTTCAAGGGTGCAATTTTTCTAGTTCATTGGCTGAACCAAAGTGACATGCTATTTACTATGGATTACACCAACCAAAAAAAGTATTTAGATGTCTATTTTTAGGTATCTAAATACCCAGGTTTTTAAAGTTGTCTTTGTTTGGGTAATTTTTTCTTAAAAAAATAATGCTTGCCCATGTATTAAGCAATTCAAAAAATAATTTCTTTCTTTAAATTGTTTGCCTCAGTGACAATTTTAGAGAGAAGTGTTTGTGATTTAAAAACATTAAAGGGATTGACAAAATTTCAACCAATTATTTGCCTTTCATGTTTGGAAATTAGAGATTTTGGGAAGAGAAGGTTTGTGTATGTGTGAATATACAGTTGATGAGATTGAAGATAAACACAGTTATAATCCAGACATAAATGACCCAACCTGCAGATAGGCTTAATGGCTTGTTTTTCCATTCTTTATGATGGAAAAAATTGAGGTCTTGAAAATATTTTTGCTTTGAAGTTATTAAAGATAGAACAAGATAAGTCTAAGAAGCATAGGCTGGCTATGAATAAATTGAAACTGACATATAGAACATCACTGATCAAAGGAGAGAGGCTTAAGGTAGAAAAAATGTAGTTGGTTTTACATTTAGTTTGAAATGTTTTGTCAGTGCTATGTGAAATGGATCTTGGTAAAGGATCAAGGGACATACTGTCCATTTAAGGGCCTTGGCTGGAAGTCTAGCACCAAAACAGAAGACCATGTTTATCAAGAGGGATTGGGACATTTTCTTCAGAAGTCAGTCAGTCAGTGTATATAGAGACACTGCTTCATATATGTGAATATGCAGGATGGAAGTTGTACTGGTTTGAAAAGCAAAACCAGTGAGACTTCAAGTCACTAATACAATTTTTAATAGGGAAGAGAAAAAGGCAAAACCCAAAATACATGCAATAATAAAAAAAATAAAACCACTGACAGAGTCAGAATACAACCTGATACCCTGTCAGTCAGGGTGTTGCTGCAGTCTGATTAAATGGTGGCTACAGTCCTCCTGGATTACAGATGTGGTTCAGTTGAAGCAGCAGTATTGTAGAAGGTGCAGTTTTCCTCCAAAGGGTCCAGCGATGATGTGGAAAAAAGCCTGGTCCTTCCTCTCGAATCCAGTGGAGAAAGGCTGCTTTTAGCGTTCTAACCTCAGTTTTTATCTAGGTAGGAAAGGCTTGGCTCGTCCTCCTGGCTGGAGCATCTCCCAATGGGATGATGTAATCTTATCAGTTATACAGTAGGACTCAGTGGCCCATTAACAGAAGATACTTCCCACAGAGATAAGGATGATCACCCTTCTCAGATGGTAATAGAATATATATCTTGTGTTGTAAACCAGGAGAGAAGTTCATGTAATTTCTTTAACTCAGTCAGAAGGAGGAAAGGAAAGGAAAGGAAAGGAAAGGAAAGGAAAGGAAAGGAAAGGAAAGGAAAGGAAAGGAAAGGAAAGGAAAGGAAAGGAAAGGAAAGGAAAGGAAAGGAAAGGAAAGGAAAGGAAAGGAAAGGAAAGGAAAGGAAAGGAAAGGAAAGGAAAGGAAAGGAAAGGAAAGGAAAGGAAAGGAAAGGAAAGGAAAGGAAAGGAAAGGAAAGGAAAGGAAAGGAAAGGCCTTATAGGAAAGACCTTAAGTCTCAACTAGATTGGAGCGATCTTGATAAATCCAGATGAGCCAAAATTTTTTCTGGCCCTTTGATACTTTTCTTGACATACTTGATATTGAGGATCATCACTTGAAGAGTCATCTATTATGAACACAATTCTGGTCAGCAACACAGAATAAAGTACGACTTTCAAGTATGGTACTCAGTAAGTTGGAAAAGGTCCTAGTGATTACTTTTTCTACCAGGAAAGCTGAAGGGTTTTTTTATGACAAAACTAACTTTCTTTCTTTCTTTCTTTCTTTCTTTCTTTCTTTCTTTCTTTCTTTCTTTCTTTCTTTCTTTCTTTCTTTCTTTCTTTCTTTCTTTCTTTCTTTCTTTCTTTCTTTCTTTCTTTCTTTCTTTCTTTCTTTCTTTCTTTCTTTCTTTCTTTCTTTCTTTCTTTCTTTCTTTCTTTCTTTTTCTTTCCTTCTTTCTTTCCTTCTTTCTTTCTTTCTGTAACAAAGGAGAAAAAACTACCTAGGCTTCTACATCTCTGCATTAGTGTGCTATTTGATTCTGCAAATAAGTGGAGAGCATTAACTGATTGGATTACTAGGTTCTCAAACACCTTCTCTGTCAAAGGCATTCACTGGCATTGTTCTTAGGTGATCTAGGCAGGTTGTCTTTGGCTATTAAACACTGTAATTTCCTTAAAGTTAAAACATTTTGTTCAGTGAAGATTCTGTTGTCAGCCAGGCTGAAGTAGTAGTGATGCACTCCAAGATGTTTTCTTGCAGTGACACCAATTTCTTGCCTGATGCTAATCTGGATCACTTTCTTCCTTCTTCTGTTAAAGATACAAGTGACAATCACAGTTTAAGCTCTTCCTGTCATTAACTTCTAAAGTGTCTTCTTTTTTTAGGTATACTAGTGCTGTCAACCTGCAAAAAAGCTCTTTTTCTGAATAACAGGTTAGGGATGGTCAGTCAGAAAGTAGCTGCACTTCTTGATATTGAAATTCTTTTCTCTCTGATTAAATAAATAATTCTTATGTTTGTGTTGAGAGAAATGTGAGGGTGGATATTTCCATGTTGCATGGCAAATTCTTCTAGAAAAGCAGCATAGAAACGCCCAAGAAAAACCATCACTAGTAAAAGAGTATTAGTGACAAATGCATATCTTGGGTTTGCTGGATAAATGCTTGCTGGAGGACAAGGCACATTTTAAAAAGCTAAACATTAAGGCAGCAGAGCAGTCAGGGTGTGGGAGAGGACACTGAAGCTCCACAGTGACTCGAGTGTCCATGGGACGTTGGACAAATCATCTGTCACTCATGCAACACAACCCAGCAAGCAGCCCCAGTCTTGCCCCTGCTCTGCCTCGAGGGTGCAGCAAATCTGAACGTGAGGTGATGGAGTGTGCTGGTTTCACCCTGGGGGAGGGCACACTAGTTTGGTTGTTGACAGCCCGAGAAACCAATTGAAAAGTCGGTTGGCTCCGTGAATTACATTTGAAGCAAGTAAACCCCGGTAAAGCTCTCTTGCATTTCTGGCTTTTTACAAGTTAACAGTGAACTGGCCCGGGCCCGCTTTTCAATGTGGCCCAGGCGGGGCTGGGCTCCGGAGGCTGCTGGGCCCCATCTTTAACCAGGGGCCCCAGTGGCCAAGAGGAGGAAGGAGAGCCCATTGCTGGGATCTTCACCCTTTTCCCGGTGTGGCCGTGTCTCAGCGGGGCCCTGCCCTGCCCCGGTGTAGCTCGGAGCAGCCCTGGGGTGGCCGAGCCCGCCCGGCCGCCCTCACGGGCTGGGGGGAGGCAGCCGGGCCCGGTTCGGGAGAGCCCCCAGGGCTTTGTGTGCTGGGCAGGGCAGAGGGAGAACCCCCGGGCTGCGGCTGGAGCTGGGGGCGGGCAGCGCCGGGGGAAAGCCATGGACACACGGCCTTGGCACCCATTTCTCCTCTGGCTGGACCTTGTGGTTTTCGTCCTGCCCCTCCAGCATGGCCTGGGCACCCTGAGATCCTGACACAGCTCCAGCATGGCCTGGCCCGACTCCTGCAACTTCTGTATGAAATTTTAATTTTTTTTTCAATGCTTGGATAAGACTTACAGACTTTCATCTTTCCTTGGGTGAGAGGGAGAAGAACAGAAAAGATACACTAAAGTCAGTGAAGTAAAAGCTAAGTTTCTAAATGGAAGAAGAATGAGGAGACGCCATGAAGGTTGTCTGAAATATCTTTTTGTACGTTATAGGGATGGGCTGTACTTCATGAAAAAATTCATTTAAATTATGAAAAAAAGAGAGACATGGGGGATGAAGCAAGGTGTAAAGTGTTTGAAGAATCCTTTGCCCCGAGGAAAAAGGGGGATCTCTGTTCCAGGGAATGAAGTATGAACAGAAGCGATTGAAAGAGAACTTTCACCTTTGAGTAGCTCATCCTTGAAAGTAATACCCCATGACTTTTTAACATGGTCCATAACTCAGTTGTGGAAAGACTGTAATGTGGGAGGAAATTCATGATAGCAGATCCCGGGTGGCTGTTAGTCATGAAAAATGGAGTCAAGAGAGAACTGGTGATTTCCTCCCTTAGTAAAAGATCCTTACAGCTAAACAAAAAGAAACTCCTCTCCCTAAAATGAACTGAAAAAGATTATTTAAGTAAGGAATTGACTGAAGTGTCCCTGTATTTTGTTAAACTGTAACAAAGGGGGAAAGAAGAACTGGTCTGGAAATCTGTTCTGAATTTATTATTATTATTCTTTGTGTTGTTAATAAAGTTGTTTTTTTTTTCTTTATTCCCTTTTTAAGTTTTTTGGCCTGCTTTACTTTTACTCCTAATTCTATTTCACAACAAAAGGTAAATATATTACAATTGGCAAACCTTAAACTATTGCATTTTTGGTACATTGGATGGGAAATGAACAAACTAAACCATTACACTGAGTGATTTGGAGTGATTTGCATGGCAAGTGCTGTGTAATAGGTAATAGAAAGGAGAACATATTTATTTTATGCAAAATTGAGGCAGTGAGGATTACAACTAAATGAAATTGAAGGACTGTCTTGACCTTTTACTCTTTCACAACAACTGGCTTAATCAACAACCTCTGATTTCTTACCTAAAAATCAGACCTTTCTTTTTACCTTACAGTAGGAAATTACTGAAATGCAATTAAAGTCATACTTTGTGTATAACTGAACTTCCTTGTGACTGCCAAATGATTTTTGCAGTTCTGAAAAGAAGTAGCCTGTACATACCTTTCCTTTAGCTAAATACAGCTTATGAATGTCTCCAACACTGAGCTCTTTTCTCTATAAAATATTATTTCAAGTTTTATCAGTTCTCTGAAACTCAAGAGAGATGAAATCTCCTATATGTATATTTTTCCTATGTTCTTAAGTTGCTGACTTTGCAATGACTGGTGCTGACAACAGCATGTGGCTAATTATTCCTCAGCTCAACTTTTGATTTGCAAGGACTTAGAGTGACTCTGGTAAGGACAGAATTTTGGAAGGGCTAGACTCAAACTTGATTTAAACCGGACTTTCTCCAGTAACTGCAATTATTATTTCCTTGGATTTGCTTTCAGTTCTCCTCTAGGTAAGCAGCACCTACCGTACAGGGTATTGTGAATGCCCCTCATCTTCCATAGCTTATTTTTGGTTTTATATCATGTATTGGTCTATGTATCTTAGGTTTCTCTGGTATAAGTTGTCACAAATCCTGGGTGTTTCAGTCTAACTCACTTGTGGCTGGTTCCTTATCTGTCACCTTTGGTGAACACGACCCAGCTGCCCCTGCATTTCTAAAACCAGCTCTGCTTATCACAAATGAGAAATATCTCAAAACTGTTTCAATCCTTTGTGAGTTACACTCTAAGTTCAAAGGCAAGCACATATGACATGATGTGGATTTTTGAAGTTTTCCTCCTATCTGTATAAACTACACAGCTGAAAGTAAATCTCTCCTGCACACCTTCTTCAGCAAATCTGTTGTTCAGCCAAGACCTAGGTTTTGTGATTAGTTGCTTCATTAACTTATTCTTTAACTTCTTAACAACAGATGAGAGGAATTGCAAGTAAGAGTTCTGCCTTACCAAGGCTCAATACATATTTAGCATACGGTATATAGTATTAGCATATGTAAGTATATAGTATTACTTTTTGGTTTACCAGAATTAATGGCAAGAATATTGAGAGCTACTCAAGATGACTACATCTGGTACAGGTTATAATCTCCTTTTAAGGACAGCACTAAAAAACAATTTTTGAGACCTTTCTAAACTTGGTTTTATCAGGCGTCTGGTTTTAGTTGAAGTTATTAAAATTCTGGTCACGCAGCCTTTAAAGGCCAATATGCAATATGCTAAGAGAACAGCAGCAATATTTATCTGAGCATCCAACTGTATTCATGCCTTATTTCTGGTAATGCATTTAGCATTCCATGGAAATGTTCCATTAAGAGCTCCTAGAGTCAGAACTTAAAAAAAACAAAACTAATGTTTCATTAGCTATAGGCATATCCAGAACATTTCCTGAAAGTAAGTTACAAATTCTTAATTCTTAATTATTTTCACTCATAATATAGATTATTTAAAATTTAATTAATTTATCCTCAGAATCCAACAGACAGAGATTTGCCACTGGGCTATCCGAATATATTCAAGAAAATTCATAATTCTGTATGTATTAAAACTGTGGTATAGTTCTTATAACTTACTCAGAGAGCCTTCCTAAGTGGCACCTGATTTAGACTAGAGGTGACAAATGTAATGAAATTCATAGCTGTACAATACAATGCCCTGAATAAGAATTGTTTTTAATATTTACGGGAGAGTAGCAATGTGTATTCCATTCCAAGAAGATGCTATAAATTCATTTCAGGAAAACAGCACTTTTAAAAAGGTGTTTTAAAGTTGCATTTATGGTGCCTAAACATTTTTCAGTATATAAGTATTTATACATATTGGTAATATCAATGATTTGGGCTATAATATTAAAATTTTATCATCAAGGTTAAGAATTTTATCACTGATTCAGTAAGAACAAGAACTGAAAATTATGCTTTCATGACAAGATTTTCCCTGACTGTCACTGATATTCATTCAACAGGTACAAGAGTATATTGTGGAGGTGCTCATAGAGCATTTTTTTCCTCCTCTAAGTTGTGACATTTCCAAGAAGGCAGAACTATTTTGTCTTGCATACTCAGCATTTAGGATACTATGGGGAGCACATTTAAGACATAAGATTTAGGCAAACAAAGAAACAGAAGCAGAAGCACCAATCACTATAAAGGGAGGAGTGTAATAGGATATCAGCCTGGCTAAACAATGGGCTCTTCTTGGACCTCGAGACTTCAGTGGGAAGTTTACAGATAACAGAAACTAGGTCAGATTCAAGGGGAAGATGGCATAGTAATAACACAAAGGAACAAAATCAGGAGGCACAAGGCACAAAAAAGACCAAGCTAGTAAGGGACGTAAAAAGTGATGAGAGTGGCAACATAAGTGATAAGGGAAAATGATGTGGGAAATACATGCTGCAATATATGCTGCAGGAAAATGTCATGCTACAGTTAAACAATGAGAGAAATTTATTTGTAAATGGCATAAAGAATGTGAACAGATGGATGACATTCCTTGGCTCAATATTTTCAAAGAATGAATGTGATCTGCAGTCGGGTGACTCATATAAGTTCTGTCAATGACAAAAAATATTACTTTAACCTAGAATAAGGAAAGGGTTTAGTGAACACCTATGAAAGTCAGAGACTTTAAAATTATTTGATACAATAAACCTTATCCTATATAATTTAAAGAGGTGACCTAAGCAAAATATTGTAGTGATTACTCTAAAAAGTTATTGGAGTATGATGAGATACTGGATGACTAATGAGAAACAAAATAAGACTTCCCTGGAGCAAATTATGGTTTGTGAAAACTGAATTATAAATTTACCACTTAATTTTAATTTTTCAGGAAAATGGTAGGAACAAAGAAGCGCCAAGAAGAAAAAAAGATGATCAACAGTCAACAAAGATTTATTGAAAACAAATCATGTCAAAGAAATCTGATTTCTTGCTATAATAGAAAAATAGGGCTCATGAGAATGGAAGAAGAAACAGATATCTATTACTTATGTTTTAATATGATGGTATTTCTTGTAAACAACCTGGAGACAAGTGTTCTAGATAGAAATCTCAGAAGCTGGCTAGAAAACTTGTAACTGAGATCACTACCAAATGGAAAAACATATGTATTGAACTTCTACATGTGCCTACCAACCTAGTACTGGCTGTTGCAGTTAAGCAAATGAAACTTCAAGAGAATGGGTTAATGGACTAGAATTGAACTGGATCATGATAAACTAGAGAAGAGGCTGAAAAAATAAGATTAAATTCAGTGATGACAAATATAAATTTTTCTACTATGGTATGAGCACTCCCTAGCATAACTACAAGCTATGTATGAAATGTCTCATTTGGCAGCAGTGCTACAGAAAAAGTCCTGGTAAAATTGATTACAACATGACTATGACTCAAACATTGACATTTTTGGAAAGGGCACATAAACAGATAAAAATTTATAAACAGCAGTGTAGCTGTATCTTAAGATCATTGTTCAATTTTTTGACACTTTCATGAAACATATTGATCAGTTGGGTACAATCCAGTGAATGATCAAAGTCTTAAAAAACATCAAAACCAAGAAAAAAATTGAAATGATTATTTAAAATCTAGGGGAGATAGGGTTGTAGAGGAACTGACAGTAGCCTTTAAAAACATAAAAGACTGCTGCAGAGAGGAAAGGAAAAATCTGCACTTTATCATGCACAGAGTAAGAAATAGTTCTCCTAAATGACAGCAAGAAAGATTCAGTTTTGATGTCAGGAAAACCTTTTTGACAATAAAGGTAGCAATGCACTAGAACAAATTGCTTTGAATGCCATAGAAATCAACTGAAGTGTTTGAGAATAGGTTAAAAAAGCACCAGTAAAGATCATTTAAAGGTGGTCAGGCCATAAAGGGATGTGAAAGGATAAAGCACTGTTTTTTCCAGGTCTATTTTTTAACATTTGTGTGGACCTGCTAGAAAATTTTGGCCATGGACGAAAATTATACAAAGTTGTGTCAAGTACAGCTGAATCCTGTAATGAATGTGTAATGCAAAGAGCAGGGACTAAAGGTATAAATGCTTGTCAAGCTCAGTAGAGCTGAAGTTCAAGGCTGGGCTGCTAATGAGATTGTCAAGAAACGTGTTACAGGGAATGCTCCTTATTCCAAGATGGAAGCTTTCACCTCCTACCTGGGAAACTGGGAGAGCTGCCTACAGAATTTAGTATTCTCCTTTTTTCCTTCTGTAGTATTTGAAGTCTTGAATGTATAGTATTTGTATTAAAATTCTTCCCTGTCATTGAGGTCAGTGTCTATAGAGACCCTCTGGTGATCTAAGATGCTTTATAAGGCATATTCTAGGAGTTAATCTGAAAAATAATAAATTTATGTGACTTTACTTCTTTCAGAGGAATTGTTTGATAAGCTATAGCTAAAAAACATGATTGATTAGTCCCTGCTGATGACTTGCTCTTAAGGATATATTCCTGATGTTCACGATGTGCGGCTGATTCTATATTATTTGCTTCTTCTATGAAGTACAATGAGATCTCCTGAAAGACAATCTCCATGGTCTTTCCAAGTAAAAATTTTGCAATATTTTCAAGGTTATAATTTTAGATTTTATAGGAAACATGATGGGGATGGGTAAGATGACGAACCAGAAGGTAGTTCGAATCACCTTCTTCTCCTTACTGGATATGACAGGCTAATGCTTGTTTCCTTTTTTCCTCACGTCATGAGTTGAAGAAAATCCACTCCTCACAGAACCTCAACATATATACACCTTTGGCACTCCATCCCCACTGCTTAATATACTATTAGTACTTTAATAATACAGCAAGTCCTTTCACCAGCCTCACCAGAATACCAAAAATATCTCCATTTGCCTTCCTCATGATCCAAGCTCTATCTTCATACCTCAGCACAGCAATCTCCCCTATATCTCTTCAGTTTGCTAAAAACTTATTATTGACTCAAATCTTTCTATTTTCGGTATAGTTTGAACAGTGAAGTAATATACAAAATTTCAGTCCTCTGTAAAAAAAATTTACAGTCATACTCTTGTCCTTTGTTTTTTGATACCTCCTACTGATAGAATAATGTCAACTGCTGTGCATGTTTTTTCAAGGTGGTTCACTGGGAAGTTTTACATGCTAGTTTATATAACTCATATACTTTCTCATGGCACAGCATACCATCACAGAAATTCCTGATTTATGAGTAAAAATTATGTGCTTTTGCATGAAAAAAGAAATAAGTTCTGGAAAGTCTCTTCTTAGGATGATGTATTATTCATTTATCAAAAATATGTTCAAGAAAATTATGTGTGAACTCTGAGGATATTATCAGCTTTGGCATGAATAATGGTTATTTCTTTTTGCTTTTGTGAACTCTTCAGCAAAAAGTTACAGATGTTACACAAGACCAGAACATGAGCAATACTTGAAAATATGATGATGCAATAGAGTTACGCTCTTGAACAGAAACCAGAATACATGTCATTTAAAATACAACTTAGTGGTAACCTGCAAATATCTCATAAGTGAAAGAGAGATCTAGACACCAATTAAACTAGAAGTAGTGTAAATATAAAAGGCAAAAAAATTTTCTGAGTTTACCAACAATTACCTAGCCTGAGGCTAAATGAAGGCGCTGAAAACTTAGATGACCCAGTGCCCATATGTCCATTAATTTACTACGGGCTGCCTGGAAGCTGTTGACATAAATGTTTTCCAAAACAGCATTTCAGCAGGTCACCATTTTACTGATCAGTAGAATCCAGTCTCTCAACTCTCACAGAGTTCAGAGGTGATTGCATTCAGTGACCTCACTGGTTCTAATTAGTAAGGAAAAGCAAATAAAGAAATCCTTTATATATTTTTTTTCCCCTGTGTAAAATCCAAACATACTTTTGAACAGTGGGGGATGATAAATGGTAGAAATTCCAATTTATATCTTTGTCTTGGTGTGCTCATAGAACTCTAAGGAAACCAGCTAATACTGAGAATATAAACTTGTGCTTAAAAGTAAATGCTCTCTTAAATAAAATACAGATCATAAAATTAGTTCAAAGGTATAGTCAAATGTTAATATTGCTGAACTATCTACAGGTGTTTTTTTTATGTTTGAAAAGATCTTTGAGTTTGACCATTAACCTATCATTGCCATGATCACCACTAAATCATGTCCCTAACAATTTAGCAGATGGATGGTTAATCACCAAAAAAACTCCTGGATTAAGCAGCCTGGATTAAGCCCCATAAAGATTCGTTTTATCTGTAAGAAGGAAATTTACTATTATATTTTTATTTGCAAAAATTTATTTCCTAAATTCAAACTGTGCTTCCTTCATTTAGAAACCTCATTAATTAAGCAAAATTGATAGGTTAGTTTGCTTTCCCTTTATTTCTATTCATTTTCATTTCAATTAGTTAAACTCCACTTCATTAACTTTTCTCAGGGACTACCCTATTCTTACTTTTGTTATCATTTACTTGTAACTACAATTAAATTGAGATTGGAGGTGATTAAAAGCAAACTCAAAACCAGTGAAGACTTCAAGAAACAAAAGACTGTAAATGTAATGAAGAGCATCAAATGAGCTGACATGGGAACAAATGTTCTTATATATCAGTTTGGGTCCTAACTGTCTACACCAACATAACATGCTGTAGGATGATAATTAATGTCAGAAATAGCTGACTTCTAGGCATTAATGTCTTCCTCAAAAGGCAGTAGTTACCCATTCAATATTATAAGAAAATAGTGATTTAAGGAGATTCAAGGGGTTGTTTGCTTTCTACATAGTCACAATGACCACCCTTTTGAATGTTTTTGCAATAACTTTTACTTAACTATTAAATAAGCAAACTAAGTTTGTCTTTGCCACCAAGAAAGAAAGAACGAAAGAAAGACAGAAAGGACCTTCCCATCCTGTTTTTTTACACTTCTAGTCTAAGTTTATACTCTTGTCAGGCCATTGGTATTGAAACCAGCTCTTATATATTATGCTTGAAAATCAGGCTTACAGTGCCTCATGCAGGTGTGTGGGACAAGAGAACTAACTCATGAATTGTGAGTGACAAAAGGATAACAAGATTTAACAGTGATAGAGTTTAGGCTAAACACATATTAGGTGTTTACTCAAGGGAGAGATTTTAAGCTTTTCAAAGAGTTCTTGGATTCTGCATGTGAGATAATTTCAGAATTTCATGCTTACATTGTTCATACCCAGGGTATATTGGTTCTTTTGTGTTTAGAAGTCACTAGCTATATCTTGTTACTTGTGGTTTATGAGCTACTAGCTGCAAAAAGGAAAAATTCTATGCGTAAAACTCAAGGGATGCAATCTTAATTCCACTTAAATGATTTGAACCTGCAGCATTAACACAGGTGTAGGTCACTGAATGTTTTTAGGAATCAGGAAAAACATTCCAGCTTATCTACTGGGATGAAATTCTTGACTAACAGGAGCTGATGTGAAAGCTCCAAATCTGGAAACAGAAGAAATACGAGCAACTGGGAAGAACATAACAGCTTTTGAGATGAGTGGCTATAGAGAGATTCTCTTCAGCTTCTCCTGAAGAAGGCATCTCAAGCACAATTCTGGATATAACCTAAACCAAAACCAGTTCCCCTAGCTAGTCACAGTGGTTTGCAGCCCCACTAGAAGATATGTTTACTGTATAAGAACTTTTTCATTAATCTCTTGCTGACAATATTGAGGGGTTTTACATTGTAAGGACTCTGCATTTGGAAACAACCTCGCAATTAACCTTTAATAAAAAAGGATGCAGACTGGCTTTGGATTATACTTAATGAAGAGAAAAATAAGAGATAGAAGCAAAGTCAAGCCCACTCATCTGGAAAGCATTACCTCTTAAAGAAGCATTACCTCTTAAGTATCCAGTTAGGATACTTAAGAAATAAAGACAGAAATTAGGTGAGATACCCTATAAATTCTTATGTGAAAGGATTTTCCAGCATCCTGTATAGATATTTCTACTCCAGTATGCTAACAAGCCTAAGCTATAGTCCTTTTGTTTCCTGATGTTATTGCTTATGTGCCTAAAATTAATCAACTTTTAGGTGTTTATAGAATTTAATATATTTTCCCAGGTGTATTTCAAGTTAGAAACTTTAAATTTTCTTTTTAATGGAGAATTAGTCTATTATTTTCTGTATAATTTTGAGTTTTAGCTTCAGCATAATGAGGGATATCTTTGTTCAATAACATCTTGCTGAAAAAAGCCACTTTGAAAACTCTGGAATAATCAACTGCACACTCTGAGTAGGTGCCTATGGAATACATGGATAGCTCATGTCTCTTGTCAAATATTAAGGCCTACTAATACTGATTGAGCCTTGACTTTTACTTCAAAACAATTCAAACTAAAAAGTGAAATCTCACTTCTTTGCTCATTAGAAAAGCTTCTAAAAGAAGACAAAACAAACCCAGGCCATTAGTCCTTTCTGTAATTTACTTCTGATTTGTGAACAGAAGGGAAAATAGCTATGTTAGGTGATTACCTGGCACACACTCCTCTTCCACAGAGATAGGGTTTTACAGCTGGCAAACAAACTCTACCCTTGCAACAGAGCTTTAGCAAAAACTCCTGTTCTGTCTATTTTGGATGAGAGATGGCATATTGAATGTGTCAGGCTCAGACTCTGCACTTTGCTGAAATCTCATCAAAACCTAGTGCCTGAACATCTGAGTCAGATGTCAGGAGTGACAAAAGAGCCAGCTAAGTGCTTGCGGCTGCCCAGCTGGCAAGCTGTCACTCTGCTGTCAGAGAGTAATCAGTTTGATAAGTCTTGTCACACGTGGAAAGCAGTGATTTTGGAAAAAAACCAAATAGAGGGCTAGGCTTAGAGAAAAATAGTTGGTACCTCTATGATTTTAAATTATTGTCACATTTAGGCATTTTGCCTTATTCCTTGGATGGGATTATGGGCACAGTGTACTTCCTTATTCAGACCTACATTTGCTTTATTTGTAATCTGGTTTTGGGGTGAGAAATTATAATATCAGCTCAGATACAGCAGTTGGTTCATTCTTTTGAAAGGTGCAGTGGCACCACAGGCATCTGATCCCCATTGACTTAAAGATTCATTCTCACTCACCCAAATGAAGGAAACAGCAAAAGTGTAGCTGGCAGCCCAACAATAATACTAGCTCTTTACCTACACAGTGCACAGACAAGGATAGGCAGAGATTTGGTCCTGCTGGTGGGAAACTGAAGACAGCAACAGAGAGAAATTAGAGAGCACTGTGTGTTTATTCCCTTCTTTCTGCCAGGCAAACTCACTGAGGAGCTATTGAAAGATCTGTGTCACTATATCTGTCTTTGGACAACCAAATAATTATGCCTCTTTCTCACTGAGCTACTTGACTAAGGGAAACAGAAAACTGGGGCATTCTCACTCATGGAGGATAAAACGTTGATCCAAACAATCAAATCCAAAGTAAGTGTTGTTTACCAAGGTCTATTAAGCAGGGGGCATATGTTACTGAAAAAATTCCTAGGAATTAATGGATGTTTTAACACCACTTGCAGTTGAATTCAGTGTTAGTAAAACAACTTGCAAGAAAATAAAATATTAGTGAGCTAATTCAGTATGGAAATGCTTAGATCCAGATGATTTAGATGTACCTGGCATATAGGCATCAATGATCAGTGGTGATTCTTATGGTCATGGCCAACTCTAAATGCTGAAGATAATAGAACTTTCAAACCCTTCATTGAGAAGCCACTGTCCTGGAATGAGAAGACAGGGAGATCTCAATCTTTCCACTGTTTCCTAGTATACAGGGGTCAAGTGTAATTATCACTGTAGAAATTGTCATTCTTGTCATTTATTAATTAACTGCTTCCCCATATAACACCAGAGAAAAAAAGAAAAAAAGGTTCAAGGTCCTCCTCAGCTTCTCCTTAGTTTCTCAGCTGTTCTCTAAGTCCTGTGACCAGGCTAGTTTAACACTTGTTGAAGGACAGTTATTTTGTGGGATGGCTGCCTCATGGCAATCCTTGGAGCTGGGACCTGATGCTGCTCTTCCTTCCTTGTTCTCTTTCTTCTTTCTAGAAATGAGTGAGAGATTTTTCCTTCTTTTTCCTTGCCAGTCCGGTTCCTACTTTGTCTGCAGAAGTGAAAGGTGAAGATTTAAACCTTTTCAGAGTGCAGTAAAAGAACTGAGATCTTGGGACAGTTGATTTGATCTCAGCTGAGTAAGGTCACAATGAATTGGATCATTTGCTCAGAAATGGTCATTCCTCATAAATACATAGGATTCACCATGTCCAAAACTATGGTTCAATTTTCAGCTTTACTACAACTTTTATTAGGCTATTAAAATGCATTATTAGTGTTCCATGGCATTCTTCAGAAGGAAAATCCCATATCAAAATCTAAATGTAAATTATGTGAAGGATGAAAGTAAGTGGTTTTCTACTCAGTAATTCAGTGCTGAAAAAAATAAAAACGAGATAAAATAAAATATTGTATTAAGATTTTATTCTCTACACCTAGGACGAAAATTTTCTCAAATGCATATATTGTCTGCATGATAAATTCTGGTGGACTTCATTAAAACAGGTATCTTCTAGAAAAAAATATTAAATTTTTCTGTGATTTCAACCACAGAACTTGAATATTTATTAGCCTGTGAAGTCGAATTAAATGTATTCTGTCCTTGCCAAAAATATACATTGCCAAAATAATACCTTGCCAAAAAATAATGTATTCTGAGGAAAATTATTCCTCAAATTTAAATCACATCCATCATTCGTTGCATTTAATCTAATGAAAAAACTCATTTAATATATAACACTTAGGATATTTTATCTCATGCTCTTGCCTTATGCCTTTGCATAGAGAAGGAAATGCAAGCATATTTTTTTGTAATATTATATACTGATGCTAGGTGGAGTTATTTATTGAATTTAATGATTTAATTGGCTTTTTTTTTCATGTACAGAGTCATGTGTTTGCCAGTATATCTGCTGAAATTTTTTTTTATAATCCAAAGATCTCCACGTTTTAAACCAGTCAGCTTTTCAGGCTTCCTTTGAAATACATATAAATGGTATTGTATTAATGAAAATACCAGGCATGAGAAAAAAAAAAATTGCATTTTCATTGATCTCAGGTGAAAATAAATTGTTTACTCTGTTGAAATTTTGTAAATTACAGGGATTACTCAGGCTGTGAAACAACATACAAAAGCTTGTTTGATTTATGATTTTAATCTGAAGTCTTCCTGTGTAGTCAGGTGTTCATGTAACTTTTGGTGAAGGAAGAAAGGTTTTATTTGATGTATGAATTGATTAATTGTTTCAGGTTTGCTGGATGTCTCAGAGATATTTCAAAGGAGATAGGGAAGGGAGGCTTAACATTGTGTGACTGCATATCAGTTTTAAAACAAGTCACTTTTTATAAAAGTCCCTAATTGCAGGGAAATTATTGTTATTTGAAGCAATCTTAGTAGATAGTGGAATATAATCCCATTTTACTGTCTGAAATTTAAATGAAATGTTACAAGACATGTAGTAAAGAACCAATAAGGACATTTCAGGGAAGAAAATGGCATCTACTTCATTACCAAAGAGCACACAGGAAAGGGACCTGTAAGTAGTGGAAGCAGCATAAATGTATGTTTATAAAGTAAGGCATAAATTGTCAAAATAAGACAAAGGCGTTTTTAGCAATAGAACCAAGTACCAACAAAATGCTGACTGCCAGTTCACAATCCAGCACCATCTCATGTAGGGACACAAAGTAGAGATAACTTTTTCCTTGCTCTTTGGCTGAGTTATCTACCCTGGTTGTTCTGTGTTTTTTGGACAGGACTCTCTTGGTACCATTTAACATCAAAGACTATTTAGAATGCATGGCCTGGAAGGCTGCTGATCTTTACCTCATTTTTATACTCTAACAGCATGGCACCAAGAATAAAATACACCTAAAAATTCAATAATATGAAAAAGTTTGATTCACTTGTACTTCTATGTAATATTTTAAAATATTTGCACATCAATTCAGCCACTCTGACTTTGAATACCTTATGATGGTCATAGATGTTCTACTATAAGGTACATATTGAATTTTACTTTCTTTTGATTTTTGAGGTTTGATGTTATCTTTGTTGACATCATCTTGGGTACCATTTTGCTCTGCTTCATACCATGGTATATGAGGTTTGAACTTAATTTTTTTCTTTCATTATAATTCGATGCCATTTAGAGACCTAAGTATTCTCTTTCTCTTGTTTTGACTGAAATAATAGTAGCTGAAATATACTGAGTGTTATTTTTTAGGCCTTTTTTTTCCCCCTCTAAGTCTTATTAAAGTGGGGTTGCACTTCTAAAGGCCTCTTTGTTTATTTCAAATAATCTTTCTTTATACTTTCTATTTTATTTTAATAATAATGTTTTCTCCATGTTTATATATCTGTAGAGGAAGCATGTGTCCCCAGCAATATGAATTTCTAGTACTATGGAAGGTTTGTGCTCCTACACACTGTGTTTTACTGTACTAATCTCTGGTTATTTAATTACATAATTCACTTCAATATATATCTTTGTGTACATTTGAAGAGATTTATATTCCAGTGTAAATCTACACCCCTATACATCCTAATTTTATTACTCTAATTATTGTCTTTTCTGTCTTACTTTCTTGTCTCCAGCTCCCTAATTAAAACTGTAGTTTGTTTTAGGAAAGTCATAATGGCAATCCAGGGCAAACCTCTTCATTTAGCCATTAGATTTATTAGGCGATCCTAGCAGTCTTTAAGAAAGAAGAGTAAAATATAAATATCTCTTTTTTGCATATTGGTCAAAACCAAAGTAATCAAAAATTTATCACCACACTTCCCTGGTTTGGAAGACACTTTACATTGAAACAAATGGAAACATATTGCAGTCTGAGAACCTTCAAATCCCACCCTTGCCACAAGGGGAGTCTTTATTCCTTAGATACCATTTGTTCTCAGCACCTTCCCGAAGAAGCCTTTTGAAGCCAGGGTTTCAGACAGGCCCACCCTTCAGCTCATGCATGCTAATTAGAATTCAGATGTGCTCATGTGTTTTGAAGGAAGGTGAAACATGAGACAGCTGCTAGTCATCAGCAAAGCCAAATGAAATTAAAAAGTCTAACCACATGAGTGCTTAAGCACCTGGAATGAATATGAAGGATGCTAACAGGCTCTTTTTATCAGTCACCTTTTAAACATGTGTAATTGGGATCACCACAGGAGTATCATATCAATATGTAAAGGAGGTAATATTAAAGACAATAGGTGAGAGGAGATCACAATGGAATTTGTGAAGCCTCTTTTATCTCTGAGGACCAATATACTGCAGCTGAAGTTTGAAGTGCCCCAGGAATTATGCAGTATCCTTAATCCATTTAAGTGGCACGTGGGCTAAAATGTGGAAAAGAAAAATAAATACATTCTAGTCTAAATCACCCAAAAGTTGTCATAAACTTAGAATACACATATCAGCAGACAATGTAAGCAATGTGCTCTGATCTTCATCCCTCACTGTGCTGGGTACTTCTCCCAAGGCAGGAAAGGGACTAAAGGTCTTCTGTGTTATCTCCCTACTCCTCTGGATATAGAGCCCTACTGGGGTGCAGCATGGCATGGAGGAAGTTATTGAAAGACAGTTCTCAGCAGCTCTTCCTTACCCTTCAGGGAAAGGTAACACCACCCTGTGACCAGCCCAGAAGAGGGGGCTGCTAATAGACTGTTACACTGGCAGCAGGCGGGTAATATTTTGGATTGTTATTAGAGAAACTAATGAGATAGTCAATTTGGGTACCACAGCAATGTCTCCTGACATTTTATAATAACTATTGTAATTATTAGGAGACCTCTGGTTTGTTTCGGGTGTTGTTTTTTGTTTTGTTTTGTTTTCCCCCAGATTATCATAAGAGAATTAGGTGATAATCATTTTCTATAATGAACAAAATTCATTGTCACCATAAAGTTGTTATCTTTAGATACTTTTTAGAAGTAATGTCACAAATTATAAATTCCTGATGAGCTTTCTGAGATTAAATTGTATTATGATATATATTGACTTTTTAGAGGATATATATAAGGAACCAGCTCTCATATTTTACAATGAAAACCAAATTTCAAATAAAGCTTGAATATTTTTTCCTTTCCTGGTGAATAGTAAGTTCAAAATAGACGGTCTTATTGTTGTCTTTTATGTAGGCAAGAAAAAGGAGTCATGAAGAAACAGGAAAAATGAATAAGGAAAAACCCCACCATTAATTCAAAGAGATTAAATAAAATCTAATTCAAACCTTATTTATCTCATTTGGGGAACTCCCACTGGCTTTAGTCATATTCAGCTCCAGCTCTTTACTTAAGTAATTAATATTCTGAATCACACTATTCTAAGGACTACATAATTTATATGTTAGTATTCTTCTGACTTCCAGAGCATTAGGGAAAACTGCCATGAGCAGAAGTGCACAGTTCATCTGAGACAGCGTGCTGTTTTACTGCACAAATCTCATTTTATTTGTCTGTCTGTAAACAAGTTGCCTCCAGATAGTTAAATGGAACTGTACGTGAAGGCAAAGTGGTCCAACCTTGCATCCTCTTAAGAGAACGTTTTAACCAAGTGGATATTTTCTGTCTTCCAGTATTATACACAGCCAATTTATCCTGATACTGAGAATTGTTTGTTCAGATTTTCAGTAACAAATGCAACAGAGAAACTATGAGTCTTTAAGGCTGTGGGCGCCTCTGACAAAGTGCTGAGGTTTCACTCCATGAAGTTTTATAGCCCTCATCAGTGGCAGGGACAATCTTGTATTCCCTTCTACCTGCCACCTTTCTCTCTCTGTAGCAATTTGTATGTAGCTTTCTAGTATAATTTCCCAACGCTCCATGTATCTGGGGAGGAAGTTCTTCTATTCTACAAATATTTGGAATTTAAAAATTTTTATTACACCAGAAGAAAACTAATGGAAAACTTACAAGATGTTCTTCTACAGTTATTTGGATTGAAGATTTTTAATGGCATGAACTCTACAGATAGAAAAGTAAGAGAGACTGAATATTATGCTTTGTGATCAGGGAGTTAGCAGAATTAATTTCATGTGCCTGTGTCAAAATATATTTAGGCTAGTACTACAGAAGATAATTAGTCTACAAAGAGAAGCTGAAAGAGGTCATCTTCAGAGAAGCTGATAGACTAGACAGTGACACGACATGAGCTGCAGTACTCTGCTGTTTGAAATAATTGACTATACCAGAGATTTGTCTTTACTGCTTTTTACTGACTGGAAGTATTTCCATTTATCACTGTTTTAGGTTCCAGTGGTATTTGTCTTCCTATCATTTATCCCTCCCAAAGGATAAGTGAAAAAAGTAATCCTAGCCTGTTAATGTTTGACACACAAATATGTTTCTGCAGATTCAAGTCTTGAGCACAGTTTGTGACTGTTTTCCTTGAATTTGCTTGTCATTCATAAATAGTAATGTGTCACTACTCAATCCACTGATAAAATACATTCTCAGAGATTTCAGTAATTCTTAATGGTCTTTTGGGGAAAGACTCACTAAGGAGGTGCTCAGTGCCCCCCTGAAGCTGTATTTCTCAGCCTACTCACTGGCCTTTGTGTAATGAGTTGAGTGGTGAGGCATCCTTTGATTGAACTCTTACACAGCTAAGGTGGAATGGCACTGGCCACACTAGGAACTCCTTGTGAGAGGTCTTCCTACAGTGAAGAACAAGAGCAGGGGTAATCAGACATCCCATGAAAAACTTGTAATTTTCTCTACCTGAGCTGCAGCCTAAGGAGAGCAGTATTATTATTTCTGGGGTTTTGAAAAACAATTTTCCATGGTATTTGAAAATTCCATTCCTTTGGAAACTCCAGTAGTTGCTGACCTGAGAATGGAAAAAATACTGTTTAAAGCAAATAGTCTTGAGACCCTGTTAACAGCAGTCCTAAATGAGATGCTTAGAGCTCTCCTGGACTGTGGCCAGTTATCTGCCTGTGAGTGGGACAGGTCTCAGAGCTCACCAGCTCTCCATTGTGGAATACTCGGAGAACCATTGTCAGATGACAGAATCTGGGCTGATAGCCTCACTTCTTCATGCTCAATCCTTTGCCCACTGAGAAAGGTCAAAGTGTTGGCATGAGTATTTCAATAATTCTTGAGGAGCAGTTTTCACAGATACATTCACACTTGCACATACTTCCATGAGTGTGTGGGTGTTGATCTGAGCACCTTAAAGCAAGTACAGCATAAATATGAGGAATACATAGCTAAGCCACTGTTATAATTGTAGTAAATTCTATTAAACCACTTTATAAATTAGTAATAAACTGCTGCCATAATCCTTTTGACATGAACTGCTTACCAAGTCTGGGAATAAGATGGAAACAGACACAAATAGTGTTCTCTCTGACAAGGAGTTCAGTGGCAAGGTGGTCCTTTCTGAACCTCATGACCCAGAAAGATCTCCTCTGCCCCTTGCTTTTCCCTACTAAATTCTTAGACATAAATCATTGAGCAAATATGGGACAAGGATTGGACTCAGTCACACTGGACTACATGAGAAATTAGAAAGCAAGGGGGCCCTCTCTGAACCTTGTGACTCCAATGGAAGGTCTCCCTCTGAGAATTTTGCCCCTTTTAAAACCCCAGTCTACACATAAATCATTCTAAATAGATCTTAATTTCATGTTCTTGTGTACATTACATCCATGTAGTAATTAGTAGAGTGAACCTTGCAACCAAACTTCATCATATTTTTGCAAATCTGTATAAACCAGCTTTTGCTGATACCCTTTCAACAATGCTTTAAGGACCCCAAACCACTCATTTTGCTATCATATTGTCTGTTAATATTAATTTCAAATGTTTTTTCATATTTTATAATGGTTTGTTGATGGCATTTGCTTTTCATGTTCTTTTGAATCGGGAGTCTCTGAATTTTTGGTACTGGTGGATACATTAGTGGAAAGTGTTTTCCCTTATCCATCTCTGATCAGAAAACTTGGTCCATGAAATCTGGAGGAAAGAAATCTCATGTAGGTGTAGAGCTTTCAATGCTCATCCTGCACTAATGTTCACTCCGGCTGCCATGGTTTGGACCACAGATATGAGAGTCCAGTTTCAAATGTTTTTTGTCTATTTTCCCAAGTCCTCCATGGAGTTGGACAGCTCTCTCTGACTACTGAGAGACCCTGTGCTACAGCAAATGGTTTTTTTTTTGGAAACAGTGGAAATGCCAGAGAATATACTGAGGCTCATCAGCATAAAAGGCACCTCTCGTCACCAAGAAAACCTCCAGAATTCTGACAGCTGAATAAATGGTGCCCTTCCTTGAGCTTAAATATAAAAAAGGACCAAATTGCAGTTCTAGGAGCTTACAAACAGGAAAATAGAGAAACAAATTTGGCTTTTAAACTCCAAACAGAGGAAGGTGACCATCTCTCAACCTGTTACATGCTTCTATCTACATCTTCTGACTGCTGGAGACACCAGAAGACCAGAATACCAGAATATTACTGCATTAGTAACCATAGCTCTGTTATTACCTATTTTGAACCACAAAGTAAATCTGATTCTATCAGAATCTATTTTATTCCCTGGTCTCCCATATTCTATCATCTATTAATGGCTTTTTTCTCTCCTCTGGTCATCTTTGTTGATACAGCCACATCCTGTTTATTACCAATTCATGGCCAAAGCTACTTTTCTGTCTTTAGAGAAACAACACTCTAAAAATGTAATTAGCATTCACATAGGTCAATTATTTTATACTTGTATATGCAATAAGATTTTTCCAACATTCAAAACTAACAAAGAGCTTCAGGTCTCAGCTATATAGCAAAAAAGATTAGTAGCAATGGTATTGTGAATGTAAAGATTTAATATTTGTTACTACAGTCAAATCAATTATGTGTGCCATCGTGACAGCTTTAGTGTGCATATGCTGTGCAAATGTATAAATCATAACCTTCCTTCACTACTTATAATTTACTAAAATAAAAATAATTCTGTTCTGGTGAGATTAAAATAAATGTGAAGAAATTCAGAGCACTATGAATTGCTACTTGGCCAATACCTACTGTAATCTCTTGTTCTTTAATATTTAAATTAATATATTGCATATTTAAGAGGGAGTTGACTGAAAGGATCTACTTCTAGAAATTACAAAAAGGCACTTTTTTGTCAAAGAATGCTTTGTTCTTTTTCCTGAAAGATTTTTGGTTTGTGCTTGGCATGCAACATTTTTGACCACAGCTAATTCCAGAAAACAAACCAAGAACCAGTTTTCTTTTTCAAAGTTAAGCAGCACTACTGTATTCATGTTTTTATTGTTCTGACTGCAATTACCACACTATCATTACACCCCAAGCTCACAAATCAGAGAATTTATTTTCATTCTCGGTGTACCCTTGGGTATTATTTTTTCAACTCATCCACTTTAAGACTCCACCTTTTCAGAAAAAAATGTGCATTTGTAAAAGCAATTTTAAATATTTTACTAATATCTAAGAATAAATTTCTTTGTCTTTACCACTCATGCTTTTATATATTCCCTCTTTTCAGAATAATTTCTTTTGTTTAGAACTTAATTTTACCTGATCATGATTTTTGCAAATAAAAAACTTATCTAAAATTTTCATGCATTATATTTATAAACTTTAAGTAAACTACAAATATTAACTCTGCTGTGGAAAATTAAATGTGAAATATGAAACTAATGTGAAACTAATGTGAATGAGTCCTTTCATAGTTATCATAAACAAGTCATCTTATGATAAATGTTAATATATTTTGCAAACTTCAAAGTTCTTCAGAATTATCTTAAAGGCAAAAAAAAACCTTTGTAAAGAATAACCTGAAGGTTTGTTTTTTGTTGGGTTGTAGATTAGGTTCTGTTGTTTCTTATTTTAACTGGGGAGTGTGTGTGTATGTGTGTGTCTATTGGTTGTTTTTCTTCCCAGGGAAATGCAATCAAGGAAAGAGAAAGCAAGATATAGGGCAGAAATTCTAATACAAATTTTAGTTAAGAAACCAGTGACACATGACTATATTTACCTGTTTAATAATTAAAATAAGTGCATAAAAAAAAATCTGTGAAGTTAGATTTAATATAGGTATACACACATTATATTAGACTTAGTAAAAATACTGTACACACATTTGGGAAAATATTACTTAGAGAAATACTTCTTTATCAGAGATTGATGTGTTTATCTTTTGCAAACCCTCACCCATATAAAGCTTCAGTGATTTCCTGTGCTATTAGTTATTCTATTTGCTTAGTAAAATACTATGTAACGTTCATGGTTCGTAAATCTTTTCTCAAATGGTAACAAAGGAATTTATCAATATTTTGGGTTTTTTTCCCCATGTAACCCTGACTCAGTCAAGTTGTTTTGATGCACTATAACATTAATCTTTACCATCTTGACATTTATTTGGGTTTCTGCTTTGCATGAATGTCTCACTTTACTGTCTTGCATAAGCTTGACTACTGATTTACAAGTAAGAATGCATTCTTTGTAGAGAAGAGCATATTTACAAGAAAGCTCTTAGCTGACTCTATTCACATCTATAATACATTTTCTCCAGTATATGTCAAGAATCAAATATTTTACATTTTGTGGATAGATAAAAGCTTTGACATTGAACCAGTGTAAATAAAAACAGGATTTAACATATCATATTTTCCAGATTAGAAATATAATGATTAATTCAGAGCTTCCTTTTTATTTTCCCCTATGTTTGGACTGATGGACTTCTGTTGCCACTGTTCCTCAAGGATTCAAAAGGACAGCAGTCAACATCTACCACTGGATGCACAAGCTGAGATGAATCAAAATAATTGCTACACCAGCATTATGTTGTTAAATATATACAACATATTACAACAGTGTCATTCAGCTATGAAAATAATGCAGCAATAAATTAATTTCTGTAACAGCTATGATAATTGGTTTATTTTTATCTGATTTATTCTAATCTCTGAAAACCAGATAGGAAATGAGTCCATCAATCCCTAAAAAATAATAGTTTGCAGCACTAATAATATATTTGTATTTACCCTCCAATTAAAGTAAGAAATAATTATTTGGCATAGCAGGGGGAATCTAGATTTTTTTTCTTTTTCAATAGAAATAGTATGGTAAATGAAGAATGGATGGGCCTCTCTTAGAAGTGATCTCAACTTTTTTTACAAATAACTTAGTGTATTTTAAAGCCAGTAGGTGTAATGCTACCTAACATACCTGAAAAGAAAGGAGAAAAGTAATGAAATCTAACAGATATTTAGAATTCACAAACAAAGCTTAAAGTACTTCTTCACTGAATCCAGAGTAATTTTTAATCTTGAAACTTTTATACCAAGGAATATGAAATCTCTAAGAAATTCTCTTGATCCTTACTAACTACCATTACTCCATGATTTAGTACAATAAACCCTTTATCATTAAAAAATAAATAGCTTGTCACAAAATGATACTTTGTAAATTCTGCTGCAGAATCATTGAAGAACTTAATGCTTGCATCTTCAGCTGGTTTGCTGAAACAGTTATATAAATATTAACATTTGTGCAGTTCTTCTCAATTTCACAGAAGTTTAGAAGATCTGATCTGCTTTGCTGTACTGCTCTGTGCATATTTAAAAGTTAACTATGGAGGTTTTGCTTGCTGTGAACCTCTAAAACTGCTTTGTAAATGATGAAGGTTGACATCATAGACGACTTGTGGTCATTGCAGTCTAGTGAAGAATGTATTAAAGAGCAGTACCCTAAGAAGAACAGAGCTCCCCCTAGTTTTAAAGCAGCCCAGTGCAGCTGATAGTCTCAACAAAAAATCTGAGAATTAGTCCATTTTAATTTGGAGATAAAATAACTACAAATTATTTAATTGATATTCTAATGCTGGCACTGACAAAAATATATCTTTTTAATAAACAATTATAGACATTCAGATTACACAAAAACGCCTAAGGTTTCACTGCTGAAGTTAGATTTCTGCTTTATTCCTGGGCTCAGATGTAGTTCTGCAAAGTTAAATACTGCCCAAAGATATACTTTCAAGACAAAAAAAATCTTTCAGCTTTAGAATAAGAAACTAAACAAACAAACAAACAAACAAGAAAAATGGGAATGGACTCCTTGTATTACTGTCTTAACTCTGGATCTAAGAGTCAAACTGTGCTTTTGCCTGTTCAATTGTTATGTCCTGAAATGAGAGTCTGAGCAGGGTCAGTCTGAGTTCGTATGCAATGCTGTTTTCACCCAGGCATAACTTCATTAGCTAAAGCTCTCTTTAAATCCACACAGCCTGAGCAAAATTCAAACCTCTGCAACTCATTGCATTCTAAACTTCTTCCTTGGAAAGAATCAAACAGAGAATGCAAAGGAAATGGACCATTTTCATCAGCACAATTAAATTACCCATCTTAACTCTCCATTGCTTTAAACTTATCCAAGCAAGATTTTTCTTTCAACCTTGATGAGGCTCATAATCCTTTTAGTAATCAAATCAAGACTGAAGAACCCAAATGCTACATTGCCATTTAACAGATGGTTATACACACCATGAAATAAATACTAGTTTTCTGAATAATTTACGCTTTTGAACTCAGTAAGGATGAAATTATAGCACCTGAAATAACCTGATTTTGAATCAGGTTGTGGTTTTCTTGTATGTAGGGAAAGCAAAAATGTTGATCTTTTCAGATAGACTTTTTTTTTAACCTGAAATATGAAATGGAAAGTTTTAATCCTAAAAGAAATTACTTTTAGAAATCTACGAGCAATTTTAGAAGTAGAAATAAGAAAGAGTTCCATCTCAATTATAACACTGTCTGTTCCTACTGTAATGCCATGTACTCCCTTTTTGCTGCTATGGAAATTTTTATTACTTAAAATTCTGGAAAGTAATACCTCTACTGATGGATTATGTGCCATCAAGATATCTGCTGTCAATCTTCTTGATTGCTATGTATATTATTCCTATGTGTTATGCTAATATGAGGAAAAAGAAACACTTTTAAGAACCACTTCCATGCATTTCATTGTCCTGCTTCCTTCGATGAGTTACTCTATCTTCTTCGATGAGTTATGTATTATCTATTAAAAATTAACCTTGCCTCTGAATCTAATAGGCTTTCCTGAAATTATAATTGATATAACCAATAAAAATGTTAATTTTTAAAAAAAGATTTGAATGCACAGTATAAATATTCACGAGCTGGAACTCGGTCATCAATAAGGAAATGCATTCTACTAATAATTTTCTATGGAAATATTTTTATTTTAAAAAGTTTTTTATCAGCAGGCTTGATCTCTTATGTAGATTTTCATTTACAGAAAGATCTTTGTGTTTCCCAAGCCTAGAAATTAACTCCATGATTTGTGTATGCAATTCAGGTTCATGGCTCAAGGAAACTGGGTGAAGTTTAGAGACGAGTGAAAGGATGTAAGGTCCTAAAGGCAGGACTCCCCACACACCAGAACCCAGGGCTGGGCAGAAGCAGGAGCACTATGCTGAGACCTCCATCCAGAGAACTATTGCACAAGCACAGCTGCCCAGAAGCTGCTCAGTGGAAGGACAACCAGCAGGCAGCCAAGACAGCTTCGGCTAAACACCTAGCTCCACTTCATTGTTGGTGTGAACATGCAACTGGTAAGTCCAGCTGGCTCTGTGTTACCCACATGTTTCAGACATTTCAGGTTCAGTCAAGCTGCATAGCTACATGCAGTTATGCATATTCTAAACAGCAAGCTAGTAATTCATCACTTCTGTATTGAGATTCAGTCTTACATTGCTAGAAGAATTCGTTAGTCAGACTGACACACTTTGTCTGACTGACATACTTGAGGGTGCACAGGCAGAAAAGCCTGAAAGAAGCTGAGCCTTTCTCTTGCAGTGTAAAGTGGTGGAGCACTGCAAGGCTGCTCTGCTTTTTGGGCTATGACACAAACCAGATATGCCACTCCTTCCACCAGTCTTTCTTTTAAAGAACATTGATCTGACTGAGCTATGCTGTTCTGTGACTTCAGTCCTGTCAGTGTCAATTCCACAATGATAGTAGAATGAGCTTTTCCAGGATTTTAAGATATGGGCGCCTGAATTTTCAACCCCAAGTGGACTTCAGTGTAAGGTAGATATCTGATCCATGCCTAATAGTGCAATGAAAGCAACAGTACCTGTTGCAGTACCATTCACAAAAGCAACAACATAGGCACCTAACCCATAAATCTACAGAAATAAGTTCATAAATCTACAGAAATCCAACTAGTTAAGAACATAGTATTTTTAAAACTTTACTCCTAGACTTGTTACCACATATTTTATCTGTGCTACATTTAAAGCCTGTATTATATCCATATTTATGTTCTATTCTGTTTAGTTATTTCTGTTTCCACATTACAAGAATTTAACTTTTTCTGTTGTCCTTCTCTTATATTCTTTTAGACCAAATTCACCATAATTTTGAAAACTGTATTTCTGTATTATTTTTAAAGTTATTATTTTCATGCACAACTATACATCCTTACTTTTGGGCTGATGCCAGTTATTCTTCAATTTACTGCTGTGCTACTTAGAGCTGTTGATCCCTTAAGCCCTTGGCCAGTACTTACAGGTCTGATGAAATTAGCAATGTTACTCTCTCAGTAATAGGGTCTCAAATATCTGCCTGTGATGTCAGTTCTTTCTAGTCACACATTGAGCTGTCATCAGTCTATTCCCTGTATTACACTATTATCTCAGCTCCTTGACCCCTCCTAAAGCCCTCAGGAAGCTAACAACCAGGCAGGAGAGGAAAGGGAGAACATTTTCTGAAACTTGTATGAATTAGAGAAGTTTTCAGGCTTTCTCAGCTAGGTGCTGGTATTCTGTGCAGATACATGTCTTCCTGTGGGAATGCAGACTGCCGAAGTGACCCTTTGTGTACCTATGTGAGCTGCAGGTGTTGCTGGACTTGCACAGTGTGGGGAGAAGACAGCTACAGCTGTGGCTTTCCCTTGCTGTCTACCCTGCTGCAGTTGGACCAGAGAAAGAACTCTGCCAACAAAATTCTTCAGTGAATTAAGGCATAAGTCCAAAAATATATCTTTTCTTAGCAGAGAAGGAAGTGTTTTTTCTTGCATTTGTTCTTTGCAAAACCCTCTGCAGACAGGAATATCCACAATGCCAATCCTCTGGGTTGATATTAGCTTCTGTTCTACACACCTGTTTTGTCCTTAAAGACCTTCTGACTGCAGAATTAAGATTAAAATCTAGATGCTTCTCACTTTATGTTAGCTCTGGTAACCTGGAAAAAAAAGGTAATCTGGAAAAATTATTTTAATTGCAAGAAAGACCATGAGAAAACAAACATCATTTATCTACTAGGAACGCATGGAATTTCTTCATTTTCACCAATGATAGGTTCATTTATCTGTTGAATCTACAAAGACAGCTAGTTATCCTCTGTGTTAAATTACTACTGTGAGATAAAGAAATATGTTCTGGCTACAATGTCTTTTCTGTTTTCTTTGTTGGTGGGTGACAAGATTCATATAAAACAAGCATCAGTCAGTAAAAATGTAACCGAGTCTAAAAGAGAACGGATTGGGCTATCAAATAGTGCCATTAAAAATTATCTTCCATAAACATTAATCTAAATAATATAAAATCACTGGGTTGTCAAATGGGAGTTGGAGAAAAAGACACAGATGACAAAGAATGACTTTCAGTCTCTTTAATTTGTTTATTACTGTGGTAAAATATTGCATTTAGCAAAAGTACTGGAGAGGAATAGCCTCCATTACAATAAGAAATAAATGTTAATTCAGGAGAATGGATGATTCTTTCTAGGTGATTCTTATTTGTTATAGATTAAGATTACTGTGCTTTTCACTGAAACATTATTTATCCAAAAAAAGAAGGTAGGCACAGGAAGACAAAAAGAAGACATGAAACAGCTTTTTCTGCCTATACATATGTATACATATGAACACAGGCAGGCACATGTATATGTGTATCTATGAATATGATCTATAATTTCAGAAGGCAGAAGCTAATAGTCCTTACACCTTGACTTGGGGACCGTTGTTTTAATCAAACCAAAGTGCAATTCTTACTTTGGGTATTCCCACCCTGTCCTGCACATTTTTGTCCGAATCAAGCTGAGCTGATTTCTCCATCAACTGACAAACTTTAAAAAATTTTTCCTCATGTATTTTGTCCAGCCAGAGACTTTTTCAGAACTACTTTCAATTTCAAAATCAAATTTTGCAGACCAAAAGAAGAAAAAAATTCTGGTGAAGGAGAGGAAGATGGTGTTAGCCAAACAGCACAGTGTCCAACCATACCTGAACTTAGGGGGGTAGTACAATGAGAAGAAGATGCTTTTTCTTCCCTTCACCTTCAGATCCTTTCTTCCCTCTGACAGAATTAAATTTGTTGCAATGTGGAGGGACAGCACAGGTGTCTGACTGCAGAGCCTGTGTCTCCTGTGCCACCTTGGAGGCCAGGCCAGGCAGGGACCAGGCACGGCTGAGCATCTCCCTGGGGCTTGGGGAGCCCACCATGGTGACTGACAGAAGTCTGGCAGCATCCAGGGATGTTGGAGCTCTGGGCGTCTGCTCAGCAGGAGTCCATCCTGCTTGTCCCTCCCAAAATCCCAAATCCCCACCTGTGGCCAAATCCTCAGGGTGTGAGGGTGGCTGGGAACAGCCCCAGTGGAGAAGCACCAGCGACACGAGCACCTGCACACTCTGCAAAGAGAACGTCGGGAGCAGCAGCACAGTTCCATTAACTTAAACAACTTGAATTGCCCTTTTTTAACTGGTAGTGTTTGGCAACATTTACATTAATTAAGGATGTGTTACAGGGAAACTGGTCTCACAGCAGAAGTTTTATCAAACCCTAATACCCCATTACACCCTGCAGGAATAATTCCCTTTTCCAAATCCTGTGGGCCAGAAATTATTATTAATTAAACCAACACTTTCTTCTCCTGTTTACAAGAAGTAGTATAATAGAGTAAATTAGGAATTAAATTAAGAGTTTGCTTTTCTTTCAAATTATTTTTTCTCTTTTTGCAATAGCACTGTGTGATCAGCTATAACTGAAATCAACAAGAACAGTTGAACTACTAAGTTTCTGTAGAAGGAAGAGCAGACTAGGCTGCTCTGGTTTCCTCATGGAAATGCATGAATGGCCAAACATGAAAAAAACACATTCATTCTTTTTCTGCTGTAAGAATATTTTCTTAGCCCACTGTTATTGGTTAAATCAACTCCAAAATGTGGATAATGATAACAAATTATGTAGTCTAACAGAATCTTTTTTTATCAAAATAAAACAAAATTTTAAATACTTTTTTTAAAATTTTTTTTTAGGGTTTATGGCAGGACAGCTCTTCTCTGCTCCTAAAGGGATTATTTGCTGGTTTTTATTTATTGGGCTTTTTTAAATAAATAAGTTGGCAAGAAGTATGGAGGAAGAATTATAGTCATGGTTAATCAGGAAATGTGAGGTTATATTCACTATGTTTCATCTCTTTGTGTGAGGTATGTTGGAGAATGTTTGAAAACTCTAACAGAAAGCCATTTATGCAGGGGAAGAAAAACCAAACCCAAAAAACCAGAAAATACTATCTACAGCCATGACACAGTTCAGGGAAATGACAATGCATAAAAGAGCTGAGATTTTCCAAGCAGTTATTCCATTATCAAAAATATTGACAAGTTTTTTATTTCTTCCTCAAAGTTTTGAAAGTTTCTTGAGCATGTGTGTGTCTGTGTCTGTGTGTAGAATGTTCACAAACACATGCTGAAGCTCATTAATTTTGATCCATGCCCCCCATTTGTATATACACATCATTATTCACACACACACACACACACACAAACACACACACACATGTACACTCAGTAATAAAATTCATCCTGGCCAACAAAAAAGAAGGCAGAAAATCACATATAGCTGTCATATGGTAATATATATAAAATAGGACATAACTGTAATTGCCCTGCTCTGTTATTCACCATCCTAGTTTATTCTCATGGAGGATATGAATTATTCATTTTTAAGCACAATAGGAAAACATTAGTACTGTTTAATGGCCAAGTGGGACTTTCTAATGAAGGACTTGTGAGCTATATGTTGTAATGAGGAGCGTTTTTACAGGAATAGGTATCAAGTATGAGTAGTCATAACTTCTTTTTCAGACTATGATATTCTGGTTCATGAAAACAACTGCATTTTGATTATTGATAGAGAAAATGAGAAGTGGATGTCAGTGTTTTCTTTTTTGAAAATACAAATCATTGTATGAACTAGCTCCCAACTAGTAAACCACACTCGCTATCATCTTAACACCAGAGGGGGGAGAAAAAAGAAAAAAAGATTGGTGAGCAATTCCACAGCACCCCCAAGGGTACTGAGGGAGCTGGTGGAAGAACTCACCAAGTCCCTTTCAATCATCTACAGCAGTCCTAGCCAACCAGGGATGTCACAGTTGACTGAAATGAACCTGTGTGACACCCATCTACAGGAAGAGCCAGAAGCTGAATGCTGTGATCTCTAGGCCTGCCAGTCTGACCTCAGTGCCAGGGAAGGTCATGGAGCAGATAGTCTTGAGTGCCAAGATGTGGCATGTGAAGAAAAACCAGGGGTCAGGCCCAGCCAGCCAGGGTTTATGAAAGGCAGGTCCTGCTTGACCAACCTGATCTACTCCTATGGCAGGTGACCTGCTTAGTGGATGAGGGAAGGTGTGTGGATGTTGACTATTTAGACATTGGTAAAATGCTAGACACCATTTCTCACAGCACTCTCCTGGAAAAACTGGCTGTGCACTATTAATTATCTTTATGGGTGATCCAGATGAGGGGATCCAGTGCACCTGCCATCAGTTTGCAGACAACATTGAGTTGGGTGGGACTGCTGATCTGCTGAAGGGTAGAAATGTCCTGCAAAGAGATCTGGACTGGCAGGATCAATGGGCTGAGGCCAATGGTATGAAATTCAACAAGGCCAGGTGCCAGGTCCTGCCCTAGGGTAATAACAACCCCTGAGAGTGCTACAGGTTGGGGGCAGAGTGGCTGGAAAGCTGCCTTGTGGAAAAATGCCTGGAGGTGCTGGTTGACAGTGGTTGAGCCATTGTGTGCCCAGGTGGCCAAGAAGGCCAATGACACCCTGGTCTGGACCAGTAATAGCGTGGCCAGCAGGACCAGGGCAGTGTTCGACCCGCTGCACTTGGCACTGGTGAGGCAGTACCCAGAATCTTCTGTTCAGTTCTGGTTGCTCATGACAAAAACTACCTGAAGATGCTGGAGTGTGTCCAGAGAGGGGCAGTGGAGATGGTGAAGGGTCCATAGCACAAATCTCACTCTAATTAGATCTTCATAATACTAAAAGTTAAGAAATTTAAACTTTTATTATAAATAATAAAATAATAGCTACTAATAATGGAAATTTTAAATAAAGTCTAATCCTTTCCTTTTCACCTACCAGAAAAAAAGAAATTGTCTCAGTTTAATTTTCATTGCTCTTTTTTATAATCTGAAAAAAAAAAATGTCTCTTCCACTCAAGCCAGTATTATTTCAGGTCAGAGCCAATCTTGTGTCATTTCCTTGATTTATTGCTTTACATGATCTCTAATTTTAATGACCAGCTATCATAATTAAGTACAATAATAATCTATGTATTAAGCTGATGCAATTAATGAAAGGAAATCATCTGCTATATGCTTTTAAATTCATAGCCTACCTTTATTTATAATTATGTAAGCCTAAGAGGTGATAGACTTAGAGATATGTTCCATTCAAACGCAAAAAGTAGAAGTGAAGCTCCATTTTCACATGCTATTGTGTAAACAGTTTTTTTTGTCCTGTTCTATTGCTTCTTTTGCCATCATTTTATCACAGTCTTTCATATAAACAGTTTTCACTATGACTATAACCTTCAAAAGGATCAGACAAGGTAAGTCTTACTGAAATGATTTGTGTACAATGTAGAGATGGTTATTCCAGAGACCACGGGGCTTGCTGTTTATTTCCTACACAAAATGTCAAGTTTTGTTGCTTTCTGATTAAAATCTCTGACGTTATTGCTGCCAAGTCAGGGATTTAAGTGGCTCAGGTGATTATTAACTTTTCTCCAAATTGAAACATAGAAGATAAAAATAAATATAAGAGAGCAAAAAAAAGTTAAGTAGGTATTTCTGAATGAGAAATTGCTTGTCTTCTCTCTAAACTACTTAGGCCAATCAGTGAGCTGGGAAAATTTTGTGATACACAGAACTATGTAAGTTAAGCCTGTTTTGTTTAAAAAAAAAATCTGAAATGATTCTTAAATTCTTTTACTTCCCCCTATACTCTCTCATATTTTCCCCCAAATGGGACATGTTCTAAATTAGATCAAAGTCCTTAAAAACTTGTACATTCTGAAATTTGATAAAGCATACTCATCACCACATACCCTCAGGCACCCAATAAGTAAAAATCATTGAACCATTTGTTTTATCCAAGTCACAAAATGAAATCTGCCACACAATGCCCTCTAGTAATTATACATCTGACTATGAGACATGATTCTTTCTAATTTTGCTTGCTGCAATTGCTATTTCCTTGTCACAGTTCAAAGTATTTCTCAATGGATTTTAAGACATAAATTTACATATCCCTGTATGCTTACTGGAAAGCATCAGTAAAAATGTATCCAGAATTCTTTTGTTGTCGCTGTAATGTTTGTATTCCCTTAAGTACATTCAGAGGTGTGCTTGTGAGAAGGAGATGGATCTACAGGGAGCTCTGCTTATCAATTTCCTTTGATGGCTCTGAGAAAGAAGGGACATGTTACTTCTGTGGTCATGCAGGCATACAAACATGTCCTGTGTGCTTTAGAGCTTTGTGAATTCAAAGTTCAAAACAGAAAAATGTATGAAGAGTAACACAAAACAGCTGCTGAATCATAACATGAAGTATTGCAACCTGCGATTCGAGCTCTTCTGAAAGACACTTGCCATTCCTCTTCCTGCACAGTTTCCTTGTCCATGATCAAAAAGTGAAGATATTCATGTCCATTCAGAACTTTCCCCTATTAATGTGAAATGGTCCTAATGCATTGGATCTTGCATAGTTAATGCTGCTGTCTGTGCAGGCCATCTTTGCCACCTACATGAGTGAGAAAATAGTTTACCATATAAACATTGTTTATATATCATTGTGTCAAACCGCCTTTACATAAGGGCTGGCTGTTTTGAAAAGCAATATAAAATAGATATAATAAAAATGAAATTTTACATATTACTTAAAAATACTTGCATTAACCATGGGCTCAGATTGATTTTTTTGCTTCGTTCAGTTTTAATGTGTGTTCTGTCTTTTGGGCAACAGTTGTATACTCTATATAATAAAGTTTTACTTTGGCCAAGTATTATTTGCATGTACAAGTATGGACTGTAAAGTAGATACAGAAATAAATCTGAGTTGGAGAAATTTGTTTCAACAGCTCATGAAACCTGAGCTTCTGCAGTGACCACTGTTGACTGATTTGCTAAATTAAGATAATTTTTTGTTTAATTATATTTTCCCTTTAGAAGGTTAGATGCTTACTTTTCCTTTTAACGGGCAGTTTTATTTGACTTAACTTGTTGTTCTCATAATGATTGTGCGAATACACGAATAATCACATGCCTTTCTCAGAAACCTCTTGGTTACAAGAAAATCAGTATCAACCCCAAGTGGCTTAAAGTCACCTACTGAGGCATGGAATGTCCCCAGTTCAGTGGAAATTAACCAGATCATTTTTTTCCAATATAAGAAGTAGACACATTTTCTGTTCCTTTCTTACTGAAAGTCTTTTTTCCTTCTGGTTTACTGACAATGATAAGTTCACCTAAACTTCCAAATACAACAACAACAACAACAAAAGCCTAAATGGTTAAAAATGGTTTTAAAAATAACCACTACAGGAAAAATATTGTCTTCATGTAACAGTTTCAAAATACAGTCCAGTAATTGCTGTAGCTGTGTGAACACAATCCTTGTGCTGCTCTTCTGTCTCATAAAACAAGACAATTCTACCTAGCCAGCTTAAGCTTAGTAAAATGCATGAACAGAAATGTCATGACTTTTTCCCTTTTCTTTCTACTTTTCTGATTAGAAAAACAACTCACACTAAATAAACAATCAAACGATAATAGAAGAGAAAGAAAACAACAAGAAAGAGCTGACAGACAGAAAGCCAATTCTGAAAGCCTTTGACTTTAACTTCCCCTGACAACCTATCTTGAAGTTCATTGTAAAAAGGTAGAAGACATGTAAAGAGAGGAAATCAGCTGTCAAAACTAATGCCACAGGAATCTGAGTGTGAAAGTGGGCATGGGAAGCTGAATCATTCTTTGAAAATTGGAGTTTTCCTCTATTATAGGAAATCTTGACTTAAAATAGTCAGTTGTTATATGCATGTGAGCAGTGTGTGTATAAGCAAATCACCACAGAAAGCTACATAGATTTTGACAATTACCCAGATTACTCACATGGCAGAAATTACCTTATCAAATGAAGAAGCCAAAACTGGAAATTCCTCTTTCTACCGTTTTTAAGGAGTGTATGAATCATTATTAAAAACGTTTGAAAATATTGCCTTCAGTGTCTTTTTTCAATATTAAGAAGGAGTAAAAAAAGTGTTTTCTGTCTTAACAATTTTCTCTGTCATATCTCTGTCATACAGAGAAGGGTCCCATATTATACAATGGCTTTATTTGTGCTATTTCTACTGTAAAAGAATTATAAACTTTATATTTCTGACCTTTTTAAAGAACTGCTTAAAAAAGAGAAAAGGTCATACACATTCCTAAGGTCTAATCAGAATTTACCTAAGAGTTCAGTTGCACCTGGAACTATAGATTTTAATATTGTTTCATTCCTAAAGCTTATCTCATTTTATGTTAATCCCATTACCCAAAAGAAACTAAATGAAAGATTAAGCCATGATGCATGATTACATAAGCTTCCAATAAAAATTTAATATTTTTTTCATTCTCAGATAATTAGCAACTATAATATATCACCTATTATAGAAGAAGGTTGCACTTTAAAATAGGTTAATTGTTAAATGTATTAACTAATCCCAGCAAATGTAAAAAGGGAGTTTAAAGGTTTCAAATAATGAAATGGATGAATTTTGTAAAAACATTTCAGAGGAAGTGAGAGGGAAACATGTCTTAAGACAAAATTTTATCATTACTGGTGAGGGAAAGAAAATTAAGTAATTGCTTAATATAACAGGGAAATTACCTTTGAGACCCAAAAGGTCCCTTGTACTTAAGTGTATTGGCAAGAAAGAATTGCATCATATAGAAACATTTCTAGATGTACTGTTTGCTTCTCATGGGGTCTTACCACAAGATTAGAGAAATGTGAATGCTTGATCACAAGCTCTATGTGCTGGGAAAATGAAGAAAGAGAAAATATGGTACCTCAGAAATAATTGTCTGCAGCTGTCTTAAAGAGCAGAGGTCTGAGACTGTAAAAATTCAAGACTGAAAGGAATCAAATTACATCAAATAATATCAAATAATGTGTATATTTTTATTCCATTAATAATTTATTTATCTGTAGAGGACAGATGATGGATAATACACAAAGAGTGAGTATCTACTCCTCTGCTTCAGGACATTGCAGTATTTCTCAGTAGAAGTGGTTTTCATGTTGATTTGCTCTGCTGGACAGGCCCAAGGAGAGGTAAGGATCTCGACATTGTTCTCTGTTTTCCAAAGCAGAATTTCAAGATATTAAACAGAGTGAAAATTAGAATTAATGAGAAAAGTAATGATACAGTGTAAGGTATTAAATACTCACATGTGAGGAACTGATGCCCATTTCAGGAAAGACTAGGGAGATCTAGTCTTGTTTTATTACAGTCCAATAGGACTTTAAAAAGTGTGGTAAGCACCACTCCCCTATGCATTCCTGTCTGGCCACAGGGCACAAGTTTTCCAAGTGTGTGGATGCTAGGGATCAGGAACACCATCCTGCCCCACCTGCCCTACCAAATATTCTTGGGGAACCACATCTGCTTGTCACCTGGCCTAGCCCAGACTCCTCTTTGAGATATGGATGTAGGTTTTGCTTTGGAGAGGAGGGGAGTTATTGGAATTGGTGTAGACCTAATGGTTTGCAAAAACATGGGGGCAAACAGCTCGCCCTCACACCGTTCAGGTGGAATGTTGTGTCTCATATCTACTGCTTGCCCTACTCCCCTCTCATGTCAGGATTTTGTGACTAAATATCAGGGGAAGTTGCTCAAACCCCAAGCATTTTATAACAAATCATGAAGTATAGGCAGATGAGCCAAAAGGTTATTTAATTCTTACAATCTTCAGGCCATTTGACTCAAAATCACTGCAATGAATAATTTTGACAATAAATAATTAATTTCTGATACCTTAAAATTTGAGTATAAAACTGTAGACACATAATGTACCATATGGCATGAAAATTTAGTAGTTAAAGAATACTTTGATGATGCTTTTCCTATCCCTTACATCAAATATAGCATTTCTTGAAGCTTTTTCCACAAACTGTATATTTTACACCCAGTGGTATGCTACCAACATTAGCTGTGTTCCTTGAAATTAATAAAGAGTATCTCTGAAGCATAACTCTGAGCTTCATTTCTTAATTTAACAAATGGAAATCAATTATTTTAGAAATATCAGATGTCACATTACATTTGTTTCAATGTATTAATTTCCATTAAACTTCGTTGACTTCAGATCATTTTAATGATTCTTCCCCTCTGGGCGGACTGTCACTTTAATCTCTTGGTGATAGGTTTTTTTTCAATTAATTTTAAGACTTTTTAAAAAATTTGCTCTGAAAAGAAATGGTATGAAAAAGGCTGAGAGATGAAGTATTTGTGTTAAAGCCTAGATTTTGAGTAAGAGATATTATTTCTACTACACAATTCCAAGCAATTTGCCTTTTGGCCTGTATACATTTGCTTGTATGTCCTTTCTGGAAAAAAAAACACCCACTAAAATTATGGCAGAACCCTCATTTCTTCCATTTATTTCACTGTATTATACAGACACTTCACACAGGAATGACAGCCAGACATGCTTTGTCTGGCTTTCTCATGTAGCATTGAGAATTCCTTATTCCTTGAGAATTCATATATATTAACATGTATATTTTTAAGGATTGTAAATTAACAAGTTGTAGTTGATATGCTAAACAGTGGTTTTTTTCCTGCTGAAGCCCTAGGACTTCTTTTCATCCTTCCAGAATCTGCTTTTCATCAATCAATTGCTTTTCTGGGGGCCTCATAAAGATTTGATTGCAATCAGTAATTGCTGTCCTTTTTGGCCATGTAGCCAGTCTTTCATCTCTGAAAAACTGAATAAAGTGAACACAGGATTACACTACTTTGAAAGAATGGAAAGAATACCATTCACTGCTGTTCTTATTTCCCACACAAGAAAATATAATCAAATGTTTTCCCTCTGTTAAAAGGTGAACAGAGTTTCAGGCTTCACCCTTCCTATATTAAAGCTCACTTCTATTTCACTCAAACTTGGGCAGTCCCCAGCTGGAGTTTCAGGTCATGAGTACCTGCCCACTCTGCTCTGCAAAATCTGCCTCTGAGACACTTGGGCTACCCACACCTGCTCTCCTTCCAGCTTTCTGGCTGAACCACTACACTCCTCTTGAAGTTGAAAGAAATATTTTCACTCTAACTGAATAACCTAGTTTGTCACCTGTCATTTTCAGCTGCTGCACACTTTCTCCCTTCATCTCTCATAACCTGAATAACCCTAGTCTGATGTTAGAACACACCTAATATTTGTTCCCCTAGGAGACATTGAATGAAGCTTGTCTCTCAGGGATGTCCCATGGGATGATCTACTGTTTGATCTCCAGTCTTCTCTGGGGAAAAAAAAAAAGGAAAAAAAAAAAGGCCTGGAGAAATTTCATATAACCTTGGATTTTACTGTCTTTTTTTAATCCCAGCTGTACCAGTTTTGGCCTCAGCAGCACCTTCCAGAACTCTCCAGACCTTGACACCAGAAATTAATCAGAAGCTTTGCCAAGCATATTTCCCAAGCAGAGCTTTCAAGAAAGCAACAAAAACCTTCTCCTGCATGAGCCACAAGGCAGTTATAAGTCACTCACCACTCTTTTCTGTGAGCTGAGTATTCCCAGAAGAGCACTGCTTTTAACTTCACTTTTCCTGTTCACTCTCCTATCAAAAGAGGAGCTAATCTAAACCTCCAAAATAGTCTGGGAAAGGAAGAAGCTGGCTGATTGCAGGAAAGGGCCAACTTAGGGAACTTTCCAAAGGACAGGAATCATACCCATCCTGTAGTGTGAGCATGTTTAATGCCAGGGTGAGGAAGTTTTAAAGATCTGTATTGCAGATACCAAAGTTCACATGATCCACAGGCTTTAATTCCCCCATACTATAAATACCTTTTGACTGTATACTTTCAAAGGGAAAACCACTGAAGTTGTGTACTGCCATGGTTTACAGCTTTGCAAGGCTGCTTTTTCATATTAGACCTGTTGCCACCTAAGAAAGCAAGAAGTATTTAGTTTTATCTATTTAATTTCTATGCTGAAGGACAAGGAACTTGTTGTTTTCATGAACAGAGCATGGTATGCTGTCTTCTCAGTAGCAATTGTTTAGACCTTTCCAGACAAGCAGGTTTCCCCTATATTCCACCAGCAAATTATTAATGCAGACAAAATGGACACAGAAATGAAAACATGCATGTACTTCTTCAATACTCCTTCTTTCCCTTCTCCCCTGAAGCCACAAAAGTAATTGAGACAGAATATGTTGATTTTTGCCATTCCACATATTCTTGCTAAAAGCAATGGCAATTAAATTAAGTATAAAGGCAAGAAGTATAACTAATACTAAGACAGGGAAAAATGTTGCTTAATGGTATTTATGAGGTATTTAACACTGGTCTCAGTAATACAATATTATTATTTCTGTGTTAAACTGGCACTAAGTAATTTAATGCCCATTTTATTACCTAAAAATGATCTTAATCTAATAACGGCAATTGAAAATTCCACCATGGTGTCTGCACTTAGTAGTCCAGAATATTCACACATGTTTTATGCTTGATAGACTTTAGTTATGACTCAGAAATGGACCTTAGAGTAATAAAATGTTATTGTTCTGAATGGAAAATTGTTCTTTTTCCTCTGCCTTTTAAATCCCTTCCTCTTTTTTTAAATTGATTTTTTATTCTCGTCATCCAAATGGTAAGTGACAGCAACTTTTCCTATCTCTGAAAAAAAGGAATATTTCTAATAAGATTTAAATGGTTTAAGAAGTTCTGGGTTACACCCCTCTCCCATTCAGGCTTATCCCTGTGTAAGCTTATTAAGGGCTCAACAAAAGACTTACCAGCTTGACTTAATATCCCATTATGAGGTGTTTGAGTTTCTCTTCTCTCGCCGTTCTGCAATATACTCTGCTTTTTCTACTGGGACAATGGTTTTGTGAATCCATTGAATATCACAATAGCAGGATATTTTCTGCCTTTGATGAATGCAATTGCCTTCCTAATGAAGTAGTGTGTACAGCAATATATTTATTTACAGCAGTATGTGGGAAAGAAGAAGGGGATGGGGAAAGAATGTGTTTTTTCTATGGGCTTTTTGTATTAAAAACCTACAATAAGAGAAACCTAGGTCATTAAGAGCCAAATCCTGTAAAGGTCATCAGTGCTGAAGTAGCTTCCAGAATGAAATTCAGACCATGGGGTTTGATACCTGGGCTTCTAATGCTGCACTGGACGGAATCCACAGCAATATGAAGAAAGCATCCCAATTAAATGGCAATACAGTCTCTTTGGGACTGCTCCTGGTCCAACAGTTTTGTGCAATTTCTGCAAACAGGCAGCTGATTTTTTCCTCTCTCTGTAGCCTGGCTCAGATATTTGTTCACGAGTAGAAAGTTTTAAACCCCAGTGTTGATCCTGTTCCTTCAGCAATTCTAAGCAAAAACATACAGAACTGTTACAGAAGTGAGAAGATGAAACATGGAGCTCCTGGATTTTTGGAGATGACAGTTTTGAAATTGCCCTCTAAACTGCTGCCTGAACTGCTAAACATACTTTTATGAGGATAAAATCTCATCTATCCTTACTTTTAAATACTCACTAAGTCTCAAAATAAGGGGTTGCTGCAACACATTCTTCATTGTAAATTAAAGACACAAGAGGTAAGCTCTCTCTGTATAAAATGGATAGTTAGATCTTTCAACAAAAATCTCATTTTGAAATATACAGGTTTAATGATATGATAAATTAATTCTCTGATGAGAGAAAAGAACAATTATATATATATTTTCTATAATATTATTTTTCTTCCCATAATAATTAATGTGTTTTTCATGAATCACAATTTCCTACATACCAATGTTTACAGATTAGTAGGAATTTTTTGGAGTACAATTGCTCATTCAAACAATCTTTTCAGGTCAAATAAACTCACACATTCAGTGTAATTTTTTGCTATGTAACATTTATTTATCACCTGATCATCTGAATTTCTCCAGTTTTACTGTCTAGGTTACGTCGTAGTAGGTAATTAACTTAAGACTTGTCAAAGGACCATTTTCTTTGGTTTTGCTTAGCATCTGCTAGTTATATTTACACCTAGGGATACTTCCTCAGCATGTGAGGAATAATCAGCCTCTTTAAAAAGTTGTTTTGATTTTTTTTCTTTTTTCTATGTGACCCCTTCTAATATTTTATTAATATCTTCATCTATTACTGAGCTAGACTTTTGAACCAATCCTTCTATACTCTGACCCTCCTTTTACCTCTCTCTGACTGGGGACTTAAATCAAATTCCACCTGGAAGGGATGGCTGTGAGCTGTGCTCCCACTACAGCTGTACTTCACCTCAATAGCCACAGGCATAGCTGAAATCTTCTGTAATTGAAAAGTTGTTGGGGAACTTCCCAAATAACACGGGTGGGTATTATTCATTTACCTTCATTTGTTATCCAGAAATTCTAATTAATCCTAATTCTAAATTCTAGCTGGTTTCTAGCCTGATGCTGAGTTTATCTTATGACAAGGGATATTATTTAGTGATTATAAAAAATCTTCTGTTAATTTCACCTTATACATGAATTTGGCTGCCTTCAGTCCTAAATTTCCATTTGTTCCTCACTTCTTAATTTTTATTGTCCCTCCACGTTGGGTGATGCCTAGGATTTTGTTTCTTTTCCCTGTTTGGATGACTGATCAAGTACTCCTAACATTTTTACTTTCAAATTCAGGGTGTGTCATCAATTTGTGTTCAACCAAGTGACTTCAAAATTGTCTTTAAATAACCATTCATGCTTATAAATTTCAGCTATGGGACAAGGGGAAAACAAATAAAATAGATTCATAAGAATGATTGGAATAAAATAATTTTTAAATGAATACTCATAGCTACCTTTTTCATTGTTTAACTGGTAACTCTAGAAAAAAAAAAAAGTAGGATGACCAAGAATCAAACTAAAAAAAATTAAAATATTACAGTCCTAAAGTGAAAATTTAACAGCATTAAATATCATAGAGCATAAAATTAACCTTTTACTGAAAAAGACAATACTTTGAGGTACTCACTTGAACAGAAAACAAAAACATGACTTGTTTGACAATATTGTTGTGCACCTCCAGCACATCCTGGTTTTCACTGAGTTTGATTCTGCAATTATATGGTTGCATTTCATATGATTATATCCAAGTAAATATAATTTTAGCAACAACATCAACAAATCCGTAGTGCAGCTTCAACAATATTTTGAAGGGAGGGCCATTTTGCATTGAAATAACACAGTCTGCTGAGTTGTAAAAAACAAGTGTAAGCTGCAGAAAGGATATTCCTCACAAGGCATCTTGGTTCAAGCAAGAGCAGAGGCACCCAAACCTCTTAAATTCTAATAAAATATTAAGTGCTTTTAGACCTTGTATAGCAAGGGGCTGGCAAATACTTGCTAGGTTCAGATGGCTACTAAAATCTCAGCTCTGAAGAGATTCAAATGTTTAAACTCACAGATAAGCCTCTCCCATGAAGCAATGTTCATAGGGAGAAGTGTTTTATTAGACCAACTAATATAGCTAGAGAATGACAAGATTTTAAATATACAACACTTTTTTTTTTCTGTCAAACTCTGCATCCTTCTTTCTCTGAGAAGCTGCAGAAACTTCTTTTTATCAGAGGAAAATTCTTTTTAAGAACCTCATACACTTTAAAAACTTGGTGAAAATGAAATTAAAATTATGAGACTGCTGCAGTAAAATACTAAAAAATGAAATGAAGGGAAAACTTTAAAAGTGTGAGTATGTTTATATTCATTGATTCAACCTAAAAATTTGACAACAATCCAGCACTCTATGCCTTAAAGACAGAAAGCCTCCAAAGAACAAGAGATAAGAAATATCAGCTTTTTCTATGGAGGGCAGCAGAAAACCTTGAGTCATTTTTCTCTGCCACACGCATCTAGCAAGTTGATGTTTGTTCCCTCTATGTGAAAAAGACTAAATTCCCTGTAGAAATTCTGTTTCTTAAAAGATAGGCATGTTAGATTTGAAAAGTGGACTTGTAACTTTTAATATCTGTTGACTGTTGAATGAGCTTTTCTTAGCATGAGAAAGGCTGCTAAAATCACAAGAGTGAATATCTTTGCTGAACTCAGAAAGGACTGTGGAAATCTCAGTTGTTCCTCAATCTGAATATGTCATATTGTTTCAAAAGCTGGAAGATACAATAATAAAGGAACAGACAAGAAATCTCCAAAACTGAAGGACTAGCATAGCAAGCAATTGGATTTTTAGCCTCTTTTTCTTGCTCAGATTAAAGTAGTCCAGTTTGCAATCTACCACAAAAGTGCACAACAGGATGCACTACCTGGATGGCAAGATGGTTTCTCCTGTTGAATGCAATGATCTTGGTACCTCTCTGGGTTATTCTACCCTTGTATCCATGCAGGGGAAGCCAATGACTTTCCCAACAGTTTAAATAAGGGTGTTTTCCCTCATGAGTACACAGAAGCATTTGAATCTACTCCTTGGTTAGCATTCATTTGGAAATTCAGTTAATATGTTATTCATAATTCTCCCATGTCCTGTGATATTAAAACTAATCTAACATTAGCCCTTGTAGTAACTTTCTGCCCCATTCACACAAGTTCTGTGGTTATGAGCTTTTTTTACCCTTTTGTTTCCATATCATGAAAACCATAGCATGCCTGTTTGAAGCCACTTGAGACTCACAAAGGTAAAGATTTTGTGAGGCTGCTGACCTTAAGATTCCACTGGATGGAGTAAATTACCCGCCCAGCTGGTATTTAAATGCCTTCTTAATGCTGTCACAGAAGCCAAGCCATCCTATTTATTCTGTGCAAGGCTCCAAACCAGAGTGGAAAGCAAAGCCAAGCAGCACCTCAGTGGAAAGGGATCTGTGCTGTGGGAGCAGAGCATGTCCCTCAGGCAGCAATGGTTCCCTGACTGAGACACCCCAGGGAAGCCTCCTGGTCCCCACCCACAGGTGCACCACTTTGCGTTGGGAAAGGGAATTTGGTTCTGCTAGAGGGTTATTCCCTAAATGTTAGTGCTAGTAGAATTCATGCTCAGCAGCAAGTCGTCTGATTTCCTCATTCCCCCCTCTGCAAACAGGCTGGGCTGCTTTGGCTGTTATCACTGAAACTTTAAACATTGAGTACTCTCACTGAATCTTGAAAAACAAGAGATGCCATATTTTTTAACAGGCAGGGAAAGTTTCTTGAGGCCTTCCAGAGGTCCCCGCATTTCTGCCAAAAGTCTGATGCTTCAAGCAGACCCCTCTATGCTGCCTCCCACAAAAGCTGGGATTCCAAATTGTTCTCATCCCCATCCAAAGTAGCATTTAACACCTGCCTTTGGCATTTATATATGAACTCTTAACTCGGGTGTAGCACTATGCTAATAAGGTGTCAGACACCTAGGGTCTCTAAGAGTTTTTGATGATGAATTTGCAGAAATTATAATCTTGAAGATTAGTTACATTAAAAAAATCTTGGTAGTTCTTAGTTTTGCAATGAAAAAAGAGGCTATATATTCAATGAATTAACACATGCTACTGTTTTATATCGGAATCTGTTAAGACTTGCTGGTACACTGACAACCAACAGAGCAACTGAGGTCATGAAATCATTCATGCTGGTGTTGCTAAGCATCTGATGGTTTTACTCTGATCTTGATAATTTCAAACAAAATAGTTTCAGTCATTGAAAGTAAGGAAATAATTTTTAGATGAGAAAGAGTAGCAGATGCACTACTACATCAACTGCTACATGCAGATAACATACAAGCCTGCTTAGTTTAGGAAAGAGCTTTAGACATATTTCAGGGATCAAATTTTCTGTGATACTGGATAGAATTTTTGCACATTTTTATTCTGCAGTCTGTTAAAAAGACATTAGCAGATTATTTTATTTTCCAATAGACAAATTGTAAAATATTTCAGTGGCCAACAACTACAGATCAATTTTCTTGCATTTATATATTGTACCATGCCCTATTATCCCAAAATATGGGAAAATAGTCAGATGTAAATATCCTAATTCTTGGCCCACTTGCTTAAGATTTCTGAAAATGAATGCTAGCCAGGCTCAATTATTTCTGTTAGACATTAGCCCTGTTTCACTGGTAAAGTGCAAAAGTGCTTTCAAGGAGAAATGAATAAACTGTAAGCACAGTTTTGGCCAAATACACAGAGTACAAACCATTAATATGGATAACATACAGAACAGCATGGGAAGTTTCACTTTTGACTCTTACACAATTTGCTGTTTTTTTCTAATGTAATTGCTATTATAGTCACCATATTAAACCAGCATATGAGTCTAGGCTGAAAGAAAGATGCTTTTCAATTTTGGAAATGTCCCTTTTTATTTCCAATGGAAGAAACTCTTTATGCAAACCAAGCATTGCATTAAGTCTTGTTTTAGAAACATAGGAGTACGTTTGTGAATGTGTAATTAATTTTATAGTTTGAGAATTTTTGACTGTTGTTTCAAAACACTGGGTGCAATTCTGAGAAGAATGAAATGAGAATTTTCTCTTTGATGACATAAAGTAAATACTGTGCTTTTCGAAATCCATAGTTAAAACAGTCACATTTACTCTACTGCATGTAGAAAAGAAACATATCTTACTTTTGATATAAATGTTTGAGAAATCAGTTCTACTATTTTGAGACACTCCTTCTTTTGGGACATAATGTTCTGTTTGTTGGTTTTGGTTATCACCGGACACTGAAAATTCATAGGTGAAACAAATTTTCAGGAATTTTCTGCCTTTTATGAGACTCAAGTTATAACAGGTTGGATTAAAAGGAAACTTTTGTACATCTGGTCCCTTTTCCATTCAGCTACACATCACTACACAAGGCATTCAGAGAACAGCACAGATAATATAAACCTGATAACTTTGGACTTTTACTCCTTCTTCTAAGCAAGTAAGTGTCTTTTAAGTCTTGTAAGTAGTGATGTTCCTGCTGACTTATTATGGGCCTCATGAGTTCTTGCCACTTAGATGTACAATTCAAACGTTCATCACACTACATTGTTTTAAATAAAATTTTGTGGGACAAATGGAAATAGCGTTGCTCAGATTATTCACAAAGCATTTAATTTAAATAAAACTCCCTCAATTTACCTAGCTCAAGGTCAGCCCTCTTATGTAAAGAGGGATTAATGACTCTTAATTTGTGCTCACTCTGAACAACTCTGGGTGTTTCTGGAGCCAGGAGATGTCCCATAGAAATGCATTCCATGCCAAGCAATGTCAGGCCAGGAATCAAGTTTTCTTTTGGCAGAACAATGGTCAAAATAGCCCTTGGAAGGCCACCAGAGCACAAAAAAGACGATCAGGTAGACTCACAGTGTCCTTTGGGATGTAATTTCCATTTGTTTTCTCAGTACTGCAATAATTATGGTTAATTGCAAGCCAGATAATACCCTTTGATGCACATTAGTCATTACCCTGACAGCTATCAAAAAAACCTTTGTTTAGCAGATAAACTGGACAAATTCAAAAAGCTCCATTTAGGAAATCAACTGAAACATTGCACAGACAGAGAAAACAAAAAAAATTTGGACCCTAGAATAACCCTTGAAGTAGGTCAATGAAGTATGATATTTGCTCTAAGCCCATCAACATCTGGAAATAGGAGGAAGCAAAGTGGCATGAACAGGCTGCTCAAGCAGAGAGAAATGTATGTATCACTGGGCCTGTTCTTGTGTTTTCTCTTAAAATAGGACAAATTTGGGGGTGCTTACATAGCCCAGTCTTGGCTTTGCAAATGGCACTCACCCTAGATCTTGCAAATGGCACACACAGAAATGACTGTGGAGGAAACACAAAAGAGGAAGGGAGGTATAAAAGAATCCTGAACATCTGCTACTGTGGGGAGAAAGAAGAGGTACCAGAGTAGCAGTCAAAACCTGATTTGATGCTCTCACCCCACCACCAGCAGCTCATCTCTGCCTACACCAGACAGCTTTTGGATCACAAACTGTATATTCAAAAACCCCTCCTTCCATGCACAATGAATTTAAGGAAAATACATATGGAAATTAGAAATCTTCTAAGAAAATTTATAGGGAAAACGGACTTTATCTTCCCCAGTAAGCACCTAAAAACATGAATTCAATTCAAGTACCTTTGGAAGCACATTCTTCTCTCGAGTGCTACTTTATTTCTTGTTAGCAATGAAATTATTGGCAGATGCTCAGCAAAGTGTCCATCCTGATTATTTATCTATTCTTTCTGGAGCCCTTCTGATAAAATTAAAATAAAGACCAAACAATAATTAAAATATGATGAGATCAGCAGCCTCTCAAAAATGTAATAGACAAGAAATAAACCTAAATTTTTCAGGATGCATTTTTTCATGTATTTAGAATTTTAAAATATGATGGAACACCAGGAATGTAAGAACAAATCACAGTAATACCTAAATGGTTGTGAACTCCAAATATTCAAAGAGCCTGAGAGTTCTTGGGTTTGAGGAATTTAAAGAAAATAAAATTAAAGTAGGTGTAGTTATTGTAACCGTATACAGAGATGCGTCTGAATCTACTCATGTATCTAGACTTTTTTTCTCTTCAACCTTGAAGCATTTAACAAAGAATAAAACACATTTAACAAAGAATAAAACAGTGATTCCCACAAGATCAAGAGAATCTAGGTGTGAAAATCACAAGCTATTGAGAAACATGTAACACTACCAATAGACCTCTCAACTGTTTTCCACACCACTCAGAAATCCAGACATTTCCTTCTAATTTTTTTCTGTCTCCATTATAATAAAATGCATTCAAAAGTGAGATGCAAAAGATGCCATTAATTTTAAATGCTAGCTCCTCTATTTCTTCATTTGAATATGACACATTTATAGAGATCTACTCTAGTCTTCCTTATTTTGCTGGCTCTCTTGAGGGGCTCAGAGACTGTTAATTGAAGCATTTCATCAAGCTTGCATAGCAAAGCAATATTATTTTAACATTTTGACATAACCTGTCTAGTTAATGCAAAGTGAAATTGATTAAATTAATCCAGTGACTCACGAAATGCATCTTTTGAAAAGTGCCTTCAATTTGAGAGTAAGAATTAATCATGCTCGAATTGAAATCAAAACAAAACAGGAAGCATGTATTTCCCCTTCCCTTCCCCTTCCCCTTCCCTTTCCCCATCCCCTTCCCCTTCCCCTTCCCCTTCCCCTCCCCCTCCCCCTCCCCCTCCCCCTCCCCCTCCCCCTCCCCCTCCCCCTCCCCCTCCTCTCCTTGAAATCTTCATGCATTAAGAAATGTCTCCTATGAATATTTTTATGATCTGTAGTTTCTCAAGTGTAGCAGCTAAAGATATTGTGACCCATGACAAGAGAAACTGGAAAAATGAGCAGAAGAAGACAGGAAGTTTCCAAATTGAATTAGCCACTGGGAGCAGAAACTTTCCTTTGGTAGCAGCTTGCCATCAGGTACATAGAGCTCTGTCTCCTGCTGTCAAGGTAACATCCAGCTTGAGGGTGTAGAAACCACTATGAAGGCAGCAAATAGGATACTTTCCATCCTTTTCTGCAAAATAATCTATTACTCTTTTGATTAAAGGCAAACCTAAAACTTTTTCGCTCTTGTTTTTGTATATTCAGGCAACCTGTGGGGGGAGGTTTGGGGGTTAAGAAAGGGGAGTTGCTTCATTTTTCACCCCTGAGAGATCTCAAATCACCTGTATCTGAAGATTTTATGAGCTCATGCAACCATCTTTGCTGAACAGCTGAGGATTTATTAAGCTGATCAGTATTTTACAGTGTTGTGGTAATAAAAGCTTGAATCCTCAACATAGATGGTTTTTCCAATGTATTGCAACTACTAGGCATCAGATGAGCTCGAAATATCAATTTTACGATAGTGTGTTCAATTAGATTTACTTGATGTAATTCTTCCCAGAACTTCTGCCAAAATATCTGAGAAAAAAAATAAAATTAAAGTGTCCTGACATTTCTTGAGAAACCAGTATCAACATAAGTTACTGTGCAATACATAATAGAATGCTCATTTAATCTTTACCCTTCCTACTATTTTAAAACATTCACCAGTTTTTTTTGAGTGTATTTTTATTTTTGATCCATATGGGCTTATGAAATGCACCCACTGAATTCATGAAGAGAATTGACTGTCAATTATTTCTACCTCTGGCACGTGACTCTAAAGCATGAGATAGAGTTTCAATTATTTGTCAGGTAGACAGGTGATAAATTGTATGGGTATAGTGCCATTGAATGCCATGGAGAGTTCCGAGATGTTATGCTGTCATCACCTTCAACCTCTGCAAAGGTTAAGGATACCAAAACTTTCAATGATCAACAGAAAATTTAAGTGAAAAATGTTCCTGAAATAACAACAACAAAAAAATCCTAAATGGATAGTACTGAATGTACTTTTTTTTTTTTTTTTTTTTTACAAAACTCTGTCTATATTTAAATGTTTTAAGTACAATTAAAGGATATGTAGATCTATAGTTCTAAATATTTTACATTTAAGCCCAAATATTTTGCTGAGGTAAATAACAGCTAGAGGAGTCTACAGACAGAAATCTCAGCAGAATATCAAGAGAGAATGCAGAAATGAATGCAAAGCAGGGTTTTGCTGTGGGAAAATACATAGTGCTTGGTTTTCCTAAATATGTTCTGATACAGGATAACTTTTAGGCTAAAAATCTCTAGTTCTATTTAACAATGTTTGCTATTATTCATTTTGAGAAAATTTATCTTGAAGATATTTTACCTGTTCTATGCATTCAGAAAATTTTGATTTTTGAATTATTATTCTTTTGATTTTCCCCACAGTTTTATTTTCTTGTTTAACTCCTTCTTCTTGTATCTTATGAACCATGAGTCACCTTTATGCATCATTTTCTCCTAGATTTCTTTGCACTATTTGTCTTTGCATCAGACTCTCATAGCATAAGCTATCTGACTATGACCTATAAGGCAATGAAGAATTCTATCAAACTGCTTTAATTAAATAAATTACTATGTATTTTTATGGTATGGAACTGTATTATTTTCTACTGCCTAAACCTTATCCTGTAGTACCTGTTCCTCTATGTTTAGTTTTTTTCTAAAACTGACATTCTCTGAACAGCCAAAGGATATGATAGATTTCTTGCTAATCAGTAGACATAAGGTTCTTACAAGTATCAGAGTTTGTAAGGTTTATTCCCAACAGACTTCAGAACTGAACAGTATATGACATTTCATTGTATCACTGTACCTAACCACGGTATGTACCAGTACTATTGCAGACTAGAGGGAGCATCAATTGGTTATATTCCAGTCATCAGTGTTATGAAAACAATTATAGCAAAGACTTAACTGTCCCATATCACTTGACTGCCCTACTCAGCTCCCAGTAAGCTGAGAGCTTTGCAAAAAGTCAAGCAGTAATTGGAAAACCTTTTTCAACACTTTAATTTTTTCTGCTTTTGTAATAACTACATGGGTAAAGAATTAATAACTTAAATCCTGGAGAAGACAGAACTAATTCATTAAATTAAATTTCATTCTATTTTCACTATAAACAAGTTTTACTACTTGGTATCCAAAGTGTAGATGAAATCCTGACTCCAAACTCTATGGTCTTCAAGTGAGTTTCTCATAATTGTCAGGTATAGTGATAAATTCTGAGATTTGCTTTTCTGTGAATGAAATTATTGTAAGAATTATTGAGAATGAATGATTCAAATAGGTATAGATACCCATCTGTATTGTGTGCAATAAGAATCAATATAAGGAGGACAGCAGAAATATGCGTGCCAGTTTATGATCAAACTGGAATGAGAGGCCTGAGAAAGGCTGAAGCTGGTGCTAAAAATCTACTGATAAAGAAGTACTAGGCCTTCCCAGGAAATCCTTTCAGTATTTACCCATGCTTTGTGTTTTTGCTGGTGCATCTTAAAATTTAAGTCTTTTCTTGCTTTCCTCTAGATATT